>NC_062568.1:62065000-62675000 GCF_022837055.1 Prionailurus viverrinus | reverse complement strand
TCTGGGTGAACAAGCTATGCAGGGGCCACATCAGAGACCCCCTTCATTTGGGTTCCTTTGCTTCTTCACAAACTTCCTTTCTGGCCTCCAAAGAGTTTTGCTTCTGTGCCAGTAGTAAACTGGATCCACAAGTTTTACTCTCAAATCTTCATGTCTTTTACCTAATGTATTATCTGTCTAGGGCTGCTGTAACAAAATACCACACTGAGTGGCTCACACCAATGGAAATTCATTGTCTCACAGTTCTAGAGGTTAGAAGTCCTAAAACAAGGTGTCAGCAGGCCCATGCTCCTTCTGAAACCCGTAGGGGAAGGATGCTTTGTTATCTCTCCAGCTGCTGGTGGTCCAGACATTTCTGGGCTTGTGGCAGCATAACTGCAGTCTCTATTTCCATCTTTCCATGGCATTCTCCTTGCATCTCTTGCCATAATCTTTCCTCTGTGCATGCTTGTCTCTGTGTCCAAATTTCACCTTTTTATAAGGACACCAGTCATTTTGGATTAGAGTCCACCCTAATGATCTTATGTTGACTTGATTATCTCTGTTAAATCCCATTTCCAAAAGGGTATATTCTAAGGTACGGGGATTAGGATTTCAATATACTTTTTTTTTTTTTTTGAGAATGGAGAGACACAATTCAACTTATAACACTTAAGACTGAAACCTTTTAAATTTAAAATACAAGAACTTGATGATCTTTTATCTGTTTCCCATGACAATTCCACTTAGGAAATAATGGCTTTGATAACTGGCCAGAATTTAGGGGGAGTAGTAGGGGGTGGGGGAGAACTTCAGGTAATTGTGTAGCAATTCATTAGTAATAGCAACAAAAACAAAACCCAATGTTTATTGAGTGTTATGTGTTAGATATGTTCTAAGTACTTTGAGTATATTCACTTAACTCTCACCCATAGGAAATATTATACACATTTAACAGATGAAACAAATATGGAGGGAAGTAAAACTACATCAATTAGTACTTCATATATCATATTACTACACATATGACACCAATATGTACCAAGTCCTGAAGAAACATAAAGGAAATGAGTTTTATTAATTTAGACCACTACTACTCACACATTTAATGGAAACTCATGATATTTTACTATTTCATTGTATAAGTTTTCTGTCATGAAATATTTCTATTCTAGGGACTTGTACCTTTTTTTTCTCTAGTCACAGCCAGATTATCCTTGTTCACCACTACTTTACTAAATGTTCATTAACTCTGCTAGTACCTAGCACCCTATACTAATTTCTCTACTAGTTATAATACTTAAAAGCATATTCATTCTGATGCCCAATTTTGGGCATATACCCAAAAGAGCATATCCATATACTCAAGACTTTCCTGATAGTGTTTTCTGGTGGTTCTTGTAGGCATATGCGTGTGTGTGTGTGTGTGTGTGTGTGTGTGTGTGTGCATGCATAATCTATTGAATTATTCCAGGGACAATGAGATGGAATTACCATAGGATGGAATTTTGAGGAAGAAAAAGAAAATGCAGCTCTATAACAAATTTAATAGAATTATAACAAATTTAATAGAACGGTTATAGATGTGTAACTATAAATGTAATAGATATGTAACTATAAATGTAATAGAATTGTGTAACTATAATAAACATCAATACAAATTAAAAATATAATTTAATAGTATTCACATGTTATTACGGTAATATTAGTCTCATCTGATTTATATATTCATTGCTAATATTTTTAATTGCTTCACTAGATCTGCCAATGATTAACAATTATTCTGAGTATCCAAACCTAATTTAGAATTCCCTTTAAAGGTTTTCTAGATCTCTCCCTCTCATTTCCATTTCCACCTTACATTTTGGAACGGTGGTTCCCTAGGTGTGGTCCAAATGTAAAAATAGTATAAATGTAAATATGAAGAATCAAGACAATGTATGAAACTAAGATAAGTATATACATACTATAATTCATATCCTGGAGAAATAAAAATATATATTATCTATGAAGTGGGAATGGGATATCTTGGAGGGATAATAAAGGTTAATAAAGAGCTTCCATAAATTGTATATACCATAGATAAAGCAAGAAAAAATCAGTAGTTTGAAAGAAAAATATCAAACACATCTTTTAGAAAGTTGAGCTAAACACAAGGATATGAAAATATGATAGGAAAAAAAGAGAGCATCAATTCCCACAATAAAAAAGAAAAAAAAAATAGATGCATTATAGGGAAATTTTCCAGAAATGACAAGGATCACCAAGCATTCACTTGATCAAAAGGAACACACATTGAGATGCAGTATAAAATTTCAAAATATCAAAAATAATAAAACAAGAATAAGATCGCCATCAGACTTACCAATAACAATAAATGATAGTAGGAAACAAGGAAGGATACCAAAAGTTGCAGAGAACACTGTTTTATAGTTTTGTTCCCAACCAAGATGGCAAATCAAATCTTGCATGAGAACCAAATAAAGGTATTTCACATAATCTAACCAATAAAATTTTAGCTTCTCTATATCCTTTTTCGAAAAGTCATTTGAGAATATCCTCCAGCCCTCCCTCCCAAAAAAAGGAAAGGGAGAAGGAAGGAAGGAAGGAAGGAAGGAAGGAAGGAAGGAGGGAAGGAAGGAAGGAAGGAAGGGGAAGGGAGGGAAGGAAGAGAGAGAGAGAAAGAGAGAGAGAGGAAGAAAAGAAAAGAAAAGAAAAGAAAAGAAAAGAAAAGAAAAGAGAAAAGAAAAAGAAGAGAAAAGAAAAAGAAAAAGGAAAAGGAAAAGAAAAAGGAGAAGGAAAAGAAAAAGAAAACCAAGAAAGACATGGCATCCAGAAAACACTCAAATTCATCTATGAATCTGCCTAGTGAGGAGTAACATCCTATCCTAGAATAGAATTTTTGTGGAGGCTGAAAATAGAATCAGTCCACATTGTAAGATGGAAACAAAGGATATCCACAAAGGAAATCTGATGTAAGTATCAAACATAAATGGAATAATTAATTCCTTTTTGTTTCCTGTTGATATGATGCATTAATTCATTTTTGAATGTTGAACCAATCTAGGCCATATTTTAATAACTAGTTTGAACAAGATAAGAAAAACAAATGATAATTCTTGTGCCAATATACCTTACAGCAAAAAGAAAAGTAAATAAATGTCAGTAAAGAGATCTTTACTCTTTTTTTGCTAAAGAAGTTCATTTTATGTGGGCAGAATTTAGCATTTTAAATACAAAAGAGAAAGAGGGGAAGGCTGATATAACTTATTATGATTCTAACATCACTGTGGCTTTTATGCTTCCCTTCTGCAGATGGAATGACCAGTGATTTTTCAGGTCTTCAGGAAGTGATCCTGAGGTTTATGTAAAATAGTTATTGGTTACACGTGTAGGACTTCTGGAACCTTAGTAGTATTTGACAAAACTTTGTAAACATATCCTGCATAAATCATAGAAATTCAGAGTAGAATAGAGCTAATAGCCTTCAGTTAGATCTTTCGAATTGGTCTCTTTATTCCTTCAGCCTCTGGTTCCTCAAGATCTTCAAAAACTTTGTGGGTAGAGCTCTGACCCTAATGGCTCTGTTTCAATTTCATAAGCTTTCATAGCCAAAAAAAAAAAAAAGGCTTCTTTATAACATCTATAAACTTTTTATAAAATTCCCAGACCCAGGCCTCATTTTCCTGTTCCCTAGACCATTATTTCCAAAACAGTGTTTAGAGGAACACTATTGTCCTATTGGACCAGTGACACATGATTACATACCTACCAGAATGATTAAATTTAAAAGGCTAGTAATATTAAGTATTGGTGAGGATCTAGAGCTATAGAAACTCTCATATACCACTCATAAGAATGTAAATTAGTACAATCACTTTGCAAAACATCTTGGTACTATCAACTAAAGCTGAACCTAAATTTAGTCTGGAAGCCAATGAGTTCTACTCTTAGGTATATACTTGACAGAAATGTGTGCATATATGCAAGAATGTATAATACAAGAGTATAGCACTATTGAGAATCACTCATAAGAAATAAGAAACCAACATCCTTCCACAGGAAAATGGATAAAATAATTATTATATATTCTTAGTTCATGATATTGTACATGGATGAAAATGAAGGAACTAAAACTACTTCCAGAAACATGATGAATTTCACAAATATAACACTGAGCAGAAAGAAGGCAGACACACATAAATAAGACATTGTGGGTCTTCTTATTAAATTTAAAAACAGGAATAATGAATTCTAATATTAGAAGTTAGAATAGTGAATTCTCTTGAGATAAGGTAGACTTTGGCAAGGATTGGTTCACATTGGGGATGATCTGGGAGCTGCTATAATCTTATTTCTTCACCTGGGTGGAGATAACACAGGGATTCACTTCATGATCATTAACTGATTCAAACATTTATGTTTGGGACACTTTTTTATATGTGGGTTAGACTGAATTTTTTTAAAAAATGCACATTAAGGGTTTAACAGTTGTCACTTCTCATGGGAGAAAGGGAATGATGAAATGTATGGAAATTTCAGGATTTGCTCTGTATATTTCTGTTCTGTTTGAAACTTGTGCAATTATATGTGTGTGTGTATTACTAGTGTAATTTAAAAACATTTAAAAAATTAAAAAGGAGTGTGTGGGAGCCTCAGTAGTTTGAGCATCCGACTCTTGGTTTCAGCTCAGGTCATGATTCCAAGGTCCATGGGATCCAGTCCTGCATTGGGCTCCTTGCTGAGTATAGAGCCTGCTTAAGATTCTCTCTCTCACTTCCTCCACCCCTCTTGCCCACACTCTCTCTAAAATTAAAAAAAAAAAATTAAGACATTAAGTATATACCTTCATGGCATTTACACTTACTATCTCTCAGTTGTTCCCTTTTGAGTCTAGAATGGATCCCTTCTTCTGTTTGAAGAGCTCCTACAGTCTGTTTTCTTCTAAAAGGCCTCATTCATGCTCATATTCAGATTTAGTGCTTCTGCCTTTAGTCACCCTGGTAGTAAAGCTACCTACCACTTTGCTTGCATTTATTTTTATTATTATCAATTTAAGTAAACATAATTCACAATATGTTCTCTGTACCTTTACACCTATATAGTCCATTTTAGATCTTAATCTCCTGCTGGTAAATACTGACACTAACTCATGTTTGCCCAGTGTTTCACGTATAAGGTGTTGTAAATTACAAAAAGGAATAATGGTCTTCTTCTGATAAAAGATAAAATGCAGTACTTTTACATGCATTACATCTTTTTCCTTTATAATATCTCCAAAAGTTGAAAAGTATAGATATTTTTCACATTTTTAAGGTGATAAAAATTGGTACAGAAAAGCAAAATTACATAGTGTTAAAAATTGGTCTAACAAACAGGATAATTGTCAATTTAAAGTCTACTCAGTAGACAAAGTGATTTTATATCAAGGACTCAAATATCTCAGATATAATAAGTGTCAAATATTATCTATTAGGTGTGCTTTGATTCAGTAATATTAAAATATTTTACCCTTATATAAAAGAATAATTCAGTAAAAATACTCTACTTTCAAGTGGTTTCCAATAGATTCCTCTCCATGTTGTTACTATACAACTATGTAATTGCAATTTTCTGAAGGTACGTTGGCCACTATACCTTTTTAGTTGCTATTCCCTTGGTTTGAAATTTCTTTCATTGCCCTTATCATCCCCATTTCCCTCCAGTACCTGGTCACTGCTATTTATTCCTAAAGACTCAGGATAATAAACTTGATATCCTGTCCTTCTCTCCTCATAAGTGGTTTACAAATCCTCATCTACATTCCCCAGAGTATATAGGTAGCATTCTTTTATTTGGTTTTTTTTATCATATTGTATGGTAGTATTTTTCATACTGCATTATAAATATTGGCTTGTCTGTCTCCAACCATCCTATTCAACACTCTCCTATACAAGTCTGAGTTCCTTGAGAGCGAGTATTATACCTTTATATTTCCTTTTCTTGTGCTCGCTTCGGCAGCACATATACTAAAATATATTTCCTTTTCTTTATTAATACAATGCCTGGCACATAGTAGGTGCTCAATAAATATCTGTTATGCATAGGATGGTATTGTGTGACTATAGATTCCTTGGTGTATTATTTACCTCTTGCATTTAGAAAGCCAGTAATGAAGAAAGCCTTGTCATTTAATACCAGAGTTAGAACAAGATTTTACTCTGTTTTTAAAAGGTAGGCAAATTTATTCCACCTCACCAATAGTGTGACAACTGTGGTAACTTATACCTAAGTGCAAAGTATCAACTTACCTATAACTTTTCAATATTACCTTTCATACTAATTGGAAGTAAGAATATGTCATCCATTCAAATGACTAAATATTCTTAGATGCTTGAAAATCCCCTTTGTTTACCATGGATTTCATTATGACATAAGACAGATGTGAAGCAGATAAGGCCCGGAATTGGACATACACTTTTCTGCTTCTCTCAGGAAAGATCACTGGATAATCTGTTTACCCATATGCGCACATACTCTCCACTCTAGGGCTTTGTGACTAAGCAACAGGCTTTTTTTTTTTTTTTCCCTACACAAACTTTGTTAGTGTGACACTGTCAGGGTGTCAGATCAGCTAAGCCAAAGGGAAAAATAGTGTTGTTTTTTTCCATGAGCTCTTAGCATCTAGTGCTAATTATAAGCAAGCACTTAGAAAATTCACTTATACAATTAGAAGTGAATAATTATACTCGTTCTGTCTTCTAAAAGTTGATGCATACAAGTAACTATGTCCAAATCTATACATGATTAAGTCAATATGAGAATAATTAAATTGTTGATTTAATATGCTCTCTTTTATTTTTTGACAATATTTATTTGACCTTACATTACATTTTTACTTTTTGTTTAACATTTTTCAACTTTACCACAATAAAATAGGAAACCCTACTTAGATATATATCCTCTGTCTAGAGAGTGTACTCTTTGAAAAACTTTATTTTATGTAAGATGTATTTTTATTTACATTATCAATTTTAAAAGAGGAATTTCACCAAAAAAAATTCCTCAGAGTTTGTATGTTCACTTCATTGGTAATCAAAGGAATTATTTTTTAAGCACTTTAATCACAATTGAAGTTATATATTCATATTTCAGAAAATTACTCTAGGTTTACAAAGGTAAATAGACTAATGCAATTTTCCAATGTGCTATGTGCAGGGACACTGGTTGTTAAGAAAACATGAATATAGGGGGTTAGTTGGACGAATTAGGAGATGCTAATGAGGAGAAAGCTAGAAAAGGAACAAGGCACAGCATTTTATTAAGGCACTCCATCTAATAGAGGCCAAGAGGAAAGGCAGAGAGAATCATAGAATGTTACTGTTGTAAACCTGAGAAGGAGAATGGTATGCATAAATTGATGGAAGTGGAGACGGACAAAAGAATTTGAATTTAAAAGGTGTTATCGAGTTTATGTTGTGTATATGATTTTCAATCTATGTTCTTGTGTGCGAAAAATATTATAGATAGTAATTTCAACTTCAGTGATTACTAGGGCACCTTCACCCATCATATCAAAGTTCCAGAGTCTTTCATAGGACAGAGGCATGAAGGTGGAGATGAGGGGTTCAATCTTTGGTCATATATTTGCATAAGTTGCAATAATTCATGTATTCAATTAAATATTATTGAGTGCCTGCTGTTTGCTGGGAACTGCTTTTGGTGCTTAGAACATAGCAATAAACAAAACAAAGATCCCTGCCTTCATGAAGCTTATTTTTAGGGCGAGGAGATATAGACAATATATAATAATCATAATAAATTAATTAGATATAATATGTTAGAAGATGATTAGTGCTGAGTAAAGAAATAAAAATTAAAATGTAGTGAAAGGGATTAAAGTAGTTAATGGAGGGGTGACTGGCTGTCTCAGTCGGTGCAGCATGCGACTCTTGATCTCAGGGTTTTAAGTTCAAGTCCCGTGTTGGGTGTAGAGATTACTTAAAAATAAAATATTTTAAAAAATAGTCAAGGGTTTGGGGGATTATAATTTGAAGCTGGATGATCATACAGAATGGTTTATTAAGATTATAAAATTTAAGCAATGGCTTGTGTCTTTGACAAATTTTGTCCTAATATTTTATGAAGTTGGGAATCTTGGTGCTTGTGTTTACATCTTTTAGGTATAAAATTCAGCCATTCCTATTTAGGTCTTGGTCCCCTTCCAGGCTGCTACTAGAGAAGAGAACCCAAATTTCTGTTTTTCAAATATCTACTGCTCTCAATCTAAGCATCAGTTTAAGGGATCTCTGTTGAGATCCCTTGTTCCACTGTGCATTTATGACCTCTTATTTTCTACTTAGTTTTCCAGCTTCAGTAGTTGTGACAAATTTTGGGGTGCATTTGTTGTAAACCTTATGTGCTTTCTCAGAGTACCTTGCAACTCTCCTTCTTTCTCTTGCTTGCTGTCTACCTAGACCAGGTTTCCCTTCTTTGGACTAGAAACAAACACTATAATATTCAAGGTAGGGCATTGATTTTCCTGAGTGGCTGCTGAGTGACTAGATGATGCAACACAGAAATGCAGGTAGTTAGCTTTCCATGGCATCAACCTTGACCAAAAGTAGTAAGTCCTACTGAGTGTCCAAACCAAAGCATGAAAGAGATACCACATTTCCTTACATTCTATGAACATATTTAGACTATGGTGCCCCATCCAACTGAAGTGACAGGAAATTCAAACTGTTACTTTTAGGATTTGTTGTCTCCCTCTGCCATCACCCAAAAGTGATGTCTCCAAGGTCTTACCCAATGTCATTAGCCTTCTATTTAATCAGTTTGCTTATTAGGTTTTCATTGATTTAACTATCTGTCCTTCAACCTCTCTGATACCGTGGAATAAAATATATGACCATAAAAATACAATGTCTAATATTTTTAGTGGGCATAGTGACTGGCACTGTGTTAAGTGCTTCACATGTATTATTTTCATTTAATCCTCACAACTCTATGTGGTAAGTGTTGGTATTGTTTTCATTTCATTTTTAAAGATGTAGAAATTGAGGCTCTAGGAGGTCAAGTAATGTGACCGAGATTACACAGCTGGTGAATTTGGGATAAAAAATGTCAGTAGTTACTGAGGTTTGATTTTTATGGTAAGGAATTTGGACGAACTACTTTGCTCTCTTTTTGCATTTATTATATATAAACATGTATTATAATTGTTAAATATTGAAATCACCTGGTAGATTGTAAGTTTCATGGAAGCATAACTATCTTACGCGTCCTTGTAATCTCTAAATTTTATAATGTAGTCCCTTGTATGCAACAGTTTATGTTTTAAACAATTACGGAAAAATTGGGACAAAACCATAAAATAAATTACAATCAGATATCTCTGAAGAAATTATTACTTCTTTGACAACAAAAGAGGTAATACATTTTGTAATGCTGCAGCATTTCTCATCTGAGACCTAATTAAGGAACTTGGGGGAAAAGTGGTAAAATTAAAAGCCACAGACAGCAGGAGTGCTCATATCAGAAATTTTTAATTGTTAAGTGTGGAGACAAATAATTTTAAAAATGGAGGATACAGAGTTCATGGGTAATAATTCTCAAAACTGACCCAAATGAAAAGGGCAGCAATGGCACAATTGTTAACAAAGACAAATCCTGTAGGGAAATGCCAATTGTGTTAATAGTGTTTAAGCCTGAAGAACAGAAAGACAAAGCAGTAATTTTAAGCATACAAAGTTCGGTTCTGTGTATAATTTACCATAGATCTACTCAATTGTATGGATAGATCGAAACAATTCCCATCTCCCCCTCAATAGCTAACGCGAAGTATCTTTTAAAATCTTTTGGAGGATGACTGCATATTTATTTTTCTTGCAATAGATTATCTCTAGCAACACAATTTTTTTTAACTCTCTAACTGGAAAATGATAGTACCTTTACTTCCCTTGCAAAGTGTTCCTCCAGCTAGAGACATTAATTTGCCCCAAATTGGCAATGTGTAGTCTTCTAGAAAAATCTTTCCTTCTGTTAAGCAGCAAGACAGGTGGCACTGGCTTTGGTCCCTGTTGCTATGGGTCACTGCACACCTGGACCCAATTGTTCAGCCTCAAGTAGAGCAGGTGGGATGAGGGTGGGCTGTCCTGCAGGACGTAAATGGACTTAGCACAGTGCTTTGCTCCTGCGCCAGGGAGCCTCGCTGAGTGGGTGGGTGGGCACAGGCTCTGGGAGGCTCGAGAGGGAGCCAAATAGGACTGATAATGCAAACACAGACTTTAGATTCTAAAATAATTCCTGGCAGTAAGTGGGGCTTGGCAGCCGCTCACACAGTAGTTAAATGCTGGTTAACACCAAGGCAGGTGCTCAGCATAGGCTGGACAATTGTAAGCACTTGGATAAATATCAGTTGTTGATTTATTCTCACTGTTTTAAGAGTGTCAGTTTCCCAGCCTTCAGGTAGATACTACTAATTTATTCCATCTAGCCTATTATTTATTTACTTACTTACTTATGCAGGTTTAAGAACACAGCAGGGGAAGGAGCAGCAGGTTAAAGCAAAGATGTGGGTCACTTGATCTGGGTAGGTTTGTAAACAAATAAGTGTAGAGCCTGACTATCTCTATCTCCTGGAGATAGATAACATCAAGGTAAGAATCATGTCATTCATCTATGCTGTTTGGTTATTATGATAGATCAGAGACATGCTTAGTGTGTTCTATGTGAGGAATGTAATATGTAATACATTTTTAACGGCTACATTGAGACAGGGAACTTCACCTTTAAAGTTTAAGGAATCATTTGCGACAGTAATTTTGACATTTTAAAAATATTGAAGCTTACTCAATAAGTATTTATTGGGGGCGCCTGGGTGGCTCAGTCGGCTAAGCGTCTGACTTCAACTCAGGTCATGATCTCGCAGTCCGTGAGTTCGAGCCCTGCGTCGGGCTCTGGGCTGATGGCTCAGAGCCTGGAGCCTGCTTCCAATTCTGTGTCTCCCTCTCTCTCTGCCCCTCCCCCGTTCATGCTCTGTCTCTCTCTGTCTCAAAAATAAATAAACCTTAAAAAAATAAAAAAAAATAAGTATTTATTGAAAGCCTAAGATACGCCACTCATTCTGCTTGATGGTGAAACACGAGTAAGAATAAAACCTGGCCCTGACCTCAAGGAGCTTACGGACAAGGGAGGGAGAATGATAACACAGCAGTTTTAACATGATGCACATCTGAAGATGCGGGAACGCACAGGTGCTAGGGGACATCTGACTGGAAATTCTCTGTAGAGAAAAAGCATTCCTTCTTTTTTGTGTTAAATATAAATGGATTCCCAAATGGATAGCAGCCTTTAAAATGTGTAAATGTCCTGAAGTCAATCACCTTATACAGAATTATCTCTGTGAAGTGTATTAATGGATGCCTCTAGAAAACTGTGTCAGAGGAAATCGTGGGCTATATTGCCACCATGTGCATTTTAGAGTTTTGTGGATTAAAAGTGACAGAACCCCTTTTTAAAAGAACTCAAGACAAAAGGGGCAAAAACAAGGTCATGAACTAAAACTTGTAGGAGTTAGAGGTGCTTTGGGCACATGTGGGTCCATGTCCTGAAACGATGGCATCTGGAGTCTTTCTGTCCATCTTTGTCTCAGTTTTCTTCTATGCTGCCTTCCTTCTTAGACAGGCTGTCTGCATACAGTGTAATTCCTGGCTCACATCCAACCAGATTCAAGAATAGTGAGAATGAATACACTTCATTACCCAGTACACTAGCAGAAATCTCAAGATCAGCCCTATAACTTCTGATTGCGTCAAGTGTCCAGCCCTGACTAATCACAGGGATCCAGGAGAATGTGTTGCTCCAAACTACCAAACCTGGATCACATGCCACCTTTGCAAAGGATAAAGTCAGCACACCTAAGTCAGGTGGATAACTACTATGACAGGTAGTTATCTATGGGAAATTGGGAGCTCTTAATATTAGTAAGAGCTAGTTGCCTGACAAAGCAACTACTAAAACTCCATGGGTTTCTTTTTTTTTTTTTTTCTTTTTAAGTCGTTTTCACACCCAGCGAGGAGCCCAATGTGGGACTTGAACTCATGACCCTGGTATCAAGACCCAAGCTGAGATAGAAGTCTGACACTTTACCGGTTGAGCCACCCAGGCACACCCTCCATGGGTTTCTTTTTAATTGAAGTTTTTTTTTCTTTTTAGATATTCATAGACCCATGTTTTTTTAAGTGTTAAATATTTTCCTCAGATTTAAAAAAATTAACATTGGTGGGGTGCTTGGTTGGCTCAGTCGGTTAAGTGTCCTACTTTGGTTCAAGTCATGATCTCGCTGTTCCTGAGTTCGAGCCCCGCGTCAGGCTCTGTGCTGACCACCGAGAGCCTGGAGCCTGCCTTGGATTCTGTGTCTTCCTATCTCTCTGCCCCTCCCCTGCTCGCTCGCTCGCTCTCTCTCTCAAAAATAAATAAACATTAAAAAAGTTAATACTGATTTGCTCAAACTTCCTAAGCTACTCTTAAAACCTGGTGTTTTAATAAATTATTAAAGGAAATTTCCAATTTGTATTTGAAATCAGCATGCCTTTCCAAACATGAAAAGAGCCCCTAGTTTCCAGTCCTAGATTTGCTACCAAAAACTGGTGTGGTATGAAGCAAATCGCTTGAGTTTTCTCAGCCTCAGTGTTCTAATCTGTAAGTGTAGTAATTTTCCTGGTCTTACCTCTTTCACAGGATTGTTGGCAAGATACGTGGAATGGCAACATGGGTGTTAAGCTGTGAACTACTGTATTTCTTCACAAACTTTATTTTTTCAAGCACATATTTTTACTCGACTTTGTGTAGAGAGGTCTTTCCACTGTATTATTTCTACCTCTTATACATACGTAGAAAACATTAGAAAACATTAATATCTAAATTGATAATTCAGCGTCCTATTCTATCAAGAAAACTAAGATTTGGATTTTGAATTTTTCATACTCCTCTGGTTCCTCTACTTGCAATGGCTTTTTATTGCTTATTTGTTAATTATCTAGAAGTTAGCCCTACTTATTCCATTGTTTGGAAGCCTTTGAATAAAGATAATCATTCTGTTAGTAGCTAGGTAGCTACTAAAATGCCCGAAGAAATTATATGCAACAGCTCCTATTCAGGAGTTTTAGGAATAAGTATACTTCTACACATAGTGACACTGTAAATGCTAGACCATCAATATGTTTACAGAATATTCACGACCAAATAATACATTGAACAGCCATGGTTCACAGAGTATTATACCAAAGATACCTCTATTTTTATCTTCAGTGTTTTTTTTAAAGATATAGAGTGGAAGAATTTCTTCCTGTGTTTATGGTTCAAATCTTGGACATGGTCAATAATTTTGGGGTCACTCTTAATTAATTTAAAGTCTTGTACTCTCATTTTGTAATAAACATATTCTCAATTCACTATTTGTGTCTAGGCCACTTAAAAAATAAAATTTTAACTTGATTTAAGTTTAAAAGTTTCTCCTCTGGTGGAAACAGAAATGCAGTCCTCTTTCCCCTCCTTATGATTCCGCCTCTCCTCTAGCATGCCACACTTGGGCTTTGAGCCTTGCAGGATTAAAAATGGGAGAGATGGAAAGCAGAAGAAAAGTTCTTACTTGGCTGGTGAGGTTGTAAGACTGTTTGATCATAATATATTAGGAATTGCCAAATGTTTAGAGGTGATTCCTTCTTTCAAGAGTGATTCTTTAGAGGGAATATTTGAGAATATTGACTACCCTTCCCTTCTCAAGGACAATGCATCCCCTAGAAAATGCTGCTTCCTCAGTTCCTATTTTTCTGGTGACCCACTTCATGCAGGTTACTTATCCATATCTCACTGCCTTTTCAGGTGGACAATTGAAAAGGTTTAAAACTGATTCCACATTGATTCTTTCTACCATGTGGAAACACCTAACATTTCTTTCTTTCTTTCTTTCTTTCTTTCTTTCTTTCTTTCTTTCTTTCTTTTTGCCTAACAATTTATGGAGATAGACTCCAATCCTTGTGCAGGAACCACTTCTCATGTTTTGCAAAAGCAGCATCTGCAAAACAGCACTTTAGCTTTTTTTGTGCACTATGCCTGATTAAATGCTGGAGACTAGTATCAACCTCCTTGATTGATTCTTTTGAAGTATCTATTACTATGCTTGAAGTGAAGACAGGGTTGCCTCCATCTTTCTCTCTTGCTGGAGGGTGTTTTGGGAACTAATCAGTAGAAGTTTCAAAGATAATTTTCATCAAAACTCCCCTGTAAATTCCACAGACCAAATTTTGTTTCTTTGAGGTACAGGGCTGTAAGAGTCATGAAACTTCATTCAGATATGGATGTCTGGAATCTTCTTTGGACTATATAGCATTGCATTTATTTCTTAGGTTGAAATTTCCATTCTTTTTTTTTAATTTGAGAGAAAGAGAGCACAAGTGGGGGAAGGGGTAAAGGAAGAGAGAGAGAATCTTAAGCAGCCTCCACATTCACTGCAGAGCCAGATAAGGGGCTCAATCCTACAATCCTGGGAGTAGACCTGAGCTGAAATCAAGAGTGTGATGCTCAATGGACTGAGCCACCCAGGTGCCCTGGAAATTTCCAATTTAAATATTCTGATTCACCTACTTTGTTTAATCCACACTCATTTCATCTCCAAATCCTTTGCAGTATGCTGTTCATCTGTATAAAGCCCCACCATTTCACTAATTCTCCAGTATCTTCTTAATCCACCAGACTTTCACCATCAAAATTGATTAGGCACTCCAACAATTCTGTCCTTGTTATATGACTGTGTTTGCAAAGTGTTCTTATATATCAATCAGCCTAGCATTGTGTATATCATCACCGACAAGCAGCATGATGTAAATATTTAACTGTCAATAATGCAGTGCATTTTTCTAAGATTGAGTAGCTTGAGCAATTTTTCTTCACTAATTAGAAATTTTTCCTACAAATTCCCAAATTTTAGTAATAACTTCAAGAACAAATAAAGATTAAGGAAGTATATTTTACCTCTTTAATTAGTTGACAGTTTTTAGTAATTGAGTGATGAAGAGTATTAAACAAAAAATAGACAAACTCACCAGCAAGAAATAGCCATTATTATAAATTGGAGTTCTCGTCTTCAAAAGTCCCACCTCCAAACTTCAGAGTCTGACAGAACTAAAACCACAGTCATTTAAATCAATTAAGTTTTTTATCACCCCTAATGATTAGATAGAAAAGATCTGCCAGGAAAAAAAAAAGCCTATTCTGACTATGATTGGTTGGTGACATGGGAAGGACAAATGATTCAAGTTGTAGACAAACTCCAATTACACACACACACACACACACACACACACACACACACACGCACACACACACAGAGTTTTAACTAGAAAGAAATATTAAATAGCTTCTAGAAACTTTAGTCATACAATTCTATGTGTTAACACAATAGCAAGCTAGCCCCTAAAGAAGAAAGCATTGAAAAACTTCATTTTATAAATGATAAACTTGGGGAAGTAAATGAGGTGACAAAGCAAGGTTGTCTGGCATGTCCCTTTCACAAGTTGCAGGCATTGCATTTAGATAACACATTCTATTGGACAATCTTCATCCCATTTTGAATATGAAGGTCGATTGCAGGAAGCATAGAAAACATTTTCCTAAAGGCTTAACTCACAAGGTGTGTCCTGAGCATTAGCAAAAGCAAAGCCCAGTGCATGGTAAGAGCAAATAAAATGAGATTGCCATTTAATAAACCAAATCTCTAATTGAGTACAAGAATTTCAAGTGCTAGAACTGAAACCACTTTCTGAGAGCTATCACGTATCTGATAATGTTTTCCCTGAGCACTTGCAAATAAAAAGGTTTCATTAATATTGTGCTATCCCATTTATGTGTTTTATACAGAGCTAAAACAATCACATTAGTAATCAATATCATTTAGAAAGAAAAGATGTTTGGTAAGCTAGCCTCAATTTATGATTTATTCTTACATAGGGTCCTTAGTTGACTGTGAAAAAGACTGCCCAGTTTTTTTGTTTCTTTGTTTTTTGTTGTTGTTGTTGTTGTTGTTGTTGTTGTTGCTTGCCAAAAAGCAGGCAATTTTAAAAGCACTGATATGAAAACCAGTCAGGATTATTTGGCTTCAAGTGATAGACTCCCCACTCATAACTGACCTAAGCAGAAAGACTTTATGTCTCAGAGAATTGGAAAGTCCAGAGGGTGCTATGGCTTGAGGAAAGCCTGCACTCAGGGGATCAATTGAAATTGCCTGGACCCAATCTCTATTCCAGCAATCTCCTTTTCTTTCTTTATTGGTTTTATTCATAGATTATAGCCTCCTCTCTTATGCCAAGATGGCCTCCAAGAGATCCATGTTTACATCCTCACAACTCTAGTCCAGTTAAAAAAGACGTGTCCCTCTCTTCAGACAATTCCAAAACTTTGATATTTCAATCCACTGGCTCTGATTGAAATTCATGTTCAATCTTGATCCAGGCTTCATGTCCAAAGGGTACAGGATCTTGACAAAGTCTAAGTTGTAATACCACACCAGAAGCCAAAGGCAGTTTTAGTATTCCATGGACTACAGGTAACAAAAGTTTGGGCAATAAATATCTCTATAGAAAATTTGGGGTGCAGGCATAAGAAGATGAAGGGATATGTGCAGAGTGGCAAGTACAGCAACTATCCATTACAAAGTTTTCTACTGTTTGTCCATCTCGGAAGAGGATGATGAAGCAAAGACAGGATATCTTGTGGTGACATCTAAAACAACTAAAATTACATTCCCTGGAAATAGTTCTATGAAAGTTTATGACTTGTAGGGAATATTTTTGTGGCAGCTGAACACAGAAATAAGTGGAAAGTCCCTCTCCCTAGCCAAAATTCAGATAAATTTTTAACTAAACTCTATTATAGTTAGGCTGTATCTTCCTATGTCTTGCTATACCTGTGATTAAAAATAATAACTTGTACATACAAATCACTGTTCTTAGGATGTTTCCCCGTTTGTCATTTCATCTGAAATATTCCCCCCAGAAGTTTTCTATTTTATTAGCTAAATTAAATTTGCCCTGCATAAATCCCAAAGTGATATATAGAGAGTCAAAAAGAATGATCACTATGATGTTTTAGTTTGAAGATTTATTCTAAGCAGCCTGAATGCTACATTTTCCTTTTTTAGATACAATTTTATTAAACCTGATCTGCCTCCTCCTAATGTTAAAGTTAGGTCTTTTTTATTAGAAGACCAAAACTGTATGTTTAACTCTATTAACCCTTCTGTTTTCTCTTTGTAAGGTTTAACTCCTCATTTCACAGCGTATTGAGATATTTGAGGTCTAGTTTGTCATGTAGTAAACTAATTTCTGCATTCTCCTCTCCCTATCTCTCTAACATCTTATCTTCCATGGCTTGGGATTAAAATGAAACTTCAATGATTTGTTCATCTTATGCCATAACCCTCTCTGTTCAGGGCTTTTACTCATCCTCAATGTCAGACTTGGGTGGCATGCACCCTGGAATTCTTGGAGCCAGGATTACTGATCTGGTTCTAAGTTGAAGATTGTGAGTGTGTATTGGGAAGGACATAGCAAGAAAGGCCTCTAAATTCTTGATGTCTGGGTATAATGTGGCAGAGGAAGAGGAAAAAAGGTATTAAGTTTGGGTGAGAAGGAAAGAAGATTAAGTGTCATCTAGATGTTAAGTTTGGCCTGTGTGTTCTCTCGGTCTAGGAGAGATAGCAAAATGGATGACCAAGCCCTTGTTTAATCCTTGACCACTGAAGTTTAATTCTACCCTACCACTCCTCAGAAACCAGTTTCCTTCGTTGGGGGTCACCAGTGTCTTATAGTTACCGAATGCAAGGACATACTTCTGTTCTTATGTTACTTGATATTTCTGTTATGTTGCACTCTTGATTTTCTTTTCCATATAATTCTAGTCTCTGTTGTCTTTGGTGGTAACATTTTTAAAATGACTTTTCTCTTACCATAGTAGTTTTTGGTGTCAGTCTCTAGTCATCCAAGTCAGAAACAGAGGTAGCCTCAACTTACTGCTCATATATATTCCTTCCTCAACACATTTGATTTTATTTTTAAACAACTTTATGGAGAAATAATTTTCATATGATACAATTCACTCACTTAAAATGTACAAGTTAATGGTTTTTAGCATATTCAAAGAATTGTGCAACTATAAATTAAAAAAAGATGTTTTAGAACATCTTTATCACTCCAGCAAGAAACCCCATATCTAGTAGCTGTCACTTTCCATTTCCTCCAGTCCTCCACGCCTGTATCTCCAGCCCTACACAACCACTAATCTGCTTTCTGTCTTTATCAATTTACCTATTGTGGATGTCTCAAATAAATGGGATCATATATTAAGTGACCTTTTGTGACTGGCTTCTTTCTTTTTTATTATTATTATTTTTTAATATGAAATTTATTATCAAATTTGTTTCCATGCAACACCCAGTGCTCATCCCAACAGGTGCCCTCCTCAATTCCCATCACCCACTTTCCTCTCCCTCCCATCCCCCATCAACCCTCAGTTTATTCTCAGTTTTTAAGAGTCTCTTGGGGCGCCTGGGTGGCGCAGTCGGTTAAGCGTCCGACTTCAGCCAGGTCACGATCTCGCGGTCCGGGAGTTTGAGCCCCGCGTCAGGCTCTGGGCTGATGGCTTGGAGCCTGTTTCCAATTCTGTGTCTCCCTCTCTCTCTGCCCCTCCCCCGTTCATGCTCTGTCTCTCTCTGTCCCAAAAATAAATAAACGTTGAAAAAAAATTTTTTTAAAGAAGAGTCTCTTATGGTTTGGCTCCCTCCCTAACTTTTTTTTTTCTTCCCCTCCCCCATGGTCTTCTGTTAAGTTTCTCAGGATCCACATAAGAGTGAAAACATATGGTATCTGTCTTTCTCTGTATGACTTGTTTCACCTAGCATAACACTCTCCAGTTCCATCCACGTTGCTACAAAGGGCCAGATTTCATTCTTTCTCATTGCCACGTAGTAATCCATTGTGTATATAAACCACAATTTCTTTATCCATTCGTCAGTTGACGGACATTTCTGCGCTTTCCATAATTTGGCTATTGTTGAAAGTGCTGCTATAAACATTGGGGTACAAGTGCCCCTATGCATCAGCACTCCTGTATCCCTTGGGTAAATTCCTAGCAGCGCTGTTGCTGGGTTATAGGATAGATCTATTTTTAATCTTTTGAGGAACCTCCACACTGTTTTCCAGAGCAGCTGCACCAGTTTGCATTCCCACCAACAGTGCAAGAGGGTTCCTGTTTCTCCACATTCTCTCCAGCATCTATAGTCTCCTGATTTGTACATTTTATCCACTCTGACTGGCGTGAGGTGATATCTCAGTGTGGTTTTGATTTGTATTTCCCTGATGAGGAGTGACGTTGGCTTCTTTCACTTAGCATGATGATTCAAGATTTATCCATCATGCAGCATATATTAGTATTTTGTTCATTTTAATTGTCACATAATGGTCCATTACAGAGATATACCACGTCTTATCTATCCATTCATCAGTTCATGTACTTTTAGTTTTTTCCACTTTTGGGCTATTATGACTAATTCTGCTATTAGCATTCAGCTACAAGATTTTATGTGCAAGTATTTCTTTTTTATTCTCTAGCATATCCAAGAATGGAATGTCTGGGTCATATGGTACACATATGTTAACTTTTTGAGGAAATGCCAAACTTTTCCAAAATGACTGCACCATTTGACATTACCATGAGCACATAGAAGGTTCCAATTTCTCCATATCCTCGCCAACACTTGTGTGTGTGTGTTTTAATTGTTATTATAGCTATCCTAGTGCGTGTGAAGTGGTATTTCATTGTGATTGTGATTTGCACTTCCCTAATAATCAATGATGTTGAACATCTTTTCCTGTATTTATTTACCATTTATATATTTTCTTTGAATAAATATCTGTAAAACTCCTTTACCCATTGCCCATTTTGAGAGTGGAGATTTTTTGTTGTTGTTTTGTTTTGTTTTAAGGTTTTTTTTCATTTTATATATTTTATTTATTTATTTTTAACTTAAATTTTAGTTAGCATACAGTGCAATATTGGTTTCAGGAGTAGAATTCAGTGATTCATGACTTACATACAACACCCAGTGCTAATCACAAGTGCCCCCTTTAATACACATCACCTATCTAGCCCATCTCCAACTCACCTCCCTCCATCAACCTTCAGTTTGTTCTCCATCATTAAGGGCCTCTAATGGTTTGTTTTCCTCTCTCCTCTTTATTTCCCCCTCCCCCTATGTTCATCTGTTTTTGTTTCTTGAATTCCACACGTGAGAGAAATCATATGGTATTTGTCTTTCTCTGACTGATTTATTTCACTTACCATAATACATTCTAGCTCCATCCACATTGTTGTAAATGACAAGATTCCATTCTTTTTGATGACTAATATCCCAATATATATGCCACATCTTCTTTATCCATTCATCAGTTAATGGACATTTGGCCTTTCTCCATAGTTTGGCTATTGTTGATAATGCTGCTATAAACATTGAGGTGCATGTATCCCTTTGAATCTGTATATGTGTATCCTTTAGGTAAATACCTAATAGGGCAATTGCTGGATCATGGGGATCCATCAATTTTAGTTTTTTGAGGAACCTCCATGCTGTTCTCCAGAGTGGCTGCACCAGTTTGCTTTCCCACCAGTAGTGCAAGAGAGTTCCCTTTTCTCCACATCCTTGCCAGCACCTGTTGTTTCTTGTGTTGTTAATTTTAGCCATTCTGACAAGTGTGAGGTGGTATCTTATTGTGGTTTTGATTTGTATTTCCTTGATGATGAGTGATGTTTAGCATCAAGCATCTTTTCATGTGAGTGTTAGCCATCTGGGTGTCTTCTTAGAAAAGTGCCCATTTCTTAACTGGGTTATTTATTTTTTGGATGTTGAGTTTTATAAGTTCTTTATAGATTTTGGATTAACCCTTTAACAGATATGTCATTTGCAAATATCTTCTCCCATTCTGTCAGTTGCCTTTTAATTTTGTTTATTGTTCTCCTTGCTGTGCAGAAGCTTTTTATTTTGATGAAGTCCTAATAGTTCCTTTCTGGTTTTGTTTCCCTTGCCTCTCACAATGTGTCTAGTAAGATATTGCTATGGCTCATGTCAAAGAAGTTTCTGCCTGTGTTCTCCTCTAGGATTTTGATGGTTTCCTGTCTCACATTCAGGTCTTTCATCCATTTTGAATTTTTGTGTGTGTATGGTGTAAGAAATTGGTCCAGTTTCATTCTTCTGCATGGTGCTTTCCAGTTTTCCCAAAACCATTTGTTGAAGAGACTTTTTTTCCATTGGATATTCTTTCCTAATTTTTCAACATTAGTTGACCATATAGTTGTAGGCCCATTTCTGGGTTTTCTATTCTGTTCCATTGGTGTATGTGCCTGTTTTTGTGCCAGTACCATACTGTCTTGATGACTACAGCTTTGTAATATAGCTTGAAATCCGGAACCATTATGCCTCTGGTTTTGTTTTTCTTTTTCTGAATTGGTATGGCTAGTCGAGGTCTTTGGTGGTTCCATAAAAATTTTAGGATTGTTTGTTCTAGCTCTGTAAGAAATACTGGTGGTATTTGATAGGCATTGCATTAAATGTATAGATTACTTTGGGTAGTATAGACATTTTAACAATGTTTGTTCTTCCAATCCATGGTCATGTAAGGCTTTCCATTTCTCTGTGTCCTCTTCAATTTCTTTCATAACGGTTCTGTAGTTTTCAGAATACAGACCTTTACCTCTTTAGTTAAGTTGATCCCTAGGTATCTTACTGTTTTTGGTGCAATTGCAAATGGGATTGATTCCTTGATTTCTTTTTCTGCTGCTTCATTATTGTTATAATGAAATGTAACAGATTTCTGCACATTGATTTTATATCCTGCAACTTTGCTCAATCCATTACTAGTTCTACCAATTTTTTGGCAGAGTCTTTCAAGTTTTTACATGGAGTATCATGTCATCTGCAAATAGTGAAAGTTTGACTTCTTCCTTGCTGATTTGGATGCCTTTGATTTCTTTTTGTTGCCTGATTGCTGAGGCTAAGACTTCCAGTACTATTTTAAATAGTAATGATGAGAGTGGACATCCTTGTCTTGCTCCTGACCATAGGAGAAAGGCTCTCAGTTTTTCCCCGTTGAGGATGATATTAGCTGTGGGTCTTTCATATATGGTCTTTAGGATATTGAGGTATGCTCCATCTATCCCTACTTTGTTGAGATTTTTATCACGAATGTATGCTGTATTTTGTCAAATGCTTTTTCTGCATCTATTGACTGGATCATGTGGTTCTTATCCTTTCTTTTATTATTTTTTTTAATTTTTTTTCAACGTTTTTTATTTATTTTTGGGACAGAGAGAGACAGAGCATGAAAGGGGGAGGGGCAGAGAGAGAGGGAGACACAGAATCGGAAACAGGCTCCAGGCTCCGAGCCATCAGCCCAGAGCCTGACGCGGGGCTCGAACTCACGGACCGCGAGATCGTGACCTGGCTGAAGTCGGACGCTTAACCAACTGCGCCATCCAGGCGCCCCTCCTTTCTTTTATTAATGTGGTGTATCACATTGATTTATTTGCAGATAAAGTGGTTCAATCTGTATGAACCACTGGGCAGCCCAGAAATAAATCCCACTTGATCGAATAATTCTTTTAATGTACTGTTAAATTAGATTTGCTAGTAATTTACTGAGAATTTTTGTGTCCATGTTCATAAAGGATATTGGTCTGTAATTCTTTTTAGTGGAGTATTTGTTTGGTTTTGGAATCAAGGTAATGCTGGCTTCATAGAATGAGTTTGGAAGTTTTCCTTCCATTTCTATTTTTTGGAACAGTTTGAGAAGAATAGGTATTAACTCTTCTTTAGATGTCTGGTAGAATTCCCCTGGGAAGCCATCTGGCCCAAGACTCTTGTTTGTTGGGAGATTTTTGATTACTGATTCAATTTCTTTGCTGGTTATGGGTCTGTTCAAATTTTCCATTTCTTCCTGTTATAGTTTTGGTAGTTTGTAAGTTTCTAGGAATATATCCATTTCTTCCAGATTGCCCAGTTTTTTGGCATATAATTTTTCATAGTATTCTCTTAAAATTGGTTGTATTTGTGTGGTGTTGGTTGTGATCTCTCCTCTTTCATTTGTGACTTTTTTGCAAAAGTCCCTATTTGGGTCCTTTCTCTTTTCTCTTTGATAAGTCTGGCTATTGGTTTATCAATTTTGTTAATTCTTTCAAAGAACCAGCTCTTAGTTTCATTGATTTGTTCTACTGTTTTTTTGCTTGCTTGTTTCTATATCATTTATTTCTGCTCTAATCTTTATTACTTCCCTTCTTCTGCTCACTTTTGGCTTCACTTGGTGTTCCTTTTCTAGTTCCTTTAGTTGTAAGGTTAGGTTATGTATTTGAGACCTTTCTTCTTTCTTGAGATAGGCCTGCATTGCAATATACTTTCCTCTTAGAACTGCCTTCACTGCATCCCAAAGAGTTGGACTGTCATATTTTAATTTTCATTTGTTTCCATGTATTTTTTAAATTTCTACTTTATTTTCTTATTAACTCATTCATTATTTTTATTTTTTTTTAATTTTCTAAAATTTATTTTATTTTATTTTATTTTATTTTATTTTATTTTATTTGAGAGAGAGAGAGAGTGCAAGCAGGGGATGGGGCAGAGGGAGAAAGAGAGAGAGAGAGAGAGAGAGAGAGAGAGAGAGAGAGAGAGAGAAACTCAAGCAGACGCTACGCTCAGCACAGAGCCTGACACGGGGCTCAATCTCACAACCCTAGGATCGTGACCTGAGCCAAAATTAAGAGTCACTCTACTGACTGAGCCACCCAGGCACCCTCCCCCACCATTCATTCTTTAGTAGGATGTTCTTTAACCTCCATGTATTTGAGAGATTTCCTATTTATTTCCTGTGGTTGACTTCAAGTTTCATAGCATTATGGTCTGAAAATATGAATGGTATGATCTCAATCTGTGTGTACTTGTTGAGGACTGATTATGACCCAGTATGTGATTTATCATGGAGAATGTTTCATATGCACTTGAAAAGAATGTGTATTCTGCTCTTTTAGGATGAAATGTTCTGAATATATCTGTTAAGTCCATCTGGTACAGTGTGTAATTCAAAGTCATTGTTTCTTTGTTGATTTTCTGCTGTCCATTCCTATGAGTGGGGTGTTAAAATCCCCTACAATTATTTTACTATTATCAAAGAGTATTAATGTATAATATCAATTTCTTTATGTTTGTTATTAATTTATATATTTGGGAGTTCCAAGTTGGGGACATAAATATTTATAATTGTTAGACCTTCTTGATGGATAGTTGATATAATGATCTTAATTATGATACAATGGCTTTCTTCATGTCTTGTTATAGTCTGCTTCAAAATCTAGTTTATCTGATATGAGTGTGGCTGCCCTGGCTTTCTTTTGACATCCATTCGCATGATAGATGGTTCTCTATCCTCTCACTTTCAATCTGTAAGTGTCTTAAGGCCTAAAATGAGTCTCTTGTAGGCAACATACAGATAGATCTTGGTGTTTGTTTGTTTGTTTGTTTGTTTGTTTGTTTGTTTTATATCTATTCTGATACCTTGTCTTGTGATTGGAGTATTTAGTCCATTTACATTCAGAGTGGCTATTGAAAGATATGAATTTACTGCCATGGTGTTACCTCTAGAGTTGGTGTTTCTGGTGTTGCTCTCTGGTCCTTTCTAGTCTTTGAAGCTTTTGGTCTTTTTCTTTTTCACCACTCAAAGAGTACCCCCAAATTTCTTGCAGGGCTGGTTTAGCGGTCACAAACTCCTTTAGTTTTTGTTTGTCTGGGAAAGTATCTCTCCTTCTATCTGAATGGCAGCATATTTTTCCCGTATTTTTGGCTGCATATTTTTCCCATATCCTGGCACTCCTTTCGGACCTGCCAAGTTTTCTGTGGACAGATCTGCTGTGAACCTGATTTGTCTTCCCTTTTGGGTAAGGACATTTTTTTCCCCTTGCTGCTTTCAGGATTCTTTCTTTGTCTGAGTATTTTATGAATTTGATTATGATATGCCTTAGTGATGGTCAGCTTTTGTTGAATTTAATGAGGGTTCTCTGTGCTTTTTGGATTTTGATGTCTGCATCCTTCCCCAGATTAAGAAATACAGTGTGTATTCCTTATCTTTCTCTTCATCTTCTGAGACTCCTATGATACAAATGTTATCATGTTTTAAAAAGTTACTGAGTTCCTTAAGTTTACCTTCATAATCCATTACCTTTCTTTCCCTCTTCTTTTCAGTTTCATTATTTTCCATAATTTTTTCTTCTATATCACTAATTTGCTCTTCTGCCTCATCCATCTTGTTTTTATGGCCTCCATTTGAGTTTGCCTCTCAGTTATAGCATTTTAAATTTTGGTCTGACTAGATTTTAGTTCTTTTATCTCTGCAGAAAGGGATTCTCTGGCATCTTCTATGCTTTTTTCAAACCCAGCTAGTATCCTTATAATTGTTGTTTTAAATTCTAGTTCAGGCATCTGACTTATTTATATCTGTATTGATTAAATCCCTGGGCATTTGTCCTACTTCCTGTTCTTTCTTTTGGGGTGAATTTCTCTCCCTTATCATTTTTTCCAGAAAAGAAAAACAGAAAGAAAAAAAAACTAACAAAAAAACCCTAAGAACAAAACAAAAAACAAAGAAAAAAATTTTTAAAAACCCCAAAACCCTAGATCCTGGGTGTGTTTTAGTTTGCTTGTTAAAGAATCTAGATTCAATAATGATAATAATAATAATAATAATATTAAACAAAAAATAAAAACAAATAAGATATATTTAAAAATAAATAATCATAAATAGTAAAAAAAGGAATGGAAAAAATAAGAAAATAAATTCAAAAATAGTTAAAAAAATTTTTTACATTTATTTTTGAGAGACAGAGAGAGACAGAGCACAAGTGGGGGAGGGGCAGAGAGAGAAGGAGGCACAGAGTCCAAAGCAGGCTCCAGGCTCTGAGCTGTCAGCACAGAGTCCAATGCAGGGCTCGAACTCACAAACTGTGAGATTATGACCTGAGCCGAAGTTGGACACCTAACCAACTGAGCTACCCAGGCGCCCCCAAAAAATAATTAAAAAAAGAATAAAAGTAGAAAAAGAAGCTGGATCCTTTTTCCCTTAGAGCTGGAGCTTTGTAGTACTCTTTGATCAGAAACTTTGGTGGGAGCAAGTTGTTTGCGCTGGTCTTCTGGAGGAAGGGCCTACTGCACTGATTTTCAGGCTGACTAGTTTCAATGGAAATACATCTCCAGAGCGCTGTGGGGCAGGGCTTGGTGCAAGCCGCTCTGAAGTCCACTAGGTGGAGCTATTTTGCTCCCTGAAGCCTTTTCATGCTGCTAGGTGAGGATGAATATTCTAGCCCCCGAGCTAGAAGATCGTGCACCCCCCCCCCGCCCCCACTCTTCAGGGAACCCTCACAGAAGAGCAATCAGTCATGCCTCTGGTGTCCCTGGTTTCCATCAGAACTCTGCATTCACCCTGCCTGTGTCTGAGCTTTTTTTTTTTAATCTCAGGTGGGTGACTCAATTTCAGAACTCCAAATTTTAGGGATTCCCATGGTACCCACCGCACTGTTCCTCTGGGGAAGGATATCCCCATGCTTTTGTCGGCCAGTGCAAGCAAAGCAGTTGCACAACCCTGCAGCAGTTGAGAGTTTATGGCAACACAGAGGAGAAAGCCAGCACCCTGGCTTGCTGCCCTCAGATCCTATGCCTGGAGCAGTGCAGCAGCACTTGGTCCCACCCTACCTTCTTGCGATCCAGAGAATCCTCAGACCATGTTGTCACTCCTGGGATTCCACCCTGCTTTGCCACCTGAGCACCTTCAAGCCAGGCATGTCTCCTATGGTAGCAAACTTCTAAAAGTTCAGATTTTGTGCTCCACTGCTTATAATACTTTGCAGTAGTCTCCATAAGCAGGCTCCCTCCCCACTGCCTCACCCACAGTTATATCTCCCCCAAGTCAACTCTTCACACCTGGTATCTTCCAGAAGGTGGTCACTTGTCACTTTTCTATTTGTAGATTTGCTGTTTTTGTTCTCTCAGGCCTCCAATTGATTTTTTGGGTGTTCAGAATGATTTGATAGCTATCTAGCTGTGTTGGAGAGAGGAGACAATCTTAGTGTCTCCCTACTCCTCCTCCATCTTATCCCCTCTGCCTTGTTTTGTTTTTAATTGTTGACTTGTTAAAGTTTTTTATATATTCTGGATACAAGTCCCTTATCAAATGTATGAGTTTCAAATATTTTCTTCCATTCTGTGGGTTTTTTTTTTTCGTTTTCTTGATAGTGTTCTTTGAAGGACAAAAGTTTTTAATTCACATGTGCTTTTGTTACAAGTGCTTTTAGTGTTGTAGCTAAGAAATCAATACCTAACCCAAGGTAATGAAAATTTACTTCTATGTTTTCATCTAATGGTTTTATAATATTAGCTCTTAAATTTAGGTTTATGATATATTTTGAGTTAATTTTTCTGTATGGTGTAAGGAAGTAGCCAAACTTCATTCTTTTGTATGTGGATAGCCAATAGACCCAGCACCATTTGTTGAAAAGACCAATGAATTTTCTTGGCACCCTTGTCTTAACTTGTTTTTAAATACTGTACAGTATATATTTTTAACATCTCTCATTTCTATTCTTCTCTCCTTCCTGTTGCCTCTGCTTTAGGACTAAGGTACAATGAGAACTAATAAGGTATATATCTAGATCTAAATATAGATATATAGCATCGTGTGTGTGTGTGTGTGTGTGTGTGTGTGTGTGTGTGTTTAATCTCATCTATATATATCACCATGTTTTTTGGGTGGTGCCTAAATTTCTTATTCATGAAACAGACTATTCTATAAAGATTTAAATGTTTAAAAAGAAAATACTATGAGGAACAATTCTTCAGTTATCACACTGCATTCTTAGAAATCATCTCTTTGATTTGTTATTTAGGAAGCAAGTAAATGATGAGGAAAACATTGAGTGCCTGAATGAGAAAAGTGATCCTACTGAAGGGAAAGAGAGGCTGGGATGTGATAGCACAATTGTATAGGTCAAAGGAGAGTGAGGGTGTGGCAAACTTTGATTTTCCTGTATTTTGTTTTAGGGTTAAAATATTAGTCTTTTAAATAAGAAACAAGTAAATGAATCTGTTAATATTTCAGAGGGGCCATTTGGAATATTTAAGATATTAGTCTTACTGGAAGATTCAAGGAATTGAATAGATTTTTGAATTACACCTAAAAATGTATTTCTTTCTCTAATTAAAAATGTAACTAACATGGTGTAGCAGGATGGGTTAAATAGGTGATGGGGATTAAGGAGTGCATTAGTTGTGATGAGCACTGCGTGTTGTATGGACAAAGTGGTGGATCACTATCTTGTACACCTGAAACTAATATTATACTGTGTTAACTAACTGGAATTTAAATAAGAATTACAGGGGCGCCTGGGTGGCGCAGTCGGTTAAGCGTCCGACTTCAGCCAGGTCACGATCTCGCGGTCCGTGAGTTCGAGCCCCGTGTCAGGCTCTGGGCTGATGGCTCGGAGCCTGGAGCCTGTTTCCGATTCTGTGTCTCCCTCTCTCTCTGCCCCTCCCCCGTTCATGCTCTGTCTCTCTCTCTGTCCCAAAAATAAAAAAAAAAAAAGAATTACAAATACATATATAATTAATATGAGTAAACCTTTATCATAGTCAATGACATCATTTGTGTAGAAACTATAATGACATTTATGGGATATCTACTGTGTTCTAGGCATGCTACATTTTTTTTTTTACTTAATACTCACAACCTTACAAGATAGTTACAGAGGAGTTAACTGATACTAGAAAGATTGAGTAAAGTGTTCAGGGTCACAGAACTAGTAAATACTTGAACCAAGATTTCATCCAAGCATTGTCTTGCTCCAAAGCCCACATTCTTTTTTAACCTAAGCACATGTAAAAGTGTTGACTATATACTCAATCTATTATTGTTAGAATCAATGGAAAAAGTGCCTTGTTTAGGGAAAAAAGGCAATGTGGGCCAAGGTAGTCAGGACAGGTTCAGAAAGAGGTAACTCTCAAGCCAACTCTTAGGAGGAGAGAAAGAGAGAAGGTGGTGTTCTACCATAAAGAATATCATGGCATAAGAAAGTAGTCTCTTAGAACATTCAGTCTGGTCTTTATAAGAGATAGCTTTTTTTGATTCAACACTTTGGGACAAATTTTCTTGCCTGATTGAACAGAAATGGTATTTTTTCTGCAGATACCTTTGAGCCATACTGTGAAATGCATAGATATTTCTTCTTGGAACCAGCTCTGCCAGCATGCTTGAATAAGCAGAATTATTCCTCTAAGCTATCTGAAATGGAGCTGAGATACCAATAAGCAAATCATAACACACAAGAATGGAAAAGACCAACATTTATTCCATCCAAGTAGTGCTTACATTAATCTGATTAATTAAAGCATGAATGAAAACTATTTACTTGTGAAAGAACACCATTAAATTAGCTCTTCACCCTAGGAGACACACTGTGATTGTTGGATCTCATTCTGTTTTTAGCCTGATTGCTTTCTTCTTTCAAAGCAGTGCCTTACTACATTTTCCCATATTTCCTACTAGTTGAAGCTGGGCCAGTGCATTGCCAGAGAAGAGTTTTTGCTTGTTTCACTGATGACCAGATTCAAACAAAAGCAGGGTTTTTATATTGAAATTAGTCATGAAATTTGTCATCAGATAAGCTTATATGCACAACAAAGCAGCTACCCAAATAGAAGCAACAATGTAAGGATCATGTTATATGTTTTTGAGGATTTTTCCAGGGAGGTTTAGTTCCCACTTGGATTCTATATAATCACTTTTTTCTAGAAATTTTTATAAGCAGCAGGTTTATTTCCATTGCATTTATATTGGGCTTCAGTGGAGATGAATTGTTTTTATTGACTGTGTTCTGACGAAAGATACTTCAAGATTCCTTGAAATATATAAGAAGCTTAAGAATCCAGTCAGAATTGCTCATAAAATAGCCTTTTGCTCAACTGATAAGTGACTTAGTTATGGCTTTGACCTTGTAATATCTGTCTGGAATGGCCATATTGAATATGTTAGTGGGACTTAATATGATCCTCTGTGTTTATAACTGGGTCTCCAATCTGTTCAAAAGACTAGAAAGTGTTAATTGTTTCATAAATGGAGAAATGAAAATAATAGGGTATAGGAAGTTACTTAAAATTAAAATCAGCTTAAAATGAAATAATTGATTACAACATATAAGCCATAAAATTTATAATATTTGACTATACAAAATTCCTTGGTAAATATGCAGAGTAATAGCTTAAATATAACATTAGGTTATGTTTAAATAAATATCAAGTATATTTAAAATTCATACAGGGTGGAAGACAAGAGAAGAAAGAGTGTTAACTGGTAATTCAAAATGTAAATTATAGTATTTTTCCAAATTTAGAAGAATTTGACCAAGTGATAAATTCATGGAACATATGTGAAGGGCTGGACCAAAAAAACAAAATAGGTTTAGGTGGAATGTTGTATAAATACTCTAGTAAACATATTTTTGTTATTTTGTCACCTGAGAAACCTTTCTTGATCTTCTCCTTGCTTCCAACCTCAGGTTTGTTAGCTCTGTCATCCGCTATACTTGTCTGCATTATGAAACGTATTTCTCACTCTGCGCTAATCTTGGTTTCCTTTTCCTTCTTACCTATTAGAAGTTAAACTGCTTGAAGCAGAGATTTTACTTTGTTTATCTTTGGATCCCTAGCGTCTAACACAGGGTCTGATAATAAACATTTATCCAGTTGACTGGATCTACACAATGGTCTGGATATGCCACACATTTGGGATTGCCTTTATTTAAAGGGACAGGACAGGTTTGAACTTTTTTGTCCTATCTTTTTAAATCCACATGACTAACACCCAGAGGTGCAAATGAGGTGGAGGAGAGCCCAGGAGCTATTTCTAGGAAGAAAGCATTTCTCTGATCCTTTGCTTCTGCCCACAGTGTTAATAACACTTTGTTCAGCACCCACACTGTCAATTTCATTCCAGCTGGGACTCTTCTGATTAGCAGTCTGCTCTTTGTGTTCCCAGAGACCAGCTAAAAGGATGGGCCACAATGACAAAATTAAATAAATATGATATTACATGTGACAGCATCTTACGTCAATACCAGAGAAGAAAAACAAAGAAGCTCAAAGGTTCTCTTTGTTATCCAGCACTGCCTACTTGTAATTTCAGAATAATTTTGTAGCAGTTTGTTGTTTCAGAAATAACTTCACAACTTTATTTGATTGATCTTTGTAACAACCTTGTAAATTGGATGATAGAGGGAGCTATAATACTGTATCCAAGATAAGGGAGGAGTGATGAATCTGCTCTAGATGGTTGTCAGGGTCTGCACAGATCCTGAGATTTATAAGATTAGTAGATTATCAAGCAGATGATGGAAAAGAAAGGAGGTTCACAGTGGAGATAACAATGTGAAGGAGGGAAAAGAGACATGAAAATGTATGCTGTGATTGGGAATATCCAGTAATATGGAAGCTAATGGCACATAGTAGAGGAGTGGAGATAAACCTGAAAAGGTAAAGCAGGCAGAAATCACATCACAAAAGATTTTTCTTGCCAGCCTCAGGGGCTAGGACTTCATCCTTGGACATTAGTGAGCCATTGAATGTTTTCTAACAGGGGATCATAATTAGTTCTGTGCTTAGAACTAATTATTTTAGAAAGCACAATTGCTCATAATTGGAGCAAAGGTATGCAATATTTTTCTGCTTCAGAATATATGTTCTTTACACTTGAGATCCAATTTCATGGTTCTACCCAAGGTGAAGTACTATTACCAACCTGCCATCTGTAAATCTAACTTTGTTCACCTCTAAAGAAAGCCTGTATGAATGACAGTAAGTGCAACTCATGGTATTATAGGGATAATCTCAGATACACTTTAAATTATATTAAAAATTAATAATTTAAAAATGTTACAGCATAGGGAAGATAGTCAATGGTATTGTAATAGCATTGTATAGTGACAGGTAATAGCTACACTTGTGGTGAGCATAGCATAACATGCAGATTTGTGGGATCTCTATGTTGTACACCTGAAACTAATGTAACGTTGTGTATCAACTATACTCAATTTAAATAAAGTAATTATTTGCATCTATGAGCCTATTATCATTATTAACAAGTTAAACGTAATATTCTTTATCATTAAAACACTGCATCTGATCAGATAGAAGTGACGGTAGGAGGAAGGCAAAAGAGCAGTCAGAATGCTAGATAGAGAACCAGGAGAGAGACTCAGAATTATTGGCACATGGAGGAAAACCTGAGTGTTGTTGCTGTAACTACAACTGCTATTAAATTTGTCCCAACAGCAAAACTCCCACTCTTATATTTTAAGCTTTCTGTGCTGGTACTCTGTTCTAAACTTACAAGGCTGTATGACTCCTAACTAACAAGTGTTAAAAATACTGACTGTAGTCTGTGGATAATATTTTAATGTGTGGGTAAAGTGTTTTTCTCCTTCAGAAAGTTCAATTGAAGAAAGCCTTTTATGTTTATTTCCAAGCTCATATACAAATTTGGGAGCAATGAGATAAGTTCTCTACAGTTATTTTTATTTTTGTTGGTTCCCTTTTGGAATCTATGGATAGAAACTGTTATATTAGGTTCTACATCATTAGTGTATTACAGTAGGACTCTAGAAGTGAAGCTGGGGGATTGGAGTAGTGGTATCCTCCAGAGACCATTCTTTTGTGCTTTCTGGGGCAGGTGAGGTAGATGAGTTCCCACTTTGGCACTTATCGGAGCTTGATAAGCCAATGTTTCTCATGGTATGGTCTATAGAACGCTAACCACAGAGATATTCTAAGGGAAAAGGAGCTCTATAATCCAGTATTATGGCAAATTCTTCTAATAAAAATCTCTTTGTTTAAGATTCACAATACACATTAGCACTTTAAACATCTTGAGGTAATCCTTTAGTAAAAAAGAATTTGTTTTTTAATATTTTAATATTTATATTTTATATATTTATTTTATATATTTACTTAATTATATTAATTTAATATATTTATATATTTGTGTTTATATTTAATATTTTTATATTTATAAAATATTTTAATATTTTTAATCCAATGTGGTAGACTGCTAGTTTTCCCCCCAAAAATGTATTCTCTCCTTTTCTCATAGTAATTGAGATTAACCTGGGAACATGGCCACCAAACTTCTTCCCTTGCAGTTAGGCATGGAGATGTAATTGAGTTCTCACCAATTGATTGTAACTGAGTAAATGTACAATCTCTGCATTGTTTGCTTAGAAAAAAAATTGCTTGTTCTCCACCTTCTTTCTTCTTCCCATGGGACATAACGTAGACATGAAAGTCAACCAACCTCAGCCACGAGGATGAGGGCAATTTCCTAGGAGGGAGAAGAACAGCAGGATGGTTCATGATGTATGAACCTGCCTCTATACTCTAGAGTCTTATGGGAGAGATAATTTTCTTTCCTGTTTGAGTCAGGATATAACTTCGTTATAATATCTCAGTTTATACCTTATTATACTCAACATTCTTTAACCCATTTTTTTTAATTTTTTTATTTTTGGGACAGAGAGAGACAGAGCATGAACGGGGGAGGGGCAGAGAGAGAGGGAGACACAGAATCGGAAACAGGCTCCAGGCTCTGAGCCATCAGCCCAGAGCCTGACGCGGGGCTCGAACTCACGGACCGCGAGATCGTGACCTGGCTGAAGTCGGACGCTTAACCGACTGCGCCACCCAGGCGCCCCACTTTAACCCATTTTTTATTCTAGAAACTAACTTCCCCCTCGGTGTGGAAAATCTATTAACATCTTGAAAAGCTAAATTTCTAGGGAACACACTTTAGGCAATATTGGACAATGCCAAAGGATTCTTTAATTCTTATTTGTTAGTCAACACCACATGCTTTGAGGCATGACTTACTCCATGATTTTCCTTACCACTCTCTGTCTCCTTGTTGTCACTGCTATTATTGATGACCCAGGACTCAATTCCATATATCTAATAGCTCTTCAGAATCCTTCACTGGACCTAGCCAGGATGTAAGGAATAAGAGAGGTTACCAAGAATCACATAAGAGCCACCTGAAAAGGATGCCATCCTTCTTACTTGCACTGAATTCACAAAGTCCAATAAACTGCAGAGAACTGAGCATTTGTAACTTAATTTTGTATTAAAGAGGAAAATAAAATGGTTTGGTGAACACTGAGAATTCTCTCTGCCACCCTGGAGTTTGAAAAGTGCCAGTCTTACTTAATTCAGCTCTTTCTAGTTGTATTCTCTTTTAGAAACATATAAAATGCTCTCACACTGAGCAAGGTGGAGCAATGAAACCACTCTTACTGTAATACCCACAAGAAAGTGTAAATCCTTTCCATGGACTGGACTGTTTGGTTTACTGGAAAGAAAACTGGTTGGAGGATAAGGTGGTAGCGCTTCTAGTTCTCTCTCTTCAAGTGATACCTCTCTTAAGTCATCTACCTTTTCTGAGGTATAAATTCAAGAAGACATGAATCCGTTTCCTGATTTGTAAAACAAGAGAGGTATTTAGATATTTGCCTTAGTCACAGTGTCTTGTTATTTAAGAGGCAAAGCGAATCATAGGAGCCTATTATTCCTACATCAATGAGAAATCCTCAGTACAAAACCCATATAACAACATTTCTGACAGGGTTCAAACTCTGGTGGAACTCAAACAAATTCCTTTCTACAGGGTAGCTCTTTCCATTGTCACATAGCTATCATTAAGTTCTTTCTTATATTGAGCAAAAGTGTAATGATAAAAGCAGGTGGAACTTAAAGATTTTAGTACCTTCTTTCTACCTGAGTTACTTGTGAACTGCCCCTTTTTGCACTATTCGCCATTTCAGTGAGTCATGCCACCTATCTTCTTCATAATTGTTCAAATACTATATTTCATCATTTGGTTCTCTCAACTGCAAGAGCTTTTGGTCCACACCTCCAACAACTCTGCCCACCAATCCTGGAGAACATTAAAAAGCACTGCTGAGGGGCGCCTGGGTGGCTCAGTCGGTTAAGCGTCCAACTTTGGCTAAGGTCATGATCTCACAGTTTGTGAGTTTGAGCCCCTCATCAGGCCCTGTGCTGATAGCTCAGAGCCTGAAGCCCACCTCAGATTCTGTGTCTCCCTCTCTCTCTGCCCCTCCTCTGTCATGCTCTGTCTCTCTCTCTCTCAAAAATAAATAAACATTAAAAAACAATTTTGAAAAAGGCACTGCTGATTTCTTGATATCCTCTAACAGCTCTATCCTCCTCATGTATGGGTTCATTTTATATCGCAACAACATATCTTTTATTCTTGGCTTACCATCCTCATCTACTCACGTTGTTCCTGATAATGTGAATTTTATTTCTGTTATTAACATACTTTATTCTCTGTCAATTTGCCCTTTCTTGTTCCAGAGCCACATATGGAAACTTGTCCTGTTTGCTCAGCCCTTATTCTCCTTTTATCCAAGAAGGAGATAGGTTAAATGTCTCCAGATATGCAGACCTTTCCCCCAGGTCTTCCACAGACCTCAACTGGTGTGAAAATAAAGATCAAAATGGGAATTTCAAGCCATCTCTGGCAGTATGACAGGGCCCTCTCGTGTACATACCACAGAGCATATAGACAAGGCTAGATGAGGCATTCACTCTGGGAGATCCTGGTTTGATCAATGTATTTTGTCATTTCTAGGGTTTTATGGTTACTAATGATGGGTCACTAGTAGTGATCTCAAGAAGGTAAAGACTTTCCTATCTACAGTCTTTGTCTAGAACTGAAGACTTACTCACCCAAAGATCCTGTTGACTTCTGCTCTGCAAGCTGGCTTTGAAGTAATTATGACTCCAACATGCCAGGAGGATATTACTCCCCAGGAAAACTCTATACCATTTATGTTTTTCTAGGTAACTGATCCTGTCCAAAGAGTAAAATCAACTAACCAATGAAATCTCCTCTGAAGCCTGAGTACTTTCCTTTGAGATTATCTTTTTGAACTCAGCCTGTATCACTAACTGACCATAGCTGGTCACAAGAGCAGTTACACCTACACAGTTGTTGAGGACCTGACTGGTCTGTTCAAGGGCCTCTATACCCCTCCCTCTGCCACTGTTCTTTTTTTTTTTAACTTTTTTTAACGTTTATTTATTTTTGAGAAGAGAGAGACAGAGCATGAGGGAGGGGAGAAGAGAGAAAGAGGGAGACACAGAATCTGAAACAGGCTTCAGGCTCTAAGCTGTCAGCACAGAGCCCGACATGGGGCTCGAACTCACGGACCTTAGGATCATGACCTGAGCTGAAGTCGGACGCTTAACAGACAGAGCCGCCCAGGTGCCCCACCACTGTCCTTACATTAGTTATTTTGGATAATACTATGCTGGTGGTGGTGTTTCACTCATTCAAAGGAGACATTTAAACTACTACTCTGACTTCAATCTTCCTCTCTACTTTGACATCTCAGTGACTGGCTACATGTCTAAAACAATGTTTGTCCATTCAGAAGACTCTGCTTCCAGTTAATATTTAGATTAAAGAAATGCCTCCTGGAGCCAAATCCATTTGAAAAACAAGCTGGCTCTGTACTGGATTTATTTGCATCATCCAACGTGCTGGAAGAACACTATTTGGTGCCCAGGTAGCAAAGTTATTAATTCTGTGGTATTTCCTTTCTAGGTGTTCCCTCCATTTCTGACATCCCTTATCATCTGAGTCAGTGATTTGCCTGGCTCAAGAAAGCATCTTGCCAGTGAACTTCAATATGATAGAGGTAACTTTAAGTAACTGACAGGTTGATATGAGCATGGGTCAAGGGAAAAGATGTGCAGTGCCCCCTCTTATCTCTAGAAATGTACCAGAGAGTACTTATCCTCACTATATGGTGAACCCCGAGACACTCAGAAATTTCTCTAGACTTCATCTTCCTCTGTCCACTTCATTTACAAAACAACTAGCATCTGTCAGGCCCCATCACTCTAGGGTTTGATTTTGAATTCACTTTTCTCATTTGTCATGCTAGAATGTTCTCATGTGGCTTAGGTCCCTATAACTTGCTATGGTGTAATAAATCCAATAAGGGCAAAACCTACTTCTAGCAATTACTGTCTTCCCTAGTTCAGCCTTCATATTTCATATAAGTGGGGACAAGGGCTTTCTGCTCCATGCATCCCCCAGGGCCTAATTATCTCTGACCTCTCCATCCCATCTCATAATCCTTCCCTGTGAGATCTTCTTAAAATTCTCTGTTGTGCTGAATTAAGAGTGTAGTTGTAGTTCTCTACCTTCTGTTGTTTACCCCACAGAGGTGAATTTGTCAGAAAATAAAATTAGGAATTTACCAAATTCAGTTTTTAATCTAGAATTTTTATCTGATAATTACCATTACTACTAATGATGATGATGATGATGATGATGAAGTTGGAAAAATGAAGCACTATGAAATGGCTGCCATAAGAACCATTAAAAAAAAAAGGATTTGGAGTTTATGATCAGTCTTCTGCCTATTAGGGAGATTTTTGCAGACACCAAGTGACCATACTTTGTCATAGGGTTCAGAGAGTGTCAGTGTGTCTAAGTGGTTCATCATGTTGGTTGAGTTTTTGCTTCAGGACAAAAGCATGCCTCCTGATTAGTGATGTCAGGATAACCTGATTATACTTTCCATTATCTTTAGCAGGGAGCCACCAGCCGGCATTCATGCATTTCTGGTGTCAGTAAAAGGATCATGTAAGACTTTTAGCATGTCTGAGAACTTCTCATTCAGTGGATCATGGAAAGCTGCACTTTCTTTCAGAGAACTATCTTCTGGGAAGAGAAGACACTCTGGCAGAATTCCAGGAGTCATATGTTTCTCTTCTTCACCACCCTCTTCTCCCACTCATTATTCTCTTGACAATTTATTTTCCTTAATCACTCTGGCTCCTTCTGTTTCTCTTCTTGCATTCTCTTTCTGTTTTCCTGTATTAGTCCTTCCATCAGTTGCAAACCCATCACCTGCACTAAAATGCCACAGTCAAGAGAAGCAAACCTGAAGATCATCCTTCTTTTCCACATCCACATCCTGCCCTTTTGGCTCACATAATTGGTGAGGACCTGGAGTTGAGAACAAAAAGCATGTAAATTCCAAAGCTTATAGGAATATTTTCTTCAGTGTTTTTATCTCCTGGGTCTGAAGTGAACTCAAATAGAACCTGAACACTGAAAATAGAAGACTGAGTTGGAGGTCAAGACATAAGGCACAAGACACAGCTAGTAAGCTGAGGGATTTTTAGCTTTATTTTCTTTATCTTTATGAGGAAAGAAAAAAAAAAACATTTCACAGATCTGTTGTGGGAATTTAATGAGAATATCTATGGAAGGTGCCCAGCACATTGCTTGACACATAAAAAAGTATTCAATAAACATTAGCTATTGTTAAAATTACATAACACCTCCTCTTTCAAAGGACTATGGCAAATATTCTATCATATTTTGTTTATGGAAGTTATATGCTTCTGACAGCCCAATTTTTACTACCTCTTTATGTCTTTACCCTTCATTTGATAACATACTGGCAAATGTCAATTCATTACTAATTGAAAATAGTGTGATAAACTACTCTTTTTTTTATCAGTATTAGTTTTTTAACATGGTATTAAAAAAAAAAGTCTGCCTAGCTTGGAGGTCTGTGATGCCCTAATGATAACGCTACTAGAAAAACATTAGATATAGAGTTCAACTTTATAAAACTGTTTTCAAGTTGGCAACCAATAATTTTAAAAAGGCTGGCATATTTCAAGGTAACTAAAACTGAACAAATTAAGTTGTTCTTTTCAGTGGTTTCCTTGGTTGGATTTCTTCAATGCAGATATTTTATATTGGAAGAATTGATGCAAGAAAAATGTAAACAATATTAGGCACTAACTAGACTGTCTTTCTCTATTTCTTGAATTATACAGATGTTAAAAAAAGTTGAAAAGTGGTTAAAAGTGACAAAATCAAATTTTGATCAAATATATAAACATATTACATAATATGTTATTATCTAATAATTATTATAATCATTTCATTAAGATATATAATACATAAATATATAATAAAAAAGGCGGGTAATTATATACAAGTATTATATATAAAATATATTGCATGTATATAAATCACTTATATGAATATTTTATATATGATATGCATGTTTAAAGATATAAATATAAAAAATATATAATATATATATACACACACAAAGCTGAAGACCCAGGAAAGCCAGTGGGGTAATTCAGTCTGAGTCCAAAGGCCTAAGAACCAATGGAGTCAATAGTATAAATTCCAGCCTGAGGGCAGGAGAAGATGAGATGTCTCAGCTCAAGCAGGGAGGCAGAAGAAAAAGGAATGAATTCTTTCTTCTTTTACCTTTTGTTCTATTCAGGCACTCAACACATTGCATGACACCCACACACCCACACTGGAGAGGGCAGTATGTTCTGAGTCCACTAAGTTCAAATGCTCATCTCATCCAGAAACACTCTCACAGATACACCTAAAGATAATGTTTGCTCTGGACTCCCTTGGCCAGTTAAGTTGACGCATAAAATTAACCACTGCACTTGCTTTTATCCCTAAAGATTAAAGTAACTGAAAATCAAACTGCCAAAATAAAACTGTAAATTTTATGATTAAAGTAGTGCCAGAGAGATATGTCATTAAGAAATTGTGCTTTATTGGTTTACTGTTGCTAGCCAAAAGAATTTCAAGTTGATCTCAGAATACATATGTGTGTGTGTGTGTGTGTGTGTATATCATACATATATGTATTCTGGATTAGAATATACATTTTTAATAAAAATAAGGTTGTAATAATCTCCTCAAAGTTGTTCAAAGTCTCTTTCAAAGTGACAAAAAAAACTAACATAATATAAGAGTTGTTCAATGCTATTTTACCACAATTATTTTAGAACTCCATTGAAAACATTTGTAGCGCGTAGTGGTCTACATTTAATTTTTGTATAATTAACCCAGTATATTTACTGAATACCCACCATAAATTCAGCTTTCTGTTCAGATTTTGGATGATAGTTTAATCAAAGGACATGCTATTTACCACATTGAATTCACATTCTATGACAGACATGTTAATGAAAGCACAGGAATCCATACATAAAAATAAATAACATTTCCATGATATAGTAATAAAATGATATGCATATTCTATGTCTGAAACATTCATTCTTTATTTGGGTAACTTTGATGTTCCAGGTGCTGTTTTGTGAACCAGGTTTATAGCAATGAACAACATAGACAAATATTTCTGCCTTCATGGAGCTTAGTTTTTTTCTTAGCAGAGATAAATAAAATATATAGTATGCCAACTAAGTAATATAAGAAAAATAAAAACAAAAGAGGTATGGATGTGGTGGTAAGAGTCAGGGCTAGCTTCAGTGAGGAGGTCATTCTGAGCCACAACTGGAATGACAGAGGAAATGAGCCAGATGTAACCCATAGAAGAGCATTCCAGGCACAGAGATCCCAATGTGGAAACTTTCTGAGGAAGTAGCATTGCTGCCATGTTTGAGAAACTAGCAAAGAGACCAGAGTGGTTGGAATAGACTGAGTGAAGTCAAGAGGAACTAGAGAATGAATCAGAGAAGTAAAGAGGCCCATATTGCTCAGAACATTGTGAGCACTTGTGCAGACTTTGGTTTTATTCTGAGGGAGATGGATAGCCACTGGATAATTTTGAAAAGAGGAGTACATTATATGATGTACAGTTTAATAGCATGCCTTCAGTTTCTATGTTAACATAGATGATAGCAAAAGCAAGTGAAAAAGTAGAGGAAAAGTAGTTAAGAAGCAAAAATACAAAATAAGAATGATGGTGGCTTGTGCCATGATAAAATAGAGTAAAGTAGTGAGTTTGATTATGTGTATATTTTGAAAGAGGAGCCAGCAGTACTCACAAACTAATTAGATGTGGAGTATAAAAGTAAAAGAAGAGTCAATGGTGACATTAACTTTTTGGCTTAATTAACACCATTAAGAGATGGAATTGCTATTACCTAAGGTGGTGAATATTACAAGAGATGCAGAAGCTCATTTTAGACACATTAAGTTAATAGAGAGTGAATATGTTGAATGGCATTTGATTGTAATTCTGTAGTTCAGGAGAGTGCAGTAGGCTAGAACAATAATTTGGAAGTTGTCAAAGACTGTTTTCTGGGGCACATCAATGTTCAAAGGTAAGAAAATGGAAGGGAAAACCAGCAAAGGGCACTGAGGAAAAGCAACCATGTGTAGAAGAAGTAGACTATAGAATGGTCCCAAGCAAAGGCAAGTGAGGAAAGTATTTCAAGAAAGAGGAAGTAAGCAAAACTTTCAAATGCTTTTAAATATTATGGTTGAAAAATGGATCATTGGATTAAACATGAAGAAATTGGGTCTGGCACATTACAAATGAGCATTTAGGTACTTCTTGGTTTTTGGTTCTCCTGATCCTGGTTAGACTTAGCTGATCTTAGCTGGATTTGTTCATGCACTTGCATCAGCTGCCATGTCAGCTTGGGCTAGCTGTTCTTGGAAGTTCACAGCAAAGAAACCTGTCTTTGCTCCATGTGGTTTCATGTGTTCCATCAGGCAACCCAGACTTGTTCACCTGGTGGTCAGAGAGGGTTCCAAGAAAATAAGTGGAAACATGCAAGAAATTTTTAGGTCTAGACTTGAAACTGGAATAGTGTCACTTCCACTATATTCTTTTGCCAAGCCATGAGGTCAGCCCAGATAAAAGATAGAAATATAATCTCCATTTCCTAGTAGTATTCACACTGCAAACAACATGAATAGGGGAGGAGGAAAGGATTGTGAAAATGTTTACAATTTACCAGAGTGACTTTGACAAGAGCATGCTAAAAATGGATGCAAAAAAATATATTTTTAAAGGTATAACCCGTTAATATTGAACTCTGTTTGTGATTTGTCAAAACTAAAGGTATATGCTATAAAGGAATAAATGAAAAATATTTTAGGTAATTACCTATTTGCTGAGATAAATTGATTTTATGGCACATAAGTTCATGGTCCTCAAACTGGAATATTGTATCCCTAGGAGCATGTGGTGGCATGCCTGGAGGTACACAAAATCCCAGGATAAGTTAGACACATCTTCCTAATGCATAAAATTTACCCTCAAAATAATGGGACAAATGATTCATATTTTAAGAAAAAATATTTAAATTCTATATAAATTATTATAAAATTTGTATGATTTTAAAGATAAAGTGAAGGTTCAATGATATTTCATGTTTGTGGCATCTCAAGCTCTAATCTGATTAGTTCAAGTTTCTTGGCCATTAGGAGTGATTTGCTGGAAAATTTGAAAAAAATTATCATGACTTATGTGCTCTGAAAATTTCCCATGGTGTCCTATATTTTTGCAGAAAACTTATGAGGTGAAATAGTTGAGTGTACATATTTAAGTAATGTGACCTACTAAGTCATGTTTTTTATTTGTGCAATGTTAGTAATGTGTTTTAGAAACAATACAAATGTATCTTAATTATATTGTAGGTATAGTGGTTAGGTAAAATTTAGAGAACTAGATTTGTTCTTTTGATGCGCTTATTAATTAACTCTGGACAAATTATTAAAGAGTGGGCTTGGGTATTCTCATCTATTCAATGGGGCACTAATGGTGGCTCAATCTACATAATATGACCTCAGCAAGGATAAAATGAAATATTAAAAAAGGACAAAAACGTGTGGCTGATAATCATATTTTTATTAAATAGATTTATCAGCATGATGGCTTCCAGTCAACATGTATACTACATATTCTGTGGATAAAATATTTCTTAGATATTTGTATCTTGGATACTAGCACTTATTCTGGATAAAATGTCAAATAATTCTATATCAAATATTTTATCAATATTTTAAAATAAAATAAATAAAATTTATATTTAAAAATTTTTAGATAAAATATATATCAAATATTACAATGACAACATTTCAGGCCAGTTTAAGATCTAGAATCCTTTAAGCGCTGGTGTTGGTTTCAGCACCACGGATAGCGTTACCATACAGCAACCAATGATCAACGCTCCGGGATATCAAAAGACTAGAGTAGGGGGAATTTTAGTTCATACACCTGTCCCCAAATTTGAATGGTATTGTGAAAAAGTGGAAAGAAAGCTGTCCATATTTTTGGTTAGAAATTTAATAATGAACCAGATCTTCATAATTGACGATAGAAAAATTAAACAAATATACATTGAACACATAATATGCTCAGTATAATGGACATTATTTCCCAAATTTATTCTTGTAATAATTTAATTTTTCTCCCATCCTGGTACTACATAACTACACACTTACTACAATTATCAAATTCCATATAGCACGTAATTTGATATCTGTATATTTTGAAATATCTTTAAAAGCTTGGGTTGTCTAAAGATTTTCTAGTTTGCCTTTTAGTAATTTCATTACCTGCACTAACTTTAATCCCCCCAAATTGCCCCCAAATAACAAAAGTAACAACATAACAAAGAATTTCTCTAGTAGTAAAAACTTAAACAACTTCCCCACAAAGGTACCAGTAAAGATAAATTTGGCATCTAAAATTATTTTATAGGAGATACATGTAACTTTTTCAGGTTGAGTTGAGTAAGTCTTAAGGTAAACATTAAGTTTGTAATGCTATGAAAAGCTTCCATTTAGTTTAGATATAATGTAAGTAAATTTAACTAAACCCCAAAAGTAGGATTACAAATTTTAAAAATGTATACTCTAATGCTTCCTAAATGTTTAATTTACAATTAATTAAGGTAGTTGATTTGAAATACAGTGGAATTATGTGCTATATACACCATTTAATCAAGCTTGCTAAATGTAGCATTGCCAAAGGATCTTGAATGAAAATGGTTCCAGTTTTGGCCAGAAGATGGAGCTGTCATGTAAGACGCAGGCTTATATTTATTTATTTATTTATTTTTCAATTTAGCATGCTGCTTTCTAACAGACAGTGGGTACCATCGAGTGAGCGTCAGAACAGAAAGCTAAAGCAGAAGCAGAGAGGATGCTGCGGTCGTCCTTTCTCGTTTTTTCTTCTTGAGGATGGAACACATGTGAGATTTTATTTTCTGCTTCAGTCAAAATTCTGAAGAACTGCATTGGAGACTATTATATTCACCACATATATGGATTCTGTGCTATGATTTACAATTCCCTTTATTTCAGGTAAGGCAACATGATTCTACCTTTGATCTATCCATGAATTGTTATCTGTGTTAATAATAATTAAAGTGTGCGCTTTGTAAGCTTGGATTTAGATCTGAAAGATGGAAAAGCTCTAATTCTAGCTGCCCTGGATCTTTAAATCTTCCTGCATTGAAATGAGATTTGACTCTGACATGTTGTATTTTAATATTTCTTTGGCTTTCTGGCCTTTAGTGCCCATCTGTGACTACATTTGTGTACCTTTTGAAGGTAAAGCTTTCAAAGTGAAGGATGGGTCTTCCTCTCACAAGGGAAATACTGCTCCTTAATGCAGTGAACAAATTGTAGAGATGTAATGAAGCAGATTAACATGGCAGTGGCTTTGCCAAAGCCCAGGGCTGAGCCTTGTGATAGACGCCTCAAAGGCACACCAACATTCTGAGCCCAAAGGCCTTCTAAACAATTCCTGCCGGCTATGATGGTATGGATTAGTTATATGGGTTTCTCTTTTTCCCTTTTAGAAAAAATATGTAAGTCATTTCTCCCATGAAATATTTGTATAATGTCTTTAACAGACTTGGAATGACAGCACAGACCCCCTCCCTCTCCTAGTATGGATGTAAGGAGTAAACTGAAAACAAATTAATTGCTGAGAAAATGGATATTGCTTAGATTTTGGTGGATGTGTGATGGTAGGACTGTGCCATTTAAACTAGTTGATATTGTGTAAGGTGCTCACATTTTAAATATTTTTGGTCATGTTGCATTAGCTGTGCTAAAAGATGGAATGACTCAGGAGCTGGAAATTGCATGCAACAGCCTTGCTTTTCTCTGCTGCTTCTCATGACTTCTCCCTAAATCCTCTTTTCATTGTTATCAATTTAATGGGGAGAGAGCAATTTAGAAATTCCACATTAAAAGTCCTAATTGTCATTTATATCAATTTTAAGTGAAAATTTAAAACATTCAAGAATTATTTTTGTGAGATTGTTTTGAAGTGCCTCATTTTCTTCCCTTTGGGAAGAGTAGTGTGTGTGTACATTAGTGTATGTGTGTGTGTGTGTGTGTGTGTGTGTGTGTGTGTGTGTGTGATGGTGGTGGTAGAGGTGGCAGGTAGTAGGGGTGCATTGGTATGTTTCTATCTTACTCATCATTTTTCTATAAAGAGGTAGTTGTGCTGTGTCAGAGGTTGTGCAAGCTATGGGGAAAGATTTTATAGACTGGTTCGAACCACCAAGGGAAAAAGATCCATTCTTTGGACATGTGAGGCCTATAAGGAGATTTAAGTTCCACATAGTTCTGTACACATGGCAATTTTTAGAACCACAGATTTTTAACATTTATTTATTTCATTGTTTTAAAATAACTGCAGCAGTGAGATTCAGTTTTCCATAGCCACATGCTAAATTAGATTCAGAGACAAGGCTAGAACACAGATTGACAGTTTTCATGTATTTCATAGCAGTAACACAATTTACCTCTAATGTGGACATATCCAAATGGCATATACCAGGTGTGCTGATATTGACTATATGTGTGTGTGTCTGCTAATTCTATAAAATAGAGCTTCTGTCAAAGTACACATTATGTTATTTAATGGCATATTATATGCACTACTCAATTGTCTCAGGGCTCTTGACAAAGCACCCAGGAAAATTAGTCTAAGACAACGACTGTGGAGACTCTGTTTCTTAGTATTCTCCTTCCCCATTCGATGAGGTACATTATTCTATTCTTTGACCATAAACGATATGGATGGTAACATACTAACTCACATCTCTATTCCTTCTACCTAATAAGTATGGACAATACATATAGATTAGTCTATTGATGCTCACAAAAACATCATCTCATGCTCTGGCCTTCCCCCACCTTTTTTTTTTTCACTTACTGAAAGCACAGACTGTGCCCTACTTTTGCAATATCTTGAGAAAGGAAAGGGATTAAATAAAATGTGTCACTTCCACAACAATATTTATTGAGTACCATGCATCTACCAAGAACTATCCATGGTAGAGATTGAGACATAAACAAAGGTGTGGAGTGTTCTTCATGGAATTTAGCATGGAAATGTATATGCACAAATAGTTCTATCACTCAAAATATTACCAACATCAAAATAAGAGTGACAAAAGGCAAGAAGGTGAACAGAGCAGGTATATAAGCACCTATCTTGTGCCAGGCACTGTGTTACATCCTGAGATTCAAAATAAGTTAAGAGTCAACATTTCTGTCCATGGGGAGCTTAGAACCCAAAGAAAACAATTTTAAGAGGATATAATAGTTAAATTAGATCTTTAAGAGTGAGTGGGTTATATGGAGCACCTGAGTGGCTCAGTTGGTTCAGAGCATCTGACTCTTGGTTTCAGCTCAGGTCATGATTTCATGGTTCGTGAGTTAGAACCCCAAGTCGGACTCCGCCCTGAAAGTGCAGAGCCTGGTTGGGATTCTCCTTCCCTCTCTCTCTGTCTCTACCCTGCTCATATGCATACTCTCTCTCTCAAAATAAATAAATAAATAAACTTAAAAAAAAGAATGAGTGGGTTATAAACAAATAAATGTAGAAAGTTGTTCACTCCAGGCACAAAGGAGTGAGGCAGGCAAATACAAGGCAATAGAGAACTATAAGACGTTATACAGAGAAATTACAGAGAATGGTAAATAAGCCAATCTGAATGAAGCCTGAGAATGTTGTGCTGTTTTTCTCCTCCGTGCCCCCCCAACCCCCCCCCCCACAACAAAAGTAAAGATAATGAATTTGGCTTTTGATGATACTCATTTGGCATAATAACACATACTCTAAGATAAAGATGTTCTGTAAGAGGGTAAAAACAATTGTGTTAACAGTGTGAAAATTTTATGTCCATAGATTAGAAAGAAAGCTGAATATATGAGTGTGTATGAAGCTGTGGCAAGAATTAGATCACAGTAAATGAACATCAGTGAGAAATAAAAGTGAAGGAAAGATGACTTTGGTGTAACTCTAAGATTAGGTGGAGTGGGGGCACCTGCACAGCTCAGTCAATTGAGCCTCCGACTCTCTGATTTCAGCTCAGGTCATAACTTCCCAGTTTGTGGGATCGAGCCCTGTGGCAGTCTCTGTGCTGATAGCATGGCGCCTGCTTGGGATTCTCTCTCTCCTTCTCTCTCTCTGCCCCTCCCTCCCTCTCAAAATAAATAAACTTAAAAAAAAAAAAAAGATTAAATTGGGACACCTGGGTGGGTCAGTCCATTGAGCCTCCGACTTCAGCTCAGGTCATGATTTCATGGTTCCTGAGTTCAAAACTTGCATAGGGCTCACTGCTCTCAGCATGGAACCCACTTGGGATCCTCTGTCCCCCTCTCTCTCTGCCTCCCACCCCTGCTCACACACTCTGTCTCAAAAACATTAAAAGAAAAAAAAAAAAAAGATTAGGTGGAGTGAAAAGAGTCCAGAAAGAATATTAATTAATTGTGGGAAAGTAATGGGAGAGATTGGAGGAATAAGAATTTCCTAGGAAAGAAAGCAAGTAAACTGACTACTAAAATAAGAATCAGAAACATTAGCAAACCCATAAAGTGGTTGATTAACAAGAGAATAGGTTTGGAGCTGATGGACTCCATTATTATTATTAGGTCATGGATGGGTTTTAACGAGAAGAGGTTTAGTAGATTTGCAGAGACAGGGGCTTGGACTTAGGACAAAATGGGAAATGAGAAAGCTGAAGAGTAATTTTAAATTTTAAGACATCTACCAGTGAACAGAAAGAGAGATAACATTTTCTATCTTGAGCGGGAAGGTACTGTTGAGTGAAATTTGATTTTAGTCAGGATTAGAAAAACCTCAGCTCCTTCATAAAATAAGGATATGAAATCAGTAGAGAGAAATTGAGGAAAGAAGAAACAAAAAATAAAGTGAAGTCCTACAGGCAACGAAAAAGGGAAGGTTCCAGAATGTTTTTTCTTTGAGATAGGAAGAAGGGATACAAGGTGATAAAAAGGAAAGCTGATGTAACTCGCTTTAGGTGCCCTGTACTTGGAAATTAAAACCTTGCCTGTAAGATAAATATCTCTTCTATTTAAATCAGTTGGTTCTTCAAAAAAAGGCTATTTGAGAGGTAGGTGGACTTTCTGGGAGAAATAATTAATTCTCAGTAGCAAAACACTTTCCAATAGAGCAGTTTTTAGTTTCATTAATCCTCGAATTGGAAACTAACTCTGTTTCCCATTAGGCTTGTTATACATACTTCAGTTACCTATTTCTCACAGAATGACCTGTTTAAAAACAGGTTCTATTTTAAACTTTCGTGGGATTAGACCAACACATATCTATTATACATATCTAATTGGATTATTTTTATTAGGTATAATTAACATACAGTGTTATATTAGTTTCCGGTGTGCAACATATGGATTTAACAATTCTATACATTACTCAGTGCTCATCATGATAAGTATAGTTACCATCTGTCACCAAACAATGTTATTACAATATTATTGATTCTATTTCCCATGCTATACTCATCCATGCTTTTTCCAGCTTGTAGAAGTAACCCACGTTCCTCAGCTTTTGGCCAAATCGCTCTGGCCTCTGACTCCATCCTCACATCTTTTCTCTAATTTGATGATCATAGATAGGCTAATTTGCTAGCATCTGAATTAATGATTCAACCTCATGCCTTTGCCTCCCTGTTTCATTTTGTATTTTTACAAGGATATGTATGAAGAGAAAGAAAAGAAAGTAATTACAAAGTTTCTTCCCTTAGGCGAACTAACCTCCTTTATGAATCTTCCTTCCAGAAGTCCTTTTTCCCTTTCTACTGACAGCTGCACCTTCCGTAGATCTCCTCTAGGCATTCCCTTGCACTGACATGCCAGGGGATGGCAATGTGAAGCCTGGAAAAAGGCACAAGTATGATGAAAAATCCCATCCTTCACACAGAAAGAAGCCTTTGAAATAGCTGCTTTCTCAGTCTAGATGAATGCAGAAGTTTAATTTAGAATGGGTGGGACAGAAAGATCACCTTTTTGTTTCTAGACTTGATTTTATCCCACTGTGTGGCAAGCCTGGCAGGTCAGTGAAAAGGGCAGAAGTAGGTGTTTAGGTGGAAATACAGACTTGGAAGACTTCTCTTCCCTCAGGGCTGACCTTGGGCAACACTGTAAAGGCAGACTCGCCCCACCCTCTTCTTCCCAAACTTGTTTTTGTGGAGGTCACTTCTAGACATCCTGATAACTACCTCATTCAGTTTCTAAGCTTAATAAATGATTTCATCTTTATTTAGCTTCAATTCCCAGGCATTAAAATATTACGATAGAATTTAGCTTTTATCTGTGTTCATTTTTATTCTATTGTTATTAAGAAATTAAGGTTATTACTGACAGCTATGGAAGCCTTAGTCTTTGTCCATTTCAGAACATTTGATGTTTATTTTTCTAAATCTTTTCTTCACTAGCAGAGCAGAAACTTTTGGTGGTATGGATGGGATAGCTGATAATTTGAAATAGAAACCTTAACTCAAGTGTAATTCCATTAACAGCTGCTGTGCACCCATAGGAGGGTCATGGGCAATGCTAATCATACAGCAAACCTAAGTTGTCACTTCTCAGCTCAGACTTTCACAGGGATTCAATTCTATATTTGATTTTGTTGTTAATTTCCTTTGAAAATTGTTTATTTTATAGTATTATAATTTTATAATAGGTCATACAAAATACAAAGCAGGTCTTGGAATAACATTTTTTCAGATTTCTGCTCTAAACAAACATCCTAGAACGTATACATCAAAGTGTTCTAAAATTTCCATTCAAAAACTTTTCTGACAAAGGTCACAAATGCTTTCAATATCAACTCCAAACCACTTTTGGATCCTGCCATTGGGGGAAAAAAATCCCCCCATTATATTCCCTGAATTTATCACTTTTGGCTTTGTAAATTTTTTTTTCAATATATGAAATTTATTGTCAAATTGGTTTCCACACAACACCCAAGACTCATCCCAAAAGGTGCCCTCCTCAATACCCATCACCCACCCCCTCCTCCCTCCCACCCGCCATCAACCCTCACTTTGTTCTCAGTTTTTAAGAGTCTCTTATGCTTTGGCTCTCTCCCACTCTAACCTCTTTTTTTTTTCCTTCCCCTCCCCCATGGGTTTCTGTTAAGTTTCTCAGGATCCACATAAGAGTGAAAACATATGGTATCTGTGTTCTCTGTATGGCTTATTTCACTTAGCATAACACTCTCCAGTTCCATCCACGTTGCTACAATTGGCTTTGTAAATTTTTAATGCATCTTATTCGGTGTTCTTTAGACACTGATGATAGTTATAAACAAGTTTATATCAAACATAAACCAATTTGGGAAAAAATTCAAGAGATTTAACATAGGATTTACCTTTTAAAATGCTATGGATTTGGATTTTGCAGTTACTTCACAGGTCTCTTACCTGTAGAATACAAGTTTAGTATGATTGTCTATTTATTTAACTGTAATAAAAGTAAGATTTATGAAAAAAATGGTTTGCTTATGTTGGTGAAAGATCTTTCTAGGACTCAGAAAAGAAGTCATAATGCCAGTGAAGTCAAATAAGATCTTCAATGATCAAAATGTAATTTCATATTACAATGATTTTAAGAAACATTCAAATTTTATATACATTGTGATGATAATGATGAATACCATTAGCAATATCGTAGGGCCTATTGAAATACTATTTCCATGTAGGAAGAGATAACCAGCATCAAGAACATCATATGAAATCATACTGCATCTCAAATGCTACTCACTTGTGTCCCTATAATGTTCATTCTTATTGCATTTGGGTATAGAGAAATTAGAGGTAGAGGGAAGCTGAAGTGGAGGTAGATTTTGCAAATCAAAAGGGTAGATTTTTCCTGGTAATATTCCATTAAACTTTTAAGTCAATACATTTATTTGGAGGAAAATATAACTATACTAATAATAAAAAAAACTTTTGAGGGCACCTGCGTGGCTCAGTTGGTTGAGTGTCCAAATTTGGCTCAGGTTATGATCTCGTGGTTCATGGGTTCGAGCCCTACATCTGGCTCTGTGCCTACAGCTCAGCACAGATTCTCTGTCTCCCTCTCTCTCTGCCCCTCCCCTGCTCACACCGTGTGTCCCTCTCTTTCAATAATAAATAAACATTAAAAAAATTTTTTAATAATAACAACACTTTTCTATCATGTAAGGAGCTTTGGTTATTTGTTAAAATTCTGGAGAAATAATTTAAGAATCCAAGATATTTAAATATATTTCATTTATCAGAATGTGCTAAGAGATTTTTGAGTGTAAGAATATCATACTTTTAGTTAACTTTGTTTCTGCTTGCTAAAATATCATTTTTCACTGGAATAAAATGATCTTAGGAAGCAGTCATCCTCTAGGAGTATTTTGAATTGTTAGAATTATTATTAAAGTATGGAACGATTAAATCTTGTATTAGTATCTAGGATTGGTTGATATTATAATATGCCTTCCTCATGAACATGTCTTGATGGTATTAGCAAATAAGCATGCAGCTATGTGACTGCATAATTGTGCCCTGTTACAGCTTGTGTTGGTTGGTAATGTATGGGACAATGACAATGCAACAAGAAAGTTCCTATTAGGCTTTGTAGAAAGAATAGTGGATTGGTTGGAATATCATGAAAAATAAAAGGTTTATGACAAGATTATGGTAAGAGAAGACTGACACTCTCTCCCTTCTCTGAATAACTGATATCAAAAGGTGAAATATGTAAGGCATGAAGTAAGCCAGCCAGAGGCCAACTGGATAGTATCTCTATCAACCCAGAATTAGGAGCTATGATGCTTTTTTCTTTGTGTGTCTCAGCTGGATTGAGCAACAATGGTGGCCCAGAAATTGTCAGGCAACTGGAATAATGCCAGAGAAGTACCCAGACTTACTTTTGCTATTTTCTGCATAAACAGTCCCAGAAGTCTGGAGAGCCTACTTATTTAGACAGAGTGACCATAGCATATCATCTTAACTTTAGGATGTAGTCTGTTAATTTCTCAAGAACAACGTATTTCAGGACTATCTCAGGAAAAGTGTGGTATATGGTCATCACGTTTCTAACAGTTGGAAAGGAGGAAAGTCAAAAAAGGACTATGCCATGTTTTCTATTTGATCATTCTACATAAATTAATGGCCCATGATTTAGGTGCTTAGGTGTCAGAAAGTTAAAATGTAAAATGGCCCATCAATTTAGACAAAGAATATTCAGTGAGCTGCTCAGTTACTGGCCTTGCTAAAATCTACCAACTGAAATCTCTAATGACTCTTATTGAATCCTTAGCTATATCACCAGGAATGACATAATTTTATGAATTTTGAGCCTGACTTTCTAAGGAAGTCAGTTGTTTGCAGAAACAACTGTGTTAGTAAATACATCCTGTTATTACCAACCTAGACTCAGCTGAAAGAAGCGGAGTACAGGAAATTCTTTTGCACTCGATGTAGCTTATTCACAGTTTTTCAGGAAAAAGATCTGTATGGATGGGTTCCAGCATAAATCCTATATCCTCAGAATCAGAACGGTCTATATCCTCAGGAATTTCAAGGTGAAATGAGAGCTACTAAGATAAAAGTAATAATTTGCACAAAACCTATGAGAATGTTCAATTCTGACAACTTGGTGGATTGAACATAGAATTCATTTGCCAACATCTAGAAACTCTAGATAAAACACAATAAAAATGCTTTAAAATGCATGGTTAAGATCCAAATAAATAAAAAGAAGCCTTCAATAATCAAAAATAAAGTGATAACTAAAACCTGAGTAATAAACATGAAAGCTGACCCAAGGATCTGAGGAGTAGAAGGAGGTAAATAATATCTAGAAAAAAGTCCAAATTCCCAGAGGGTTTAGTTTCAAAGTCTGTGCAAGTATAAATAAGGCTGAAGTCTTAACTTGTAACATCAGAAGTTGAAATTGACAACCACTGAATAGAGCATAGAGCCTCAAGAAGTTGTGTTTTTCACTGAAATGAGAATTAAAAAATATAATCAGCAATTCAAAGAAACTTGCCTCTATCCTGTCTTTCAGGAAAAAAAAAGTCTTTTAGAAGAATTAAAACTCAGGCACTGCCTCAAATCACTTCTGAATCTGGTCATATGCTATTCTGTGGAAAGGAATTCCTCAGTGTCTAAAGTAACATAAAAATCAGTATCAGGCCAATGATAGTTTGGAATGCTTGGCAGAAGCAGTTGCAAAATTGCTAAGTCAGTGTAAATCTAAATCATTATAAATTATTGTAAAATCATTTTTTCAAATCTTAGGTCTTAAAGGAAGAAAAAAACTTAAGATAAACTCACAATGAAAAATTACATACTATATGAGAAATAAACCTCCATAAGGGACAGACATTCAGCAGGCATAACCAAAATGATACATTTCATCTGGGGAATATGGGATAATAAAATAATATAAAATAAGCAATAAATAAGCATGTTCAAAATGATTAAAATTATTAGGGAATAGAAACAAAACACTATGCAATACGAATAGGCCAATATTGAGAAAAAGAAGTCAAATAGAAATTTGTAAATGAAAATGATAAAAACCAGGTGCCCCAAGAATTAGCATTTAAAACTGAAGGAATGAATTTAACAGTATGATACAGCTGAAATAAGAATTAAAGATTTGTAGATGGATGTGAGGATTTACCCAAAGTACATAAATGTCACTTTTGACGTTAAAAAATATGATAAGTAGGGGCGCCTGGGTGGCTCAGTCAGTTAAGCCTCCGACTTCAGCTCAGGTCATGATCTCACTGTTTGTGGGTTCAAACCCCATATCGGGCTCTGTGCTGACAGCTCAGAGCCTGGAGCCTGCTTCAGATTCTGTGTTTTCCTCTCTCTCTGCCCCTCCCCTGCTCACACTCTGTCTCTCTCTCTCTCTCTCTCTCAAAATAAATAAACATTAAAAAACATATATGATAAGTAGAATTAAAATGTTCAGCAACCTAACAGATGTTCTAGAGATAACTGAGTTAATGGGGGAGATTTGATATTTGTAAAGATTAAATAGAGAAAATTCCAGTACTGATAAAAGACATGTTTCCTTGGATAGAAGAAACATAAACCATGAGACTTTCTGTCTTCAAACCTAGACATTATTCTTAGTCATTAGATATTTATTAGTATAAAAAAAAGGCATAAAGTAGGAAATGTTACTTGGGATCCAGTAAAGGAAGCCAATAGTATGAGGCAAGGATGTATAAACAGTTAAGCACGCTAGACAAGAAAGAGCAATTTAAGAACAGCAACAGAAGGGCCAGAAATAGAAGGGGCACACCTGAACCAAATCGGATGGTTCTGGAACAAATTACTTAAAACTACTCATCTGGTTTCATGGTTGACCAAAGACTACCTAAAGCAGTCAAGGCAACAAAATGGGACTGGTCATAATTCTGGAGATATATTTCTTATGTGATGTTATGAATTTGTTCCTTTTTAAAATTTCATCTTGACTTCTTTTGTCATATTAGTTGAGATTCTCAAAAGAGATAAGATATGGTACAATGGAAGACTCCTTTATACTCAATATTGATCCCATTCCTATTACTCCCTTCTCAGGTAACAGCTATTTTGAACTTCATGCACGATCTTTATATTTGTATTTTAAAATTATGGCCCACACAACTTGCACGCATATATAATATGAAGCACTGTTTTACATGTTTTAAAATCTTTATATAAGTGGTATTATACTGAAAGTATCTCTTCACAGTTTGCTTTTTACCCTCAACATGTTGTTTTTGAGAATTGAGATTATGATATGGGGACGTAAGATTCAGTAACTTCTTTTTAAAATTTTTTTTTTACCATTTATTCATTTTTTAAAGACAGAGAGAGACAGAGTATGAGTTGGGAAGGGGCAGAGAGAGAGAAAGACACAGAATCCAAAGCAGGCTCCAGGCTCTGAGCTGTCAGCACAGTGCCCCACATAGGGCTCGAACTCACAGACCGTGAGATCATGACCTGAACTGAAGTCAGATGCTCAACTGACTGAGTCACCCAGGTGCCCCCAGGTTCAGTAACTTCTACTGATGTATAACGTTCCATTATAGGAACATATCATAATTTATAATTCCATAATGATGGATAGTTTTTTATTAAAACAGTGTTGCCATGAGCCTCTTTATTTATTAATTTTCACCTACATGTGTATTCGTGTAGCGGGTCAAACATCCTGCTTGACAGTTTGACTCTTTTGACTGTAGTCCAAATGATTAGTCAATAGTCCAAATTTCTACCATCAACATTATAATAGTTGTAATCAACTTTCTTTTACAGAAGGTAAACCCATTATAAATTTTGGAGAAAGTAAATGGAAAAATACTTATCAACTTGATGGTATCTATCAGCACTTAAAAGATACTTATCTTTTGATCCAACATTTTCACTTCTAGGAACTGGTTTTATAGGTATACTCACACATGGCATTCATTACAGCATTGTTTGTTAATTGCAAAAGCCTGGGAATCACCTGCCTATCCATTAATGGGGGGCGGGTTTGATCAATTGTGATACAAATATATAACAAATATTATCTAGATATTAAAAATAATTTTAGGTCTTATATACCGATGTGGAAAATTATCAAAAAATACTGTGAATTGAAAAAAACAGGTTTCATAACGTTGTGTATGGTGTTATCTGTGGGGAAAAAAAGAAAAATAAACCTGTTATAATTACATATATTGATATATATTTACATATGTTTAGAAACATTTTGTATGAATATACAAAGAGTCTTTAACAGTGTTTATTCTGGAGCTCTGGATTTGTATGGGGAGACTGGTATGTAGGATATTTATTTTTATTTTATTTTCCTTTATTAATTTTCCACATTTAATAGTAATCATGCATTTCTTTTGCAGATTAAAAATACAAATAAAATGTTATCTACTATTTGGCACATGATAATATTTTTCCTTTTATGAGTAAATATTATAATTTGTATCACAGTATTTTTTTATTGTCGACCCATGCTGCTTGGATATAGTTTAATAATATTTTATGAGATTATATTACATAATTATATTATATAATTATATTACATTAATTAATCAGATTATATTATAATAATATTAAATGAGATTTTTCTGCAGGGGTTTTATTTTGTGTGTACTTTATTCTTTCTTTCTCTTTCTTTTTAGCATCACAAAACTATTCAAACTTAAAACCAGGACAAAATATTGATGCAGAATATTTGTGCATTTGGATATGCATCTTCTTAGGAATTTGCACAAATATGTAATTCTTCAAAACTAGGAATTGGCTTTAAATTCACTGGCACTATCTCCAGCCTGACTCCCCCCTACCTAAAACCTTGGTAATTCCAGTTTGTGTATAGATGGCCTGTCTATACACAAACCTAAATTACCAACTTAGTTCTCTAGGTTTCTTAAATTCCTTTCCTCCAATGGTTGTATTCTTTACCCTTCCTGAGACATGCACCCCCATGTTGTACCTTAAACATCTTTTTTTGCCAATAACTGTGACCTGACTGTGATCTCTACTTCCTGCATTCTGCACCACCTATCTTTCCAGTTCATTTCATCTTGAACCCCAATTTAAAGAATCCTTTAACTCAACCAAGACACCAGTGCATTGATCTTACACTTTCACTGTCCCTCACTTACTTAATGTCGTCTTTACTTTTATTGAATATATTAAATTCCATGGCCATTCATAATAATCACTCCTTACATACACATACACACTTAAACTACCCCCTGCTTTTAAGTTTATTTATTTATTGCACATGTGCACACAAGTGGGAGAGGGGCAGAGAGAAAGGGAGAGAGAAAATCCCAAATGGGCTCTGCACTGTTAGCACGGAGTCCCATGTGGGACTCAAACTCACAAACCTCGAGTGATATCAAGAGTCAAAGGCTCTGAGGCACCTAGGTGGCTCCGTCGGTTAAGCGTCCGACTTGGGCTCAGGTCATGATCTCATGGTTTGTGAGTTCGAGCCCCAAGTCGGGCTCTGTGCTGACAGCTCAGGGCCTGGAGCTTGCTTCTGATTCTGTGTCTCCCTCTCTCTGGGCTACTCCCCTACTCACTCAAAATAAATAAAGATTTAAAAAAAAAAAGAGTTGGAGACTCAACTGACTGAGCCACCCAGATACCCTCACCCCTTTTTAATTGTCTGGCAAAAACTCCATCCTAGTTATATCCAGCTCTCCCCACTCCATGCCTGCATCCATGCAGCTGGACAGAAGCACTAACCTCAAATGGTCCCTTGATGCTGCCCAGCGATCATACCACTGTTCCCCAGACCTCCCCACTGACCCAGTTTCCTGGACTTGGATTCCACACTTCTCTTTTCTCTACAGATCACCATTACCTCCTACCTCGTCTTCATTCTCAGTTGACAACTTTGTTTCCTACACCTCTAAGAAAATTGACACAATCAGAAGAGACTTTTCCCTTCAGACTTTTATCACTACATGTACCTCTCTACCGAGTTCTACACCCACATAATCTGACTTCCCACCTGTTACCTTAAATCAACTATCCCTGCTTCTACCTAAAATAATCCCTTTGTCTGTGCACCAGACCTTATTTCTCTATTTCTTCTTACCTAGATAAGGGTGTCACTTCAACATTTTTTTGCTCTCTCCTACTTCAGTAATTTCAGCTCTTCAATGTATCTTGCAAGCATTTTATTATTGCACCCATATTAAAATGATCTTTATTCCTTCATCGACTTGATTTCTTTCCTCCTCTTCGCAAAAATACTTACAAGTGTTCACTATATTCTCTCTCTCTCCCTTTTTCTCCCTCATTCCCTTTTAAATCCACTTTAGTCAGGTTTTCATTTCTACCAGTTTACCAAAACAAAACAATTCTTGATAGGAATCCAGTGACCACCACACTATTAAACTCAGTGGTGGATTCTCTATCTTACTCGATCATCCAGCAGTGTCAGACACGGTGCATTACTGAATTCCCTTGATACACTTATTTCCCTTGGATACCAGGACAGCCTATGGCCTTGTTTCTTCCTGTTTCACTGTTCATTTCCTCACAGTCATTTTATTCTTTACTCTGCCTTTCCAGTCACTAATTGGGAGTGCCCCTGGTTTAGTCCCTGATTCTCTTTTCTTCTATATCCTCATTATTTTCTTGTGATCGCATTGATTCTCAAGGCTTTAAATCTCATACAGATAATTATGACTTCCAAATATGTTTAGCTCCAGTTTTTTGCTGCACTAAAGACTTATGTGTCCAACTGCGTATTTGGCCTATTGATTTGGATATTTAATAGACACTTCAAATTTAACATGCCCTAAACCAAATTTCTGAACTTTTCTCTCCTTAGTCAACCTGCTCCACCCCCAGCCTTCCTCATCTTACTGTTACAGAGGTAACTCCATTCTTCCTATTCCTCAGGTTAAAAACTCCTATGGTTACTTTTAATATTCTCTTTCTCTCATATCCCGTATACTACTGTATAATATCTATCTCCTGTGTCAGTAATGTAACCTCCAAATGGGCAGAGATGATTATCTCTTTGGTGTACTGATGTCTCACAAGAGCTTAGAATGTCTTCTGACATAGAGGACTAAAATAATATTTGTTTAATAAATGGATGAATTGTAGTAACGTGCTAAGAAGTACATGTTTTCTCTTTTCACTTTTATTGAGCTAATTCACATTTACAAATGCTTAGAACAGTCTGACTGATTTCTCACTCAGTATTTCTGCCAATAACAGTGAAATGTGTATTAATATTATAAAATCTGGCCTTCCAGAAAGATACACATATCATTAATACTGGCTACTATCCTATTTCTGATTTATATAAAATTTAGTATGTTTCTCATGGGACCTTATTTGCTTATTTGTCATTGCTCTGGAGTGGGAGCTCCTCAAAGTCAGAAACTTAATCTTCCTGTCTGTCCCTCAAGCACCTAACCCAGTGCTGGCACATAAGTTTTTGTTTTTTTTTTTAATACTGGTTTACCTGTAGTTCTTTTTTTTAATGGAGTCTTTATCTGGTTTTCAGAGTGATACTGGCCTCATAGAGTGAATTTGGATGTTTTCCCTTCTTTCCTATTTTTTGTTTTGTTTTGTTTTTTATTACTGATTCAGTTTCTTTGTTTTTGATCTGTTCAAGTTTTCTATTTCTTCCTGTTCCAGGTTTGGTAGTTTATATGTTTTCTAACTTAATCATAGAATGAAAATACACAAAATTTAATATTGATCCAGCATGTGATATGTGTCCTGAGCTTTCTCTATATAGATTCCTTTAATTCTTACATCAATCCTGAGGAGAATATAGGTCTCATTTTTACAAATGTAATAAAGCTGGTCTTTCATTGAGACTCCGTTCTATATCAACCATTGCAATATCCTCGCTATCTACTTTCTAGGGATTATATCATAGATACTAAATCTACTTCCTTATTTAGAGACGACTGGAAAGAATATTTACAATGTCAAATATGGGGGGAATGTTTTGTTTTTATTTACAATTGGAAGCAAATCTTTAGCTTCATAGTAGTATGTAATTATGTGCTGTCTATTTTGCAGTTGAATTGGGAAAATTGACCTTCTATTTTGTGCTTTTAAATCCATAGGTGCTATAATATTATTTGCCAAATTTACATAAACCACCAGGATTTTTATCCAGCTTTATTGAGATATAACTGACATATAATACTGTATAAGTTTAAAATATATGGGATGTTTTTTAAATTATTCCTTTAAATTTTTTTTAAGTTTTATTCTTTTTTATTTTGAGAGTGGGGGGAGGGCAGAGAGAAAGGGAGAGAGAAGAATCCCAAGCAGGCTCTGTGCTTGTTAGCACAGAGCCCAACATGGGACTCGGACTCCTGAACTGTGAGACCATGACCTGTGCCGAAGTCGGAGGCTTAACCAACTGAACCACCTAAGAGCCCTGAGATATATAGTATGTTGATTTCGTATATGTTGCAAAATGATTACTACTGTAGTGTTAGCTAATGCCTCTATCATGTCGCATTAATTACCAATACTTTTTTTGTGGTAAGAACATTTAAAATCTATTCTCTTAACAACGTCCAACCACATAATACTTTATTGTTAACTAAAATCACAATGTTGTACATAAATCATCCCCAGAACTCATGCATCTTCTAAATGAAAGTTTATATATACCCTTTGGCCAAAACCTCCCCATTTTCCCACCCCACCACCCCCCCACCCCCGGCCCTGGTAACCACCATTCTAGTCTCCATTTCTCAGAGTTTGCTAATTTAGATTCCACATGTAAATTATATCATATACTATTTGTCTTTGTCCAACCTATTTCACTTAGCACAATCCTCTAAGCCATCCATGTTGTTTCAAATGGCAGGGTTTCCTTCTTTCTCTGAATAATTTCAGTGAATAATATTCCAGTGCGTGTGTGTGTGTATAAAATATATATAGCACATCTTTCTATAATGCTGCAATAAACAAGGAAATGTAAGTACCTTTAAAAGATTCTTTTTCCATGTCTTTTGGATAAACACCCAGAGGTAAGTGGAATTGCTGGATTGTATGGTAGTTCTATTTTTAGATACTTGAGGAACCCCCATACTGTTTTTCATAGTGGCTATACCAATGTATATTCCCACCAAGAGTACACAAGGGTTTCCTTTTTCCACATCCTCACTTGCATTTGTTATGGCTTGTCTTTTTGATGGTAGCCATTTTAACAGGTGTGAGATGACATCTCATTGTTGTCTTGCCTTGTATACCCTTGATAATTAGTGATGTTGAGCACTTTTCATGTACTTGTCCATTTGGATGTCTTCTTTCGAAACGTTGCTATTCATGTTTTGCCCATTTTAAAATCAGATTGCTTGCTGTTTTTGTTGCTGTTGTCGTTGTTGAGTTGTAGAAGTTCTTTCCATACTTTGGGTGTTAACCCCTTATTCAATATATGGTTTAAAAATATTTTCTCCCATTCCGTAGGTTGCCTTTTTATTTTGTTGATTGCTTCTTTTGCTGCACAGAAGCTTTTTAGTTGATGTAGTCCCACTTACTATTTTTTTTGCTTTTCTTGTTTATGCTTTTGATGTCATAGCCAAAAACATGTTGCTGAGACCAATGTTAAGAAGATTCTCCCCTGTTTTCTTCTAGCAATTTACAGTTTGAGATCTTATGTTTAAGTCTTTAATCTATTTCAAGTTAATTTTTGTGTATGGTATAAGAGAGGGGTCTAATTTGATTCTTCTGTGTGTGATTATCCAGTTTTTTCAAAACCATTTATTGAAGAGAATATTTTCCCCATTCAGTATTCTTGGCTTCCTTGTCAAATATTAATTGACTGTATATATGCAGGTTAATTTCTAGGCTCTCAACTCTGTTCCAGTGGTCTATGTGTCTCATTTTACGCCATTGCCATACTGTTTTGATCTCTATAGCTTTACAGTAGAGTTTGAAATCGGGAGATGTGATTCCTCTAGTTTTGTTCTTCTTTCTCAGGATTGCTTTGACTATTTGGGGTTTTCTGTGGTTCCATATAAATTTTAGAATTATTTACTCTATTTCTATGAAAAAATGCCATTGGAGTTTTGATAGGGATTTCATTTAATCTGTAGATGGCTTGGGGTGCCTGGGTGGCTCAGTCAGTTAAGCGTCCAACTTCAGCTCAGGTCATTTTCCTGCAGTTTATGAGTTTGAGCCCTGGGTCAGTTTCTGTGCTGGTAGCTTAGAGGCTGGACCTTGCTTCAGACTCTGTGTCTCCCACTCTCTCTGCCCCATCCCCTACTCCCATTCTCTCTCTCTCAAAAATAAATAAACATTAAAAAATTTAATATATAGATGGCTTTAGGTAATATGGACATTTTAGCTGTATTAATTCACCCAACCCATGAACACGGGATATCTTTCCATTTGTTTATGCCTCCTTCACTTTCTTTCATCAAAGTCTTGTGTTTTTTCTTTAACTATACAGATCTTTTACCTCCTTGGTTAAATCTATCTTTATGTATTTTATTGTTTTCTATGCTATTGTAAATGGATTGCTTTCTTTATTTCTTTTTCATATAGTTTATCGTTTGATTATAGAATTGCATCTGATTTGTGTATGTTGATTTCATACTCCATAACTTTTATGAATTTGCAGATTACTTCCAACATTTTTTTTGTTGTCTTTAGGATTTTCTCTATATAAGATCATATAATTTGCAAACAAAGGCAATTTTACTTTCTCCTTTCTGATTTGGAGGTCTTTTAAATTCTGTATATTTCCTGATTGCTCTGGTTAGGATTTCCAGTGCTATATTGAGTAACAATGTGAGAATGGGCATCCTTGACTTGTTCCTGATTAGAGAAAATGTTTTTAATCTATCACCATTGACTATGATGTTAGCTGTAGGTTTGTTGTATATGCCCTTTATTATGTTGATGTATGTTTCTTCTATACCCAATTTGTGGAGAGTTTTAATCATAAAAGGATGCTGTATTTTGCTTAATGATTTTTCTGCATCTATTGAGATGATCATATGATTTTCACTTTTCATTCTATTAGTGTGGTGTATCACATTATTGAATCACATTATTGATTTGCAAATGCCAAACTTGCTTCCCAGGGATAAATCATGCCTGATCATGGCATATCATCCTTTATTGTGCTAGTGAATTAAGTTTGCTAATATTTTGTTATGAATTTTTGCTTATATATTCTTCAGAGATATCGGTCTGTAGTTTTCTTCTCTTGTAGTGTCATTATCTGGCTTTGGTGTCAGGATAATGCTAGCCTTGCCAAATGAGTTTGGGAGTTTTCCCTCCTCTTGAATTTTTTGGAAGAGTTTGAGAAAGATTGGCATTAATTCATCTTTAACCATCTGGTCTTGGGTTTTTCTTTGTTGGGAGATTTTTGATTACTGATTCGATCTCCTTGCTTGTTACTGGTTTGTTCAGATTTTTTATTTCTTCATGATTAAATCTTGGTAGTTGTATGTTTCCAGAAATTTATCAATTTGTTCTAGGTTACCCAATTTTGTTGGCATATTTGTAGTAGTTTCTTATGATTCCATGTATTTCTGTAGTATCAGTTGTGATGTCTCTTCTTTCATTTTTTATTTTATTTATCTGAGTCTTGCCTCTTTTTTTCTTAGTCTAGAAAAAGGCTTACTAAATTTATCTTTTCCCAAAAATAGTTCTTAGTTTCACTGGTCTTTTCTATTACCTTTTTGGTTTCTATTTCATTTATATCTGCTCTGATCTTTGTTATTTCCTTCCTTCTGCTAACTTTGGACTTGTATTTTTGTACAAGTTTGTACTTTTTAAAAATCTAATTCCTTGAAGTCTAAAGTTTGGTTTTTTATTTGAAATTTCTTAAAATATAGTTATTTATCACTATGAACTCCCTTCTTGGGACTACTTTTGCTGCATCCCATAGGTTTTGGAGTGCTGTTTTTCCATCTTAATTTGTTTTAAGATTTTTTGACTCATTGATTGTTCAAAAGTCTGTTGTTTAATTTCCACATATTTGAAAAATTTCCATCTTTTATCTTGTTATTGATTTCTAGTGTCATACCATTATGATTGGAAAAGATACTTGGTATGACTTCAATATTCTTAAATTTGCTGAGACTTGTTTTGTGGCCTAACATATAATCTGTCCTAGAGAATGTGTTGTGCACACATAAGAAGAATATGTATTCTGTTGCTGTTTGATAGAATATTCTATATTAGGTCCATTAAATGTAAAGTATGGCTCAATTCCATTGTTTTCTTATTGATTTCTGTCTGGATGATCTGTCATTGAAGTGAAGTATTGAAATTTTCTACTATTATTGTATTACCTATTTCTCCCTTTTGATCTGTTAGTATTTGCTTAATATAGTCAGGTGCTCTGATTACAATTGTTGTATCTTCTTAATGAATTGACCCCTTTATCATTATATAATAACCATTTTGACTCTTAATGTTTTTGTCTTAAAGTCTATTTTACCTGATATAAATTTAATGCTAACCCTGTTTTGATTTCTACTTGAATGGATATCTTTTTCCATCGCTTCACTTTGTGCCTATGTGTGTCCTTAAAGCTAAGTGAGTCTCCTGTTGGCAGCATATAGTTGGGCCCCATTTTGTTGTTGGTGGTGTTGATTTTGTTTTTGTTTTTATCCAGCCACTCTATGCCTTTTGATCAGGATATTTAATCCATTTATATGTAGAGTAATGCCATCTTCTTAATTGTTTTCTGACTCTTTTGTAGTTCCCTTATGTCTTTATTTATCTCTTGCTGCTTTCCTTTGTAAATTGGTGACTTTTCCATAGTGTTGATATGCTAATATTCCCTTTAATTTTTGTGAATCTACCATAAGTTTCTGCTTTTTGGTTACCATGAGGCTTACCAAAAAACATAATCTTTGTAAAAGTCTATTTTAAGCTGGTAACACTTTAACTTCAAATGCATACAAAACTACTTTTATTTCTGCCTTTTATGATTTTAATGTAACAATCTATCTCTTTTTGTAATGTGTATTCATTAGCAAATTATAGTAGCTATAGTTATTTTTAATACCTTGTTCTTTAATTTTTATATCATAGTTAAGTACTTAACATACCACCACATTACAATATTAGAGTATTCCAAAATTGACTATGTTTACTTTTACCAATGTTTTGTGTATTTTCATATGTTTTCATGTTACTATTAAACATTCTCTCATTTCAGATTACAAGACCCCTTTCAGTATTTCTTTTTTTTTTAATTTTTTTTTAATGTTTATTTTTGACAGAGAGAGAGACAGAACATGAGCAGGGGAGGGACAGAGAGACAGGGAGACACAGAATCTAAAGCAAGCTCCAGGCTTTGAGCTGTCTGCACAGAGCCCGACATGGGGCTCAAACTCGCAGACCGCAAGATCATGACCCGAGCGGAAGTCAGACGCTCAACTGACTGGGGCCACCCAGGCGCCCCACCTTTCAGTATTTCTTATAAGGCAGGTCTAGTGGATGAATTATCAGCTTTTGTTTGTCTGGGAAAGTATTTCTCTTTCAATACTGAAGTATAACTTTGCTGAATATTTTTGATTGACATTTTTTTTTCTTTCAGTGCTTTGAATATATCATTCCACTTTCTTTTGGCCCATAGGTTTTTGCTGAGAAATTTTCTGGTTGACTAATGGGGGTTCCTTTGTAGGTTACAATTTTTTTTTCTCTTTATGCTTTTAGGATTTTGTCCTTGTCTGATTTTGACAGTTATTTTAATGTTTCTTGGAGATCACTTTAGATTGAAATTATGGGGTGAACTATTACCTTCATGGACTCGTATATCCAAATCACTCCTCAAGTTGGGAAATTCTCAGCCATTATTCCTTTAAATAAGCTTTCTGTCCACTTTTTGGAATTCCAATAATTTACACCTTGTTTCTTTTTATGGTGTCTCATAGATCACATAGGCTTTCTTTATGCTTTCATTCTCTTTTCTTCATTCTCCTTTAACTGGATGATTTCAAGTTTCTTACCTTCTCAGATTCTTTCTTCTGTTTGGCCTGTTTAGCTATTGATGCTCTTTACTGCATTTTTCATTTCATTTCATTGACTTCTTCAGCTCCAGAATTTCTGTTTGATTCTTTTTTGTGTACTCCCTAGGCATCTACCAAAGCTCTCTGTTACTACTGCCTTTGGAAGCTCACACAAGGAGCCAGCCACAGAGTGGGAGTGGTGTGTGGGTGAGACATTCAGGGCAGTCATAGACATCCATGGATGATGCTTTCCCAGCAGTTCATGGATGGACTTCCTAATAGAGTCCACAGTTCAGCCATCAGGGACCATATCCGTTTAATGCCCTCTATTTTATCTACCACTCTCCCAATCTCATCCCTCTGCCTAGTCATGGAACTTGCAATTTAGTAGCCTAGATTCTTCAAGATAGAAAGGAGTCTCTTTGGAAGTGTACCACACAGTTGGGGAAGTCAAGAAAACACTTACCTGTTCTCCCCTTTCACTATGGGAGAAATCATGGCTGATAATGTCTCAGCCATAAACTGTGCCATCTTTGAGGAAGGGTGGTACAAGGAAAGTCAAGCGGTTTCTCTTATCCATTCCAATACATTCCAAAAAATTTTTTTTTCTCCACTGGAGTGCTGGAAATTCTCTTCTGAAAACCTGGACACATGGGCTTTCTTGTCCATGGGAGACTGCCAACTCACTGTTCTTTAGGTACTCCTGGGCTGTGACTGACAGGGACTGGAATCAGTTCACAGGTTTCTGCAGGGACTGCAAGTGATACTGAGGTCTCTCTGCTATTACCTGATGCACAGGTTGGTAAATTGCTGAGTCCCTTAGCATATGGTATGGATCCCACAACCCTCATGGAGGCATTGTTCAGGGGTAGATGCCTAATTTTTGTTGTGGAAGTTGGGGAGGGAAATATGAAGGATGTTTTATGATGCTGACATCACTTCACTAAACCATTAGGATATAATTGAAATTCAGTTTATCGCTCCTAAAATTTATTCATGCATGTTTTCTAAGTCTCAACTTAGATATTTGTTTTTGTTAAACACCTAATGTCTTTATTACTTTACTTATAGAAAGTTTCCTCTAACATAAATATGCCAACTAGTTATTAGAAATGTATCACTTTCCAATTGATCATATACTGAAAATAACTTCCACTGAATCTACTTCTGTCTTCAATAGATCTCAAGGCTTCAGTAAAAAATTTTAAAAAATATATGAACTTTGTCCTAATTATATCTAACTCAAATGCCACTTCTTTTGTAATGCTCTCTCTGATGTTTTCATATGCAATGTCACATTTTCTTCTGTACTTCCACTGCATCCTGCAGCTCTCACTTGTCCTAATGTGGACTAGTCAGATATATGCACACCTGGGTCATCTCTCATATGAAGTTGTGCACTGTAAAAGAGCAGACATTGTGTATTATAGTTCTACTGAGCTACCCAATACCTACATATACTGCCTTCCAATATGTCTGCTGAGCTCTAGTCATTTAAAACTTCACTTGGGATGCTATTTGAAATGTCTTACTTTCACGGCATAACTATATTCTACTTCAAGTGACTTCTTAAAATATTTCTCTGCACTTTGCTTTATTACAACTGCTTTAAATAGCTTTTAAATTTACTGGTTTGTTAGACTACATAGTGATTTTTAAAAGGATAGAGATAAAGCATGTATTAAATTTTCATAGAGAACTTAAATGATAAACATAATTGTGGGGAGGTAGCTCTGTCTGTCTGTATCACACATACGCATGCACCCCCCCCCCCACACACACACACAATCTCAATTTCCAAATCTCATTCACAATGAATTCTACTACTCAATGAGTAATTAGTTTTTATAACCAATAACAGACTCAATCAACAATAATCACACGTACATGTACACACAAACACAAAAATACCTACGGTCTATTCCTTCCAGCCATCATTATCTCTCTTCAAAAAGGCAACATAGTAAATACAATGACCTAGCCTCTAGAGGAGTTAGTGAAATATAGATTATAATACTCTTCTGACATCATGATAGTAGAGTATGTGCATTTTGTAAGATATTTCAAATCTTTAATTGCAAAATTGTTCAAGATAATCCCTTACTCAGCCAATATATTTAATCTCTAATCCCATGTTGATCATCATTTTCCTGAGCTTCTGGTTTCTCAGGTTTCTGACCATGGCTAACTCTTCAGAAAAAATTCTGCTCATTATTAAAAGGTGGAAAGGGTTATAAATGAAACAAAATATGATTTAATAAATCAATATGATACATTTTACAATTAAAATTATTCTAAGATGTGAGTTGATTTGGGCTATATTTCAGTGTATAATATTTTAATTTTGTGACAATGTTTCTAGCAAAGAACAGAAATGGTATTTCATGAGCAAATGTTCTTTACAGGAAGTAACAGAAACAAACTAAGGAAAATGTTAACCAAAAAAAGTCTGGGTATAGGGTAGTTCATAGACATGGCATCAGAAAAGTCATAGGTGAAGATGTTCCAATATAGAGATGGTAAGAACCAGTGGAACATTAGTGGTTCCAAAAGGGGGTATCAAAAAACAAAACACTACAAACTACAATAATAATAATAAAAGAAAAAATCAATAGAGGTGTATTTTTACATTTAGACTTTTAAAGAAAGCATGACAACACTTTAATCTCAGGAATTTAATGAAAAGTGTTGCATATGTTGATATGTTGGGTATCTTCTAGCCCAGTGATTCTGTTACCTTGCATGGCATAAAGTTCTCCATGATAGTTTAGCAAATGAGAATTGGTAGAGAAGCCTTAATTCCTTTGGACTAGCCACTGATAATTCCATCAGATTCAATAGAAAGATTAACTTTTCTACTGCATTTCTTTTGAATTAAAATGTAAATTAATATGTTAACTTTATACTTAGTGTTTCCTGGGAGTAAAGAGACAAATTAAAAGTTGGGGGAGAAATAGACAGAGGAGAGAGAGAGAGAGAAGGAAGGAAGGAGGGAGGGAGAGAGGCAGAGGTGGGGGGACTTGAAGATACGTTTTTTGTGTGTGTAATTTTCAATTTGTAAACTAAGAACTTTCATAGCCTTTGTAGTAGACTGTTCAATGGCCCCAAAGGTATCCATGCCCTAATAGTCTCTAGACTCTGAATGTTACTGTGTATGGCAAAGGAGACTGCAGATGTGATTAATTTAAGGATCTTTTTTTAAAAAATTTTTTTCTAAACGTTTTTACTTATATTTGAGAGAAAGAGAGAGAGTGCAAGTGGGGGATGGGCAGAGAGAGAGAGAGAGAGACACAGAATCTGAAGAAGGCTCCAGGCTCCAAGCTGTCAGCACACAGCCCGACATGGGGCTCGAACCCAAGAGAGGTGAGATCGTGACATGAACCGAAGTTTGATGCTTAACAAACTGAGGCACCCAGACACCCCAAGCTAAGGATCTTGATGTGGGGAGATTATCCTGAATTATCTGTTTGGGCCCTAAATATAATTATAAAACTTAATTATAAGAGGAAGGCAGGGAATATTTAAGTAGAGAAGAAGTAGGAGACACGATGACTGGATCAAGAGGTTGGAATAATGCAAGGGAGGATTCACAGACCAGGGAGATGTGATGACAGAAGCAAGAGGTTGGAATAATGAAAGGGAGGATTCACGGAGCTAGAAAAAACTGGAAAACATATTATGCCTCTTAAGGAAGTGTGGCCCTCCCAACACCTTGGTGTCAGCCCAGTAAAACTCATTACTGACTTTTGACCTCCAGAACTATAAAGGAACAAATTTATTCCTTTATAGTTTAAGCCTCCAAGTTTGTGTTGATTTGTTATAACAGCCATAGGAAACTAGTGCACATTTTATTAAGCATGAAATAACTAGGGCATTTAGCAAATTAGAATCCTTGATGCCACTAACCTATATTTTTTTCTATGTGAATCAATTTTTGATGATTTAAAGGAAGGGAATACATAATATTAACTACTGAACATCTGTTATTTATTCTTTAAGAGCTAATTTGAAAAAGCATGTTGTCAATTTTATAGTCAAAGGAAGAAGACCAATTTTCATATTTATTGATGGTTACCTGGTGAACTGAAGCATAGGTTTAATTTTTCCAATTAATGTCAAATTTCCTAACACTGTCAACAAATATATTTGGGGCATTTGTAGTTTGGAATAGCAAATAGACATGTTAATGAAAGATTAGAGTCATACTGTTATTTTATTTTATTTATTTATTTTTTTTAACGTTTATTTATTTTTGAGACAGAGAGAGACAGAGCATGAACAAGGGGAGGAGCAAAGAGAGAGGGAGACACAGAATCTGAAACAGGCTCCAGGCTCTGAGCTGTCAGCACAGAGCCCGATGCGGGGCTCGAACTCACGGACTGTGAGATCATGACCTGAGCTGAAGTCGGACGCTTAACAGACCAAGCCACCCAGGCGCCCCCTAGAGTCATACTTTTAAACAAAAAAGACGGTTTGAAAAATGATGGTGGACTGGTAGCTGTACTAGATACATGTAATTTGTTCCTCTATTTTTCTATCCCATACCCGAGACCTGGGATGTTACTTGCTGGCTCTGTATCAAAAGGCACAAATGGGTGGGATGGCCAAAGATAGGCATCAGTAGGAATTGGAGGGTTGGAGGGTTTGACGAGGATGAAGTTAGGGTATTTATTTTTCACATTCTTCCCTTTCAGATTGCCAGGGTAGAATGTGAAGGCCATAGTTCCTGCCAATCAGCTCTTGCTCCCTCCTGATTACAGTAATCATTTCTTCCTCTCGCTTCTTACTGCTACTAGCCCTGGGGTACTGTAACCCCACTAGTGATTTGTTGGTTTCCCTTAACTCTAACATGCATTGTGAACAGTCTTTTTGTGTTTTAATCTCTTCAATTAAATTCTTTTGTGTCATCTATTTCTCCACCAAAAATATTTACTATAATGCTGGCACTAATGAAACAATTGACATGAATCTGATTATTTGATTTTTACAGTGACCTTGTGAGTTAGGTACTATTCTAACCAAATTTAAAGTATTAGAACATTGGGGTGCCTAGGTGGATTGGTTGGTTAAACATCTGACTCTTGGTTTCGGCTCAGGTCATGGTCTCACAGTTTGTGAGATCAAGCCCCTTGTGGGGCTCTGCGCTGGGTGTGGAGCCTGCTTGGGATTCTCTCTCTGGCCCTCCTGCTCATGCTTGCTCAATAGACAGATAGATAGATGATAGATAGATAGATAGAGAGAGAGAGAGATAGACTGAAAAACATAAAGTTTAAGTAACTTGATGGTCGCAGAGCTAAGAAATGTCTAAGTCAAAAATGAAGTCCAGTGAGTTTGACTCCAGAACTGATCTTAGATGTGGTAGTAAATTAGCTAATATGCTTTTAAAAATAATCTCATATTTTTAGTATCTATATAAATCTCATAGACAAGACTTAAGTCCAGAAAAAAATAGAATAAATAGGAACATGTTAGGAAAATTTAATTCATAGGTAATAAACTAACACAGAAGACACAGAGATCTGAATTTGTAAATAGTCTATTACATGCAGTCTTCATATCTGAATGCTCAGGATGTTATTTAGTATCATAATTCTTAAGAAAATGGAAATGAGAGGGACAACATTTTCTTCAATACACAAAGAAAGCCTTTTATTAATACAAATATGTCATACAAATTAATTGAAATAATCTACTTGCTATCTGTGATCATTTTTCAGTGCCTAGAAGCAGATAAATTAAATTAAAATTAAAAAAAACCCACATTCCTAAAGATTGCTGTGAAAATGCATTTCACTTATTAATTATATCCCCAAAATCCATATTCATTCTTTTTTTTATATCAGCTTTTTTAATTAAAAAAATCATGCAATTAAAACAAAAAGATGAAAATACTATTTACTGAGAAATTTCTGCTAATCTCACGTAGGAGTATGGCAAAAATGATGTCAGAATTTTTTCTTATTCCATCTATAGAAACCAGAAGAGAAGAGGACAACCGATTTTCAAAGCCCTCATCATCTCTTACCTGCAATTCCTAACCTTTATGTTCCAAATAGTCTTCCCACCTACATAACTGGTAGTAAAAAAATCTTTCTTCCATGAGATTTATGAAATTCTTCCTGGCATGTAGGCTTTGACACTGCCATTTTGGTACCTTGCAGATTGATTTGTGATAACATCACTAACAGGCCACTTGTAGCCTATATCAAGGCTCAGCAAACTATAGCCTTTTGTAGCCTTTTTTGTTTAAGATAGTTGGGAAATACAGAAGACTGTTTTGTGGCACATAACACTTACATGAAATTTGAAATTTAGTGTCCAGCAATAAAGTTTTATTGAAGGACCATGCTTATTACTTAATGTATATTTGTCCACGGCTAAAAATGGTAAAAGTAATAGGCCTTATGTGTGTGTGTGTGTGTGTGTGTGTGTGTGTGTGTATTTATATATATGTGTGTGTGTGTGTGTGTGTGTGTGTGTGTGTATAAAATGTAGATATATCTATACATTTTAGTGTTTAAGTTCATTCATCCAGAGGTTTAAATACTGTCAAATACCTATACTTCGTAATTACAGTACAATGTGAGTATGTAGGCCAGAGGTCTGCAGCTCAGTTGCTATAAGGGCCATTTAGTAAATGTTTTAGGGTTTGTGGGTCATATGGTCTCTGCTGCAGCTATGCAACTCTGTCCTAGTAGTATGAAAATAGCCGTGGACAAATATACATTAAGTAATAAGCATGGTCCTTCAATATAACTTTATTGCTGGACACTAAATTTCAAATTTCTAGGAAAAGTTGCTATGACTGATGTTAGAGAAATTACTGCCTGTGCTGTCTTCCAGGATTTTTATGGTTCAGGTCTCATACCATTTTATTTATCTTTGTGTATTGTGTACAAAAGTGGTCCAGTTTCATTCTTTTGCATATTTCCGTCCAGTTTTCCCAACACCCTTTCTTCAAGAGGGTTGTCTTTTTCCCATTGCATATTCTTTCCTGCTTTGTCAAAGGTTAATTGACCATATAATTTGGGTTTTATTTCTGACAATTCCATTGCTCCACTGATGTATGTGTGTATTTTTGTTCCAGTACTATACTGTTTTGATCACTACAGTTTTGTAATATAACTTGAAGCCCAGAATTATGATACCTCCAGCTTTGCTTTTCTTCGTCAAGATTGCTTTGGCTATTCAGAATCAGAGTCTTTTGTGGTTCCGTACAAATTTTAGGATTGTTTTTTCTAAAAGTTCTGTGAAAATGCTATTGGTATTTTGATAGGGATTGACTTAAATGTATAGGTTGCTTTGGGTAGTATAGACATTTTAACAATATTTGTTCTTTCGATCCATGAGCATGGAATGTCTCCATCTCTTTGTGTTATCTTCCATTTCTTTCACTAGTGTTTTATAGTTCTCAGAGTATAGGTATTTCACTGCTTTGGTTAGGTTTATTCCTAGGTATCTTATGATTTTCGGTGCAATTGTAAATGGGATTGATTCCTTAATTTCTCTTTCTGCTACTTCATTATTGGTATGTAGACATACAACAAATTTCTGTACATCGATTTTTATATCCTGCAACTTTGCTGAATTTTTTTTGTCAGTTCTAGCAGTTGTTTTTGATGGGGTATTTAGAATTTTCTGTATATAGTATCATGTCATCTGCAAATAGTGAAAGTTTTAAATCTTTTTTTAATGTTTGCTTATTTATTTTGAGAGAGAGACAGAGAAGGAGAGCGAGAGAGTCCCAAGCAGGCTCCACACTGACAGCAGAGCCCATTGCAGGGCTTAGTCCCATGAACCATGAGATCGTGACCTGAGCCAAAATTAAGAGTTGGATACTTAACCAACTGAGCCACCCAGGTGCACTGAAAGTTTTACTTCTTCCTTACCAATTTGGATGCCTTTTATTTCTTTTTGTTGTCTGAATGCTGTGACTGGACTTTCAGTACTATGCTGAATAAAGTAGTGAGAATGGGCATCCTTGTTTTGTTCCTAACCTTAAGGGAAAAGCTCTAAGTTTTTCCCCATTAAGGATGATATTAGCTGTGGATTTTTCATATATAGTCTTTAGTATGCTGAAGTATGTCCCCTTTAAACCTATCTTGTTGAGGGGTTTTTATCGTGAATGGATATTGTACTTTGTCAAATGCTTTTTGTTCATCTATTAAAATGATCATTTGGTTCATATTCTTTCTCTTATTGATTTGATGTATCACACTGATTGATTTGTGAATATTGAACCACTCTTGCAAACCCAGGAATAAATCCCACTTGATCGTGGTGAATGACTTTTTTTTAACGTATTGATAAATTTAGTTTCCAGTATTTTGTTGAGGATTTTTGTATCTATGTTTATCAGAGATATTGGCTGGTAGTTCTTTTTATATGTGATGTCTTTATCTGGTTTTGGTATCTGGGTAATGCTGGCCTCATAGAATGAATGTGGAAGTTTTCCTTCCTTTTCTATTTTTTGGAGTAGTTTGAGATGAATAGGTATTAACTCTTCTTTAAATGTTTGGTAGAATTCACCTGTGAAGCCATCCAGTCCTGGACTTTTGTGTGTTGATAGTTTTTTTTTCTTTTTTTTTTTTTTATTACTAAGTCAGTTTCTTTGCTTGTAATTGATCTGTTCAAATTTCTATTTCTTCCTGTTTCAGTTTTGATAAGATATGTTTATAAGAATTTATTCATTTCTTCTAGGTTGCCCAATTTGTTGATATATAGTTTTTCATCATATTCTCTTATAATTGTTTGTATCTCCGTGGTGTCTCCTCTCTCATTTATGATTTTATTTATTTGAATCCTTTCTCTCTTTTTCTTCATAAGTCTGGGTAGAGGTTTATCAATTTTATGATTTTTTTTTTCAAAGAACCACCTCCTGGTTTCATTGATCTATTCTATTTTTTATTTTGCTCTATTTATTTATTTATTTTGCTTTATTTTCTATATCACTTATTTCTGCTCTAATTTTTATTATTTCCTTCTTTCTGCTGACTTTAGGCTTCATTTGTTGTTCTTTTTCTGTCTCCTTTAGGTGTAAAATTAGGTTGTTTATTTGAGATTTTTCTTGCTTCTTGAGGTAGATCGCTTTTGCTGTGTCCAAAAGGTTTTGAATGGTTGTGTTTTCATTTTCATGTGTTTCCATGTACTTTTTTATTTCTTCTTTTATTACCTCTTTGACCCATTCATTGTTTTTTGTTTTGTTTTGTTTATTTTTGAGAGACAGGGAGAGAGAGAGACAGACCACAAGCAGGGGAGGGGCAGAAAGAGAGGGAGACACAGAATCCGAAGCAGGTTCCAGGCTCTGAGCTGTCAGCACAGCGCCCTACATGTGGTTTGAACTCATGAGCCGTGGGATCATAACCTGAGCCAAAGTCAGATGCTTAACTGACTGAGCCACCCAGGCATACCGACCATTCATTGTTTAGTAGCATGTTATTTAAGCTCCATGTATTTGTGGTCTTTCCAGATTTTTACTTGTAGTTGACTTCTAGTTTCATAGCACTGTGATTAGAAAAGATGCATGATATGACTTCGATCATTTTTAATTTGTTGAGTCTTGTTTTGTGGCCTAATATGTGACCTATTCTAAAGAATGTCCCATGTGCACTTGAAAAGAATGTGTAAATATATCTGTTAAGTCCATCTGCTCCTGTGTGTCATTCAAAGCCATTGTTTCCTCGTTGATTTTCTGTTTAGATGATCTGTCTATTGATGTAAGTGGGGTGTTAAAGTCCCCTATTATTATTGTATTATTATCCATTAGTTCCTTTATGTTCGCTATTAACTGTTTTATATATTTGGATACTTTTGTGTTGGGTACATAAATATTTACAATTGTCACATTTTCTTGTTGGATTGTTCCCTTTATTATTACATAGTGTCCTCCTTTGTCTCATGTTACAGTTTTTGTTTTAAAGTCTATTTTGTCAGGAATAAATATTGCTACTCCAACTTTCTTTTGGCATCCGTTTACATGATATATGATTCTCCATCCTCTTAATTTCAATCTGTACGTGTCTTTAGGTTCAAAATGGGTCTCTTATTGGTAGCAGATAGATATGTGTTGTTTTTTCATCCATTCTGTCACTCTGTGTCTTTTGATTGGAGTGTTTAGTCCATTTACATTCAAAATAACCAATAATATATATGTATTTGTTCCCATCTTATACCTGTTTTGTGTTTTTTTCTGAATATTTTTTCTGATCCTTTCTTGTCTTTCTTTCATGGTTTGCTGGTTTTCCTCAGTGATATATTTTTTTCTGTTTAAAATTTGAATATTTATTAGTAGTTTTTGATTTGTGGCTACCATTAGGTTTGTATATAACACCTTCTGCATATAGCAATCTACATTAGGTTGATGGTCATTTAAGTTTGAACCCATACTTTACTCCTCTCTTCCCCACATTTTAGATACATGTCATATTTTACATCTTTTAATTTTATGAATTCCTTGACTAATATTTTACAGGAATGTTCATATTAACTGCTTTTGTGTTTCCTACCTTCATACTGTCACTTTTGGTCTTTCCTTTCCACTCAAAGAGTCCCCTTTAATATTCCTTGCAGAGTTGGTTTAGTGGTCATGAACTCCTTTAGTTTTTGTTTGTGTGGGACACTCTTTATCTCTCCTTCTATTCTGAATAATAGCCTTGCTGCATAGAGTATTCTTGTCTGCAGATTTTTCCCATTCAGCACTTTGAATATATCATGCCACTCCCTTATGGCTTAAAAATTTTCTGCTGACAAATCCCCTGATAGCCTTATGGGGTTTCCCCTTGTATGTAAATGTCTTCTTTAGTCTTGCTGACTTAAAAATTTTTATCACTATATTTTGCCATTTTAATTATAATATGTCTTGATGTGGATCTGCTTTTGTTGATTTTGTTGGGGTTCCCATGTGACTCCTGGATCTGGATATCTGTTTCCTTCCCCAGAAAGAGAAGTTTTCGGCCATTATCTCTTCAGGTAAATTTCCTGCCCCTTTCTCTCTCTCTTCTACTTCTGGGAAGCCTGTAATATGAATGCTATTATATTTGATGGAGACAGCTCCCTAAGTCCATTCTCGTTTTGCAGAATTCTTTTTTCCCTCCTTTGTCAATCTTGATTATTTTCCATTACTCTGTTTTCTAGGTCATTAATTTGTTCCTCTGCTTCTTCCAGCCTGTCGTTCATTGCATCAAGCATGTTTCTAATCTTGTTTATTGCACCTTCATCTCTTATTGTTTCTTTTTTTATCTTTGTGTTAAGATATCACTGATGTCTTCCACTTCTCTATATCTGTTTCACTTACACCTCTGGCTGTGGCCTTGTCCTGTTCTTTCATTTGGGAGAAATTTATCTGTCTTCTCATTTTGTCCAAATCTCTGTACCTATTTGCGGGTGTTAGGCAAGTCAGCTACATCTACTGTTCTTAAGGGTAATCGCCTTATAAAGAAGGGGTCCTGTAGTGCCCTGCTGTGTAGTATTCCCCAGGGCCTGGTGCTTCTGGGAATGTCTCCAATGTGTGCTTCATATGCTGTGCTGTTGTGCCCTAGCTGCTTTATCATTCAGGCCAGTCATCAGCAGAGGTTTTATTTGCCTGTTGTGGACAGTGTTTCATCCCTGGCCTAAATGTGGCACATTTTAACTGGTTGTGCTCTGGTCTGCTTGTGAAATGAGACCTGTTACTACTGCCACTGTGACCAAAGCCTCACAAAACTCCCAGGTCAGGAGACATGGTGTTGGCAGGGGTTTGGGCCAGTCTTTTGGAGGAGAGGGCCCACCATGCTGGGACTGAGGCAAGGTGAGTGGAAAACACAGTTCTACCAGAGTGTGGTGAGGAGGAAGCTTGGTGTAAGCAAGTTAGGTGGCAAGTGTCAGTGTTGTGCTGGTGCCTGCAGGTGGCCCTGTGCTTATGTTTGGGGGTGGGGAAGGGAAATGACACTGGTCAGTTCCTTTGTTTCTGGAAGGGTCTCTCCATGAGCACTCTCTCCCTGGGACATACTCCAAGGAGAACAACTAACCTCCCCAATGTGTGCCCCAGGTGCTTTTTAGATCACGGTTTCCATGTTGTATGTCTGCAGGCTGTTTGCCCTTCCTTTTTTCCAAGAGCAATCCCAATACCTCTCTGAGCTCTCCCAGAGCCAAGCACACTCACCTTTAATACTCCAGGCTTTAAGCCCAGATGGCTTCAAGAACTCACAAAATTCGGGCCCTCTTGCTTTCCAAGCCAATTGCTATGGGGATTCATTTTTCCCATGTGCTCCCCTGTGTTAGTCTGTCTTTCACCCTTCTCTGTGACCAGGTCTCCCTCCCCACTGCAGCAGCCACAATCTGTTTCTCTCCCAAGCTGAGTCTCTGTGCTTCCAACCTTCTTTTCTACCTTTAGTTGTGGAATTTGTTCTGCTAGTCTTCAGATTGATTTCTGGAGCATTAAAGATGATTTGATATTTATCTAGTCATTTTCATGGGACAAGGTGAGCCTAGGATCCTCCCACTCTGCCACCAACTTCCTGTCTCCTATTTTTCAATTCTTCTACTAGTCAGTGTTTCCTCTGTTTATATCTAATCAATGCTTTCTCCAAATGAGATTGGCATATTTTCCTGTAAAAATTAATAGTGAAAATGTCTAGTTTTTCCTAACTTTGATATAAATATTTATAATGTGTCATCACTAAAATATAATTACATCAGTACCCATAGTGATATAATTGTATCAAAGTAAATTTTATTTGAGACAGATAAACTTTATCATGCAAAGATATTTCTTTTATTTCTTTTTACAGAGAGCATTTATAATTTGTAAATACATGCAAGACATTAAATGCTATTTCACATATTTATTTCACATATTTCACATAAATGATACTTCATATTTTTATTAATCCGTTGACAAAATCTATTTTATGAACATATTTTCTAATTTTTTAATAACTATTTTGGGTGGTTTTTGGTGCATTATTTGGTTAAGTAGTTGATGAATTTTATTTAAGATTTTTTATGTCTGTATTCATTAATGACATTGGTTGTAGATTTAAGTTTTGGTAAAGTTTTACTATCAAATTTATATTTTTCTGAAAATCTTTTGGGTAATTTTCTATTTTTTCTATGCTTGAGCCAGTTTTTTTGACAGTTTTTTTATTATTATTTTTGAAATATAGTTTATGCACAATGTTACATTAGTTTCAGGTGCACAACATAGGAATTGTACAAGTCCATACAATATGCTGAGTCAGTTTTTAAAATGTGCAAGTTAAGTGTTTCTAGATAATGTCAATACTTCTTTTCTAGAAGATATCAATAACTCATCTATAAAGCACCTTATTGTTATTTTAAAGTAGTTTTACATTTTTTCAATTTATTTTCTTAGAATTTGCCTGGTCAGTTTATTCTTGTGCCATTTTGACAATTTCATTTTCATATGTGTTAACCATTTCATAGAGAATTGCTAAGATTTATTTACTTTTATTATTTTTTTAAATAATAAACTTTTTAAAAAATGTTTATTTATTAATTTTGAGAGAGAGTGAGTGAGGCAAGCAAGGGAGGGGCAGAGAAAGAGGGAGAGAGAGAATCCCAAGCAGTGTGGAGCCAGTCGTAGGGCTTGAACTCACAAACCACGAGATCATGACCTGAGCTGAAATCAAGAGTCAGATGCTTAACTGACTAAGCCACCCTGGCACCCCAAGAATTGTGAAGATTTATAAATTTCAAAATAAGTTTTCTATGCTTAATGTATTATGGTCAAAAATATGACTTGGGTCTACAAATTCTACTTTCTAGAATTTACTGAGGTAGGATTTGTTTGTTTTCCTGCTGCTTTCTATACAACTGATTAGTTTCATAAATTACAAAAGAAAATTTTCTCTGTACAGTGCAAAGTTTGGTGTATAGTTACTGAAATAACAGTAATAATTATTTCATTCAAATCTTTAATGTTTTTACTTTGTTTTCATATTTTACCTCTCAAAAACTTAGACAAATGAATTTATATCTTCTACAATTATTGAATTTCTAACAGTTTTGTTTAATAATGTACTATTCTTAATTTTATAAATTTATGACTAGTATATTCTTATTGAAAGATTTACCTTTATAAGTATAAAATTACCTTATTTATCCACTTAAGAAATTTTTACCTTGAAATATATTTTGTCTCTAATAACATTGCAAGCCTTACATTTTTGTTTGTATTTGCCTGATATATTTTTGCCCATTTTTTATTTTTAATTTTGGCAATTTGTTCCATGCTTCTTTTAAATAAACAGCATCTGTTCAACTTTTGCTTTGTGATCTAATTTAGTACTTTTTGTTATTTAACGTGAATAAACCAATTCACAATTTGTTATCATCAATGTTAGGTTTATTTGGGCTTTCTTCTGACAACTTGTTTTGTGGTTTCTACTTTTATTTTTTTATTATTTCTCCTGATTTGCTTATGAACTACATCAACTATATTGTTTTCCTTTTTTTCTCTTTTTTTCCCTAGCTATTTAGAATGCATATATCACCTTGTTTTTCACTGCATTATTTTCAAAGAAATTGTCAGCATAATAAATTAAGCTATTATCACATGTAAAATATATATATATATATATATATATATATATATATAAATTTTTTCCTTATCCAAGTATTTCCTAGTTTTTAAAAATATTTTGGGTAATGTTAATTTAAAGAAATGTTCTTTATAAGTGTATTGTTTTGTTACCATGCTTACAACTGTTATTTAAATTTAGGCCTATGGTTTAACTCCATGTCCTAAGAGTTCTTTTATATTACAATTCCTCCATTCTTTTCATTATCTTCTGTGGAGCTGAAGTATACCTTAGAATCATCTTTTTATGAAGGATACACTGATGATTTATTTCTTAACCTCTTCCTCTGTGAGAATGTTTCTCAAGTGCCCTCATTTAGGAATGGCAATTTCAGGTAGAAAATAATATACAGCCAGAGTTTTTGTTTGCGGTGTTTTTCCTTCTTTGAAACTAACCATTTCCCCCTACTAGGAACTTGAAGGATTTGAATCTTTATTTATCTTTTAACCTTCTTTGTCTTAGTACGATATGTCTAGATTTGGAGTTATTTTCATTAATTTATTTGTATTTGATGACCCTTTTTGATTTACAGACTCTTGATATAAAGATTCCATTCTTTCTTGAGATCAGAAATTGTTGCAACTACTATGTTGGCTTTAGTTTCTCCTTCCGAAATTGTTATCTGTAACTATAGCATCTTCTGGCTTTTGCCTCAGATATATAATGGTCATTCTTATTTTTTCCCCTCTTTTTCTTCTTAAATCTGTCTAAATGTCTTGAATTTGTCTTTGTTTTATCAGATTTAATTTTCTGCATTTTCAAATATGCTGTTTACTGTTTATATTGTACTATGAATCTACCCATGCAGTCCAATTGGACTCTCTCACTAACTGCTAGCTTTACTTTCACATTTAAAATATCCTCTTAATCTTAATCAGGGTATATTTAAATATTAAAATGTCCTCTTCTCCTGGGGCACCTGGGTGTCTCAGGCAGTTGAGCATCTGACTTCGGCTCAGGTCATGATCTCTGGGTCCGTGAGTTTGAGCCCTGTGTTGGGGTCTGTGCTGACAGCTCAGAGCATGGAGCCTGCTTCAGATTCTGTGTCTCCTTTCTCTGCCCCTCTCTCGCACTCTGTCTTTCTCTCAAAGATAAACATTTTGAAAAAATGTCCTCTTGGGGCGCCTGGGTGGCTCAGTCGGTTAAGCGACCGACTTCGGCTCAGGTCATGATCTCACGATCCGTGAGTTCGAGCCCCGCGTCGGGCTCTGTGCTGACAGCTCAGAGCCTGGAGCCTGTTTCAGATTCTGTGTCTCCCTCTCTCTGACCCTCCCCCGTTCATGCTCTGTCTCTCTCTGTCTCAAAAATAAATAAACGTTAAAAAAAAAGATTTTTAAAAAAAAGAAAAAATGTCCTCTTCTTTTTGTAGCAATTCTGTTTTATGAGGAGTTATCTGCAACAGTATTAAGATTATGCCCCTTATTTTGAACAATGACCTCTTTTTACATGCCTGGTGATTTGTTTCTCTTTACTCATCCTTACAGATGTTATTCTGTGCTGTATAACATCAGGATTTGAGATGGTCCTATCAGGAAACCATTTAAGATGGTTTCCTATAAATATCTAAAAATCTTCAGGCAAAAGAGAAAGCTTTAAATTTCCAGTTGTTTTAACTTTGCCAGTTCAAAGGTCCAGTGGCCTAAGGAAAACAGGAGAGATCACAGCAGGAACTATGTAGATTTGGCAGCCAGGACTAATCTTATTTCCTGAATTCAGTTGCCTGATGGCAACGGCTCGTGGGGAGCGGTATTCCTATTCTTTATCTGGCATGGCTATTTGCACCTGTTGTAAGCTGGGCATAGACTTTGCCATCTGGCAAACATCTCAGAAATATTGGTGATATTCTCAGTGTCCTACTGCTGCTGCAAAACTTACTCTTGCTCTAACCCTTGCCATGGGATCCAGTTGTGACCATGGTTCTCTCTGGGCACATTTTTCATTTATTTCTGAATTAAACTGATCTTCCTTATGCCCACAATCCTGGATGTATTTGGTTTTCCTGAAGTCAGCTCCTGTGGATTATTCTGGAACAAAACACTTATGGCATGTATAAATCTTTCTTCCTAGTTTCCAGAAATGACCCATGTTTTCCTCCCTCAACTCATTTTAGAGTGTGCATTTCACTTGCATTTTCACTTGCATCTGGCAAATGGGAGGGTGGTGAGTTGGAAGGAGAGTGATTAGATGTCTGTATTTGACAGACTTTTACCCAAAAGTAAATGCCTTCAAATCCTAAGATTATTCATGAGTAAAGAGATATAATAGAGGGGCGCCTGGGTGGCGCAGTCGGTTAAGCGTCCGAGTTCAGCCAGGTCATGATCTCGCGGTCCGTGAGTTCGAGCCCCGCGTCGGGCTCTGGGCTGATGGCTCAGAGCCTGGAGCCTGTTTCAGATTCTGTGTCTCCCTCTCTCTCTGCCCCTCCCCCGTTCATGCTCTGTCTCTCTCTGTCCCAAAAATAAATAAACGTTGGAAAAAAAAATTAAAAAAAAAAAAAGAGATATAATAGAAATATTCACTGACTCTAATAAATAGATATTTTAATTTACTTCCTGGAAAACAATTCCCATTTTTATAATATTTCAGTTCAAATTTCTTCAGTTCTCATTCTTTTTAAAAATCTTTAACTTGGGGCGCCTGGGTGGCTCAGTCGGTTAAGCAGCTGACTTCGGCTCAGGTCATGATCTCGCGGTCCGTGAATTCGAGCCCCACGTCGGGCTCTGTGCTGACAGCTCAGAGCCTGGAGCCTGTTTCAGATTCTGTGTCTCCCTCTCTCTGACCCTCCCCCATTCATGCTCTGTCTCTCTCTGTCTCAAAGATAAATAAATGTTAAAAAAAATTTAAAAAATAATAAATAAAATAAAAATCGTTAACTTTTTCCTTTCTTCAGAGATAACAAATTATTACCAGTGGAAAGAGGACTGGACTAGGAGCCAGAAACACAGAGCTCTGGTCCCAGATCTGATGTTTAATATCTATACTCTGAAATTCTATAACCTTCAATTTTATCACCCTTAAAATGAAAGAAATAGACCACATTCTCTCTAAAGTACCTTCCAGTTCTATACTTCTTCACATCCATATTAGTGGAATTATTGCCAGGCTGAATCCACACTTTCCTTTGAACAAAAATTCCATTCGTATTTTATATTCATTGACAATTTAAAATATCAGGATATTTTTCCTTAATGCTATTTTCATGTTTAGGCAGACTAACAAAATTTAAATAAAGGAAGATGGTTATTTTTTTTTTACTATTTCATTATATTTCTTTTTACTGAAGTAATTTTAAAATATTTTATTTTAGTTAATAATGAATCTATTTTTCAACACCCTTTTCTGAAAGATTATTTCTCCTTGTTCTAGAAAAAAGTCTATGATAGTCTAATGAACTGTGGAAATATTTACCTACTCTTAAAAAGCATATACCTGTATATCTTCTGAATTTAAAAGACTATGTTTATTAGCCATTCAAACTTCTCAAGTTTTTTTCTGTTATGGAATAATTAGAAGCATTCATTCTTGACCCTCTCACCCCCAACACACCAACTGAATTTCCAACTGACTTGGCCTTCTTCCGCAGAAGATTCCTCACTAACATCCCTGAATTTTGTTTCTCTTCTTGCTTCAATATTTCAGGGAAGAATACGTTTTCTGTAATAAACCTTTCATTCTGTCTTCCTTCATAAATTTGGGTGGCTTCATATGGAATCTGACTTTAAAGAACATCGAGATCAGTGAGGGCTGTGAAAGAGAGAGAAGCTGTCTGCGTCCTGTGCTTCATGCCTCTCAGACAAGAATCTTGGAGTTCTCTTCATCTTATGCAGTTCCTTCTCCACCCACATTCAGTCAAACTTCAGATTTGACTAAAGCAACTTCAGAAATGCTCAAATTATTTCCTCCTCATTCCATTGCTTCTGCCTCATTTTGGCATACATTGTCTCTTGTCTGGACTCTTATGATAGCTTTTTATCTTATCTCCTGTCCTAAAGGCCCTCACATTTCAGACTTCTTCCATAGTATCAGAATAATATCTAGGAAATAAATCTGATTATATTGCTTTACTGAATAGTGTTCCTCAATGTTCCCTGTATCCTTACTGTAAAATCCAGATTGCTTAACTTGCACATGAGGTAACTCCACCCCATGGACTTCATATCCCCATGAGGTTTTACTGGATGTAAAGCCTGGGTAGGCGGCAGTAGTCATAATCTGACCTGGTAATAGTACCTAAAATAAAATTTTGAAATCCTAACACTAGCAGGAAGTAGAACCATGACTAACATTTTACAGTCTATATAGGTGATTTTAGTCACCATGCAAACAGGGTGTTTGCACCAAGTTGTTGAGAACTTGGACTGGACATCAGGTTGCCCCAGGCCATATTCTGGCTTCTTTACTTATTAATCTGTCCTTGGGCAAGAAATAAACCTCTTTGGGCCGCCTTGTGTATAATAAGTTTACTAATTGTTCTGAGCCCAGAGGTTATCATGAAGATTGAATTAAATAATAAGATTGAGTGATTAGGTGAATTTGATCTTTCTGTTAACCTCAATTTATGCATTTTTTTTTCCATTTACTCTAACTTTTTCCCACACTTAAGTATTTCTTAAGCAAGTTTGTGCACCTAATTCTTTTATTTCTTTATAAGCCACTTATTGCTTATCTACTTGCACTAGTGTGCTAGAACTGTAATCTTGATGTATTATTTTCATATTAACATTTTATAATACTTAATATTTTATAATGTACACTTCTCTTCTTGATAGTTCACTTTTCTTATTAAAAAACTTCAGCAAGTTGCCATTGGCCTTTGACATTCTATTTGACATCTTCTCCACTTTGGCCTCTATCATTTTTCCCGTATTAGATCTGCAACGCCATCCAGGTAAGAACTTCTACTCCAGTCCAAGTGATCTTTTCATGTATATTGTCCTGGTCTGCTTTGCTTTCTCTTGTAGGCCAGAGCCAGGTCCTGCTTAGGATTGGGCCTTTGCTTATGATTTCCTTTCCAATTGGAATACCTCCATTTTTGGCCCAGCCTTTAAAGCTTAGTCTAGGAGCGCTTGGGTGGCTCAGTCTGTTAAGGATCCGACTTCGGCTCAGGTCATGATCTCACGGCTCCTGAGTTCAAGCCCCATGTCAGGCTCTGTGCTGACAGCTCAGAACCTGGAGCCAGCTTTGGATTTTGTGTCTCTGTCTCTCTCTGCCCCTCCCCTACTTCTCTCTCTCTCTCTCAAAAATAAATAGACAATTAAAAAAACTCAATAAAAATAAAGCTCAGCCTAAGTTCCACCTCATCAAAGAAGTCTTTGTTCATCACTTCAGCCCTTTAACTTTTCATAAGCAGCAAAAGATATAGAATAAATAAATAAGTCCTTTGGAGTGGGGGGGGGGCAAAATACACATCGTACTCTTGCATCTGTTGTTTATTTGCTATGGCCAGTGACATAGGCTGACTAAAACCTTGGTTTCTTTTAAGATGAAGTTATTTATACCTCTCTGATCTACTTCCTAGTGTTGTTATAAGTGATAAATAAAATAAGTCACAGGGATAAAAAGTATAGCTTAGAGAATATAGTCAATACTATTACAATAATAGTATTATCATCACACTGTATAGTGACAGATGATAAGCATTGCATAACTTACAGAATTATTGACTCACTATGTTGCAATCCTGAATTGTTGACTCACTATGTTGCAAACCTGAAACTAATATAGTATTTTATATAAACCATATTATATTTACCATATTTATAAATAATTTATAAATTTATAAACCATATTTATATTATATAAACCAAACTTAAGAATAACGAAAATAAAATAATGGATATAAAACATTTATAAAAATTTTTAAAATATCCATTCAAGTTTGTCATTGTTATCACAAACAAATCATATACCACCTTGCTACTTGCCTTGTATTGTTTTTGTACACTGCTGTCTTATGACTGTTACTGGGCTTAATACTGGAATTTACATTTCTACATGTTTGACTACCTAATTAGATTTTTAATTCTTTGGGGTCAGGGAATATTGATGGTATTAAGATCAAAGAGCCATACTGCCAAGTATTTAGAACAAATTATCTTAGAGGCATAAATAGGCTTGTACCTCCTATTAAAGTATAATCCCTACCAGAGAGGCTTATATTCTCATCCTAGCCACATGGAGACAGTGAAGTGAAGACTGATAGGGACACTCTTTAAAAGAAAGAGGATCAGTAAGGGAGTGAACAAAGCTGGTTGGTTTGTCTCAGCTTACCCATGTCTGGCTTGTTGTAGTCACACAGACTTCATGGGAAATAAGTAGAAGAAAGGCAGTATAGCTTGGACTCATGCCATTTTCTTTTCTGAAGGATAATTTTCATAAAATAAAATGCATATTCAATTGAGTTTTGACAAATGTAGTCTCCCATTGTCACCACTGCCCCAATCAAGATGTAAAACATCTCTACCTCCCCAGTGCCCTTTCCCAGTCAATCCATCCTGGCTCCAGAGACAGCCAGTTTTCTGATTTCTCACACCATAGCTTAGTTTTGCTCAAAAACTTCCCCTAATTGAACCCATAAAATATGCACTATTTTTTTTTTTTTAGCATCTTTCACTCAGCACTCATTTTGTTGCATGTGTGAGTAGTTCAAAGCATTTGGTTGTTGAGTAATATTCCACTGGTTACATATATCTTAATTTATTTTTCCTTTACCTATTGATGGTCATGTGAGTTGTTTCTGGGCTTTGGCCATTATGAAAAGGTTGCTATGGACATTCTGGCAAAGGTCTTTTGTGTGTGGATATTTTCACTACTCTCGAGATTGTCAGAAGGCTGGATAAAAAGCAAGATCCAATGATATGCTGTTTTCAAGAGACATATTTTAAGTATAAAAATACAGACAGGTTAGAAGTAAAAGAAGAGCAAAAGATCTAGTGTAAGCACTAATATATATAATATATGTCATTATATGACATTAATATAATATAAAGTAGACTTCAAGACAGGAATATTAACATAGTTAAAAAATGGTCATGTCATAAGAATAAAAATACTGATTTGTAATAAGACCTAACACTCTGAAATGTGTATAGCAAAATCATAAAATTTCAACATAAAAGAAGAAAAAATGGACAGAAATAAAGTGAGAAATATAAAAGTACACAATTATTGTTAGAGATTTTAACACTCTTCTCCCAGTCATTGATAGAAAAATAGAAAACAAATTAGTAAGGATATAGAAGACTTGAATAATACCATCAATTATCAAACATGAAGATGTAATTGACATTTATAGGATAATACTTCCAATTTCAGAATATACATTTTTTCTTTCTTTTTTTTTTTTACACTCTCTTCAATTATACATGAAGCATTTATCAAAGACCATATGCTAGGTCATAAAGTAAGCCTTAATTTATTTCAGAGTATTTGACAAAAGGAGAATTAAATTAGAAACCAATAACAATAAGGTGTGTATAAAAAGGCAATTTTTTTTTTTTAGCAATTAAGCAACACATTCCTAAATATTCAATCCATGGGTCAAAGAAGAAATCATAAAGAAAATGACAAAATATTCTATACTGAATTATAGAATGCAACATGTTAAAAATCTATGTGTCTTGGGGCACCTGGGTGGCTCAGTCGGTTAAGCATCCGACTTCAGCTCAGGTCGTGATCTTCCAGTTCGTGGGTTTGAGACCCACATCGGGCTGTGTGCTGACAGCTCAGAGCCCGGAGCCTGTTATGGAATTCTGTGTCTCCCTCTCTCTCTGCCCCTCCCCTGCTGGCACTCTGTGTCTCTCTCTCTCAAAAATAAACATTAAAAACATTTTTTTAAAAATCTGGGTGTCCATTCCTTTTAATTATTCTTTATTCTCAGAAACTGATTAATTAAATTAACAATAATCAAAATAACATGAAAGGGGAGAGGCAGAAAAGCAGACTGAAGGTTGAAAATTATAGGAATCATGCCTACCATCAGCCAGTGTTTTTATTCTACTGCAATTATATGAAGTCACTGGATATTGCTTAAACTAAAAGGAAAATATCCTTTCAGTGTCAATAAACAGAATGCTAAATAAATATCTTGGCAATTTTTGGGGAACCTGGGTGGCGCAGTCAGTTAAGCGTCCGACTTCAGCCAGGTCACGATCTCGCGGTCTGTGAGTTCGAGCCCCACATCAGGCTCTGGGCTGATGGCTCGGAGCCTGGAGCCTGTTTCCCATTCTGTGTCCCCCTCTCTCTCTGCCCCTCCCCCGTTCATGCTCTGTCTCTCTCTGTCCCAAAAATAAATAAAAAACGTTGAAGAAAAAAAAAATTAAAAAAAAATATTTTGGCAATTTTTCACTGATAAATCCCATATAAGGGTATGTATGATGCTTCCATTTCATCCAATAACACAGTAGCAGAAACAGTCTGGATAGTGTTTTTTTTTTAAATGTTTTTATTTATTTTGGGGGGTGGGAGGGGCAGAGAGAGAGAGACACAGAATCCGAAGCAGACTCCAGGCTTCAAGCTGTCAACACAGAGCCCGACACAGGGCTTGAACCCATGAACCACAAGATCATGACCTGAGCCAAAGTTGGTTACTCAACCGACTGAGACACCTAAGAATCCCTGGATTGTGTTAATATTGACAGAGATTATAACTAAAGAATAAGTTAATCAGTGATTAAAAAGTTGAATAGACAACGAAGAAAAGTTGTGAAATCTTTCTTCTGATATCTGAGACAAAACCATCTGTCTCTGATTTCAGTTCAATCTTTAATGAATATAACCAGTCTGACTAAATAATCTATTGGAAAGCCCTCTTCCAAACACAAAACCTATAATTTTAATTAGTGTTGGTTATGGTGACAACACAAGGGAAAATGTTTGCTCAATTCCATAAAGAATAGTAGGGGTTTTATTCTAAAGCTAAGTCATATCTTTTAATTTACAAATCTTTTATTTGGAAGACTGTTTTCTTTGTAGAACTCCAAACATTCCTCCTCCCCCACCTCCTCCTCCTCCTCCTTCTCCTCCTCCTCCTTACCTCTTTGTCTTTCTTACTCTCACTTTTGCTCTTTCTCAATGTGTGTCTTTTATGAGAAACCAAAGAATATTCAGTTTGATATATGCAAGCATGATTTGAACTTTTCAAAAAATGTGTGAGTCATTTCTTGCCCTTTGATAATTTCCAAGTGACGAGGCTGCTTTTACAGATCAATCCCTTGCTTTAAATGATTTCAGTATATTTTGTTTGGTTGGGAGTGAGAAAAATAAATGGAAAATGTCATTCATGAGTATGAGCCTGCAAATGAATATGTAGAAGGCAAGTGATTATTGGGGGACACAGTATGTTTTCCTGAGCCTTTTGCCCTTTTCCCTTCCCAAGCCTGCTGTTTTTCCTGTTTCAGTTTACAGATGAACGTGATACAGCAGTGTGGTGGGATGGTAATCACACGATCTGACATTTGTGGCTTACGCATCTATGTACATGGATAGAAAGCTATTCAAAAATCCAACCATCTTGTGAGCTCTAACTACACTTTTACAATTCACATACATGAAGTTATATAGGGAAACTTTTAAACATGGAATGCAAGAAATCATTTCATTTAAAATACCCTTTCTTCATTCATTCTTACAGGCAAAAATTGGTATTTTCAACGTTTATTTATTTTGGGACAGAGAGAGACAGAGCATGAACGGGGGAGGGGCAGAGAGAGAGGGAGACACAGAATCGGAAACAGGCTCCAGGCTCTGAGCCATCAGCCCAGAGCCCGACGCGGGGCTCGAACTCACGGACCGCGAGATCGTGACCTGGCTGAAGTCGGACGCTTAACCGACTGCGCCACCCAGGCGCCCCTCCTTTTTCTTTCTTTTTTTTTTTTTTTTTAATTTTTTTTTTTCAACGTTTATTCATTTTTGGGACAGAGAGAGACAGAGCATGAACGGGGGAGGGGCAGAGAGAGAGGGAGACACAGAATCGGAAACAGGCCCCAGGCTCTGAGCCATCAGCCCAGAGCCCGACGCGGGGCTCGAACTCACGGACCGCGAGATCGTGACCTGGCTGAAGTCGGACGCTTAACCGACTGCGCCACCCAGGCGCCCCAAAAATTGGTATTTTAATAATGTTAAGAAAAAGAAGAAAATGAATAAGCAATGTCAAAATGCTTTGCTGTTCAAAGAGTATATTACTTCAAATGATCTGAATTCATTCCAGCAGCAACATTATGCATTTGACCAGGACACAAATCACCCTTATTTAAAGACAGAGGAAAAAAGAAGGAAAAAAAAGAGAGAGAGAGAGAGAGAGGAAAAAGCCCTCCATGTCAGGAGATTAAATGAACTGAGGAACAGAGTGCTTAATTCTGTATTCTTTCTCTTTAAAAGGCAGTAGGACTGATTGGAAGTAAGGGAATTTACCAGTGAAGGTAGCTGGCAACATGTTGAATAGACAATAAATGCACTCTTCACCCGTGAAAGCAAGCGAACGAAAAGTTTTGTAACAATATCTGTTTTGTAGCTGTATTTCTCAATTGATGCTGTTTTTAAACTGGTTTATTTTTAAAAAGTGCATCATGGTCAGAAAGAGTATCTCTTTTTAAATCTTCTAAAATTTCAACAAATATTTCTAGGCATCAAGGATAGGCAACATTTTGCCTTGTCTACTTCTCTGACATTGAGCTGTTTCTAGATGCTAAATTTGGCTGCTGTGTTTTCATATCTGTAAGGCTGTTCCTGGGTCCGCCCTACAAATAGCCATCCAGGTTTCGAGTTTTCCAAGCAGCAGAGCATGGCTATCCCGCCTTCTACACCCCCGTTCTGTTCTGTGCCCAGGCTCGGGACATTGAGTGGCAGTGAGCTTTCCTTTATTCCCGGTGTGACTGTTGCTTCTCAGGGTCTGGCTTGGGCTCTGATCTTGACATTTATGTCACAGGTGTCACCGGTGAAACTGCTGGGAAACCAGATGGCAGGCCTAACTGAGGTTGGCAGCATCTGCTGTGGTACTCATTGTCCCTGCTACCTGCTCTACTTTCTTCTTCCTGTTGATGTGTTATTGTCTTGTGTGGTTTCAGTCTTTCAGTATTATTTACCTTTCTACAGGTCTTTCCAAATATGAATTCCTTTCTGTAGTTCTTTCCATGCATTTTGTCCCCTTGGAACCCCATCACTCAGGAAGGCTCATGACTTGGCTGCCTTCTTTGGTCCTTCAGGGGACTTTTGCTTAAATGTCACTTCGTCAGCAAGAATTTTCCTTGAGCACCCTATTTAAATTTACAACACACCCTTCTCCCTGGCCCCCTACCCTGATATTTTTCCTTCCCTTTCTTACATTATCTTTTTCCATAGCAATTAGCAGCACCTGCTATATTCCATGTTGAGCTTACTCGTACATAATCTGTATCATTATGTAGATTTATATCTTCTATAGAATATAAGCTTCATGAGGGCAGAATTTTGTCTGTTTTTTGTCCTGTGGGTTACTTACTATATTCTAAGCATCTGGGAGAATACTGGCTCTTAGAACTTTTAAAAAAGTTGCCCTTTTTTATTGTTAAATAACAAATTGCATTGCAAATTCTGAATATCAGACCTCTTTCTAGCTTTGTATCTGGTCTTACTCCTTCTGCTTAGTACAGTGTTATGCGTAAGAGCTTTAAGGGCATAGGGAAAAACTGGATAAGGTGCATCTGCTGTGTGTGTATTAGGTATTTTACTTATCTTGTTTTAATCCTCACTATAGTCCAAGTCCTTTGCCTAAAGAAGCACAGCTAGAAAGTAGCAGAGTAAAGATGCTAACTTTGGAGCCATGTGGCTCCAAAGTTACTGCCTTTTCTTCAGAAGCATGGTGCCCCCAAAATAATAGTAAGTCAACAAGAGCCCCTCAAAATTGATAATGTTGCATAAATCAGGTGTAGCTACAAACTGAGTGCCAAAAATGATTGGTTAAAAAGAGAACTGTAAATGAGCTCCCTAAAAAGATAAGCAACAGCAACATCAAAAGAAGCATATCCAAAACTATTTAGAGCCCAGCACCCTTGACTTAAGTGCGTGGACCTCCAAGGTAACTAACTTAAAAAGGAAAACATGTAAAGACACCTAGGTGACTCGGTTGAGCGTCTGACTCTTGATTTCAACTCAGGTCATGATCTAACGGTTTGTGAATTCAAGCCCCGTGTCGGGCTCTGTGCTGACAATGCAGAGTCTCCTTGGAATTCTCCGCCCCTTCTCTGCTCATGTTCTCTTTCTCTCTCTCTAAACAAATAAATAAACTTAAAAAAGAATTTGAAAAGGAAAACATGTATCTGGACACATATTTTGACATGTTTGCTTAAAAAAATATTGTTTACAGTGTGAAACCAACAAAGGCAAATAGATTCTTTCTTGATCATAAAGAGGCAAGAAGAACTCTCTGCAGTGTTTTCTTACTGTAGTCCAAGAAAGAGTAGTTAATTGTATTTTTAAAACAAGCCAGATTTTATTTGTATGATACTTTTTTACGAGGTCTTCTTTTTGATCTCTTTTGATCTAGTGATACAAATGCAAATTAGGTCTCATTTTTAATTCAGTACCATGTATGTATGGGGAAACCACATGGTGCAATGAGCCCCGGAGACTAGAAGGTGGTCAACAAGTCCAGACAAGTTCCCTGCCCTCATGGGGCCCACAGCCAAGCAGGAGAAGCCACTAATCAGGGAGATAACATGTTCTTTCCCCCAACTTATTTTGGAGAAAGAATCTTCTGTTTCGCCTGGCTTCTAAGTCTTTACGATGGTATACATAGCAGATATACTTTTTCCTACTGAAAATGGTAAAGCTTTACCATTTTCAGTAGGAAAAAATATATGTAGATATAGAAATTATCTATCTATCTATCTATCTATCTATCATCATCTATCTACCTATCTATCTATCTTCTGGTGTTTATAGCATTACCAAGTATCGAGACACTACCATATGACCAATATGTGAATAGAGTACACACTTACTTGTTTTTGTTGACAAGCATTCATCCCTCCCTTGTTCCAGTGATAGCATCCCATCACTACTTTTAAGGAATGTCCCTATACCACCGCCATAATCCTCACTGTTCATAGGTTTTAAGCAAGGTTTCCTTCTAGTTCCAAGGGTGAGACATTTGGTTTAGGGGAAGCCAATCAAAGCACAAAGCACAGCATTACCTAGGACAGAGCGATTACTTCAGGGATGGGCATGTGACCCAGCTGGAGCCAGTGGGATGCAATGAGAGTTTTTCTGTGTCTTATGCCTATTGGATTTAAGTCTGGGAAGTTGGGTGGCTGCAGCTGCTATTGAACCTTACTACAAATAAGGGTTGAATATCTAAAAAAGCTATCACCATGGAAGTCAGAGCCAAAGAATGCAGCATAACTAGGTAACAGTTATGGTAATATCAGCTGTATTCCAGAATCATTCCATGCCTAAAGCTAGCCCCTGACAATAAAGCTTGAACTAATGAATTTCCTTTTCCTTTTCCTTTTCCTTTTCCTTCCTCCCTTCTTACTTTCTTTCTTCTTTCCTTCCTTCCTTCCTTCTCTCCTTTCCTCCCTCTCTCCCTCCTTTCTTTCCTTCCTTCCTCTTTCCTTTCTCTCTCCCTTCCTTCCTTCCTTCCTTCCTTCCTTCCTTCCTTCTTCCCTTCCTCCCTGCCTCCCTCCATCTCTCTCCCTTCCTCCTTTCCTCCCTTCCTTCCTTCTTTCTTCCTTCCTTCTTCCTCCTTCCTTCCTTCCTTCCTTCCTTCCTTCCTTCCTTCTTTCTTTTCTCCAGCCAGTTTGAGTCACTCTTTTGTCTCTTGTAACCAAAAGAGACTTGCTAGAGTAACTAAAAAATTCTTTTTGGCTCTATCTTCTCCTTGCTTGTTTCCAACAAATACATTTTCTAATGAAAATGATGAACCTAGAAAATATCTTGATTTAATTAGGACCGTTTCTGGATATAATTGGTACCACCGCCTAATTTTTATTTAAATCTTTATTTCAGGCTTTAATTGCATGAGCAGGTGTTTCTTTTTATGACTAAATAAAGTTCACAGATTTTTGGTGTCAGACTTTGAGTTTGAATCCTGAATTCATGATCTTAGGTGACTTTTTCTACCCACGGTGTACTGCCTTTCTTCAGTTTTCAAATCAGGATAGTGAAAGAATATATTTGATAGGATGTGGGAAGGATGAAGTGATACCATATATTCAGACATGTTTGCCCAGTCAGTCACTGGCAGATAGTAAGCCCTCAATCATCACTATGTCATTAATTGAAAGACTGGCATTTAGGATTTCACTAGCTGTTCAGTTTTCTTCTGGCTGCTTTTCAGCCACTAAAATCATAGATAAAATAAGGTTGATGTCCCATTAAGGTAATTTCATTTCAACAGAAACTTTATTTGTATAGCACAAAGACCATCTCTTTGTTGAGTTAGCAAAGCACTATATTGGATATCAGATACTCTGGGGCTAAGGCTAATGTTAAATTCCACTGTCCGTAAGACTTTCATTGATATAATTGCTGTTTTATGAGTTTTTATTTTTAACGTTCATCATTTACTTTCTCTTTTTACTCTTAATTTCAATTATTTGTATTGATGGAATGATTTCTGGCATATGAAATTAAAAGCATGAACAGAAACTTAATCTGTTAGCAAAATTAATTTTTGAAATCAGCAAAGTCTTAACGTTTCGTTCTAAGAGCCTGTGGAAGATCAAAACTCCCATTAGTGAAAAATTTGGGCGGCTTCAAACACACGGCTCTGTGTACGTACACGGAGTACACGGAGAGAGGTTTCTCTCTTCACAGTTCCCCCGCCCTCTAGTGGTAGTTATAATAACGCCATTTTGTAGTCCCCAAACAGGAAATGCCTGTTCTTACTTCAGTTACCAGAATCCTTTTACAGGAAGTTAGGTGTGGTCTTTGAAGGAGAATTTAAAAAAAAAAAAAAAAAAAAAAAAAGAAAGAAAGAAAGAAAGAAAGAAAATGAAAAAAAGAAAAAAAGAATGATGGAATTTTAGCTGCAGTCTTCTTGGTGCCAGCTTATCAATCCCAAACTCTGAGTGTAAAAGATTCTGCAGGGGTAATGTTTTAATATTCTTATTATGCTTATTCTCTGTGATGCTTCTCTACCTTTACAGTACAATCCTTGGGGGAATCTGCAGAGGACCACTTTCATTTTGAAGCTGCTGGCTGCATGTTTTAGCATGTCTCTTCTATTAGAGCATACAGGCATGGCAGTTTCCTCCATGGAGTATGCATGGACCTTCTTCATGCTTATGTCTGTTGAGGCATGAGGGTCTCTGGGGATGGGTGAGGTAAAATAGAGATGTTTTGGAGATAGTGTGATACTGAGAGAGCAGTCTGCTAGCTGGTGGCTGAAAGGTCCTACTCTACTTCAAAAAAAAAAGTAGAAACGGTACAGTAGCTTATGTTATTTTAAATTTCCCTGTTTGATTTGGCATATGCTACAGAAATGCTCTGGATATTAATACATTTACTCTTAGAAAATGCACTTCATATAATTAAATGGCAATTCTCATTGCTGTAGGATGGGGGTTAAAATGGATGGATATTTTAAAAGGAAGGAAAAATAGGTAAGTGAGCATATACAGATGGCATTCAGGAGTTAAGATTTTGGTTGTATGATTTCAAAAATCATAGAAACTCTTGCCACTGGTTCAGAGATAACATTCGGAATGATTGGTGTGCTCTGTTAAGTTATATATGTTAGTCTAGTAAAATAAAATTAGAATACAGTAAACCTCCATTTATGTTATTGCAAAGACCAACAAAATAGGAGTTTGTTTAAAAGATAAACTATTTTACACTTGTTATTTTTTCCAGTCCAAATCTGCTATTGAGATTTTTATGAAATGGGCACTATTTGAGAAAATGAACTATTTCTACAGTATTTCCTAAGGTGTTGCAAATTTGTTAATTTAAGAAGCAATTATACTAGTTAGCAGCAGGTTGCTAAGCCTGGGGGGTCCAAGATCCAGACCTCTGACGTGGATGACTTCCTGCCCGGTTTGGCAGGAGCTGGATCCCTTCCTGTGCAGCTTCCGAGCAGTTCCAAATGCAATCGGGCATCCCCCGCTCCTTCCTGTTCCTTTGCTTTCAAGCAGTATCTACCTATGTTTCCATAGCCTGGCATTTCAGGATTTCCAGAGCTCTTTACCAGGTGCGTTGATTTTGAATAAGCTATTAAAGGTGGAAAAGTAGGCCAAAGGGAACATGGAAAAAAATGGAGAGATACATGCAAGATCCTTGCATAGCCCAGGTTCTATAATTTTGGGTGATTATTCATCTGTTGTTCTGGATCTCTGATATTTTTTTTCAGAAAGGATGCTGAAAAAGATGGCTGCCAAAATATTCATACAAGTGAAACAGCAAGCACAAACCAGTATCCTCCATTTCTGAGCTCGAAATTGGATATTTTCACTTAAAACATTTTGGGAGTGGGAGACTAGATTACCTCATAGACATCTACTGGATGTGGAAGACAGATCTCCATGCAAGCAAATGAATGCGTGCATGAGAATCCCCTGAATGCCAAATACAGCTTCCTTAGTAAATATTACAGACAGATTGGTTTATATATTTTATCTCTGTATCATGTAATTGTCACAGTTACCTTTTATCCTAATGACTGTTGCTTCTCTCTCTCTCTTTCTCTCTCTCTCTTTCTCTCTCTCGTTTCCATAGCACTTTTTTATGCAAGGAGCTAAACAGTGATTAAAGGAGCAGGATGAAAAGATGGCACAGTCAGTGCTGGTACCACCAGGACCTGACAGCTTCCGCTTCTTTACCAGGGAATCCCTTGCTGCTATTGAACAACGCATTGCAGAAGAGAAAGCTAAGAGACCCAAACAAGAGCGTAAGGATGAGGATGATGAAAATGGCCCAAAGCCAAACAGTGACTTGGAAGCAGGGAAATCTTTGCCATTTATTTATGGAGACATCCCTCCAGAGATGGTGTCAGAGCCCTTGGAGGACCTGGACCCGTACTATATCAATAAGAAAGTGAGTTTTTAGACACGTTGTCTTTACTTCCCCCACTTCCTAACTGGCTCTGGGCTAGTCACACAGATGTCTGGTAAAGAATGATGTGCCTCTTCCCCTCTGTCTGAAGTATCACTAGGATGCTGAGTGGGCTTGAGCATGTAATGGACCCATTATCCTACAAGTCTTTTGGAAGCACTCATCTGAACCTACATTCCCGGGACAAAACAGAACTAAAGAAGCATCATGTAGTTGATAACTGAGGAAGGGCAAAAAGTCTATTCAGCTTACGGTACAATGAAGCAAAAAGTGAAAACAAGGGTTATGTTATTATATTATATTATATTATATTATATTATATTATATTATATTAATTTCCAGGAGCAGTATCTAAATTCATTTTTACAATCTCAACCTCTAAGTAAGTTATTTTGGTCATCAGCAGGATTATGCCTTCATACCATAGACTTTGCCCTTCCGATGGCTCTCTGCAGAAGAAATAATAGTAGGTGACTTAAGTACCCCCAAAAGAATCTCATCCAAAAACACACCTGGAAAACTCTGAAGTTTTCATGAAAATTGTTATCAAAATTAAGAAGTAATCAAAGCCCCATTTTCATGCTTTTTGCGAATTATAAATATGGTTTTAAAATACTGCTATCAAAACTTGATAAGGATGCTAAGAATTCCTATGGCATCGACTACATTTTTTTTTCTCTTTTAAATGCTCGGATCACTTACCAAATTTAGGAAAGTTAATAGTGCTCAGAAAAAGCACCTATCATCGTGTTGCATGTTGATAGTGTATTACTATAGTATTTTATAATGCAAAATTTTAAATAATGGTCTCACCTTTTTCCTTAAACGTTCTTAATTTTAATACTAAGATCCTAAATTCTGCCTTATATGTTGTGTTTTCTTTTTCAGACATTTATAGTATTGAATAAAGGGAAAGCAATCTCTCGATTCAGTGCCACTCCTGCCCTGTACATTTTAACTCCCTTCAACCCCATTAGAAAACTAGCTATTAAGATTTTGGTACATTCATATCCTTTTTCAAACAGTTGCTTATATGATTTTGTTCTTTGACTGAATTATTGAGCTGGGAATCTTTTTTTTAAATATGTGTGGTTGGCAACATGATGTGCTCTTTTTTTCTTTCCTCTTACTCAACAGTTAGCATATTGCAAATGGGATCATAGGTAAGTGAACCTGTTTTCCTCATCTTCTTGAAGTTCGCCTCTCCCCAACTTACTACATCTTTCTTCTCTACTCCTCTGTGTCCTTCTAAATTACTTGTTACATCCAAGACTTCTTCATTAATGTTGATCATGTTGCAAGGCTCTCATTTTATAAGTCTTCATATTTTACAATGGTAGGCAATGGGTAACCTCCATGAGCTAATTTTCCTTACTGCTTTCACATTTGGAAACTATATACATAATCTGAATGGAACAATTTTATATCTTTTTGGTCTGAGTTGTACTACTTTCTGCTTTTTATTTCAGCACTTGAAAACTTTGAGTTAGTAAATGTTTATAATTGTAACTGTATACACACTAGCCTTTCAAATATATCTCCAAAAATTTTCCCCAACAGCATCCCACTGATCTTCTTTTTTCTTTCTTTCTTTCTTTCTTTCCTTTCCTTTCCTTTTTTTTCCCTTCCCTTTATTTCTTCTTTCTTTCTTTCTTTCTTTCTTTCTTTCTCCCTTTCTTTTTTTCTTTTTCTCACTTGCTGCCATGTTTTATTCAAGTCACATGTCCTGCTACAATTTTGTCTCTCCAAAGGCTTATTGTCTGTCAACCCATATACATCCTCATTTTATTCTTCATTCTCCTTATTGAAGTCACTACTTCTAGAAATGAGATTGATGACACCTTGGTGGGAGATGGTAATATGAAGTTAAATAGAGTAGTTGTGAATGAGAGGTTTTATTTTAGGTGAGGGATAGTGGTCTGACTGATAGCCAGCCCTGAGAAAACCAGGAGGCAAAGATTTGGAAGACTTGGGCTATGCCAGGCAGGGACTTTTACAGGAAGAACACTTAAACCTTGGGATAAGGATTGATACACATCAGGAACCAGAGGTAAGATTCCTGAAAGGGAAACGGAAATCTAAGCAGAGTCTCAGAGCAACTTTTAATGTTATTTCTTCTTTAGAAAGAGTCCATGACATGATAAGGCTTTCGATGTGAAAGCTCGCTACCCCCAGTAGGCTGAGAAAATGTTTGAAATAGATAAGGTAAGGAATTCTGAAGATAGGATAAACTTGGTACAGGAAACTCGTTTCAGTTCTGGGTGGGAGGGCTGTAAATCATGTCCTGGGGACTTGACTGGCAGTGTGGTAAATGATGTTTTCAAAAGCACAGCATTTTAGAATTTAGTCTCCTTTTAACATCTAGTTCATTCCCCTTCTTCCCCTATGTCCTTTGCATAGACATCAACATATTTTAATCTGAAAAGCTTTAAGACTTAATACTTTTTTTGTGAATTATCTAAAGCAATATTTCCTTACTTGTTTTTCAAGAAAGAGAACCCAATGGTATGGGGGATAAAGATCTATGAGTTAGCATTAGAAATGAATAAAAAGGGGTGCCTGGGTGACTCAATCATTTAAGTGTCCAACTTCAGCTCAGGTCATGATTTCATGATTTGTGAGTTTGAGCCCCACGTTGGGCTCTACGTTGGCAGTACGGAGTCTGCTTCAGATTCTCTGTCATCCTCTCTCTCTGCCCGTCCCCTGCTATTGCATTCTCTCTCTCAAAACTAAATAAATAAACATTAAAAAAAGAAAGAAATTAATAATAAAGTTACTATTAGATTTGGGTCTCCTGAATTATAAGCCATGGTCTATTATTATGTTTTGGGTATTTGTAATCTTTGCACTAAATAAACCTTTCCATAAATTATTTATTATATTTTTAAATAACTATATGCCCTTTATATAAACATTTTTATATGAACTTATGTGAAAACTCAAACTTATGTCTAATGCTGTGTTAAAACTAGATACTGGGAGAATAAGTGTTGAATAAATAAGTGACTCATGAAGCAGAGGTTGGAGAATTATATGCAAAACAAGTAACAAACTGGAGGGTTTGAATAGATGAGAAAAAATTGATTTTGTCCTGAACCTGAGTGAGGAGACAGAATTAAGAAAGCCCAATATTAAAGAAAAAAATCAGTTTTTGTTTTAACCATTTTGTGTGGAGATCATGTATTTCTTTGAAAATGTCATGAAAGCCATCATCTAACTCCAAAAACTTCTATGAACTTAGGGAACCCGTGAGTCCTAATTTAAGACCCTTTGAGAAAAGAGACTCCTGGTGGTAGAGGACAAGGGCAGTTATAGAAGTTTCAATCAGGAAAAAGAAAAAAGAAAGAAAGAAATTTCAATCAGAGAATCTGGGCATTGAGGACATAGATTATAGTGGGGGCTCTCTGGCTCTCTGGGAATCAAGACACAACTTGAATTTGAGGGTTTGCACCAGCTTCCTTGAAGAAACAAAACCCCGGGGCAGAGTTGTTCAGAGGACTGCAGTGATGTGAATTGCAATGTGAAGGTAGCCAGGTAAATTTATGAGATTTGCTAAAGTGAACGATAAGAAGCTTATAAATGGCTGATAAGCCACAAATGTCTTCCAATGTAGAAAAAGGTAGACTCTTTAAAATCTCTAATTACCTGAATAAAAATACTATATTTCACATGTCTCATCTTGGAGTACAGATAGAAGAAAAGAAAAGGCAAGTGTACTAATAGTCTAAGATAAGTTCTTCAGTCTTTTGATGACAGTGACATACTTGATAGGAAAGCCTAGTAAACTTTGATGTATATAATACTGTAGTGTTTGCAAGTGATTCGGTTAGTGATTTTGTCTTTTATTCTTCACAACAGAAGCCCTCTGCTCAAATCCTGGTTTTCTGACTTCAAGCACATGCCTTTTGCTGTAAGGTAAAAATGCTTGGAGATGGTGATGGTGGGTTTGGGCACAGTTAAGAGGTCATTTGTGTATTTATTATCATTAACTTCTAAACAAGAAAGTGCCCATTCACAATAAAGAAAATTGTATTTTGAGCCTAGACTAATATCTCTATTTCCGAAGAAAAACCTGTCTTGTTTCTTAAAGAGCTGTTATCTTCATTAGAAGCTGTTGCATATCAAATTAGCTTTGTTTCTTGACTTTGGCAGAATGAGAAGTTATACTTATGCTTACTATATTTGCGCCAGGGTGTATTTTAAAAACTGAAAATGCTTTTGATATGCCTAATATATTGTTTTGATAGTTAAATAAAATATGGTTATAGTTTCTAGATCATAAACACGTTTTAAAAAATCCATATTCCTAAAATTCTTGTCAGAAATGTGTTTCATGTTAGTTTTTATTATTTTGGCTACGTATGCTTATTCCCTTTTATTTTTCATTTGTTACTCATTTGTTTGTTCATTTGAAAATATTTTTTAAGTACCTACTATATGGCAGGTGTTCTTCTGGCATTGGGATGCAATACTGAACAAAACCAAGTTCCTGCATTAGTGTAGCTACATTTGTGTATATGTGTGTGTTTGAGAGCTAGATCATATGTCAGCTAGTGATAAGTGATATTAAGAAAAATAAAGCTGTATAAAAACAGAAGAATGGTAAGGTACTGTTTTAGATCATATGACCAGGGAAGTCCTCTCTAAAAATAGAGCATCTGAGTAGAGATTCAAAGGAAGGGAGACAGTGAGAAATGGAAATGTAGGGGAAAGGTAAGTGTAAGGAGAATAGCAAATATGAAGGCCAAGTATGAAGATAGAAATGCACCTGGTATGTTCAAGAATCATCAAGGAGTCCAGAGTGGCTGGGACAGAGTGGGAAAGGCAGGGTGTAGTAGGAGACGAAGTCAGTGAGAGTGGAGAGCAGGAGCTGCAGCTGTAGAACATGATGAGAACACCAACTTCGCTTTGAAGGAGATGCAGAGTGATGGCTGAAGGATTTCCAGCAGAAGAATATCATGATCTGACTCACATTTTATAAATACCACTCTAGCTGCCGCATGGAGAGCAGACTACGTGGAGGGAAAGAAGACAGATTGGGGGCCTTCTGCCATGATGAAGGCAAGGGATGCTGATGGCTTAGTCTATGGTAGAAACCATGAGGGTGGCAGAATGGCATCAAACTTGGATGTGTTTTTCAGAAGGGCTAACAGGATTTTCTGAGCAGTTGGATTAGACGTGAATATATTTTTGAGATGGCTATTAGTCAGTGGAGGAGTTGAGTACATAGATGGATATGTAAGTCTGGAGTTCAGAAGAGGGCTGGGCTGGAGATAAAACTGCAGGAGACAGCAGTATTCACATGGTATGTAAAGTCATGCCAGCGACCTGTGACACTCCAAATCACACAGCTAGTGTAGACTGCTGGTGATTCACACAGAGTAAGAAAATGAAAAATAGCTGTCGGTATCAGAAAACCTGGATTCAGACCCCGCCTCAGAAATTTACCTATTGCTTTATGACCTTGGGCCAAGTTATTACAACTGTTTTGAATCTCAGTTCCTCAATTTATAAAATTGTAGTCAAAATTCATACATTAATGCTAATAAAATATATGATAAGTACCTGGCCTCATGACGAGCACATAGTAGGTACTTGATGTGTGGTTGCTATGATAGCTATTTTGGTTGCAGTAGCTACCATCCAAGCAGTAACTACTGCAAGATTAGTAAAGGAAAACTCTCATACTGCCTAAAGAATTCCACAAAGAATACTGTATAAATCACTACTCGCTCCCAGCTTCACTTTGCAAACAAAATGTTCATATAGCACCAGAGTTTGGAGCTGTAAGTGACTAAAACACAATCTGATTGGTTTCAACCTTCTCATTTTGCAGACAATTTAATTGAGTCCCCAGACACATTTGCTCCCTTTCTAAGCCTATATTTTATATCAGTGACAGAGCTAAAACTTCAGACCAGGTCTTCTGACTCTCAGCCGGGTGCCCTTTGCATTTTCCACCTAACAGAAGACTCTCAGGTATAACGTACTAGATTCATTGCCAATATTGCTGTCTGTATGCATTCCAAAGGTTATTCTCAGTGGCTAATTCATTAACTAACAAGTAGACTTTTCAGCTCATTCAAAAATTATATGCTATTTATGTAGAAATAAAAAATGTTATGGTTTTCCATGCAAAGAACTAGGTAGATCTGTAGGAGAGGAGGGGAGGAAACATGATTTCCATTTCCCCTGCTTGTGATGCTCAAAAGTTACCACCCATTATCACATAGTTAAGGAGATGGTTAATCATAGAATGAAACAAATCAAGAGTTAAAAGTATATATGTGACATTTTGTCAATATTTCTGCTGGGCTAGAAATATGCACTGATATGTAGAAAGAGGCCTCTCCTACTCTGCTCTGAATTTTCCACTTTTATGTTAAAAAAAAAGAAAACAAAACAAAACTCTGACATCAAATTGTTTTCTCCCTCTAGTTTAGAGTTAAACATTCCTCTGCAACTTCTCCAGATATTATATAACATTACAAAGTCCCTGAACAGACTCACAAACTATGTCTTTCCCTTCTTTAAGAATAACAACAACAACAACAAAAAGCAAAAAAAAAAAAATGGGTCGCCTGGGTGGCTCAGTCAGTTAAGCATCCGACTTCAGCTCAGGTCATGATCCCACTGCTCATGGGTTTGAGTCCCACATCTGGCTCTATGCTTGCAGCTTGGAGCCTGGGCCCTGCTTCAGATTCTGTCTCTGTCTCTCTGCCCCTCCCCCACTCAAGCGCCCGCGTTCTCTCTCTCTTTCTCTCTCTCTTTCTCAAATATCAGCTTAAAAAAACACTAAAAGAGGAATAATAGAATGATTTAATAAAAAATGATTACTAGTAATAAAAATAATTGTATCTTCTAAGGGAAGTATTAAGACTATATTTATGTAAGAAAACTGATCTTCACAGAATTAACTTGCTGGAGCCCATGTGGTTGGTAAAGGAAGCATCTGGTCCATCTTTCATTGCTTTAAAGATCATGTTACTCCATCCTATCTACACAGAACTGAGGGTAGCGATGTCAATATTTTAAATATTCAGGTTCCATGTCAAAGGCTACATAAACCATCTTCAGTAGAGACTTGAAGTTTCATTTAATCATATACACACAGAAAATATTTTATATTTGCCAACTGACAGGTTAATATCAATCAAATCAAAGATTAACACATTTTCATCAAGGTATAAATAAATTAATAGAGGGGTGCCTGGGTGGCTCAGTCAGTTAAGCATCTGACTTGAGCTCAGATCATGATCTTGAGGTTCATGAGATCCAGCCCCGCATCGGGCTCTGTGCTGACAGCTAGGAGCCTGGAGCCTGCTTCAGATTCTGTGTCCCCCTCTCTCTTTGCCCCTCCCACGCTCATGCTCTGTCTCTCTCTGTCAAAAATAAATAAACATTAAAAAAAATTTTTTTAATAATAAATTAATAGATGTAAAAACTCCTTTTTCCCTGAAATTATATAAGGTTAGTCTGCTTCCATTTTATTTTATATTCCAAAGCTCTTAAGGAAATATTGTTTTGGGATACATTGTTGTTTTGAAAAATATACTCTAGTTGATGTCTTGGCCTGTATATTTAGAAAATAATACAAGATTTACAGGTTTTGTTACTAGTTCTTGCCCCTTGAAAGCCCCCTTGATGTGGAGTTTCTATACTTTTTCAATGTGTGGTATCACCAATGCAAAACCCATACCTACATTTTTTTCGTATCTGTATATTTATTATGATTATCTGAAACCCTACAAAAAGTCACTCACCAAATTCCAAGAATTTTAAAAGTATGTGACTGATAAAATTAGTCCATAGTGATTTTTTAAAATTGATGAATAATGACACACCCTATTTAGAGATACCTATTAAATCAAAAGCAGAAAACCTAAATCTAGTTATCTTTTGTTTTAAAAGCAAAATAGTTTACGGGGCGCCTGGGTGGCTTGGTCGGTTAAGCGTCCGACTTTGGCTCAGGTCATGATCTCACGGTCCATGAGTTTGAGCCCCGAGTCCGGCTCTGTGCTGACAGCTCAGAGCCTGGAGCCTGTTTCAGATTCTGTGTCTCCCTCTCTCTCTGCCCCTCCCCTGTTCATGCTCTGTCTCTCTCTGTCTCAAAAATAAATAAACGTTAACAAAAAATTTTTTTAAAGCAAAATAGTTTTATTTCCTTTCCTTTCCTTAGTGTCTCTCAGGATCTCTAACTTAAATGTATTTTTTATTATTAAAAGGATAGTCAGGTAATGTGGAAAATTCCTGTTTGAGTATAAATGCTTTATTAATTGTGACTTATGGGACAATAATCATTTCTATTATTTGTTAATATTGAAATATATATTTTACTTCATTATTTAACTAAATTCTACCATTTTAAAGAGTAAATAGGGGCACCTGGGTGGCTCACCCGGTTAAGCATCTGACTCTTGGTTTTGGCTCAGGTCATAATCTCATGGTTCATGGGTTCGAGCCCCACACTGGACTTTGCACTGGCAGTGAGGATCCTGCTTGGGATTCCCTCTCTCTCTCCCTCCCTGCCCCTCCCTCACTCATTCACGCTTTCTCTCTCAATAAATAAATAAACTTTAAAAAAAAGTGAATCTTGCTTAGCTTAAAAAAAAGGGTACATATTTTTTAAGGGTCATAAAACCATGGCTCAGGTTATTATGTGACATAAATACCACGAGGCTGTTAATTTCTACCTTGTGTTTGCCTTCTGTCCTTTCTTTCAAAAAAAAAAGTGTAGAGACTTTTGTACTCAATATATTTGAAGACAGATTTCATGCTGTATTTTTATCCCATGTCAATCAATACATCATCGAAAATCATTAGAAAGGAAAACTGTTATTCCGTTTAGTAATAAATGAGTTGCAAAATTTATTTCATTCAATAGTCAACTGTGCGTCAACTGTGTGTCAGACTGTGCAAAATGGCAAGCATATAGTGGCGAACAGTACAGACATGGTATCTGCCCTCCCAAAACTGGCAATGTAGTAGAAGAAAAGACCAGCATTAAAATTAGTCATTGCAAGACTAGTAAAAGATGCTACAGGGATATACAACTGGTAGACCTAAACAGGTGAGGTACTATGGTGAATAAATTTCTACCAAAAATCATTTTTAAAATGAGTACTGAAGAACAAGTATGAGTTGGCTATAGTGCGGGAGAGAACATTTCCTGGCAGAAGAGGTGGCGTTTGCAAAGACCCTTCTTTGAGAATGAGAATATTACATTAGATGATCTAAAACAATTACAGTAATACAGGACTTGGCAGAGTGAAATCAAGAGTAAAGAATACAGGGGCACCTGGGTAGCTCAGTCAGTTAAGCGTCCAACTCTCGATTTCGGCTCCGGTCATGATCTCACCATTTGTGAGATCAAGCCTCGTGTCCAGCTCTTTGCTGACAGGCAGGACCAGCTTGGGATTCTGTCTCTCCCTCTTTCTCTGCCCCTCCCCAATGTGCATGTGCACAGGCTTTCTCTCTCCCTCAAAATAAACATTTTTTAAAAAGAGTAAAGAATACAAAATTAGAGGAATAGACAAGGGCTGGACCTTCTAGAACCTAGACTGTGTTAAAACATTTGATCATCATCCCAAGAATAGTGGAAAGCTATTAAAATTATCTGAATTGCATTTACATGGGTCATTTTGGCACAGTATGCAGAATGGATTGAAAGGAACTAAACGTGGGTTCAGAGAGACTAGTTTGGAGGAAACTGCAGTAATCTCAGTCACACTTGGTGAGCACTTGACTTTGTAGTGATATGGGGATGCAAAAGTGCACTGAATTCAGTGATAGCAGATAGAGTTGATGGTACTTGGTGCTAAATTGGATGTAGAGGTCTAGGGAGAGAGAAGAATCCAAGATTGTTTCTAGATTCTGGCTAGATCATGGGATATTTTATAAGATGCAGGGAATCAAAGGTGCAGTCCTGGGTGGGGTGGTGGAGGGGGAAAGGCACTATGAAAAGATATTTTTAGTCCAGTTTTAGAACCCAAAATCTTGTAATTATTTTGAAATATTAATGAGATATGCAGTGCAGATGTCATTTGAACACTTGGTTGTGTAGAGTTCAGAAGAAAGGCCTAAACTGGAGAGAAACAGTCGAGACGGTGTGTACATAAATGGCCCTTGAAGCTCTGTGGGTTGATGAACTCTACTAGGATGAATAAAGGAGAGGGGAGAAATGGCCGAGATACCCTTCTCCTTCTCAAAAGGAAATTGCAACATTTCAAAGGATACAAAGAAATTGTTGCCCTTGAGGCCTAAGGAAACCAGAGGATTAGGACCTCATGAAAGAGAAGGGAAGAAAACATGAAAAAGGTAAGAATCTTCCTTGCTGAATACTGCTGAGAAAGCAAATCAAATAAGAACTCAAAATTGCCCTTTTGTTTTTAGTGGCAAAACATGCAGAGTCTGCCATCGTTAGAAAGAAAAGCTAGTCAGCTAAGAATGGTACGGATGCATGAGGGGGAAAAAAGATAAACTGCTTTTTCAAGAAGTTTGGCTGTGAAATCCAGAAAAGTTAAGGCGGTAAGCAGTTAAAAAAGATTTGGGATTACAAGAAAGTCTGCCCTCCCCCAAGACAAGAGAGGCTCAAGCAAGTTTATGTTGATAAGAAGCCCCCACTAGTGTGGGAGATAATGAAGGTAAGAGAAAAGATGAGAGATTTCTGAAGTATTCTGGAAAGGAAGAAGATGTCCAGAGTATGAGTGGGGGGAATTGAAAACATTCCCTGTTGAAACAGGAAAGAAGAAAGGATAAGTCCAAAAACCTCCAGAGTTTATCAACTCAGGGGTGGAAAGTAGAGATATGGCAGTCTATCTTTTCTCTCAGTGAAGTCAGAGATAAGGACATCAGCTTCAGGTGGGGAGGGAAGGAAGAGGGTTGGAGGTCAGAGGGGATTGGAGAATGTTTGAATTGGAGAATGAATGAAATGAAATTGTCTTTGCAGAGGGTAGGAGATGGAGCTAAGTGGAGAAATGCAGGACTGTGTAGAGGACTGTTGAGGTTCAGAATCATGCATTTAGAATGGTGCCGATCTGCCAAAGGGAGTTATTTTCTCTTGTAGAACCTTGCAGGCCAGCAGACACAGAAGGTCTTCTGGCTGTATATACTAATAGCGAATCATCTTCAATTTTATCTTATTTTTTGTTTATTTTTAGCAATTAAGGAAAAATAGGTTTCTTCGAGATGGTGTTTCTTAGTGTTCTCTAGGTTGTAGTGCCCTCACGTGGCTGATCGACATCGTTCACTTAGGACTGTTTGCATGTGGATGCATTTGAACAAGCTGAGAATTAAGCATGTGCCTTATATCACTGTTAGTAAAAGCAAAAAATGAATTCTTGCTTTGACTTAAGGCAGTTGTAGGTGCAAAGAAACTTCCATTATAGATTAATGCAACATTGACTACTCACTGGCGCATTTTACTGCACTTAAAATCATGTTACTATTTTGTTATGTGTCAGTAATGTGAAAATGTATAATAAAAATTACAAGTAATTAGGGTTACGAATAGCATTTATTCAATCTCGGGGATTTTTATCACTGTGTTTAAGTTTACATCAATAAAGGTTGTTGTTTTGCATAATTACAACTGAATCTTTCTTGTGCTTTTTATTATATATGAAAGTCATTTTAATTGATTACTGAATATTTTCGCATAGTTTTTGTTGTTGTTTTTCAGTGTAAAGGAAAGTGAAAGACATTGGCTATGTCTACAAAGGCCAAGTGGGTACAGTGACACAAACCAGATGTTATAAGTAGTGTTCTTTATGATTCAGGAAGTTAGGAAAGTAATTTATTGAGCACATTAAGTGTAGGAGCTTTTGCATATTTTAACTAATCCTCATAGCAATCCTGTGAAATGGTTATTTTTTTCTCACTTTTATAGAGAATTGAACCAACTATTAGGTTCAATAAGTCATTTGGCCACAATTACAAACCCAAGAAATGCCATCACTAATACCAAGCACCTTTTCTTACTGTTCAGAATTTTATGAGCACTTATACCCTCCACTCAGAAAGGATCTTATTAAAGGCATTCTGCCAAAATGATCCTTTTAATGGAATTATAATGCATTTAATTCATCACTTAAATTCTTTTGTTGAATTTTTGTCGGGATTTACAGACATGCTGAACTTGCAGTTCAGTTGTTGAGTCTGTCATTTAAAAAAAAAACCTTAAATTGATAAATTATTTACCGGTGAACCCAAATCTTTATTCTCAATTATTAAAAACACCTAAATGGCCTCAAAATAGTTGATGACTTGGCCTGACATGGCCTAAATATGTGGTTGTTGAATTACAGAAATGGAAAAGATGAACTGAAGAATAAAATAATAAGAGCATAAAAGTTCTAAACTTCATGGTGTAAAAGGCAAGGTGGGGCATAAGAGTGAGATTTCCCATTGATCTTTGTCTTCCTTGACAATACTCTTCTACTTTATTCAATGTGCTCATTATGTGCACCATTCTTACCAACTGTGTATTTATGACCATGAGTAACCCTCCAGACTGGACAAAGAATGTGGAGTAAGTAGAAAATAAAAAATATTTTTCAGTATTGTCAACCCTTGTATTTTAAATTACGATCTTGAGACCCCATCATTTTCTTTAGCAAATCATACTAGCTACTCCTAACCAGACAAGTTTAAACAATGATTCAAAGTTCATTTCAACCACGACTTTCCCATAGGGCAAAGCTTGCAGTGGCTCATTCATTAGCTCAAATTACTGCACTTGTTCAACTGCCAATATTTGCAGCCCTTTATCTTCCTTGTGAGTCTCATACCCTTCTGAATGTCATCAGTGATTACTAATAGCCAATGGTAAAAATTATGCCTAGTTTGTATGTTCTTTTTGTCATGGCTATCACTTTTCTATGTTTTATCAGTATATATGTCATGGCTCTAAATGATGCATATTTTATGAAATGCAGTGCTTCATTAATTTGGGGGTTAATACCTATTTGCTTAAATCAGACTCAAAGCTAGAGTATTTCAGGTACCGTCCTATAGAACCATATTATTTGGGGAAGAAAAGAAGCATATTATTTGGGCCCTCAAATTAGTTCATGTAGCAAATACAATACTTATTTACTTATAGTCAATGAGAATGTCTCTCAGAATGTAATGTTTCTTTTGCCTTAAACTCTACTTAAGCTTCTTACATCATTGGGAGACTAGTATAGACCCATCTGAAAGCTTCTAATTTTTTTTTTGTTAAGTTTCCTTTAAAACATGTACATGTAAATTACATACTAGATCTTTAATGTGGGCTTGGCTATTTCCTCTCAGGTACACCTTTACAGGAATTTATACTTTTGAATCACTTATAAAAATACTTGCAAGGGGATTTTGTTTAGAAGATTTCACATTTCTGCGGGATCCATGGAATTGGTTGGATTTCACAGTCATTACTTTTGCGTAAGTATCTTAATACATTTTCCATCCTGGAATAATAAATCACTGATGGGAGCCCATGCTGTATTTCTCCTTGGTGGCTTCCATTGACAGATCAAGCATTTTTCTTAGTTATCATGGGAATTTAGAATATTTTTCTTCTAATCAATTATGCACTTTGGAGAAATTAGGAATCTAGTAGTAAATTATCTAACTTTTGATTCAGTTTGCACTGTAGAGTAATAAAATTTCCGAAGTAACATAGACTATGATTGAAGACAACACCCTTTTTCTCTTAATTGGGAAATCTGATGCCAACACTCATTGAAGTTGAAAAGGTCTTGATGAAAGACCAACATAGACTTAGATTTCCCTAAATTCTGAATAACTCTGATTTAATTCTACAGGTATGTAACAGAATTTGTAAACCTAGGCAATGTTTCAGCTCTTCGAACTTTCAGAGTCTTGAGAGCTTTGAAAACTATTTCTGTAATTCCAGGTAAGAAGAAACTGGTATAAGGTGGTAGGCCCCTTATATCTCCAACTGTTTCTTGTGTTTTGTTATTGTGTTGTGTGTGAACTCCCTATTACAGATATGTGACAGAGTTTGTGGACCTGGGCAATGTCTCAGCGTTGAGAACATTCAGAGTTCTCCGAGCACTGAAAACAATTTCAGTCATTCCAGGTGAGAGCTAGGTTAAACACCGAGGCTGACTTTAGCTGCATTGGCACTACAATCACAGCTTTTGTGCATAGCCTTTTGTTGTCAGATGTTGCAAATCAATATGTAAAAACGCAAGAATCAGGACATCATATTTTGGATGGATTTGATTCTTTGCTTTTTTACTTCTTGCTTTCTTTAAGACCGTTCTAAATCAGCCTTTGAGTTTAACAAGTTTTTGCATGAGGCATTTGCAGTAACAGGCTACATGGTTTGCATCCCGTAACGTCAAGCTTTCCGCATAGAAGCTAAACTATGAGGCATTCAGACTCATGCAAATTTGACCATTTAGGTCCAAAACTGGTGATTATCTTATCTGCAGATAAATGAAAGAGTGAGAGATAGCATGAGTGCTGCATGGGGCTCAGTTTTCAGATGTCTTCCTTTTTTAACCCATATTCCAGCTTGCAGAATTCACAAATATGTAACCTCATAATCCATTTACTTCATGATTTCTTACTACTCTATTCATATAGATTTTTCTAAAATCAATAAGAGGTTAGGGAGTAAGACATCTGCAAATAAAAGCAAAATATTTACACAAGGTTGGTGTTTAAGCATGAATAATAAAATCATTTCTTTTGCTCTGAGGGGTATTTGGAAATACACTTTTGGTTCATTTCCATTCACGGTTTTCTAATGGACATACAAGTTCTGCTTTCATTCATTTTCACCAGCTAGCAGGCTTTTCATGAAAATCTTATTCAATCACAAACATTAAACTAATGTTGTTGGCATTCTGCATGACATTTTTATTTTCCAGGACAAGCTCATGATGTTTTTGTCGGTAAAGTAGCTATTGAATAGTATATTTAAATTCCTCCCTTTGATTTTATTCATAGGCCTGAAGACCATTGTAGGGGCCCTGATCCAGTCAGTGAAGAAGCTCTCTGATGTAATGATTCTGACCGTGTTCTGTCTGAGCGTGTTTGCACTAATAGGACTACAGCTGTTTATGGGCAACCTGCGGAATAAATGTTTGCAATGGCCCCCAGATAATTCATCCTTTGAAATAAACATCACTTCCTTCTTTAATAACTCATTGGATGGGAATGGTACCACTTTCAATAGGACAGTGAGCATGTTTAACTGGGATGAATACATTGAGGATAAAAGTAAGATATACTTTTAACCATTAAGTTGTTTAGTCCTTTAAATATTAAAAAATACATATAGGAGAAATTGTCTCCATTTTAATGTAAACCAAATGGCTTAACCAATTTAGATAACACATGCAATACAGAAATCAAATGATATTTATGATATGATACGATAATGATATTTTACTGCTTTTTTCCCCTTACCTATCTTATCAATCAGTATGATCAAAGTTACCACTCGAAAATGTATCTTTTCCTAAACCAGTGTGGAAAGCAATACAATTTTATGTTGCATAAACAAAAAAAATATTGGCTAGGCATTAATCAGGAGTTTTCAGTCACGTAGTAAATAAACCAGTAGTTTGAACTATTCAGTGTATTGTGCTTAAGTGCATTGTTAAGAAGACTGGGGAAAAATAATCTGGCCCTATTCAGTTGACTCATTATATGTATTGCGTGCATATGATATGCCTGAAAATAGAGAAGTCACTCACCGAGATGAAAATCTAAATTTTTGTACTCATCAGAAATTTAAGCAACCCCAATCCAGCCATTCGCTTATTGATAATAGGAAAGCATAAACTCACACCCAACTTCTGTTATTCCAATTTATCCTTTTGGTGTCAGTCATTGTTTTAGAGTTGTTTATCAGTATAGTTTGATTATATTTAGGGATGGACATCAGAATAAACATACAATATCATATATTTCAATATAATTTCTTATCATTGAAGCCAGCCTCTCTGTCATTTGGATGTCCAAGTCCCTCCCTCTCCATATACAATTAGCTAGCCAATTTCCATTGGTCCTTAGATTATCACTATTCCACTGGGATACTTGTTCTAAGGTATCCTTCATGGTTTTTAGAACCATGTGAAATTTTATCCTTTCCCAAATTATATTCATCTTTTAAGAGTAAATATTCTTATGAAGATTTCTATCACAGAAATTAAGATTCATTGGATAAATAAAAAATTTTAAATATTATTTATGGGGTTTCCTATTTATTAATATTATAATAACAGCACAATAACAATATTTGCACATAAATCTTTTCTCTTTTCTTGATTGTTTCCTTCAGATAAACTTCTATTAATAGAATATTGGGGAAGGGGGAGGGCGGGGAAAGGCAGTGTCATAGGGTATAACCAGATTAAGGCTATGGAGACAGAGTGTCAAATTGCTCTCAGAAGAGATCATACCACTGTAAACTCCTTACACAGTGGTCACCTTACTGAACTCCCCTTAATATTGACTGTGACTGTATTTTAAAACCCTTTGGTAGCAAGAAAAGTGTATCTTCTTGTTCCTTAATTTTAATTGCAGTAGAATTTTTAAACTTTGTTTATTAGTATCATTAGCAAGTTATATATTTCATAAAATGTGAATTACCTGTTGATTTTTTTACTCAGTTCATCAAGTGATAGTATATTTTGGAGAATTCACATGAATTCTTTCATTTATCAAGCACATTAGCATTTTGTCTTCTTTGGCAAATATAGTTTCTTTTTCATCTTATTACTTGTTTTTGATATTTAAGTGATTTTCACTTCTAGCAATATAGTCATCAAATTTGTTTTCAGTTTTCTCTACTTAAGTTTAGAAAATGCTTCTTAGTTCAGAGATCGTAAAACTATTCATTTAGATATTCTGCATGTAAAGCAGCCCCCCATATATTCTACATAAAAAAACACTTACAAAGCTTATATATTAAATTAATGGACTTGTTTTTAAATCTTCAATCTTTAAAAATCTGGAAATATTTTTTGGTACATATTGTGAGGTGAAGTCTAAAACGTTTTACAAAACTATGACCCAGGTTTCCCTGCATAATATGTTAGGGTATTCCTTCAACATAGGCTTTAAGTAGTCCTAAATACAATAAATTTTTTGTGGGGTACATGTATGTGTTTTAATGTTTCTGTGTTGGTGTGCTTTTGTATGAGAATATGTAAATATGTATGTTTATGTATGTGCATGTTTTATAAGATCATCTTTGCAAATTATTGAGGTTATATATAGGTATTCCCTAAGAATAGAAATTAGATAGGAGCACCTGGGTGGCTCAGTCGGCTGAGGGTCCCACTTTGGCTCAGGTCATGATCTTGCAGTTCATGAGTTCGAGCCTTGCATGGGGCTTGCTCAAGCTTTCAGGGCATAACCCACTTCAGATGTTCTGTTCCCCGCCCCCCCCCCCCCCGCCTTGTCCCTTCCCTGCTTGCACTCTCTCTCTCAAAAATAAATAAACATTTTAATTTTTTTAAAAAAAGAATAGAAATTAGATATACTTAGAAAATTATATATCTTCAAAGAAACAAGTTTATTCTGTTCCTTTGAAAGACAGTAATCATGCCAAAATCCAAAACACAATACTTATATAGAGCATCATAGAAAGAAAAAACACCTAAGCCACTTTTCACAGGAAATTAACTTAAAACTGGGAGGAAAAAAAAATGTCTGAATCTATTTCGATTCCAGGAAAAAAAGTACTTATAAAGTAAAATTTTACTTGCATGGAAGCACTTCAGAACAACAAGGCATCCCTTTCTCTCACTTTTTGTGCCAACCAGCCTTAATTTGGCAACTCTTTTTTTTTTTTAACCATCCCAAGCAATTTGAGTTTATATTTGCAATAAATGCTGATATGAGAATATTATGATAGTTATTCGTTCCCCCAGCCCCAAATTATTTTTAAACATTTTCTAAACATTTATTTAATTGAAGACTTTGTATTTTGGTATTTGTTTAGTATTCAGTTATTACTGAAATATTTTCATTCAGCCCGTATACATATTTATTATTTTATCCATTTCATTATGGTTGAAAAAATTGTAAGGTTTATTACCTAAACACAATGGCTGAAGTGTTTTGAGGGCTTTTTTAATGATTCTTTCAATTCCTCCCTCTTTAAATAGGTCACTTCTATTTTTTGGAAGGGCAAAATGACGCTCTGCTTTGTGGCAACAGCTCGGATGCAGGGTAAGTGATGTTTCATATTGAGTTTCAGTCCACACTGCTCCATCAGCCTCAATAACTCGCCACCTCCCACCCACCCAGCCCTCGCTCACTCCTCATTCAGGGCCCTCCATAAATTCTACTTCATGCTGATTCTCAAAATAGCTGAAATAAGTGTGGATTCTCACCTCCTTCACACACTCATATGCGGCAATTATTTTTCCATACTAGGTCACAGCTAATCTTCCAAATTAGTTAAATGGAAAATTGAAAAAGCAGTACATATGTATTAGAAGATTAAGTTAATGGAATTCATAAGCATGTACTTTTGTAAGTGTGATATTTTTTATATGCTAATGTAGTCTCCATGGCTTCAGATGTAAGATCTCTGAAGATAATGACAGTATCTGAGTCATGGTGAGTGTATGTCGAGCATCTTTTAGCAAAGTGGTTAAGAGCATAGACTGGGAAGTTTGCATGGATTCAAGCCTGACTCCGCCAAATAACATATACCCTCTCTGTGCCTTAGTTTCTTCATGTGATAAATGGTTAGTATAATAGAATTGCTATGAGAATTAAATGGATTAGCGAATAAATAGTTATTATAGCACTCAATATGTGCTTTTGATTATTATGATTGATGTGTGAATATTTGTTATTAAGAAGTATTGCACTTGGGGGGCGCCTGGGTGGCTCAGTCCGTTGAGCGTCTGACTTCGGCCCAGGTCATGATCCCACACTTTGTGGGTTGGAGCCCCTCATGAGGCTGTGTGCTGACAGGCTCAGAGCCTGGAGCCTGCTTTCAGATTCTGTGTCTCTCTCTCTGCCCCTCCCCCACTCTGTCTCTCTATTTCCCCCAAATAAAAAAACATTTTAAAAAATTTAAAAAAAAGAAGTATTGCCCTTGGAGCTAAAGCCGAGGAAGATTCATAGAAATAATTACCTTCCCCTATTTCCCAAGAATTTAGAATCACAAAAGAATTCTAATGTTTTTTCAATGGAAGATGATATTGTGGCTATGAATAATTAATACCTGTAGCAAAATTTCCAATGGCTTTACATTTGACTCATATGATAAATATTGTGCTGCCTTTATCTCCAAATCCCAGTGATAAGTAAAACAAACTAATTTTAATTCCTTGTCTGTAATACTAAGTGCTTTACATATGATATCTTATTCAATGCTTATATATTTACAAGGCAATTTCTGGGGCACCTGGGTGGCTCAGTCAGTTAAGCGTCCGACTTCGGCTCAGGTCATGATCTCACGGCTCATGAGTTCGAGCCCTGAGTCGGGCTCTGTGCTGACAGCTCAGAGCCTGGAGCCTGTTTCCGATTCTGTGTCTCCCTCTCTCTCTCTGACCCTCCCCCGTTCATGCTCTGTCTCTCTCTGTCTCAAAAGTAAATAAATGTTAAAAAAAATTATTTACAAGGCAATTTCGATTATTAGCCCTTTTTTATAAATGAGGTGCCTGAAGATTAGCAAAGTTAGGAAATTTACCCGAGATCATGTAGCCCAGAAGCGTCAGGCACAATATTGAGTCCAGGTTTGGCTTAATCATTAAGGACATAACTATGAAATCTTCAATATGCAGAGTCATTCCCTCCTCTCCATGTGCCCTCATCCATCCTTCCATCACCCCTTTTCCCTACTCACACACACACACACACACACACACACACACACATACACACACACAGAGTCACTCTGCCTCTAGATATCTTCAGTGAAAATCAATTTTTCCCTGTAGGCTTATTTTTCTGATCATGTCTGTAAGTCCCAGAAGATATTAATCATGATGTGATTGCTTTTATATGGAGACATGGTAAATATAATGACAATTAGGAATCACAGAGTAATCCACAAAGAGTCTTAATATATTCTGTTATTATGTAAATCAGCCCACATAGTAGTGGGTTAAGTGCTGGATAAGTTGAGAGAAATCCGTTTTCCCTAGTGTCATATAAAATAGATATTGGCGTCTATAAAAACAGGGAAGTCAGCCTGCAGACTTTCAGTCCTGACTTTCTTTTAATCTAATTACAGCCAATGCCCAGAAGGATACATCTGTGTGAAGGCTGGTAGAAACCCCAACTATGGCTATACAAGCTTTGACACCTTTAGTTGGGCTTTCTTGTCCTTATTTCGTCTCATGACTCAAGACTTCTGGGAGAACCTTTACCAACTGGTGAGAACAGATAAAATGATTCTTCTGGGAGGCATGAAATACTGAGATCAAGAGAATTGCTATAAAAGCTGTAACATCTATATAAAATTTCATAAATATCTCTTACATTTTTGCAGACACTACGTGCTGCTGGGAAAACATACATGATATTTTTTGTGCTGGTCATTTTCTTGGGCTCATTCTACCTGATAAATTTAATCCTGGCTGTGGTGGCCATGGCCTACGAGGAACAGAATCAGGCAACCCTCGAGGAAGCTGAACAGAAAGAAGCTGAATTTCAACAGATGCTCGAACAGTTAAAAAAGCAACAAGAGGAAGCTCAGGTATAGTTAGCAAGCATAGAGCCCTTTTGTGCTTGTTGATCTCAGTCCTCTGACCACACCGGTGAGGACAGTGGCATTTAGTACACAAAATCAGTAGTGGATAAAAGTGACATTTGAAACATGTCATATGTGTTTGGTGTTAAAAGCCTGTTAGGTTTTTAGGAGATTATTATTTTATGTTGATGATTACTGTCAATCTGATGGCATCAACACATGGAGAATTTATAATTGCTTTGTTGACTTTTTTTTTCTCCCTTGTGACTCCTCTTTTGCTCAAGCTCACAAAGTACTTAAACCTACATGCTGTCAATCAAAGCATTTCCTTAATGTTTCTAGGGAAGAGGAATTTGTTCTAGTTACTTCTTCATTAGTGTCACTAGAAGTGGGAAAGGTCAGAAAACCAGAGTCAAGCTGAGAAGATTATTTCCTAGCATCTGAAAAAACAAAGACCTATTTAATATTTATTTTTTATTTGAAGGGTGCTTAATGCAAGTTTATGGATTGCATAAGAAAAATGCTGGTGTATAAATACAGTAAATCACTACATGCTTTGCCTCCTATCCTGTAAAAATGATTTAATTTGGACTTGATAAGACTTCAGAATAAGGCAAGAATTGCTCCAAATTATATTTCCTTGACCTAATGGCATTAGCTAATCCAATTGCCTATTTTTGGATTTTCTTGGATCTTAACTATAGTTACGTTTTAATACTGAGTCTCCTAAATATTTAATAAAGGTCAGATAGATAAAATATACTGGGGTAACAGCAGCAACATAGAATACCATATCTTTCCAAAAACTGTGCTGTTATAATTTAGAAATTCATTCAGAGGCCATGATCTGGGATTCCCTTACATATGATCTGTAACGTGTTTTTGTTGTACATTTCTTAGTGAAATACTCAAGTGAGAGAGGGGGGAGATTTTATTAAAATAAAAATATTTGGTTGAACTAAATTCACTAATTTAGAAGGGTGCCAAAAGTGACTGTCAAGTGGAAGTGTGATGGATCAGGTTGAAATAGGAAACCTTTAATTCTTGAATTCTTTCCTTCTTAAACTAGTGGTTAAGTCATAGAAAACTGTTATGATAGTTGAACGTCTTGCTCATATTATTGAATAATTAGAGAGCATATGGAGAGGCCAGAGCTTGAAAGTTTCCATCAAAGTTACATGTATCATCTTCCACGTGTCTATTGACTTTAATTCTTTAATTGGTCTACTGACAATGCATTGTTTTCCAACATATGGACCAGATTGGAGAATTGTTTTTCAAGATCGTATTCATGATACTAAAAGTAAATTAAGCAGTAAACATGGATAGAGTTTTGCAAGGTTTGTATGCAACTACCATTTACCACATGCCCTTCCAGGCAGCAGCTGCGGCAGCATCTGCTGAATCAAGAGAGTTCAGTGGTGCCGGCGGGATAGGCGTTTTCTCAGAGAGTTCTTCAGTAGCATCAAAGTTGAGCTCCAAGAGTGAAAAAGAGCTGAAAAACAGAAGGAAGAAAAAGAAGCAGAAAGAACAGTCTGGAGAAGAAGACAAAGAAGACGGAGTCCGCAAATCGGAATCCGAAGACAGCATAAGAAGAAAAGGTTTCCGTTTTTCCTTAGAAGGAAGCAGGCTGACATATGAAAAGAGGTTTTCTTCTCCACACCAGGTAAAGATATTATTAGCTTACACAAATTGCGTTTTCGTAGCAAGCCATGTTTTAAAGATACGCCAGCATTTGGTAGAAATAAAACCGTCTTACCCCTGGATGGCACAGTGCTTTCAGAATTGTAATGATCATCAAGTGTTTTGATTATCACCTCAGAGACTTTGTGAGTTTTGTGACTTTTGGAATCCCAAGAAAGCAGTTTTAGAGCGTAGATCCCCACTGAGCTTGGGAAGGTTTGTGGTTTTGAGGTTTTGTTGAAAACTCAAACATCTCGGGGCAAGTTTCCACATGAGAAATTCTCAGCAGATGGTTCCCATCCGTTTTTAGCTATGCTGCTGTGCCTGGACCCAGTGACTATGGGCTTTCTGAGTGGCAGGTTCCTAGAAGTGAACTGTGTATTCTTTCAGACCATCTGTGTGGTTGTTCCCATTCACATACAAACTTCATTGGAAGAATCATTCTTCAGACCCTCATTTCAAGGGGAACTGAAGCAAAATTTTTCTAGAAGTGTAGCCAAAATTGTTAGGTGGAAATGCACTGAGGAATATTTATGACACTAAATAAATAGTGGTGTTGAGTGGCACTTGATTATGTGTCTCATGTTTAATGTGGGATTCGCCCTGAAAGAATACCTTGATTCTACAGTGCAGTAAATGTTCACTGGATGCCTGTGGCTTATGTACTAACACAAGCTGTGGAAACTTTGAAATTTAGGATCCTTAAATTTTGAAATTACCAAGAGAATTACCAGGAATACGGGTTCTCAGAAGACAATTTCACCAGTGGTGAAACCTTAGTATCTGTACAGTAACAAAGACAATTAGAACAACACTGATAGATAGGGGCGCCTGGGTGGCTTAGTCGGTCGAGCACCGGACTTCGGCTCAGGTCATGATCTCACAGTTCGTGGGTTTGAGCCCCACGTCAGGCTCTGTGCTGACAGCTCAGAGCCTGGAGCCTGCTTCGGGTTCTGTGTTTCCCTCTATCTCTCTGCCCCTCCTCAGCTCTCTCTCTCTCAAAAATAAATAAACATTAAAAATTTTTTTAAAAAGAACAACAATGATAGACAAAGTGCATTGCAGCTTTCAATATAAATTTGTTTAAATCTGTCACTGCAGCCCTGAGCAGGTACCATAATCATCACCCCAAACTACAGATGTGAAAAGAAAGAGAAGGCTGTATTCTTTGTCAAGTGCTTGTTTTATTCTTGGCATTCTTTTTACATTATCATAATTAATACTAACAGCTCTGCATCATATTACTTTCACTATTTATCAGGCCCTGTGAAATTAAATAACTGCCCAATGTCATATAGTTATTAAGGGTTCAGGTAGTATTCAAATTTGATATGACACTGAACCACCTGAACTTTCCACTTTATCACCCCAACCTGAAAGAGTATTTAAGAAAACTGATAAGGCAACTTACCATTTGATTTCACTAAAAAACTAATATATAGGATTTTAGTTGTTCTTCATACATTTTATAGTATAGAGTCTCACAAAAACTTATATTTAATAGGTGTAAAATTTTTATAGGTCATCTTGATTCATTCCAGTCCAAATAACATTATGACATGGGATAGATTAAAGGATTAGTGGGGTTTAGTTCATATTTAAAATAGAATTTGGGGGGCGCCTGGGTGGCACAGTCGGTTAAGCGTCCGACTTCAGCCAGGTCACGATCTCACGGTCCGTGAGTTCGAGCCCCGCGTCAGGCTCTGGGCTGATGGCTCAGAGCCTGGAGCCTGTTTCCGATTCTGTGTCTCCCTCTCTCTCTGCCCCTCCCCCATTCATGCTCTGTCTCTCTCTGTCCCAAAAATAAATAAAACGTTGAATAAAATAGAATTTGGTTTTAATATCTGCATTTTATACTCATTCTCGTTCATGTTGTCATAATCATTATGATTTAATTAGTGGAGACATTAATCTTAATAAATGTGAATTCCTTAAAAATAAGATTCCCTTTTTACAGCATCTTCATTTTGGAAAGAAAGGAAAGGAAGAAGGTAGAAAGGGAGGAAGGAAGAGAGGAAGGAAGAGAGAAAGGAAGGAAGGGAGAGAAGGAGGAAAGGACGGAGAGAAGGAAGGGGTTTCAAAATAAAATAAATTTTACTAGAGGTAAAATTGCCCAAATTTGAAAGAGCAAATCACCAGGTGCCACAGAGAGTCTCTTTAATTTGCTTTATTTCAAATCCAGTAGAACTAATTCTAGGTGAAATCATGAAGCCTGAAAAGGTTAAGTTTTGACCTGCTTATTTCTATAAATTTTGCTCATGGATTTCCCCAGTACTGTCTTCTTTGTAACTATTTCCTAGCTAGCTGGGCATGATAAGTGATCACTGACTTATACAACACGCACCATCTGGCTCACACTGATACTTGTTTCTTAAATGGTATCCGTATTTTTAAAAAGTGAAAGACTTTCCTTTTATCTGATAAGTAGTCAAACAAATAGCTAAGAAGATGGAGAGGCAGAGAGAAAGAAGAAGAGGGAGAGAAAGAGAAAGGGAGGAAGAGGGGAGAGAGACAGGGAGAATCCTGAATTTATACTAATCCCACTCTCCAAATCCCTGGAAGTAATACTGAAAATATCAAGCGAGGTAGAGGTTCTTAACCTGGGTACAGTGATGAAAGGTCCATTTTTAGATTTTTTGAAAGACCCCAAAGTATTAAAACTATTGTTTTGTGGTAACATGATGGAAAGGCAATCGTGTTGGTAACCATTTATACTTTCATATTAATATATATATTATATACATATATAGTATATATAATGTAGGCTTTTATTGCAAGATTATAATTTTTCAGTATAGTAGGTGGATTGTATGAAATATTTCTTAGGCTTCAGTTTGATTTTTTAGTATGGGAGAGGGGAGAGAAAGAAATCAAGAGAACAGTCTCTAATCAAGTCCCAAGACAATCTGGACATTTTATTTTGAAACCTTTACAAGATATAGTCGGCCTTCTTAAGTTTTGCTTTTTAGAGATTCATTTGTTATGGCAGATTTTTCTTATTGGCCATCCTTTATTTGCAGTGCAGCATTTGATTGTTATGGATTCATATAATTAATGAAAGCAGTAAAAGTTGATGCTAGCGGATGGGGCACAATCGTTTTTCATACAGCCATCTCATGTAAACTGTGCTCTTGTATGGCATAATTCACCTTTGAACTTGGAGAAACTTTGTGTGCAATTTTATAACCTATCTCCCTCCAATCCTTCTATTGGCTCTGAATGGAGTACTCATAGCTAAAATATAAACTCTTAGTAAGAGTGATACATATAATTTCTACCTTCTTATTGCCAAGCATTTCTTATCTTTTGAGCTGACGATAACCAGTATGTCACAGATCCTGTAATTCTTATGTTTTTATAGCTAAATCAAAATATCTTGTGAAAAGAGCAAAAGGAGATGAAAGAAATTGGGTAGTCCAAGAGAAATTTTAAAAATAATTACTTGTATGGAAAACAATAAAGAAAGAAGGAATTTAACTAATGAAGTTGGAACTCAGATGAAAACATTTGGGAACAGGAAAAGTAGAAATGACTTCTGTTGGAGGAGCAGATCAGTCTCTTTAAATGTGCTTCTTTGTGAGGGCACCTGGGTGTCTTAGTCAGTTGAGCATCTGACTTCGGCTCAGGTCGTGATCTCATGGTTTGTGAGTTTGAGCCCCGCATTGGGCTGTGCGCTCACAGCTCGGGGCCTGGAGCCTGCTTTGGATTCTGTGTCTCCCCCTCTCTCTGTCCTTCCCTAGCTTGTGTGTGGGCTCTCTCTCTCTCCCTCTCAAAAGTAAAGAAACAGGGGCGCCTGGGTGGCGCAGTCGGTTAAGCGTCCGACTTCAGCCAGGTCACGATCTCGTGTATCGGGAGTTCGAGCCCCGCGTCAGGCTCTGGGCTGATGGCTCAGAGCCTGGAGCCTGTTTCCGATTCTGTGTCTCCCTCTCTCTCTCTGCCCCCCCCCCATTCATGCTCTGTCTCTCTCTGTCCCAAAAATAAATAAACGTTGAAAAAAAATTTTTAAAAAGTAAAGAAACATTAAAAAATAAGTAAATGTGCTTCTTTGTGTAAATGAATAGAATCCCATAACATAAGAGAGTGTTTAAAGTTTATAAATGTTTTGTAGATGTTTATTGACGTTACTGAGAAACATTATTCTTCAGCTAAAAAGAAAATCAAAAGCAGACTTGTTGGTCAGGGAATATGAACTGTGTATAGGTACAAAATAATTTTAGTTAGCTTTAAATCCTTTGGAGAGAAAAAGATCAAACTAATAATATTGAAATGATGAAATCAGTATTCTTTCTATTAATAATCATAGAACTCTAACTCAAGTCAGCCTAAATAAAAAGAGACCTGATTAAATCAGATAAATAATATCTGTGAGTAGCTTTGGGCATAGCTGGATTCGAAGGCTCAAAACACGTTATGGCCAAGCATTTCTCCATATTTCAGCCCAGGTTTCTCCAACACAGTGGCAAGATTCCCACTGCAAGTTCAAACTTCTAGTCAATATTCATTCTTAGCACCCCCAATTGAAAATGCACCTCTTTTCCCAACAATTGTAAAAGAAAGAAGTGGCTGTCAATGGACCAAGCAGGGTCCCCTGCCCATCTTTACACGATTCTCTATGGAATACCCTCATTGGCTAGGCCTGGGTCATGGTCTTGCCTCAACATTATTGTCAAGGATAATCAGGATACTGTTGACAGAAGAAGGAGAAGTGGATATCCGATGAGCAAAAGTGTTTACCACAGTAAAGTTATAAACGTAGACTAGTAATAAACAGGAAGTGATTAATTGTGTTCAAGGCTGCTATGCTTAAGAATCAAGGTAAACTGCATGGTGGCAGTGACACTGTAGCCATTTAGAAACCTGGGTAATGACTGTGGCCAAATACTTAGTGAAAAGCAGGTTTTTGTGAATATGGTACTCTTCAGATTTCTTGAGAGACAGAAGAGTGAAAATCAGGGAATGAATCATAAAGTTCTCAGCTTGATTTGTTTAATTTATTCATGAAGACTTTATAAAATATGCAAAGGGAAGGGGGAAAGCTGCTCCTTGTACTATAATTAAACAGACTTACCAGCAAGCTTGATTTTATTTTCCTCTGTGGTAAGGTCTGCATCAGGGTGTGGTCGCTAGTGAGCTCTTGGTGTATTTTTGGCTTCAAAGGATCTAAATGTAGGTGTATATGCAATTGCTTTCCATTGGCTTGTTAAGTGAGGCTGGCTTCTAGAATAAGGGCTAGCAAAAAAATCTGTTCTAGTGCCAGTAATGGGACAAAACAATGTTGAGGGGTATTTGTGACTGTCTTAAGGCATGTGTAAAATAGAAGAAAATGGCGGAAAATTAAAAAAATGAAGGAAGGGAGAAAAAGGGAAAGCAAATCAAAAAGAGGTGGGCCTAGCAGAGAGTGCCAGAACACCACCAGCAGTTAGCACAGGGTCCCATGGTTCCACTCATCCAATGACTTGGCCTTAAGCAAGTCAACAAATCTGAAACAAGTTAAGTCGCACGTATTTCTGAATGACCGCTCTTAACTCCTTTCATCTGTGTTTCGTTTGCTTTCTTGTTATTCCTAGTCTTTATTGAGCATCCGTGGCTCCCTTTTCTCTCCAAGACGCAACAGTAGGGCGAGCCTTTTCAGTTTCAGAGGTCGAGCAAAGGATATTGGCTCTGAGAATGACTTTGCCGATGATGAGCACAGCACCTTTGAAGACAATGACAGCCGGAGAGACTCTCTGTTTGTGCCACACCGACACGGAGAGCGGCGTCACAGCAATGTCAGCCAGGCCAGCCGCGCCTCCCGGGTACTCCCCATTCTGCCGGTGAACGGGAAGATGCACAGCGCCGTGGATTGCAACGGAGTGGTGTCCCTGGTGGGGGGGCCTTCTGCTCTCACGTCTCCAGCTGGACAACTCCTTCCAGAGGTGAGGCCAGTGAAAACTGCAGCCACTGGGAAGGGACCTGTGTGGTGTAGGCGGGAGGATTGTTTGATTTCCACATGCAAGAATTTTGTAAGGTCAGTTGTTAGGGTTGGTTCAGTCCAGCTGTGAACTTCTTTTGTCAGATTGTTCTATTTAGAGTTTTCTACAAGTTAATTAAAAATACAGGTTGGGTCTCATAAAATCTAAATAGAAGTATTCATCATAAAACGGGAAGAAGAAAAAGATATACTCAGAGGCCCAGGCGTGTGAAACTTGCCAAAAAGCACAGCAATAACTTGTCAAACATAATGTTTAATTAATATAGAACATTAATATGATAGAATGAAATGCAAGAGATTATATACTCAGCTTAAGGATCTTGTTACTACTGTTCCATCAAAAGGAGAATTTGATACTTCACTTGAAGTAGATACTATCATTAAAGACGTCTAAATCCTGCCCTGCAACATTCTTCTTCTTTGCAGGTCAGAGTACTGTAACATGTTTAGCACCCACTCAAACGACCCCAGCCATTGTACCTTTGTGTGGCAAAGAAGTCACTCAAAGTACCTGGTAGAGTCATGTATTGTCATTTTTAGAACAGATTTCAATTTTCTATATTACTATCATGATTTCTTTATGTAAACAAAGAGACTGTAAGTCAAGAATATAAAAAAGAGTTTTGACTGAAGTACATATTAGGATAAGGATATAATAAGGATATATTATTGACATTTTCATTTGTAAAACGTAAGGTGCTTTTAAGCTTTAGTATTTAGTCGCTGACATAAAAGTATTCAAGCCATGTCATTTGGTTGTATTTTATAGTTTGCCAAATCATATTAAAATCTTCTTTGTATGCCTTTTTTAATACAATCGCATTTATTATAGTTGGACAAGCTCTTTAAGCCACAATAAAATCATACAGAGTCAGCTTTTAGTCACCTAGTAGAGGAACTTCTTAACTTGGGTTACAGAAATAGCCATTGATCACTTTTTTTCCCATGGCCTCTGCCCCCACTTTCTCCCAAAGAAATGTCCAAGCTTCCTGGATTCAGATAAAATCGTGAAAAAGTAGAACTCTGCAGTGAAGGAACCAGGAAGAATGGAGAAAGAATATCAACGTCTCTTAAAAAATAAGCGTAGCTGTGTACCAGACACTGTCCAGGGCACTTTACATGTATTAGTTCATTAAGTCCTCACCACAACCCTTTATCATAGTTACTAATATTATCCCCATTTTACAGAGGAGGAAACTGAGGCCTGTGCATGGTGGAACTAAGATTTGACCCCAGGTATGCTGGCTACTAAACCTACATTCTATCCATTCTTCAGTATTGCCTTCCTTTGATTTTTTTTTTAAACTTTCTTAAATGGACAATAAGAAATTGCTAAGGAGGTAAACATTTTCATTTTAATCCAGTGTTTCTCAAAATATACTACTTCACACTCAGACTACCTGCATCAGAATTCCCTGGAATGCTTCTTAAAAATGGAGATACCTCATTTCCCTCTCCCCCAACCCCTGGCAACCACCATTCTGCTCTGCTTCTGTGAGTTTGATGGTCAAAGGGTACAAAATTTTCATTAAGCAGGATAAATAAGTTCTGGATATTTGTGGAGCATTGTGCCTATAAGCTAATGATACTGTATTGTATACTTAAAATTTTGCTAAGCTGATAGATCTTGTGTTAAGTGTTCTCACAAATAATAACAGCAACAACAACAATAATAAAGGGTGTGGGAGGAGACTTTGGAAGATGTTGAAGTTGTTTGTGGCCTTGATAGTGATGATAATTCATGAGTGTATACTCATTGAATTGCATACATTAAATACATACAGCTTTTTACATGTCAGTCATTCCTCAATAAAGTGATTTAAGGGGAAAAAAAAATGGAGATTCCTGGGCCGATTGAGACTTACTCAGACTAAAAGACTGAAGAGAACCAAGTCAGGGAAAGTCCTTCCTTGACAAGCATCCCACATGATTCTTACACATAATAAAGTATGAGCATCACTGATCTTGATAAATGTTAATTGAACAAACAAAAACAAATCCACAACTTCTTTGCATAAATACAAAGAGAATCTCAGGAAATAGCATTTTCAGTAATTACTATAAAACTCCTGCCCTATCAGAGAGGGTAGGATAAATCTCTGAAGGCAATTTGGAACCCATTTGAAGCAGAGCTTAGCGAGGTCCTTTTATTTCCCCCTCTGTCCTGTCCATTCTTCAATCCTGTGGTCAGAGGCAGGGCACTACCCTGTGGTGCAGCTGGAGCTGAAGGTGTAGATGAAGGAGTAGGTTTTCAGAGACTGCAGAGAGGGAAATGAGAATAGAAAATAAACAGCTGAAAGCACCTGGGTGACCAGTCGGTTGAGCTCTGACTTCGGCTCAGGTCGTGATCTTGGGGTCTGTGGGTTCGAGCCCCACATGGGGGTCTGTGCTGACAGCTCAGAGCCTGGAGCCTGCTTCAGATTCTGTGTCTCCCTCTCTCTCTGCCCCTCCCCTGCTCACACTCTTTCCTCTCTCTCTCACTCAAAAATAAATAAACATTTAAAAATTAAAAAGAAAAAGAAAAGAAACAGCTGAAGGCAAATGACCCCCTCCAAAGCACACAGTATCCTCTATACATAAATTCAATGGAAGCAATTTAACTTAAGAATTTCCTCAGTAATATCATTAGAGGTTCAGAAATCTATCATTAAAGATTAGACAGATCTAGGATTGTACATATAGTTCTCTATAGAGCAAAACAGACTAGATGAACTGTAAGTGACCTTTTTTTTTTTTCTCAAGACATTGTTTTGACCGTCCTCTGACTGGCCTCTGACCAGGCCAAATATTTTAATTTTTGGGAGATAACCTTTTGATTTAAAGAGCTTTAGTTTCATCAGAGAAGGGTTATTTTTTCTCATTAATTTTATTTCTCTTCTATGAAAAATTACTTTTAGAGTGACCTGTATAGATGTTTATCGCCATTAATGGCAATCATATCAGTTAAGTGGAAACTTTGCTTTTGAATATGTCTACATTAGAGGTATGCAGATTAATAACATAATATTACTCATCCCACAGTAAAGTCAAAGTAGATGAACAGGACTCATATTGCTTTTTCAGAAATAGGGAGAATCCTCAGAGAACTAAAAATGACTTATTTGTTATTGGCCCTCAGATCTGCATTTGAAAAGTATGAGTTTTGCCCTTTCTTCCTGTGATAATTAATTTCATTGTTTGATCTCCTAAAGTAGGAATAAATTTCCACCCATGTTGAAATAATCTTGGTGAGTTTATTTTGGAATAGAAAATCATCAAATCATTTTATCATGGTTAAAAATCAAAGTTCCACTGGGGCGCCTGGGTGGCGCAGTCGGTTAAGCGTCTGACTTCAGCCAGGTCACGATCTCGCAGTCCGTGAGTTCGAGCCCCGCGTCGGGCTCTGGGCTGATGGCTCAGAGCCTGGAGCCTGTTTCCGATTCTGTGTCTCCCTCTCTCTCTGCCCCTCCCCCGTTCATGCTCTGTCTCTCTCTGTCCCAAAAATAAATAAACGTTGAAAAAAAAATCAAAGTTCTTAAAATTGGTGTTATTGCCTTAAATTAGAGTTTCAGTGCCAAGGATATGGGTTGTTTTGTGGATTTTTTTGGAGTTGTTTTGTAAATGTAAGACAGTTGCAGATTAGTTCTAATATTTTACGTTTATTGTTAAGGATGTTAGGAAATGCTACCTGTTGATAATGAACAAAAACATTTTACAAGTGGAATTCACATTTTAGGGGAACTGTTACTGATGAGTATTAGGGAAACCTTAAAACTTCTTTCCATACATTAAACCACATGAATATGTGTCTATAAAGGTCTAATAATTCAACCTGAGGGTAAATCAAGGAACAATGAGCTTGAATCTGAAGTCCTAGGTAAGATTGATTGGAATGCTAAAAGTCATCTGTATGATGGTAGGCATGATCCCTCCAGTCAAAAGCTCCAAGGGGGAGGAATTAAAGTCCAGCTTGATTGCAAACCCAGGCATCCCTGAAGGGTGAGAATCTGATGGGCTTTCAAACACTTCCCAAGAATGATGATTCCAGCAATGTCTTAATGAGCTATTCTCATCTGGTGGACATTTAGTTAAGCAGCACCTATTATAGGAACGCTTTGGGTTTTGCTACCCTTAAGAGTAATAGTTATTTTATCTGAAATTTTATTTTCAGGGCACAACTACTGAAACAGAACTAAGAAAGAGACGATCCAGTTCTTACCATGTTTCCATGGACTTGCTGGAAGATCCTACGGCAAGGCAAAGAGCAATGAGTCTAGCTAGTATTTTGACCAACACTATGGAAGGTACGTCAAAAGCCTTACAGCAGAGCTACTTGGTGGTGCTTTGGTAATGATAAAAACAAAATACTTCCATAAACTCCAAGAAAATTCTTCCTGACCTTATACCATACCAGCATTATAGCTCTTACCAGATAAAAGTAAAATCCACATACAACACATAGATTGTACTATCTCGAATAGATTTTTACATTTAGTCTCCAGGAAGCTAATGCAAATTCAAGATATACTTGGAATACTGCTTTTGTAGATTAAATTCTAAACTGTTGAAGCTTGTTGTGTGCATGACAATGAAAAGAGTAACGTTATAAATATTTATTTTCATGATGATGCTAACCCATTTGAATTGTATTAACTGCTTAAGACACAAGTTATAAAGTCCTTGTATTTAACCAGAAATATAAATTAAAAATGTGGATTAGGATTCTATATTAACCTCTTTGAAGCATTTTTTTAAAGAATTTTTAGAACTACTCTTGCCTCTCTCTGACCAGAGTATTACAATATATCATCTCTTTATTTAGCTGCAGATTATATTTCTGAGTGGTTAACATATTGTTTAGACGTCTGGACCTTATAATGCCAAAATAAAGACTTTGGGGACAGCTTGATCTGTGATCAATTCTTGGCTCTGCTACATGTTAAATGTGTTAATTTATGACTCTAAACCACAGTTTTTCCATCAGTAAAATGCAGATAATGAAGTTTAGGCATAAGATTGTTGTAAGAATTGAGACATCATATGTAAAGCACCTATGTATCTGAATTTAGAAGGCAGTTAATAAATATTATCATTATTGTTTTATTTTCATTGTTTTTGTTAATTCACATTTGTGTCTTTCCATGCTGTAAGTGAATTTAAATATGAACTATCAACTTCAACTACTTGGAAAATACTTTCATATAAAATATATTCTATCCTCCTCCCTTACCCCCTTCTCCCTTCTCTCCCTATCTCTGTTATAACTCCCTCTTTCTGCCCTCTCCCAAGCTGTGTGTGTGTGTGTATGTGTGTGTAGACTTGTCAAAGGAAAAAAAAAGAGAGATGGTGAATGAGAGATGAGGCATAGGCACATGGCTTTCTTATTGTTAGTTATAGTTTCTCTTGTATTGGATGGATTCTTGGAATAATTCTTTTCTAGTCTGAATGCAAAGATCCTTTGATACTAATACCAGTACCAAAGCCTAAAAGTCACAGCCAGGAAAAACCCACAGTGTAGATGGCTGAATATATCACAGCCATGTCAATATTACAAGACCCAATTTCTATAATATCCTACTGCAGTATCAGAAATCTTTTCACTGATTTCTATGGAATATTAAACTCAGTACGTTCTTCTCCAACCTCGCCTGCGTTAGCTTGCACTCCCTCTTCTCCCCCAGCTGCCAGTAGCTTGCTCCTCCCTGTCCCTCCAGGTAAATCTTTTGAAGATTCTCTGGTCTTCTGCTCCTTGCCATAGCAAAACCACTGAGAGGAAGCTGCCAGTGGTTCTGCTACCGATGTCAGCAGCATGTCTGCTCCCTAAAGCAAGAAGTAGAGAAGGAGACAGGGTAAGTCTAAATCAACAGTCCTACTTTGCACTTCTGATACCATTAAGTTTGAGCTAACATAAGAAATTACTTGAAAAACATCAATCCACCACAAGATTGGACTTGTCCACTAACTAAGATATGGAGTTCAAAATGAGTGCACCCAAATGGCTCTCCATTGAAATGTATCTCAATGGAGTTGCCTAGGATGTCCTAGAAATATGTATAATTCAGGAAGCAGGAGACTGAGTGTTTGGTTTAATATCTGCAGAGCTTTGTGACTTTATACTTTTGTGAGGGACAATGGCAACATTTCATTCTGTTTTTCGTTGGCTATATGGAATGTGGCATTGATCTATGTTGGTTGTTAGCAATACTTCACATACACATGCATACTAGAGCTGTCTTTAATATGGTCCTTCCTATTTTTGTTCCTGCTAACAGTAGAAAGGTTTCTTAAGTTGACATAATTTGCTTATTTGGGGATCTTCCTTCAAAGCTAATCATGGTTTAATTTACCCTCCTTTTTTTTTTTTTTTTTTTTTTTTTTTTTGGAACCAGGCTTGTTGATCCAGCTGGCTGGCATCTTTTGTTTTTCTTCTTTTGAACTACAGTCAAGTCTCCATTGTCCATGGTAATGAATAGCCTCCTATTTAATGAAATTGTTTGCTTTTCAAGTTTTAAATGCAAAAACCGCATAGAAATGTTTCCTGGTCACATCCATGGGAAGGATAGTGAGAGGGAAAGTTACAAACACCTGAGGAATTGAGGAGAGCCAACAAAACATCTAAACTGGGATGTAAATGAATCCCACTGCGGATAATCCACACAGGAATAATGGAGAAATGGCTGTCGTTCTTTCATGACTGCTTTGTTTTGTTTTAAAATGTAAGATTATTTTTCTCTGTCTCTGTCTCCCTCTCTCCTGTCATTCTCTCTCCCTCTCTCTCTCTCTGGCATGAATAATTGAATGATTTTATTTTAGAACTAAAACAACTTTGCTCCACTTTTTCCTGGTGTCAAGATGAGCAACACTGGATGAATTTTCCCTTTTGAACTTTTCTCTGGTATATTTTTTTTCTACACAATTCCTGTTTGCTTCTTTTTATCTACTGAATGACAAGTGGCATTTTAAAAAATAACTTATTCTGACTACATAGACCAAGAGTCATTATTTCATTTCTCTTTTGTTATTTACTGTAAATGACATCTTTTTGTCTTCAGTATAAGCATGATGTTATGTAGGAGTCTTAAAAACATCTATGCAATAACTGGTGATTAATCATTATATTTTGCCTTTGATTTATACCTCAACTCTTCTTTATTATTTACACAATTACATATTAAGAGAAATAGAATAAACTGTGCACTTGAAGAATTTTAATACCTAAAGAGATCACTGAAGAATCTATCTCCAATAGACTTCTGTTAAAAATAATTAGGAAATTAATCTCCTAGAGGGAAGTGGTAAACTTACAGCATTAGCTAATAATGAATGTTTATCAGCAAAACAAAAAAATCATTAGCTGTGGTCATGTTTACCAATTCCATATGCTGTTTTCTCTCCCACAAAGTTTAGCTTCTAGTAAATTATACCAGGTTTGGAGGGATATTACAGTTGCTACTATAGTAATACTAAGGTAACTGATCAGAGTCAAATATGTCATGAATTAAAAAAGAATCTTTCCCTCTACTTTAGTGTTAAGAAATGGTGGTCTCATATTTAGCAGAGCAGGTAATCAGGTGTGAAGCAATAACACGGGCAGAAAACAAGTTCTCCAGTCTCTTCCCACTCAAGAGTTTATTAAAAGAACATCTTACCCAAGAAGATGGTAATCTCCCACTTCCTAATTCTCCAAAATTCTTTGCCGGTATTTACCAAGTTTCAGTATTTTGAATATCACCTTAAAGAGCTGTGCAATCTCTCTTCTCTCTCCTATTTTTTAGTTGAAATGCTTCTTGAAACCATTGTACCTTTTTCTTAAATAATGTATTTTGATATGAAATTTTATAGGCTTGATACGATAATTACACATTTTAATACATTAAAATAAACTCACACCATGAAAATTTATGAGTTCTACATATGTTCCACCGAAAATCCTCTTGTATTTTACCAGTAGCACATAAGTCCCAGTTGAAACATTGATTTGTGCTAACAGTGAGTATCCCAGTTCCTTAAGGTACATATTTTCTCTTCTTTTGTGCCCTCTAGTTAAATAATGAAATATAGAGAAAAACAATCTTGATGAGTTCAGTATGCAAGTCTGTATTTACAAGGCTTATCTGGAAACTTTTTAACTAAGACTGGTGACACTGACAAAAATATCTCATTTTGCCTCAAAACACATACCTAATCCAAGAAACTGAGATTCAGTATGATAACTGATAAAGATTTTAAGACATCTCCTGAGAAGGATTCTTTGATAACATATATGCATCTGGCTCTATCTGGAGCATGGATGAGCTTAACCCAAGTCCTACCCATTAGTTTTGGATATCCTTGAAGATAATTTTCAGACAGTTTAATATTGCAGATAGAATCTTAGAAATTCTGTTTAGCCAAAATAGATTTGGAAAGTTCACTAGCCTTTTTGTGGCCATGTTTTCTACAGCAAAACCACGATAGGTGAAACCTGTTCCACAATCAGATTAACCCATTAAGGCCTTTTGACAACTTTAGATTTCTAAAAATTCACTTTCAATTTAAACCAAATGCTGCTCAATAGAAAGTAAGCAGTTTTCATGAGTATTGTAACTTTTTTTTTCCAGAACTTGAAGAATCCAGACAGAAATGCCCACCCTGCTGGTACAAATTTGCTAACATGTGTTTGATTTGGGATTGCTGTAAACCATGGTTAAAGGTGAAACATCTCGTCAACCTGGTTGTGATGGACCCATTTGTTGACCTGGCCATCACCATCTGCATTGTCTTAAATACTCTTTTCATGGCCATGGAGCATTATCCTATGACGGAGCAATTCAGCAGCGTGCTGTCAGTTGGAAACCTGGTAAGACTCACTGAGGGTTCCTCTTCCCACTGAAAGAGTTCATGATTGCTTTAAGGAATTTCATATATCGCCCTCAAGTTAAATATGAATTAATTGGCCATGTAAACCTGGACAGCAGAAGTTTAACATCCCTTTTTCAACAACAAAAAATATATTGCTACAGTTAAGGAGTGGGAAAGAATTGAAAATTTTATGTACAATTTGATTTAGAATTAAATTTAAATTGCCCATCCATTAGAAAGATTATTATAGGGCATCTGGTTGGCTTAGTTGGTTAAGCATCCCACTCTTGGTTTCAGCTCAGGTCATCCTCTCCTGGTTTGTGAGTTCGAGCCCCATGTCAGGCTCTGTGCTGCTGGTGCAGAGCCTGCTTGGGATTCTCTCTCTCCTCCTCTCTCTCTCTGCTTCTCTCTGTCTCTCTCTGTCTCTCTCTCTCTCAAAATAAATAAATGAATTTAAAAAGAAAAATGATTATGAATTACAGAGGACATTGGTCTATGATAACAAGATTCTGTGTATTTCTCAGGTATTTGGAATAGATTCTTAAGAACATGACTACATTTGTCAATCAAACTGTAAAATATACCAAGTTAGATAATTTTGAAATATAATTTATAAACACCTGAAGATGAATTCTTTTGGGAGGAAATATCACATAGAGATTATTATTTCTGTGTGAATTTTTCCCATAAATTTAAGAATTTATAATGATGAATTTTTGCATACATTTTCACTTAAAAATTTGTGTTAACATTCACTGGCTATATGGTAGAGGGATAGAAAGGAAAGTGATCTTCCACTGAGAAACAAAATGAGGGCACCTGGGTGGCTCAGTCTGTTAAGCATCCGACTTTGGCTCAGGTCATGATCTCACAGTTCCTAAGTTCAAGCCCCATGTCGGGATCTCTGCTGTCAGTGCAGAGCCCACTTCGGATCCTCTGTCCCCCTCCATCTGCCCCTCCCCCCACTCACTCTCACTCTCTTCCTCTCTCTCCCTCTCTCTCTCTCAAAACTAAGTAAACATTAAAAACAATAAACAAAATGAATAAATTCAGGCAACAAAAATATATTGATACCAATGTAAGTGGCTTAAGTTCTCATGCACCTCCCAACCTGAGAAATGAAATTTACATGAGCTCCCTCTTTCTAGGTTCCCATAAATTCAGTCCTAAGGTAGATACTATGATTGTCTGTATTTTACAGTTGGGGCAACTGTACCCATGAGAAATTGGCAGAACAATGGGAGGTCTGAACACTATATCAGAGACTCTGAAAGCTATTTCAGAGACTCCTACAAACTGTGGTCAGAAATCATAGAACTGGAGGGTAGGAAAGGACAGTAACATTACCTAGTCCAAATTTTCACCTATATAAGAACCTCTACAACATTATTTCTAAAAAATGAGAAATGGATGAAAGAAACTTTATGGAGGTGGATATTAGGAAACAACTCAAATGGGAATAAGCAAAAATAAAGGGAATTCATTACCTCAAGTAGCTAATGTCCATTTGGGCACAGCTCCATGTTTTAACCTATCTAGATTCTGGTTCTCCAGCAATGTCATTGGGAGTCATTTTCTGACCCTACTTCTTCCCAATATGTTTCCTTCATCTCTGGCTGGGTATTCTATTGATGGCAGCATTCTACCAACTTTCATCTTACACCTGAGCAGAAGGATCGTGCTTCCTAAGTAGTTACTTTAACAAAGGTCTAAGAGTAGAATATTGTTGGCCTGGTTGTAGTTACACGACTATTTCTAAGCCAGTCAGTTACTCTGATTCTAGAGTTAGAATACCCTATTTGAGCACACCAGTACCATTTCTTATCACTGAAGACAGAGTAAATGAGTGGATTATAAAGAGAAAAAAAAATCCAAATCTGACATTTCTAGGAGAGTAGATGCTGGAAAGACAAAAATAACAAATGGACAATTCAAAGTGGAACTTGTCTTTATGTGTTAAGGAAGGCAAGAATTGCATTTTGAGATGAATCATGGAATAGTGGAAAATATATGGACAGGATACACATTCTTCTCAAGATGTATGAAACATTACCCAGGATAGGTTATATGTTAGGTTATAAAATAAACCACAATAAACTTAAAAAGATTGAAATCATACAAAATACTTTTCTGACAAAAATGGAATTAAATTAGGAATCAATGAAAAATGGAGTGCCTGGGCGGCTCAGTCGTTTTAAGTGTTCAACTCTTGATTTCAGCTAGGTCATGATCTCACAGTTCTGTGAGATCAGGCCCTGCGTTGGTCTCCACACTGATAGCACGGAGCCTACTTGGGATTCTCTCTCTCTCTGCCCCTCCCCCTCTCACGCTGCCTCTCTGTCTCTCTCTTTCTCAAAATAAATACATAAACATTTTAAAAGATGACTCTTTAAAAAGATCAGCAGACCGGGGCGCCTGGGTGGCGCAGTCGGTTAAGCGTCCGACATCAGCCAGGTCACGATCTCGCTGTCCGTGAGTTCGAGCCCCGCGTCAGGCTCTGGGCTGATGGCTCAGAGCCTGGAGCCTGTTTCTGATTCTGTGTCTCCCTCTCTCTCTGCCCCTCCCCCGTTCATGCTCTGTCTCTCTCTGTCCCAAAAATAAATAAAAAATGTTGAAAAAAAAAAAAAATTTAAAAAAAAAAAAAAAAAATCAGCAGAGGGGCGCCTGAGTGGCTCAGTCGGTTAAGCGGCCGACTTCGGCTCAGGTCATGATCTCTCGGTCCGAGAGTTCGAGCCCCGCGTCGGGCTCTGTGCTGACAGCTCAGAGCCTGGAGCATGTTTCAGATTCTGTGTCTCCCTCTCTCTGACCCTCCCCTGTTCATGCTCTGTCTCTCCCTGTCTCAAAAATAAATAAAACGTTAAAAAAAAATTTTTTTTAATAAAAATAAAAAGATCAGCAGAAATGATAAATCTTCACCTAGACTTATAAAAAAAGTCAGGAATGGGGTCCCTGGGAGGCTCAGTCAGTTATGCATCAAACTTCAGCTCAGGTCATGATCTCACAGTTCATGAGTTTGAGCCCCATGTCTGTGAATTTGAGCCCTGCATCTTAGCTGGCAGTACAAAGCCTGGAGCCTGCTTCAGATTCTGTGTCTCCCTCTCTCCCTTTGCCTTCCCCCACTTGCACTCTGTTTCTCTCTCTCTCTCTCTCTCTCTCTCTCTCTCTCTCTCTCTTTCTCTCAAAAATAAATAAACATTAAAAAATTTTTAATAAAAATTTAAAATAAATCAGGAATGAATAGGGGACATCACTATGGGCCTTACATAAACAAAAGTTTAAGGAATACTATGAATAATTTATTCCAACAAATTAATAGCCTACATGAAATGGAAAAATTCCTAGAAAGTAACAAACTACTGAAACTAAGTCAAGAAGAAATAGAAAATCTGAAAAAACCTGTAGTAAGTAAAAATTGGATTAGAAAAAAAAAAAAAAAAAAAACTATTCCTACAAGGATAGCCTAGGCCCAGATAGTTTTATTGGTGAATTCTATCAAATTTTTAAAGAATTAACACCAATCCTTTGCAAACAGTTCCAAAAAATAGAATAAAAAGGGACACCTCACAACAGAGTTTAGAATTTGAAGCCAACCAAGATAGAGAAACTGAACAAACACTTCAAGCTTTTCTTTGAAACCCCACATGGGCTGTACTTCAGAAGTAAAGACTATGCCGAAGAATTAGAATTCAGCTAGGACAAAGAATAAACCAAAATCATTCTGCCCTAATCAAATATAAAACATAGCTACCATAAATTCCAGGTGGCCAACCTGTAACCTAATTGCTTGATAAAACAAAAATCATTGTTTTTCAGAGGAAAATAATTGATCAGAATTCTCTACAACACATCACATCACATAAAAAATTGCATGATATGTGAAGGAAATAGGAAAATGTGTCTTAGTTGAGAGGAAAAAAACACTCAATAGAAATAGATCCAGAAATGACTGAATTGCTAGCATCAACATAAAAGGACTTTAGAGGAGCTATTATAAATGTGTTTAATGCTCTGAAGGAAGTAAATGGTCATAAAGAATAAACAGATGGAGAGTATGAGCAGGAAAAAATGAAAACTATAATGAACAATTATCTAGACATTTTAGAACTAAAAAGAAAAAATCTTAAAATGAAAAATTCATTTGATGGGTTTTTTAAAAAGCAGACAGTGGAAGAAAGGGTTGCTAAACTGAAGCAAATCAATAGAATGATCCAATTTGAATGGCAGAGAAAAACCAAAACGAAAAGTATACTGAGTCTTCCTAATCTGCAAAATAACATCAAATGGTCTAATATTTGCATAATGGAGACCCAGAAGGAGAAGGGTGAAGAGTAGAACAAAACAAATATTTGAAAAAGCAATGGCCAAAAATTTTTCAAAATTGGTGGCAAATATTAATTTAGACATTTTGAAATTAAATTATAAAATTTCAGTGAACATCAGCAAGGATAAATTTAAACTACATTGGGCAAATCTTAGTCAAGCTGCTGAAAATAAAAGAAACTTTTAGAAACAGCCAGAAGACTTGGGCTGATATCTCATCAGAAATAATTCAGTCCATGAGAAAATGGCCTGATGAAAGAAAGAAAAAAAGAAAAAGTTAACTTATTATTCTGCAGTGAAATTATCCATCAAAAGCTAATGTGAAATGACTTTAACATGAACAAAAACAGAGAAGTTGTGCCAGAATTATGCTACAAGACATGCCAAAGGAAGTTAGTTCTTCAGGCTGAAGGAGAAAAGCATATTAGATGGAAAATTGAATCTGGGAATGATGGTCACGCAAAATTTAAAAATGTAGGCAAATAGAAAAGACTGTCTTTTTTCCTTAATTTCTTTAAAAGACAGCTGATTTTTTAAAGCAAGAGTTTACAGTGTATGTAAGTGTAAAATATATGAAAAGATTAGCACATATGATTGGGTGGCAAAAAGATTGCTTAGAAAAGAAACAAAAAGTGTTACACAGTATTTAATACCTGTAGAATATGCGAACAACGGAGGTCTACTCAACAATAAAAGGAGAATAAGCTGGTAATGCCTGCATGGATGAATTTCAACCTGAAGTATTCGAGAGATATTTGGAAAAGTCAGTCAGACTGTCAGGTTTCTGAGATAGTCACCAAGTTTGAGAGTGAGTTCATTTACTGAGTTAGTATCAAAAGAGAAGCAAGATTGTGCAGAGAAAATTTTAAGGTGAATTTTGGATCTGTTGAATTTGAGATACCTGTAAAATAGCCATTCAATGAAAGTATTGAATAAACAAGTGGGTATATATTTCTGGACCTCAGGAGATGTGCTTGATGGAAAAATAAATCTCAAAGTGTAAACTTATTGTAAAAGGAAAATTAGAGTAAGAATTTCCAGGACAGAGAGACCTCTGAAGAAATCCAATATCGAATAATTTGTTAGAAGAAAAGCAACTGAGAAGTGTCCAGGGAGGTGTGGATCACTGAAGCCAGGAACAGAAAATATTTTAAAGAACAAGGAACAGTAAACAATGTGAAAAAACTTCTGAAGAGGTAAGCAAGATAACTGCAAAATTTTCAATTGAATTTAGCAACGGTGATGTTGGTGGCTATGTTGGTGAAATTGGTTAAAGCAGGTGGTGTTGACTGATATGTTGTAAAGTTGAAGAAATGGAACTACTGAGTATAGACAAATACCCAACCTCTTAAAGAAGTTGGGCCATGAGGAGAGGATGTATAGGGGGTAGCTAACAGGGGAAGTAGAATGCAAGGAGAGTTTCTTTGATGATGCTGGTGGTAGAGAAGGACTGAGTGTCCGTTGCTCCCTATAAAATCCCAATTGGAAGCAGTCAGTAGCAAGAAGAGATTAAAACTACAGGTTAATTGAGAAGGTGAATTCTTTGAGAAGACCAAAGGAGACACAGAACACAGGCAGAGAAATTAGAGCAAAGCATGGGTTTGGATATAAGTAGTTAGGTAGATGGAACACTGAGAAAGTTCAGGTTGGCTGACCTCTGTTACCTCTCTGTGACGCAGAAGTACTGAGAGTGAAAGATAAGGAAACAGTTGAAGACATGTGGAGGAGAAAGGTTGAAATAGTTGTAGAGTAAGGAAATAGAGAATGGAGAATGCTGCTTCTTTTTGGTCAGGAAAATAGTTTTTATTTTTAGTATTCTTACCATCAGTAGGGCTGGTGGTGACCATGTTTATTACAGCTAATGTGAAATATTCTTAGCACAAGACAGAGCCGAGCAGTTGACCATAATGATTTAACTGAACCTTTCATGTAAGATAACTAAAATGACAATATTAATTTTATTGTCTTAATTCATGTACTCCTCATCACTTAATAAGCCTTAAATATAATAAACAGTTAAATATTGATTTGAGTACAGACCATTTGAGGTTACTGATTTGTTGGACCTAAACCAATTTTTAAAATTTGTAATTGGATTGTGGTCTGTTGGGAGACAATAATTATTAGTGTTTTCAAGAGTATTCACTTGTATAATAACATTTCTCATTTAGGTCTTCACTGGGATCTTCACAGCAGAAATGTTTCTGAAGATAATTGCCATGGATCCATATTATTACTTTCAAGAGGGCTGGAATATTTTTGATGGCTTAATCGTGAGCCTTAGTTTAATGGAGCTCGGTTTGGCAAACGTGGAAGGATTGTCAGTTCTCCGATCATTTCGGCTGGTAAATTAACTGGGAGTATCCGTAATGTTTTTATAATTAATATAATCAGACATCACTCTTATCTAGTAAGAATTATAGGATTTCCCACAGTTATAATATTATTTGAATACATTTAAAAACAAACTGGATTTCTCCACAATCAGAGAGTACTCTGATCTTTATCAGAGCTTTCATGGATAGATGAAGTTCATTCAAATGAACAGCCAACAGCTCTGTCTTTAGTGATTGAATGGCAGGGCTAATGGGGAGGGAGAAAAAAAAAATGCTTCATATATAAATCCAAATCACAATTTAAAAAAAAAAAAAAAAAAGGGGGCGCCTGGGTGGCGCAGTCGGTTAAGCGTCCGACTTCAGCCAGGTCACGATCTCGCGGTCTGTGAGTTCGAGCCCCGCGTGGGGCTCTGGGCTGATGGCTCAGAGCCTGGAGCCTGTTTCCGATTCTGTCTCCCTCTCTCTCTGCCCCTCCCCGGTTCATGCTCTGTCTCTCTCTGTCCCAAAAATAAATGTTGAAAAAAAAATTAAAAAAAAAAAATAAATCCAAATCACAATTAAACAACACAATATTCATCTTTCAGTTATATGGAGTTAGCCATTCATAAGGCTTGGCTGAGATTTAGGACGAGCCACCTTTCTCTCAGAGGCTCAAGAATTATGGACTTGCCCACTTTGCCCCCATAGAAGTCAAGACTTGAGACTGGGTAGAGTAGACAAGAGAAGATGATAGAGCTTCCCATGCATTTGCCCCTTCAGCCAACCAGGAAGTCACCAAATCCAGTCTCTAAGAAGAGTTGCCTATATTATGTTTTATTAATTTTAAACAAAGTCTTTTATTTGATCTTTATATTCATCAGTTCACGAATCTTTTAAATTAAGAGACAAAATACCACTTGGCACATTTCCATTTCAAGTGTGATACATTTTATCATGCTATTACTTTGAGTTGGCTCTTTTTGTGATTTACTTTCAAATAACAGAGGTTGTATATAATTTGTAAAGACAAGTTCCTATCGGTAACTTATCTTAATGGTGATGTTCAAGAGTTTGCTGTGAAGTCTTTTGAGAATTCCCTTACTGCCTTCAAAGATCAAATTTGAGTTGAGATCCTTACAGCTAAGGTCCTTACCTAGTCGTCTAGATAGCTATGGATCTAATTTGAACCTAGAAGGATGCCAAACAACAACAGAAATGATTAGAAATGATTGTATAACAAGTAGTATGGGCAAGTACTTTAAAAAGTGTTTAGTAAATCTTTGTGATGATTGTGATTCAGTTTGGGGAAGTAGGAAGTGATAGGAAATAATATCATTAGTGTTTTGCTTAGTATGTAGGCTCTTTTGCATTAATTATTCCCTGGCAATAAATTAAACATTTTGATGCTTATATTTTGTTTCTTTGGATCACTTATATGCCATTAAATAACGCACTACTCCTGGCCTGACATTTCCTGAAACATCAGAAATGAAACACTGCTTCAGTTGAACTATAAATGGTACTTTAGAGGATTCCATGAGCTAATAATACAACCAAAATGTCAAGTACAGTGGTGTAAGCCATTTACACACTATAATGAGTTGATTTATTAAGTCACTAAAGACATAAGAGTTGACAAAATATATATTTTTCCTTAAGTCCAAGTATTTCTTATTCAAATAAAGTAGTTCGAGTAATCCCCCCTTATCTGTGGGGATATGTTTCAAGACCCCCTGAAAATGTAGATAGTACTGAACCCTATATATACTGTTTTTTCCTATACATACACACCTGTGGTAAAATTTAATTTATAAATTAAGCACAGTAAGAGATTAACAATAATAAGTAATAATAAAACAGAACAATTACAACAATATACTCTTAATAAAAGTTATGTGAGGGGCACCTGGGTGGCTCAGTCGGTTAAGCGGCCGACTTCAGCTCAGGTCATGATCTCGCAGTCAGTCCATGAGTTCGAGCCCCGCGTCGGGCTCTGTGCTGACAGCTCAGAACCTGGAGCCTGTTTCAGATTCTGTGTCTCCCTCTCTCTGACCCTCCCCTGTTCATGCTCTGTCTCTCCCTGTCTCAAAAATAAATAAAACGTTTAAAAAAATTAAAAACAAAAAAAGTTATGTGAATGTGGTCACTCTTTCTCAAAATATCTTACTGTATTGTACTCACCCTCTTCTAGTGATGATATGAGGTGACAAAGTGCCTATGTGATGAGATTAAGTGAAGTGAATGACGTGGGCATTGTGACAAACTGTTAGGCCACTATTAACCTTCTAACAATATGTCAGGAGAGGGATCATCTGCCTCCAGACCATGGTTGACTGTGGGAAACTGAAACCACAGAAAGTGAAAACGCAATTAAGGGCAAGGGGATTACGGTGTAATAAATCTCCTATAAAATACAGCCTGATGTTACAGCCAACTAAAGATAACAGCAAGATTAAAGCAATCTAAAGATTTAAAGAAATTAGTTGGTTTTTCTCTTGTACCTTGTATAATTTGTGTTAACTTTATCTGTACCTGTGCATCTCAAGTACACTACAAAATGTATCTACTTTGGGCTTTTAAGTAATGACAGCCTCCACTTCTTTGAAACAGTTTCTGCTAATTAATCACCATCAATCTTAGATATATCAGTTTCCCATAGAAAAACAAAAAGAATATTACATATGCTTATGTAAGATTCTGGAAATTTTGGTGTATCTTATTATTAAAATGCCATTAAGAACTGTATAATTTAATTGTTTTATTTACAAAATAGTCTATTTTAGAATGAAAAATAATGCATGGTATTAAATAACTGATACATTTGCTAGATAATAGTTTGACACACAAATAACCCACCACCCTACAATTAAGACAGTTATGCTGTAGATTTTCCCTGTAAATAAATTTACAGATTCTTTAGAAGGCAGGGCAGTAATAGCCTTCTTGCTCTTGTTTCCAGCTCCGAGTTTTCAAGTTGGCAAAATCCTGGCCCACCCTGAATATGCTGATAAAGATCATTGGCAATTCTGTGGGGGCTCTAGGTAATCTCACCTTGGTGTTGGCCATCATCGTCTTCATTTTTGCCGTGGTCGGCATGCAGCTCTTTGGTAAGAGCTACAAAGAATGTGTCTGCAAGATTTCCAATGATTGTGAGCTCCCACGCTGGCACATGCATGACTTCTTCCACTCTTTCCTGATTGTGTTCCGCGTACTGTGTGGAGAGTGGATCGAAACCATGTGGGACTGTATGGAAGTCGCTGGCCAAACCATGTGCCTTACTGTCTTCATGATGGTCATGGTGATTGGAAACCTGGTGGTATGTAGTAAAAATATTTTCCTTATTTTCGGTAAAAGACAATGTAACCATAAAAATTATGTTCAACAGATGAATGTTTTATGTTTTTGGCCTTTTTAAAATCAATCCTCAATTATTCATTATTGCAGGAACCAGGTATGGTTTAGACTATGGAGACCCACATAAGTCTTCTTTAACTATTTGTTTATTCTTTGTTTTTAACTTTTTCCAGTTTTATTGAGACATAATTGGCATATAACATAAACTCTTAAAATACCTTTTGAATCAAAGTTGTTCTTCTTCACTATACCTCTTACTATTCCATGGAGAGAGCCATTTCTGGCTTTTACCTTTCAGTTCTTGTGTTAAAGCATGGATGTGTTACTAAGAATAGTCACTCATTTTATTTATAAGTATCAACAACAGTATCACTTGAAAATGTTTCATATTCAGTTCCCCTACAAATTGGAGGTAAAAATTAATGATGATCTCAATCCATTAAACACGCATAAGTTATTTGGTACTTAGAAACTATAGTGTTGACAAGTAACATTGACTCAAAAATCACTTACCATGTCTATATCCAATGAACCATTCTCAACACATCTTTACTGTTCCTGGAGGCATGGAAAAGCTGATAAAAAGATATGTATGACACAGTGATATGACTTACTCAAACAGGATTAAAATAGAAAGTATCTAACACATGTCAAAAATGTAAAAACAAAGTACCATGTATCAAGTTCACTAAGTGGAAACATTGCTTTACAATGGCAAGGATAATCAAGGAAGGCTTTGTCAAGGAGTTGAACCTGAATTATTTTTAATTAAGATGTAAGATTAGGTTGTTAGGAAGAAAAGTAGACTGTCCCAAACCAAGCAACAGTGGACCCAGTGGATGGAGAAGAGAAAACAATAGACTTAATGAGGGTGTCAGGTTCTTCTACTTTAAATATTAAGTAATTATACTGCGTTTCATGATTAAGTCCCAATCCAGAGGCATAGAACAAGGACTGACATAACCAATATTTTAAAGTATATAATTTATAGACTTAATTTCCTTTCACATAAAAGTAACCTCCAGTTCCCCAAAGGAAGAAGAAAAGGCTAACAGTTATCATTTATTTATATTCATTTGCAGATTTCAACCTCCTCAATATTGGGTCAGATAATTCAGACCTATTCTTGAAGTAACAAAAAACATGAGCAGTGTGCAATCCAGAAATTTGAACTGTGACTTAAAATGACAAATATTTATTATCTCTAGTTTCTGTGGGTCATACATTTGGGAGCAGCTAAACTGGGTGGTTCTGACTCGGGGTCTGTCATAAGGTTGTTGTTGGCTAGAGACCCAGTTGTCTTGACTGAAGCTGAAAGATCAGCTTCCAAGAAGGCTCCATCTCTTAGTTATTGGCAGGAAATCCCAGTTACTTATTGGCTGTTGGCACAAAGTCCCAGTTCCTCTCCACATGGACCTTTCAATAGGATTGTTGAGTATCTTCATGACATGGCAGCTGGCTTCTCCCATAGCAGGTGACATGAGAAAGAGGGCGAGGAGAAGCTTTCTTTGTGTTCTGATCTTGAGGTCATACACTGTCCCTCTGCCATGTTGTATTCATCAGAGCTAGTCACTAAGAAGAACTCAACTTAAGAAGGAATTGGGCTTTAACTTTTGAGTAGAGGAGTATCAAATAATTTGTAGGTATATTTTATAGCCACCACAATCCCCAGTACAACTTGCTTGCTTTCAGAGAAGTATAAGATTGCATAGTACAGAAACAGATAGTCCTAGGATTATATAGAACAGAAATAAAAGTCATAAGTTTGTATTATAGATTTAATTTGATTTCAAATATATGTGTATATACAGATGGGTATCCCATATAAATTATTAATTTACTGAAATAAGACAAATCTGACATGTAATTGTACAGAAGATTCAAGTTGAGAAGAGAATTTCAGAAGTATTTATACCTATGATGACATTTCATATAAACATATATTACTATATATGAATAAAGAGATATAGTCTATAAAATAATCATTTCCATCTACATACATAAATTTAAATCCTGTACCTTTAAGGAAAAAATTAAAGGCTCTCCTTTCTTTTTTTACCATCAGCTTTAAAAGTTTCTTCTTTTGTCATATCCTGGATATATTTCTGGAGTAACTAAGGTAGTAATAATATCTGTCATGTTTGCCACCAGTAAGGAAATGTGTTCAGATTACATTTGCTTAAACAAGGCAGAATGACTTGATGCACTGCCTCCTATAATTTTTACTTTTCATCCTCACTAAAGAGAAAAAAGTCCCCCAAAGGCGAACTGATAGAACGCCATTTGAACTCACATAAACTTCTTATGGTGTTCCACCACAGGTGTCAGGAATCATTGTGATGCCTGGTCCAAAGGCAAGACAGAGGTGGGGCCACAGACTGCCCCACCCTCCTAACAAGAAACGGGAGTGGGCCATATATAGCTATAACGGTACTCTGTAACATTTTCTCAGTACTTTGAAGAGAAAATACAAGTTGGATCTCACTCTGGAGAGTTGATTGATACATATCAAGAAAAAATGTCCTAATAGACAAAGACAGTTCATTAATAAACCTTCAGAAATCAAATCTAGAAAACAATTATGACACCAAAATTCACTTTTATTATGGATAAAAACCAAAATGTAGCATTTTTTTCTTTCATCTATCTTTCATCCAAGTAATAAATCCAAAAGCAAAGCACATTAAAATATAACTTTATTGGTAAATTCTTGAAGTAAAGGAGTAGGCCTTAGTATGAATATCAGCAGCCATGGTGTAGCCATTGAGAGATGTCAAGATAGACTCACAGCTTATCTGAAGTCGTTATTGGATCTTACAAATTTTTACATTTCTTACTACCATTGGTTGTACTAACGTGTAACTGGATATCAAAGGAGTTGTAGGCCTTATTAGCTTATTGGAAAGGTAGGAATGGACCAAGGATGCTGCCTCCTTTTCATTGTAGTTTTCCTTGAAATCTTTTCTAGGACTCATCTTCTTTATTATTTACATTTTGTCTTTGGCTCCCTTTACTACTATATCCTTTTTTTACTCTATATGCTTGAGTAATCAGAGACTCATAAACATTATCAATCAAATCCTGGAAAAAACTTACAGCTTGGCCTTGTCCCATCTGAATACGCTATCCCTTAGTAAATTATACTTGTTGAGTACGTAAATAGGTTTATAGTCACTAATCTTTTTACTCTCTCATACCAGATGGGCTTATTTTTGGAGACTCAAGTTACAGATTAATTAGTAATCTTGTTCAAGGTAATACCTTGATTCCACCATCATAAGTCGATGTTAACATCATTATTATCATATAATAACTATTTTGTATAGTATTTCAGCCATTTTATAGATCTAGTGACCAAGATTTTCTGAATCAAAACTGTGGCTTTTGATTTAGCGATAGTTATATATTTTTTTCTAATTTGGTAAGTTATCTACGTGCAAAAATTGGTACAAACACATAAAAATAAAATCATGTTTATGGAATCATCTTTGGTTTTAGGAATAAAATTATAATAAATTATCAGTGTCCTGGAAAATCCAGGTCACATGGGGAAAATACTTAGCATCCCAAATAAAACTTTTTTTTTCCTTATTCACTGTATGGTTATCTAGATAACTAAGATTTCTCCTTTGGAACTGAACTTCATTTAGAAGTTTCATATAATAGTGGTTTCAGTAATTTTGCAATGACTGAAAAGGAAATAGTGTTAACAGTATTGCTTGATATTGGCCAGGTATTTATTCCATTCACCTTTTCCAGAATAGTTTATCATAAACTAAAAGGAATACCTATAGTAAAAAAAAAAAATGAGATGTAAGAGTAATTTTGGAAAATTTATAGTTAAGAGCAACTGAAACAACACAATGTTTTGATCACCTATTTTCCTGTTGTGTTCAGGTTCTGAACCTCTTCCTGGCCTTGCTCTTGAGTTCGTTCAGTTCTGACAACCTTGCCGCCACTGATGATGATAATGAAATGAACAATCTCCAGATTGCTGTGGGAAGGATGCAGAAAGGAATTGATTATGTTAAGAGAAAACTACGTGAATTTATTCAGAAAGCCTTTGTTAGAAAGCAAAAGGCTTTAGATGAAATTAAACCTCTTGAAGATCTAAATAACAAAAAAGACAGCTGTATTTCCAACCATACCACTATAGAAATAGGCAAAGATCTCAATTATCTCAAAGATGGAAATGGAACTACCAGTGGCATAGGCAGCAGTGTCGAAAAATATGTTGTGGATGAAAGTGATTATATGTCATTCATAAACAATCCCAGCCTCACTGTGACTGTACCAATTGCTGTCGGAGAGTCCGACTTTGAAAATTTAAATACTGAAGAATTCAGCAGTGAGTCAGATATGGAGGAAAGCAAAGAGGTAGGAATTTTTAAATAAAAAGATGTTTTGACATAATGTATGCTTTAAACTATGAGACTACTTTAAGGTTATGTTTCATCTCTGTAAGAAAATAGAAAATGTCTATTGATACCCTTTCTTTGGCAAAGTTGGTGATAGATAAGTTGATGACAGATTAAAATGTAGCTAGACAAATGGTATGCTGACTCATTTTCTCAAATATTCACCATTTTGGATTCTTAATAATATGAATATGCAGACTAATATGAATTTTTCTAATTTAAAAAAATAATCTTAGATTTGTGAAAGTGCCTTCATTTATTCACTTTCTTCCTTGTAATTCTCCCACAATGGTGTTTTTTGGTACATACTAGAAAAATACTTGGCGAGAGGGCAGTTCTAATTCTCACTTGGCTTTTATGAAACACTTCTTAAAATGTGATCTTACTTAGTTTGCACAGATATTTTTATTTATGAAAAATCTGATTGGGATCTTGACTTGATATTTACATATAGGTTCATGTTTCTGAAGTAAATGTTTTTTTAAGGAAGTGAAGGTAGTGATGAAGAATCATGCTGAAAGTGTGTTTAACCTTACTGAACCAGTGCATGGTGTCTACACAAACAATATGCCATGATACATTAGAGAATGTAAAATTCTGAACTTACCAATTTATATTAAGCATCTTGGCAGTTTAAAGTATTCTTTGATTTCCTAGAAGAGTATGAGTACCAGAGTGTGCTTTTAGTTTGTTTATAGGTTAATAAGCACAGGGTTGAGAATAAAGAGAAGAAAGAATTTAAACCCTTAGTGTTTAATTGTTTAACCATACTAAAATGAAAACAGAATTCCCAGTGATTAAAGCTTGAGTAAACATAAAAATAACAGCCAAAAACAAAGATTCATCCTTTCTTGCCATTTGAATTGATTGACAGAGAAGAGAAAGACCTCTAGTACTGTCTTCATTCTAAGAAAGATAGATAACTGGGGAGTTTGAGGCCCTGAAGGATAAACTTTAAGTAGCATAACAGTCACAAAAATTAGACATTAGTTAATAAAATTATGAACAAAAATATATTTCTATGAAGGAAACCTTAGCTATTTCCATCAGTATTTGCATGTGGATCACGTAAAATCACTGAAGAATATGCTATTTTTCATTCTTTCTTGCTTATAAGACAGGTAGTACTGCTAATTCAGTCATTAGGTAGAAGTAGATGTTAAACATGAAATCCAGAGAAAATTTAAATATAGGTAGTAAAATTAACATGTAAGTAACAATGCCATAGCTCCTAGTTTCACAAAATAAGTGATGAGATTCAAGGGAAAACTTTGTAGCCTGAGGCAACAAATTGCTATAACTGGTTGGACTCAGATGTTTACTAATAAGGTCATTATTTTTAAATTTAACAATAACCATATGTATATATTAATAAAATTTGGGGTAAGCATAGTTGGTTGGATTATGCTGAAGGAAAGGGTGGGGCCTAATTTCTGGTATTGTATATTACCAGAAATTGAGGTCAGCATTTAGAAAATAGAATTGGGTCATTAAATTTTACTGTATATTCCCCTCTTGTTATCTTGACATCATACCAAATGCTCAACATTTCCCTTACAGTAAGGGAAGTCAATTTTTCCTTTTATGTATGTTTAATTTTAGGGTGTCATATAAACTAAGAAGAAATTATGAAGAGTCAAATGTTAAAGCCACCAGTCAGTTTAAACTTTTGGCTAAGTTTGAATATCTTGACAGCGAGTCTTCTTAATTTTCAGAAATTTTAAAGCCTCAGGCTTCTCCAAAAGAGCGTATATTCATGTCTCACCTCAAACCATTATGTTCAACATAGGAGGAATGTCCAGTCAGGTGGGGTGTATAGTAGGAAAATGGAAGCTCTCTTTCCAGTCACCGTTAAGCTTTTCCATTTGTTTTCTGTTTGAATTAAGTATTCCAAAATAATATATGTGAAGTCAGTACTTTGGAATTGGAGGAAGAGACTGATCTGCCGGTTGGAAATAGAATTATTGTATTGCCTTAGCTGTGGAGTCCTCTTGATTCCTTCCCACCATAGAGATTGTTACCTGGTTGTTAAGTTTTATTACTTGAGAAATTTTCGATTCTGTCTTTATATCAAACTTGCTAAATACAAACTAATGAAAGATTCAGTCGTTAGATAGAAGTAGTCTGGGAAGAGAAATGTGCAGGTTTTCAACTTTGGTATCTAACCTAGTAGCTCTACACTAGAAACTAAACGAGATTTGAGAGAATTATCCAAGAATTCCAAATATTCCTACCTGAAATCTCTGTTTAGTGTTCTGTCTTCTAATTATTTTTGTCTGGTCATTTTCTTAACTGGTGGGATGGGGTTGTGCTGTTAAATATCACATGTATAGTAGTAAGAAATGGTATGAAGTTTATGGATTTCTTTTCTAAATAATTTTTTTAAATTAAGGGGGAAAATGGGGCACTTTAAAAAATCTTTGGAATGCCTAGGTGAATCCCTTTTTATAGGACAGATGAACCAAGTAGACTCGGAGGTTGTTTAGGAGTTTGAACTAAATCCTCTTTGATGTCTTTGACAAAGCTGTGTGATTCCTTGATAGCTTTTTGTATTTTCTCTATGGCGTATACAATGTTATAATCATGTATACTTGAACTCAACGTTATTTGGCTGTATTTAATGTAATTCCTTTCATAGTTTGTGATTTCGAATGATTGATTTGTCTTTTAGTGTTTTAATAATGTTGAAGCCATGCTTGAATGATTATTTTTCAAAGTGAAATTTACTAGTGTAATATAGTGACCTTCACTGCTTACCATTCTTACTTCTCACAGGGGTAAAACCAAGCTGGAGCCATCAAGAGTGCAGCTCTGGTGTTTTTTAACCAGACAGAGGCTCGTGCCATCACTTTTACCCAGGTTACCCAAGCAAGTTGTACATATATAACTATAATCAGTTTCTAAATGAATTTTGACTGGCCTGCATGTTACTCAGCTACATTCCTTGCCCATCCATTGGCAGTAAAATAAAAATATGCACAGCTGCTCTTATGCTGAGTCATATAAAGCATGGTCAGGCAAGTCTGGCAACCCTAACTTTAAAAGAAATGATTTAGTTGCTAATCTTCTTACATAGATTTTAATAGAAACTATATTCAGTGAAAAGTAAAAGTGCATGCCTTAATGGATTATTTAGTTTCCATTTAATGCTACGGTTTTGAACGTGCTAAGGGCTTATAGGAGAAATGTAGGTGCTCTTTGAAAAACTTGCAGAAAAGCTTTCTCTCCCCTGTTTTTTTTTTAATATAGCCTCAGTGGGTGTACTTTGTTCGTAATTTTTGTTCAGTGTCATATTAAATTTTTCTGAAGGGTAATCTGCAAATCAAAGCAATTCCTTATTCACGTGCAAACTGCCTAAAAGGTATTTTAATGTGACAATAATGTAAATGAATTGGAATGTTTCTATTTTGGCTGCTAGCAGCATGGGTATAATTTTTATCTGCTTCATTTTAAAGAAAATGGCATTGCTTTATTTAGCAATTGACCAAAGTGTTTTAAATTTAGAATATGATTCCCTGGGAGATTCTGTTGATATTTACCCCTAAAACTCCTAAGACTGAAAGAAAAGGAAATAAATGCCTTTTGTACACCAAAAAAAATTTAAAAGTAAGATGATCATCTTTTAGGTGATGTGTTCATCCGAAAATAGATCTGGAATCCAACTTCTTCATTCTGTTGTTCCTCTGTCCTTTTCGGTTCTTTTTTCCCCCTCTATTTCACCCAAACCTGCTGGGAAACTTTCTCCTGAAGAATATTATTTAAATATATCATGCACTGCAAACTCTTATATAGGTAGAGAATCATTGTGAGCTCTTTCAGTGTTTTGGAATGATAGGACCTTCCTTGTCATGTGACCATGGCAATGAGTATAACCCTCTTTGGGGTCCATTAGGTGGACCTTTGCATTTCCTAATGTTGAAATCATAGTTTTGTGCTCAAATATGTTAACAAAATTGCTTAGTGCAATTTTATTATTTTTCCAGAAATATTAATTAAATATTTTGTCATTTAGGTGCAGTTTCCTATTCTGCCATTAACTTTAGAACAAACCTACCATAAGCATATTTGGCTCTTTGGAAAGGAGCAATGATTATGTCATTCTTGTAGCATTCTTTTATACATTGGAACAAAATATTCAGTCTTTGGCACTCTAGACTCATGGAAGGTAATGCTTTAAATATTGGAGGAATGATGTGACATGGGATCCAAGAGATGTAGTTGCTCACAATGAAACACAGATACACATATACACAGAGACTAGAGAGATTTTTTTTTTGTCCTATAATGTATTCATTCTTCAGGAAAATGTGGGATTTGACTCCTTATGATAATGGCTTGTTTTTCCCAGTTTCTTGGGAAAAGGGAAGGTTAGTTTCCTTATTTTCTGACTATCCCATTCATCAAGTTCTTATATAAACAGGCATACAAGGAAAGTGATAATCAGATATATTACCTATTGGTTTATTTAGGAGATTTAACTGGAGTACGTATGGTGGAACACAAAGTAGGCAGAAACCAGTTTAAATTGACTCCATTTATTCTTAGCTCTCACATTATTATCATTTTCAATTTCCTTGAATATGTCTCTTATCCTCTCTCAGGAAACATTGTCTGCTCCCTAAAAAAAGTATCCTAGTTTCCAGTTCAAGGGGTGGGAAGAGGGAAAAAGAGGGTGTGAGAGAGGTCTGGGGGGATAGGTACAGTAAGAACCCATGTATTATTTTCTCCTGGAGAATATTTAGTCCTCAAGGGAAAGTTTTCCAGTAGGATAGTAATTAAGGGAGAAAAAGGCTCTTAATGCCCTTCATGTAAAAACAAAATGGGCCAAACGTGTGTGTCTTTGGGGCACTCTATATCTGTTGAGGGGTAGGCCAGCATGATATAAGGGTTACTTTTGCCACACCAAGAAGGATATTTAAAATCCAATTTATGGTTTAGAAAATTGTGTAATGTATCCTTTATAAAGACAAAAATAATCTCTGGGTAATGTAGTATAATGCTAATGATACTTTTGATTTTGCCATCTTCCTCATTAAGACAACAACGTCCCTTTTTGGTATTAAGGTGCCACTTTGGCCTTAAGCTTATTCCAAAGCAAGAACGATTATAACTTTCATGAAAGTGTCATAATAGTGTTAAGGTTTGTCACAGAAAATAACCCAGAGCTCCTTAAATATAAATTCTAATTAAGATCCATGTGGAACAAAGGATCGCCGTTTTTGGGGGCCAAAATCTTTAAATATGAAATGTTTGATTTAAGCTATGTTTGAGGCTATTTCTTTCTCTAAAATCCCAATTCCTTTCATTGAATCAGAGTAGAATATACATCTTTTTCTAAATTATATACAATCTTACTAATTATATTTTCTTAAAAATGTATCTCAATTTTATAATGAGAAACAAGTGTGCCTATGAAAAAATAGCAAGTTTTCTCTCCCTTTTTCTGTTGTGATTTTTTTAAGTTTTTTATTTATTTATTTTGAGAGAGAGAGAGAGAGAGAGAGAGAGAGCAGAGGAGGGACAGAGAAAAAGAAGGAGAGAATCCCAAGCAAGTTCCACCCTGTCAGCACAGAACCAGACATGGGGCTCAGTCTCATGAACCGTGAGATCATGACTTGAGCAGAAATCAGGAGTCAGTTGTTAACCAACTGAGCCACCCAGGTGCCCCGTGATTAATTATTTTTAAAAGTAATTTTACTTTCTGAAAGAAAGACTAGTAGTTTGGCACACCAATGTTTAATAGTAATTTATCAATGATATGGAAAGTAAAAGAGATATAATGTTTAAAAATACAAAATGCAGTATTATGTACTTTGATATTTATTTATTAGATAATTTAGCAAAATATGATTCTGTCCAGCTTAACTCCTACAAAAATACAGAAGATTTTCAATGGGAAGAGCCCTGTAATATGAGGTTTTCATTAAAATAAATGTTCAAGTACTATTTCCACCTGAAAGTAAATTATTGCCTATGCTACTCATAGCAAGTAACGATTGGCTATTCCTGTTTGATCTCTTTGATCCTGATATTAGAGTACATCACATTTTGTTTAAATGTAACTAGGCAGGGTATCCTAATAATACTATTCAGTTCATTTATTTCCTGAAAAATAAGAACAAAAAATAAAAAGGGAACCTAAACAACCAAATTTTACAAGTTTTAATATAAAACTTGTCAAGTATAGAACTTGAAAGTATAGAACTGGTTCTATTCCTAGCCAATTCATATTCTGGTCTCTTACTCATATGGCATTTTGCAGTAGATGATGCCTAGTTTGGAGCATTTAAAAGCAATTTTTATTTGAAAATTCTTAAGTACATGAGTTCTAATCATTCCATATAATGATGTATATTTGACAGTTCTATTTAATGAATTTGTACCATAGTTAGGATTTATTGTAATTATGACCATATCTGAAGCTGAAGAGTTTTATAGTCTTAGTTTGGTTCCTTTCATTTTTATGGACTCTTTACACATTTTAACTGTTAGTCAACATACTTTATATTATGATATTTGCCTCTTACGTAATTTTAAGAAAGCCATTGAATTGATGTTATCAAGAAAGACTTTATAAATCACAGTTTCTTGCCTACATCTCAGTACTATTGTTGAAAGAAAACTTTTTGTTCATTTAATATTCCAATGAGTATTTAGTTCTACTCTACACTAATACTTATAAGAATGTAAATATAAATTGAACTAATACTAATTTCATAGTCATGAAACTTAGGAATCAGTAATATCACAAGCACTATCTTGAACCTACAACATTTAAGTATGTATCACGTCTACTAAATATTTTACATTGATAAAGGTTGGTTTTCCTTATGAATCATCAAAATATTCTCTAGAAAATTCTGATAAAATGGGGTACAGAAGATGTAGAGTCCAGCTACTGACTCACTATAACTTTTGGCAAGATAATCAAAGCCACATTTCTTTCTCTAAATAGACTCTGGATTGGTTGAAGTTGAGGAATAATGTACAGTTTAGATTCTTTATTTGTAAGCCAGGTGAAGTAATGCATGTGACGGGTGGACCCCATGCTGGTCCACATCAGAGGGAAGATGGAGAAGGATGAGATTGCCTCTCCTTAAAAAGGTTCCGTTCACCAGTGGGACTGCAGATCCACTTACATCGTCGAGTCAAAAGAAGGAAAACATTATCAGAATGATTCAGTATTAGTTTACTAATTCCAGAGTTAAACTATAGTTTCTTCATATACACATTTTAGGCCTGAATAATTGAAAGCCTGATGTTGAGACAGCACTCCTAATTCTAAAAGTTGCTGGCCATTATTTACACAATTCAGAATCTTAAAGGATTTGTGTTATTCTGCACATAAGTGTGAATATTATTTGTATTCCCTTGATGTGAAAGTATTTACTAGGAGATGTCAGAAGTAGTTACTGACAGAATAAAAGAGTCCATGCACTGTTTATTTATTCATTTATGCAACAAACATCTATTAAACACAAACATTGGTGATAGGTACTAGGGACACAAAAATGGCAAAAGTAGTATCTTTGCTTCAGACGATTATGTCTGGTTATATACATCTTCTAGAGACAAAACACTTTCATGTTGCACTTATGAAAAACTAGTAACCTGACCTTTAAATACACAAATATTTAGTTCAGTAAAAAGATGTTACTTCTATATCAGTACTAAGGAACTGCACTAAATGAAAGAAGTGATAGTTTATGTTACAGGGATCCTCTGAAACATTTCAAACCAAGATCCACTGGAATTTATCTGATGACTTCTTCCAATCACTGTCAAGACCTAATCTTCATTTTGTTATGGAGAAGTCTATTCATTCATTCATTTTTTAAACAATACTTATTGAGTACCTGTGACATACCCAGCACTAATGTAGACAGCAGTACAGTCACTCACTCATGTGTGGAGTACCCTGAATATGGATCTTCCTTTTTCCCTTGGGCTCATCCCTAGGTCTTTCCCCAGTCTGTATTTACAGTGTTATCCTTTTTCCTAAAAGGAATGTATTCCATTTCTTATTGTGGGCTGTCTGTAGTTAGATCAGTTCTGACTAAGCTTCAGTTTTTCTGATTATCTATGTCATGTTTCAACATCTTACAAATGATAAGATCAGTATCTTTAGGTCCCTAATACGTAACAATTTTATGTGAATCAGATGGATTGGAATGAGACAATAATTTGGTCATTTCTTAGTCAATTGTATATAAACAGAACTATACTTATCAAAGCCAAAAGACAAAGATAGGAAATTATATGCAGTGTAAAGAATTAAAATATGTGCAATAAATATTCCCACTTTGCCATGTCATCTTAAACCAAAATATATTCCAATTGTAAGGACAAAGATATCATGATTATCTGTTTAGTATTGTGACACATTTGGTGAGCAGAAAAAGAATTCAACAAATTTCAAGCATTTTATAATATATAATACTTGATTTAATGTTTTGGTCAAATTAAAAAACAATCCTGAAACAGTTCTAAGAAGATAGACTCACATCTAATATTTATGCTTCTATCATTGATATTGTTAAATTACACAAAAGCATTTTCAATCTCATATGTATCACATGTAAGTAGTTGTAATTCATGAGCATCGCCATGCCAAGAAAATATTTTGTATAAAGAAAATTATTTTCATAAATTAAAGGAACCATCTTCCTGGGGCAAATCCATATAATCCTTAGCTCAAATATGAGTAGAGTATCTCTAGTACTGACTACAATACCCATTTTATAGTAATTTAACATACTTCAATGTGCATTTTATCATGTGCTTACCTCATCCCCTTTATAAAGTAGCTCTTATCAGCTCAGCCATTTCCTAATGTTATGCACTAATGGTAATAACATTGTAACAGGTCCGAGAATGCTATGGCCCAAACTACTCTGATTCCATGTGGCACTCATACCTGGCCCTGTGTCATTCCTGCAGCATTTTAAGACCAGATTAAAGACTGGGATACCTTCCTTTATGCTGATCCTTTGAACACCCTAACCTGACTAAAGTTTGGTGGATTTCAAGATTTAAAACAACTTCTTCCTATTATATTTTTCTTTTGGTGGTATTTGATGTAGCCTAAAGGAAACCAAAATGACTACCAGAGATTCATTTCTCCCTGTATTAACAGGACAGGTGAGAGTGCCAGAGTAACAAGTAGTTTCCAAATGCACAATGAAACTCAGGAGTGCATTGGCCAAAGAGAATGCAAAATACCAGCTCTTGCTATAAAGCTAACAATGTGCTGCTCTTTTCTGAGTAAAAAAACTATAGAATATATTTAATAACAACTAGTGGTATATGTTTTCATGTCAATGAAAAGTGGATAAATTTAGATTGTTGCTGTTTATGTGCATTTGATCAAATCTTTTCTGTATTTGACATGAAAATACACTTGTGCAGCTTTCGTTGGTTGGGTCACAATTTTAGAATAAAACAAACTATACCATTTGCAAGCTAATTTACAAAAGCAAGATCACAGATGACCATGTGACTCTGGTGGCTTACATAAGCTCTCTCCAGGATTTTGTTTCAGTATCTCTACATGTGTGCTTAATCAAAAATTACTTAAGTTGTTAGCACCATATTTTTAAAGAAAAAAAATCTGGTGTGGTGCTACCTCTAATCTTGTGACCCCCACCTCTACTAAAGCGGACTGGCATTATGTTTAAGATATTCTTAAATTACAGATCAAGGAAATGCATACAGAAGACTTGAGGGCACACCTTTTGAATTTTTATATTATAGATTAAAGAAAATATTTTAAAAGCTTTTCTGTGGAATTGATTTTCAGAAGCTAAATGCAACTAGTTCATCTGAAGGCAGCACAGTTGATATAGGAGCTCCCGCTGAGGGTGAGCAACCTGAGGTAGAACCCGAAGAATCCCTTGAACCTGAAGCCTGTTTCACAGAAGGTAAGTGGAACCATGCATATGAGCTCATTGGACCTCCCTTACCAGCCTCTCTCTCCACCCTCCAATCATTTATATCTATCTAGTAGCTGTTCATTTACTTGTTTGATTTTTTTCTTTTTCTGTATCAAAACAAAGATACGTTTTTGAAAGGTAAGATTTAGTTTATGTAATCAGACATGCTTATATTTGTGCATCCTGTTCAACTAAGAAATGCTCCTAAGTCTATGGGTGTTTTGGTAGCCTTCTAGAATATCTAATCAGGGAGAAAGCCAAATCAAACATATCTCTCTTTAGCTTTAAAAAAAAAAATTAAAGGAAACAAATTTTAAGTCAAAGAAGTAATTTATTGTGCACTGTTTTATCAGTTTACAATGGGTACTAATTGATAAGTATATATTTAAAACTGTCCATGATTAATGGTTACTTGCATCTGTCAAGGTCAATTTCTTATTAGTTCCGAATGTTAGCAGATAACAGATAATGAAGTGCCAAAATATATTGAGTTATATAATATGAGGCACCATGCCACTGGGGCATACCAAGAGGATTTTCTGAAAAAAGCTAAAATTATGTTATTTGAAGTATGAATCAGTTATTTTCTGAACAGTAATGCTATATATCAAACAGCCCAAAACTTCTTAGCATTTAACCAAAAAACATACTTTTGCTCACAAGTCCAAGGCCAGCTAGATGATTTTGCTGATCTTGGATAGGCTCTCTTCCAAACCTGAGGTCTTAGACGGACTGTTGGGCTGCCTTAGCTCCGCTCCACTCATCTCGTTCTCCACATAGTGGCCAGGTATGTTCTAGTGGTGAAGGCACAAGAACAAGAGAGGAAACCTGCCAAGGACTGGTCAAGCCTCCTCTTATGTCAGGTTTGCTCCTGTCCCGTTCACAAAAGCAAAGTTACCTGGCCAGTCCAGAGTGTGAGGGAATGCACCACCAATGATACAAAGAGGCAGAAAAATTAGTACAATAACACAAGATATGAAATTCTTCACCTTTCTTATATAAATTTCTATTGTAGGTACAGAAACGTTTCTCTAAAACCCTGGAAATCACTTCATGTTTAACTCACTTTTTAGTTAACAGCTATTTAATAATGCATGCCATGTCTTAGCCTCAAATCAATACTATATTGTAATTGCTTAAGTAAAAATTTGTTTTAAAAATAGTGACTGCCTCAAATTGTTACTAGTAATGCAATTTTGTTACAACTAATTCCAAATGTGTCTCATTTGGGTTATGCGCGCTTACATTAAGAACACTAAAACTAGAACGCCTGCCTGGTTCAGTTGGTTAAGCTTCTGAGTCTTGATTTTGGCTCATGGTCATGATCTCACAGTTCATGAGATAGAGCCCTGCATCAGGCTCTGCACTGACAGGGTGGGACCTGCCTGGGCTGCTCTCTCCTCTCTCTTTGGCTCTCTCGCCTCCACCCAGCTCCCACACCCCCATGCATGCATATGCGCATTCTCTCTCTCACAATAAATAAACATTAAAAAAAATAACATTAAAGCTATTTTAATTTAAACTTTAAGCTAATTTTTAGTATATGTAATTACACAGACATTAGAAATCACAATCTATGTTGGATTCTTTCAAGGTGTATTACAGAAGATTATGTTGCATATACCTATTGATTTGGGACTTATATGCATTGGTAAAAATAAATACTTAAATATTAATTGTCAATTTTTAAATAACTTCAGAGGGAGGGCTATTTGTTCAGCATACGTTATGAGGGAAGTCACCTTTTGCTATTTTTCTCCAAAAAGTCTGCATACGTTCCAGTGTTACTTCATTATGAAAAAAATATATGACTTCACAAAACATTCAATTATTGTGAAAATTCACAATAATTCAAGTGGTATTTCACAAACATAATTTCTGTGGCATTAGTTTTTACTCTTTACCAGACAATTAGCTTATTTTTTGAATTACAATATATGCATATATATTGCAATAATAAGGAAATAATATGTAATTATGGAATAATAACTATGATACTCTCCACATTTGTCATTTGTGAAGCTTAAAAACATTTAAATATGAAATATTATGAAATATGTTCTATATAGAATATAGAGTAACTTCACATTGTAGAAAATGATAAATAATATATAGATGCCCACCAACCAACGTTAACAATTTGAATACTGTTATCATATTTGCTTAAGACTTTTTATTTAAGAATAAAACAGATACAGACTAGACCCATTTTATTCTCCTTCCTTATCCCATTTTCTTCCTTTTTTCTCAGAAATAAGCCAATGTCTCAAATTCGGCATTTATCATTCCCACTAAAATCAGTCTTTTTCTGTTAAACTGGTTTTTTTCATCTCATATTCTCTTTAGAGAAAAAAAAAACAACACCTACATTTAGTTCCATTTACTTTATTACAATGAATATTTTCAGGTCATGTAAATCTGCTTGATCTTTTGAGAAACAGAAATATGAAAAAGATCTTGCCCTCAAAGAAACAACAAATATAATGCTATTTATTTCTTAGTTGAGAGGCTAAATAACAATGTGCATCATTAAATTTTCATGAAACAAAGGCTATGATCTGGCTGGCTGGCATTATAAAGTAGCATCTGATAAATATCTATACAGTAAAATATCTGCTCTTTTCAAGATGAGGTTTCCATTTTTCTATTCATTGATCCAGAGCCCTCTTCCTGGTTAAAACCCTATGTCATGACTCATCTGTCTCCCACGCCCCAGCATCCTGCTGTGTGTGTGCTGTCAGATCCCATCACTCCGCCTTATTTCCTGATTCCTGACCACCATCACCACGCTTACCTTGTTTTTACTTTCTTAGTGTTCAGTTGATTGAATTTAAACTTCTTTCTTCTATCCATTCAGTCCCTTGTATAGGTAGAGATCATTCTACACCCATGTTCTTACCATGTCCATCTTCATAACTCCCAAATAAATCCTTCAATGTTTTACTCATAGACAGCATATAAAATCTAAATTCTCCAACTGACTCATTCAGGTCCCTTTTTTAGATTGACTCCTAACTGTCTCCTTTATGCAACTTCTAGGTCTATTATTAAGTTTTATTGATGCCATTGTTTCTCCATTCTTTTACAGCTCCTGTACCAAACCTGATTCTTACCTATCCCTCAAAGTCTAACCCAAAATTCATTTTGTCTACAAAGCTCAATATCAAAAATTAGTCTGACCGATCAGTTCTCACACTTTATTTAATTTGTGATATTATTTATTTTCTGTGACTATAGAATTTGTGAGCAAAACTCCTGTACTTAAAATGCACACTTTTTGTTAAAGAAAAGCTATGTTTACACATTCTAGTATTGTAATTTGTCCAGTACAATTCCTTGAATGCTGCAGATATTCAATAAATATTTGTTGACAAGCCTTGATAAACTATAACTCAGTATGTTTATATACACAAATTACACAAAGGTGTTTATGGCATTGTTGCTGATGATAGCCAGAATTAAAGCAACATATTCAATAATAGTGCAATAATTTTATGGATTCTGGTTAAGTCTGGTAATCTTATTTAGAGAAGTATTTTGAAAACTTTCACAGTTCTATTTATTTGTAAAAAAAAAAAAGCAAAATGTATATTTTATGCCATGAAATGAACTACTTAGAATTCAAATGTCCATATATAAGTGGAATCACACTCATAAGATGATAAGATGGAAATATCAACTTTCGGTGATTTTATTTTTCCTTCTGTTTTTCTATATGTTTTTATGATGTACTATAACCCATTATAATAATCACATAAACATAAAAAGTATTTTTGAATGAATGATTTAAAAACTATACAGAAGACTTCTGTTTGCATGAGTGGAAGCCATCTTTAAAAAATAGTTATGTACAATGTATCAGGTAATAATTTAGAAGAGGTTCCCACCAACACAAAGGTACATAATCCAAGAGTAATTCTCTTTTCTTCATCTACTTTGACTTATTGTAGACTGTGTACGGAAGTTCAAGTGTTGTCAGATAAGCATAGAAGAAGGCAAAGGAAAACTCTGGTGGAACTTGAGAAAAACTTGCTATAAGATAGTGGAGCACAACTGGTTTGAAACCTTCATTGTCTTCATGATTCTACTCAGCAGTGGGGCACTGGTAGGTGACATATGACCTGAGCCTTTTCCTTTACCTGAAACTCTTCAAAAACCTCTTACAGGTTTTTAAAATCCAGTGCTTGTGAAGTAAGAAACATTGTGCGATATCCCTAGCACAGTGTGAGAGGCTCAGGAAATAGCCATTTTTATTGTTGTGGAATAAGTCTCAGATTGAATCAGGCCAAGTATGGTTTCTTGTAATATTTAAAGAAAGGTACTTCTGACTTTTAGTCATCAGAGGTAGTTCTTATAAAGAGTGATTATGCAGACATGATATGGGATTATCAGGTGAGTATCAAACTGCTTAACATAAACTCCATTTTGCAGGGAACTCACTTGTCTTGTTTGTGCGGATTCACTAGTGCCAATCACAGTGAATGACAAATAGCAGACGAACTTAATTGCTGACTAGTAGCAAAGTGAAAGCATTACAACTTAATTTATATCTGATTTCACTCAATGGAAGGGTCAGTTTGGCCAAGATATTAATTAATATATGAAAATCGTGTGACCTGTTTTCCCATTTGGTGATACAAATGTGGCTGCATTTCGTTTATTTTTTCAGTTAGTCACTACCGTGTTTGGTGAGTGGATTTCATTAGGGGGATTATAGTGTTGTTAAGTGGAGGCCTCTCACCCTGCCTCTGATTTGACTAAGAATCCGGCATCCTGCCATGTACTTGAGCAAAGAGAGCCAGCCCTGCGTTTTTAATGCCAATAAAGAGGGAACTCTGAAGTCTCACCAATAACTAGTGTCTTCGCTGTCTTAGCTCTTGGTTCTCAATCACACCCAGTCAAATCTCCCCAAAGTGCACTAACATGCTGACACAATGGCTGGCTTCTGGGGCGCTTCCAGCTTCAGCTGTAAATTGAGCTCAAAAGATTTTAGGTCCTTGTTTTGAGCCCTGGTCGCAAGCCCAGATCCCCTTTTCTCCAAAAAGGAAAATATTCTTTTGTCCTTAATCCAGACCACCAAGTTATCCTGGTAGTTTTTCCTATAAGGGGATTGAGTTAGATAAGTGGTCTTTTCATTCCAGAACACCCAAAGGCTCCTGAAAATGAGTTCCCCAGCCTTTCCCAAGAGCTCTGCAAAATGACACAGGGATGGGAAGAGGGAGCTTCCCAAATACACACCACACACGTGCCCAGACTGAGCAAGAGAAATAGAGTGGGGAAAGTGATAAACCTCTGTCCCTGTTTCTCCAGGTTGGGTGGGGAGGGGGGGCTCCTTGCCTTACATTCGCATTACTGAGAGAATACATTACAGTGCACTGAACAAAGTGGATCTACTCACACTTGATTTTCTCCCTCCTGCTGTGGAGAGATGGACCTGACAGTCGCAAAATTTTTAAGCTCTTTGAGATACCCTGATACCCTAATTTAAAAATTATTTTAATTCATTGGCTGACTGAAATGTGCAGCCAATAGTCATTGCCTACAGGTAACTATAAAGCAAAATGCCACTATGGGAAATGGGAAGAAGCCTTCCAGACTTAAGCACCTGAGTAGAGGCTTGCAGCATGGTTTTCCTATTAAGACATCAATTAGAGACAGTTTATGACAACGAAATTCATTGGAATTTTTTCACTTACAGGCCTTTGAAGATATATATATCGAGCAGCGAAAAACCATTAAGACCATGTTAGAATATGCTGACAAAGTTTTCACTTATATATTCATCCTGGAAATGCTTCTAAAGTGGGTTGCGTATGGTTTTCAAATGTATTTCACCAATGCCTGGTGCTGGCTAGATTTCCTCATTGTTGATGTGAGTATTCTGCACTTTCTTGTTTCATCCCATTGGCATGATATGATAGTTCTAGCAATGGTGCCCGGCACATAGTAGGCACTCAGTAAAAATTCATGTATATATAAATGATGGTTCCCATTTTCCCAATGAGAATCTACCCCAAAATGGTTTTTTTGCTGATTTAAATTCAGATACTTTCATAGATGAAACAGTCAAATGCTGCCTTACTTTACCTACTGATTTAGTTGCAAATTAATATTTAAATCCCAAGTTACAAAAATATATTAATGTAGAAGTTTTGCTTTCCTCATTCTTACCTTTGACAGAATTACTGTATTTAAATTCCTCACAGTTATCTTTGACGTTAGTATTTTTGTCATCATCAGAGCGTATTGAGAGGTGTTTTTCCCAAGATGGATTACTAATTACAAGGAAACTTGAAAGTCAAAAAAGCAGGAGACACTTCTTGATTTGTGGGATGATTGAAATAGATTGGCTGTGGGCCAATTATTTCAGAGTTGTATTAAACTGCCCTGGTGTTGAAAATAAAGGTGGAGTACCAGACTATAAAAGTCTTTAAAAAAATTGAATAGGAAGTTGCTCTCTGGTTTCCGAGGGGGTATAGATCTCACTTTTTATTCACAAAAGAACAAAAGAAATAAAAATCATTTTCCTTTAGTTCCAGAGACTTACTTCTTAAATGCCTTTTAAATCAGTAGTCTATGCATAATGGGTAAAAAGAAGTTTAAAGGCCTTTTCTCTAGAAAAGACTAGGCAAGTCAGTGGGGACAGGGGACAGGCACATGGGGGAGGTGACAGGATGATGTTCACAGCCAGCAAAGGAGGAGAACTCTGGAATTTGCAGGAAAGCACAATGTGCTAAATAGTGCATTTTGAAGATAATATTCTGTTGATTGTAATTCCTTGGAATTAAAATTTTTTTTTAACGTTTATTGATTTTTGAGAGACAGAGAGAGACAGAGCATGAGTGGGAAAGGGGCAGAGAGAGGGAGACACAGAATCCAAAGCAGGCTCCAGGCTCCGAGCTGTCAGCACAGAGCCCAATGTGGGGCTCGAACTCACAAACTGTGAGATCATGACCTGAGCCAAAGTCGGTCGCTCAACCGACTGAGCCACCCAGGCACCCCTGTAATTCCTTGGAATTTAAAGACATATTTTTAACTTGAAATATTTTGATATATAAAACTTGCATATCATGCCAGTAAAAATAACAAAAAAAGGACCCTTTCATGAAGAAAGTTATTTTTTATAGTTTCAAATGAAAGAAAAATCAACTTTTAATCCAATATAAACTTTCTAATCACAAACAGAAGAAAAAATTATGAGACAAAGAGAGTTCTTTGAATTTAAGGTGGAAAATATCCTTGTTATATATTTTTTCCTAATCTGCCTAAAGCAAATCCACTATTAAATGTAATATATAAAGTCTTCATGCAGAATTACATCAAAAGTTTTCTGGCAATATAGGAAGACAATAAAAAAATACTTAAAATCACATTTGATTGGACAGCACACAATGAAAAAATATACCAAGACTATAACCTTTGATTTGTATAATGGGATTATGGATGATACTTTTCCTTTTCTTTATTTTCTGTATGTGGTTATGATAGATTGGTAAATTTATAATAAAAATATATGCCATTTAATGTGTCTGTGTAATATTAAAGCATTAAATCAATATGACCTGAATATAAAGAAATTCTTAGGAGAAATCCAGTTGTCCTGCAGCTGATGCTCATATTACTGAGCATATCCTGATATTTACCTTCTTAAATTTAAGAAGACTTCTTGGGGCATCTGGGTGGCTCAGTCAGTTAAGCATCTGACTTCGACTCAGGTCATGATGTCACAGTTCCTGAGTTCGAGCCCGCATCGGGCTCTGTGCTGACAACTCAAAGCCTGGAGCTTGGTTCGGATTCTGTGCCTCCCTCTCTCTCTGCCCCTCTGCTGCCCGCCCTCTCTCTCTCTCTCTCAAAAATAAATAAACGTTAAAAAAAAACTTCTTAAGACAATATGTGAAACTCATCAATACCTTGCTTTATATCAAATATATTATTGATCTTCTGTTTTGTTATGAAAGTTACAAATATGAATGTCCTTTTTCTAGCTTCTGGCTTAAAGTCGACTAATGAGGACAGATATATATACAATGAGAAGATGATGTTGGTATTAGAAGTGCTGTTCACTTCACTAAGGAAGGGGGAAAGGCTTTGTGAGGTCAGCACAATGTAAGCTGGAGTTTGAGGAATGCGAGCGTCAGCAGGTATAGATAAGGGGAGGGACGCCAAAGCATTAAAATACTGATGCATACCAAGCAGGGCCTGTTCAAGAAACACATAACACTAGAGGGTAAGAACAGTGCCACAGGGTGAGGACAAATGTATTGTAGTTGGATGATGACGTAAGAAAGGTAAGTTTGAGAAGTGTTTAAAGTATCTGAGATGCCATCCAAAGAGATACGGAAGCCCATAAAGCATTATCTATGGAAAGTAACACAAAAAGCTTGCTCTACTAGAGAGAGAAGTGTGGTGGGGTAGTGCATGATTGAATAGAAAGGGGATAATTTAGAGGCCAAAAGACCAATTAGGAGATTGCTCCAGAAAGATGAGAAAGCCTGAATGTATCTCCTTCTCACATTTCACTACACAAGTCACATAAAATTGGGTAATTTACCATTTCTTTTAATTAGCCAATAAATATTGTCCCTGTTCAGAATTTTTTTCTTATGCCCTACTTTTACCTTTCATTCTTTTTTTTTTTTTTAATTTTTTTTTTCAATGTTTATTTATTTTGGGGACAGAGAGAGACAGAGCATGAACGGGGGAGGGGCAGAGAGAGAGGGAGACACAGAATCGGAAACAGGCTCCAGGCTCTGAGCCATCAGCCCAGAGCCCGACGCGGGGCTCGAACTCACGGACCGCGAGATCATGACCTGGCTGAACTCGGACGCTTAACCAACTGCGCCACCCAGGCGCCCCGACCTTTCATTCTTTAATTTATGTTTATTTCTTTTGGATTCTGTCTTTAGGGAAGATTAAGTAGTCCAGGGCCTCATATTTTATATGCAGAAAATCTTCACAACGAATGACAATTCAGTAACTTTAGTTTTCAATTATCTGTGAAGAGAGGGCTCACAAAGGCTAAAAGTTTAGATTTTAGGAAAAATATGTAAACCACTTAAGATAAATTTTTGTAGCTCAATTTTTGCCAAATTTAGAGGTTTTGTTATTTCACATTTCATGTGCCAAATTACTTTGAATAAGTTTTGTTGGAAAAATTTTCTGTGTATTTCATTTATTTTTCAAAAAAATATTTTTTTTCAAATACCATTTACACTATGCTCTTAAAAGTTATATTATACATCTATTTTTATTTATTGCTTTTGAAATTCAAGTGCCATTTAGAAAAATACTTTTTCTTAGATTACGTAGTTTTAATGAGTTTTCTATGTACTTTCAAAGGAAATCAGACATTTCTGTGCCACCAATAAGAGTTGTTCTTTTCCTTTTTAGTTGAGATTTTAGAACTTCTATCAACTACATTAATTGTCTGTATAAATGACCCAAAAAATATTGTTCTGGCAATTTCTAATTAGCCATACTAAAATCTCAATTTTTTAAGAGGGTTATTTTTATTTTTATTTTTTAAAGTTTATTTATTTATTTTGAGAGAGGGAGCAGGAGGGGCAGAGAGAGAGGGAGAGAGAATCCTGTCAGTGCAGAGCCCGAGATGGGGCTTGAACCCACAAACCACGAGATCATGACCTGAGCTGAGATCAAAAGTCAGATGCTTAACCAAATGAGCCATGCAGGCACCCCCTGAAATCTCAATTTTTCTTTTTTTAGTTAATTATTTTAATTTGATGTAATTAATGGTTTTATGCCCTCGTAATGAAGTTGACACAAAGACAAAGCCACTATTTAGAGGCCTAGATCTTTCTGAGTGTGTTTGTGCTCAGATTCACCAGTGGTTTACGTACTTCACCTGTGTACTTGCACTGTTTTAACCTTCTTCCTTGCGGGTGTGCTAAATAGAATTTTACAGATCTGTAGATGAAGATTGCACTTCTGTGGTATTCTGTTTCTAGCTTTACATTTAATTTAAAAAAACTGTTCTTGTCAAGAATCTTGAAAAGAGAACATGTATAGCTTCTTCTTTCTCGTAAGTTTATGGCAGTGGTTCTCAAAGTATGGCTGACAGACCAGTATCTTTAGCCTTACCTGGGAACTTGAAAAAATGCACATTCTCAGGCCCTACCCCAAATCTGCTGAATCAGACTCTGCCTGCCAGCAATCTGTGTTTTCAGCAAGCCCTCCAGGTGATTTTGATATTCACTAGACGTTGAGAACTACTGGTTTATTGCACAGAGCAAGATTGAACTGGGTAAGCATTTTTGTCTATAAATAAGAAAACTGTGTTGCTTTCTCTGTATAGGTCTCATTGGTTAGCCTGACTGCAAATGCCTTGGGTTACTCAGAACTTGGTGCCATCAAATCCCTCAGAACACTAAGAGCTCTGAGGCCATTGAGAGCCTTATCCCGGTTTGAAGGAATGAGGGTAAGAGCCACTGCTTTAGAAATTGCTGGAATTATAACTGAGAACAGACTGACATTTTCTACCTCAGAAATGACAAATCCATGGAGACTTTATGTCTTATACATCCATACTGATGTAACCAGTTGATCAATGAAACTTGTCAGATGTCCATAAACTTGACACTGTGGGAGACACTCACATAATAGAATGCCTAAGTGATTCCTTCTAATTAGAAACAATTAGACCGCTTCTAAGTAGATTTTTCACTCTGTGGGAAATCTCAATCATGTTGCATAGACTTCAAATGTGAGACAAGATTAGTTATGTTCATTCCATTTGTAAATGTGCAGGAAATTCCACTGACTGTAATTTAAAACCACCAAAGAATTCCTCGTTTCTTCATTGCTCCTATGATGTGTAGTGAGTCTTTTAAAATCTGAATCTGGCCCTTTAGCTTTCAAACACAGGCTGAGGTGGCTGAAAAGTAGGCCAGCTGTGGAAATCTAACAGTCATTTAGAAAGGTGGTACACAGGGACAAGGAAGAATTTGTGTTGCCATTTGTCATCCCCCGGGGCACGTAACCTGAGAACACACACCCTCAGCACGGAGGAAATGATGACGCCCTGTCTCTGTGGATTTAGCTATTCCAAAGGAAACTCTTAGAAAATGACGCTTTTCTGATATTTGGAAATAGTTACTTGGGACTTCCTCTGAATGTTTCAGACATAACCAGAAATGAATGATGTGTGTAAGTGTGCATGCTTGTGTGTTGGTGTGCGCATGGTTGCATAGAAAGGAATGGTTAGCTGTTAAATTATTTTCACTTTATCAATTTAAAATCAGTAGTAGTTTTAATTTAAGAAGGAGAATCAAACTGTCAGTACTAAAATAATTTTTCATATTTTCTATATCAAATTTGCATAGATAGTCCTTCCATACATTTGTCTTGGAAAACATGTGTGTTATTTCTTTGCTCTCCAGTTTTGTGAGTGTCTGTGTGTGTGTATGTGTGCGCGCGCCTGCGTGTGTGTGTTTTAAGTCTTTTAACCAGTATCATCTCCTCACATTTGCGGAGCATTCCTTGTAGTGAACTTAAAAATGAACTGTCAAGTCCACAAGTCCCTCTGACTTATTAGAGAGTTGAAATTCTAGTAGTAACTTAGTACTGTATTAAGTTCTTTTAAAGCTACTTTCATTTAAAAACACATTAAAATATTGTCCTTTACTGACTAGGCTCCAGGTACCAATTTGCAGATGAATTGTGCCTTTTGCCAAGTACTCATTTGATATTGTTGCTGTAAGATACCGTTACTCATATATTTATATGTATGTACGTATGTACTTTTTATACCATAAAGCATTTGAGGAAGGTTAATGCATGTATTTCTCGTATTTTACATGTCTGTTCATCGATAAAGTTTATTTCTGGTGTAGGTTAGGTGCACTTGCACAGAAAAAGATATTTTGCTGAACACTTCCTTGAGGGATAATTTTAAAAAGTGCTGAAAAACGTTTCCTGGAAGTCCTAGTTAATTGAGAAAGCTGCAAGGAACAAAACCATTCAGTGAAGACCTTGGGATCAAATTGCAGTGTTTTATGAGAATTTTCTTCTGAAAGGGATTCCCCAAAGGAGGATCAGAAAAATGAAATAACTTGCCCAAAGGTGCACAGCTAATTTGTGATGTAAACCGGCCCACAGATCTCCTGCCCTCCAAACCCTTTTCTCCCCATCACATGATCAATTTCCATGTTTCGATCTCTGCTCCAAAGTTTGCATGTGTAGGGAGAACCTAGACTACACTGCTTGGGACAGTCCTGGCTTATACTTGCGTTCCCAGAATAATTATTATTAGTGTTCCCTTTTGCCCTGGAAAATGACCCTCACGTGTTGTTCTCTTTTACTTTCAAATTGTGGATAATAAATTTTATGGTTTGCAAATTTTTAGAAATTGTGATATCCACATGGTGACCCTGCTTTTACAGCCAGGTCACTATTTGCACCCCTAATTATTCTCCCCACTTAGAATTAGTTCCATTCTTTGATGAAAATGTGCCATGTGTATGTTCTTACCTCTTGAGAAAGCATTTCTACAATATAAAATTTATTTTATACTATTCTGAACTATTAGTGTAAAGTTTTTTTTTGTTTTGTTTTTTTACTGGAGCTGCTAGATACTGCAGATAGTTTCTGCCCAATATTTAACTTTAAGAACAGATATCTTTTCTTTCATTTGAATGCTGTTCTTTGAATAGTGTTTAAAATGGCTGTTGACTTTTCACTTGTTTTCCCTTCTTGTTTCTGTGCCAGGTTGTTGTCAATGCTCTTTTAGGAGCCATTCCATCCATAATGAATGTACTTCTGGTTTGTCTGATCTTTTGGCTCATATTCAGTATCATGGGAGTGAATCTTTTTGCTGGCAAGTTTTATCATTGTATTAACTACACCACTGGAGAAATGTTTGATGTAAGTGTGGTCAACAACTACAGCGAATGTAAAGCCCTCATAGAGAGCAATCAAACTGCCAGGTGGAAAAATGTGAAAGTAAACTTTGATAATGTAGGACTTGGATATCTTTCTCTGCTTCAAGTAGTAAGTAACCACTTTATTATTCTCTGTGATGTCTTATTTACATGAGTTTGAAACCTCCCCCCTCAATATTTCCAAAAACGTTATTTCTCAAGCCCGTCTGCCTAGATTCTTTCTAATCATTGCTGAACTAACTTTTCTGCACCATGTTGGAAACTGGAAAGCTCTACAAAGTTTACAGTCTTTCAGACTATGCATTAGGTACCCTAGAACCAGTCCCTTGTTACTGACATTGTTATGTAGGTTCCCACTGTTTTACCCCACCCCGACTCTGAGCAAAGTAGAGGCAGTGGCCCTAGGGTGGAGCTGGAAAAGCGTATGTGGGTAAGAGGAGGAATGGTAGATCTCTGTACTCCTTGGCCACCAGACAGTACCAAACCCTCATCAAGTCTTCACCCACTTAACCTTCACCACCACCACAACCAAGCTTCCCCACCTTAACATCTGTCACACCAATTCCCACCTTTCCTGCCTGCTGCTTGAGCTCCTTCAGATAGGGAGATTGCTCTCCTGCAAATAAAAATCTTCCTATCAAGTTCATTATATCTGTTATAAATTCATAGACAATCTATCCAGCTTCTCAACTGACCACTCCCTGAGCTGATCCACCTGCATGATACCCAACACTGTATGAATATTAGGGGGAAGAGCAGATTCTGTGGCTCTAAGGAACTGAAAAAAAATGTATAAGATTTTTGTTTTCAGGTTTGCTATGTCTGCAAAAAAACCACAAATATTTAAAAGAGTGCATTGCAGCTGAATATATTTGCTTTCCGACTAGGAAATTACTTTGTTTTATGGAATAATTGTCTTAAAATAGTATAATCAACAATATGTAGATTTTTGAGAATAAAGCATCATGATTCATGATCGGTGAGAATACCATTTAGAAGAGAATAAGTAGAATGGAAAGCATTACAATCAAGCAACGCAGCATATTTTTCATCTTGTCTGATGCTAGTATCATATACACCAAATTATTTCATCAAATTTTATGTTGTATTCTCATAGGCATATCAGAGTCAAAGGTTGTTGATAATTGCTTTTATGATAGCACATTGTTATAATCTGCCATGGCTTGATTATAGGTTTATAAAAGAACATAAATTTGAAGTATTTTCTATGATATTACAAACTTTGACCAGAGTTTAAATACTAACCCCAAACTATTTTGTATACCTGTTTTTGAATGAATCTTGGTCAATCCGATACTTAACTTTCTTTTCTAAAATTATAATTTGTGGGGGAGAAAAACTAAGTGGTCTGACTTTTTTACAGGCCACATTTAAGGGATGGATGGATATCATGTATGCAGCTGTTGATTCACGAAACGTAAGTCTGTTTAAAGGAAAAATTGTTTAATTTGATCCAGTGAATATTTCCACAGTGTTGTAATTTACTGGTAAATAAAACAATGAGTCAATTTATAGAAAACATCTATTTTACAAAAATAAAATATTCAACCTTGCATTATTTCTTCCAAAATTTGATTTGAATGTTTTTCTCTACTCGCTGTAAATCTTTTAACACGTCTTTTCTATATCTAGCATGACACCCAGCACTTAAAAACTTGTTGATTTTGCACACTGAGACAATTTATTTTTGACTCCGATAGTTCTGGCCATTTGTGCATTAGAAGCTCTTAACAAAGAACGCACTTCCTTTGTCTGTCACAGATTTCCTCCATCTTTTTATCTTCCTTGTAATAGAAGAATCTAATGGTGGAAAAACAAAACAAACAAAACTTTAGTGTTTCTCTCTGGGATGTGAGATTTTTGTGGTAGAAGGCAGGGGCCTTCACAATCTACTTTACACACCTCAACACTTTTGAAATTTTGTGTACACTTTTCATTAATTTTGTACTGTTTAACAAGGAGAAAGGAAATCACATTTTGGAACAAAAGAGATTGCCTTCTGGTATATTGCCGGAGCATAGCAATTAAACTCAAAATGTTACTTCCCTAGCACCAATAACCAGGTGGTAACTGAGAAAGAACTCCTGTGGGGTTTTTTTCACCTTATTAAAAAAAGAGAGAGAGAGAGAGCACAAGAACTAAAAGCACAGCATTGTATCTCTGTTTCAAGAATCCCAGTTATGTGCTCTTTTGAATAATAATAATAATAATAATAATAATAATAATAATAAATTATGTATTACTACTCCCTCAGCTAAGGGCTTTCTTATACTATCACATTGAATCTTAAGTAACAATGTTATTGTGTGGTTGACATTAACTTCATTTCACTACTGAAGCAAAGAGGCTCAATGCATTAAGCGGTTGTATATGTTTTTGAACTCTGACCACAAGCATGAGCTCATAACCACTTTCTTCTACAGTAGTTTCCTACTTGGTTTGATTAATTCATTTAAAGTTCTCTCCACCTTCCTTATCAACAGGTTGATATGCAACTTACTTTCAGTTTCTTCCTTAGTAACTTAGAAGACAGTGTCTGCTACATAACTCCTCAGCATTTAAGCATGTTACAAATGATGAAATCCAAGTGGACATCAAAATTGCCTGCTCTTATTCTCAGTAGTCATCAGAGAAATGCAAATTGAACCCAAAATGTGACATTGTTGCCTAATTGGCAATATTAAAAATTATGACAGTACCAAGTATTGTCAAGAATAAAGAACAATAAGAACTTTTAATGCTACCGGGAAAAAATAGATAAATATTTATTTTAAAAAGTTGAGCATTATCACATTATTTAATAAAATTCAAGGTATTCTTTAACCTTGCCATTTCATTTTTAGCAATATATCCTACACTTTTGTGCATGCATAGCAGAATCTATGTACAAGAATGAACATAACTTTTTGGACTAGCAAAAACTGGTAACAACTCAAAAGTAGTAGAAATGGATAAATAATTGAATATTATACAGTGATGAAATGATATACAAATACAGCATATGCAACACCATGGATGAATCTTAAAAATATAACAAAGTTGGGGTACCTGACTGGCCCCGTCGGTAGAGTATGTAACTCTTGACCTCAGGTCATGAGTTCAAGCCCTATGTTGGATGTAGAGATAACTTAAAAATAAAATTTTTAAAAATATATATGTAAAACAGAGTTATGCAAATGTGTCCACTAGACAAAATGTAGACAATACTAATCTTACTGTTCAAGAATGCTCACTTAGATGTTAACTCTAAGAAAAAGCATGGAAATAATTACCATAAAAGGATAACGATTGCCTTTAGTAGGGATTATAGAGTTTATATTTGGGAAGGATATACCAAGGGTTTCTGAATTCTTGACGATGTCCTGCACTGTGACATTCACTTTGTAACAATTTATTACTACATTTTACCCTTATATGCTGTGCACTTTTCTGTATATATAGTATTTAATTTAAAAACATTTAAATGTATCATTTTCTATCACTGTTTGCTATCTACACAAGAAATGAAATAAAAGTCTCATCAAAGAATATGTACTTTTACAATACTTCTAATATTTTCCATTTTACTCTATTTTATTAGAAAAATATATCAAGTGGGCCGTTACCCTCTACATTGCTTTCATGACACAATGATACATTACCTGTATCCATTACCACCTGGGACTGGTTAACTGAGTTGGTTAGACCAATATCCTGTGTGACCTGAGCTATAGATTATAGTCAATGCTCAAGCCAACTGTCACTCTTTTTTTTTTTTTTTGACCAAAAGTGTGCTGGACAAGAGAGGGTATCATTGTTACAGAAAGTGTGCCTATGGCTTACTGAGTAGGATGAATCTATACACTACTTTTCAAGAAGGAATGATCCAACAGATGAACCCATATCCACACATACAATAATAACTCTAGCCTATGAAGAGAAATGTGTAATAGAAATCAAACCTTTACACTCAGTTATTACTACTGGCCAGGCACTGGTTTTTTAAGCCCTTTTCATACATTAATATATTTAACATTTTCAACTACCCTGTGAGGTTAAGATTCTATTATTTCCATTTTACAGATGAAAAAACTGAATTAGAGAGAATAAATCTTAAAGGTTTTAACACAAAATAGTGTGACTCAAACATCTCTTTTGCAGGAAGAGCAAATCCTCACTCTGCATGCCCTACTGGGGGGCTTTGGGGAAAGTGCATTCATAATCTGGAAACTTACTGGGTGAAATGAATTTTAATTATCTAGACTTTTCTATGAGTTGTTTTACTTTGTCAAATCAGTGAACAGTCTTGTAGGACTCTTCAATAAGCATGTTAGATTTGGTGTTTCTTAAAATCTCTTTAATGTTTGACCTTTTTTTCATTCCCAGCAATTGAGACATGCTTTGAGAATTGAAAATTTGCTGATGTCCCTTTTATAAAACAAGTAGTGGTTCTAATAGTTATCATTCCTTAATATTTTGTAGGTAGAATTACAACCCAAGTATGAAGACAATCTGTACATGTACCTTTATTTTGTCATCTTTATTATTTTTGGTTCGTTCTTTACCCTGAATCTTTTCATTGGTGTCATCATAGATAACTTCAACCAACAGAAAAAGAAGATAAGTATACTAAAACTTCCTCTTTATTCTAAAATGTGAACTGAACCTGTCACACTAGTTCTTTTAGGGTCTAAAATGTAATCAGCAAAAAAGAAGAAATATAAAATTCTGAAATTATCTTGAGATATTTAATCAATTGTGAGTTTTTAAGTAATTGCTAATTCAGATAGCATGTATTGATATTTTCAGTATAGAAATATGACTGATTAATACAGAATACTTTAAAGATTGAATATATGCGTCTCTGTAAATGCGGATATTGGCAACATTAGACTAGCAAGTGGAAGCGATTTCACACAATTTCTGAGGTAGATTTTATAACTAGCAAAGAACATGATTGTAACAAGTTTTGCTTTCATTTCTTTACTTTGGAGGTCAAGACATTTTTATGACAGAAGAGCAGAAGAAATACTACAATGCAATGAAAAAACTGGGTTCAAAGAAACCACAAAAACCCATCCCTCGGCCTGCTGTAAGAATAACATACTTTCATTCCCAGCAAGATCTATGTTATTTACAATGTACACAGCCCAAATTGCTAGATACTAGTACTTTTATGAATTTACAAAACAAAATTTCTCTTAGCAATGTGACTAGCAGCTAGCCTAAATAGCCTAAGTATATGTGTAATAGTCTAAGTGTATATATATTATATATAATATAACGCACAAATTACGTATTATATATAAACATATAAAATATATGTAAATAAAAAGTTTCAGACTTACATGCCAATAGTATTACATAGAATTGATGTCACTGAGGAGTGTCTAATAATGTAGAGAAGAAAACATATCCATATATACACTGTGTGGAAATACTGAGAGTTCACAGAGCGTGGTGGGGATGAATTGGAATAATCGGTACATCTCAGATTTGCCACATTTTCTGTCCAAGTCTGCAGATTGATTGGAATCATTATGAAACAAGTCACAAGTTTTGTTTTTCCTGGTTTTAAAAATATTTCATATTTCCCCTACCATCTTGCTTCTAAATCTGATGACATCATTCTGAATTTTTATGGCTCTTCCAATTGTATATTATATGCCAGTAGCTGCTTGGTTGCTACAGGGAATTACTGTCTGGAAGAAAAGAGCCCTTTAACAGAAGGGCAGTGCATGTGTGAAGGCCTTGAAGTAGGAAGGCCAGTGAGGCTGGGATGTAGAGAGTGGGGGCTTATTGGAATGTGTTGAGAAAGAAGTTAGGGTACACAGACTTTTCTGAGCTTTGTATGTTATGTTCAAAAGTTGCCTTTATCTTTAGAGCAACTGGAAGAGATTGAAGGGGACCTGGTCATTTTCAGTTTTGTGAAGATAACTCAACCAGTATTGGCAGGGGCAATGTGTATGCTTATTAGATTTGTTTTGGAGCTGACAGATAGATGATGATAGGGTATGATAGGTAGCGATGATAGGTAGCCTGAACCAGAGTCATGTGGAGATGAATTAAAGTGGATGGATTTGTGAGCTGTCACTAGAGTACAATTACAAAGTTTGTCTATTAATTGAATATGGGAAGCAAAGAAGAACCCAACAAAGAGAACTTATGAGTTTCTACCATACACACTGAATGACTAGCGTCATGCAAGGTATGAAGAAGGGACATGCATGGAGAAAAAAAAAAAATCAGAGATGCTAGCTTGCAGAATCTGGCAGTCAAAAAAAGACAGGAATAAGAATGAGTATTTAGAAGTAGCAAAATAATGTTTCTTAAGACTGAGAGGTAGGTTTTTGAAACAAAACAGGAGTTCTGGAGAAGAAGAGTGTGAAGAGAGGGAATATAGAATAAAGTCACATATTTTAGAGGGATGAGTCCTCTAGCAAATATGGAATCATATATAAAAAGATATATGTGAAAAGTCAAGATAATATGAAATGCAAAAGGAAGTAGAAGAGTTTCTTGACACTGATTTTGATGCTCCCAAAAAAGAATAGAGACCAAAATAATAGGATATTTCTGAGAAGTTTGGAACTATCCTGGAGCAAGTGAGGGAGAAAGGATTCCTAGTCATCGTCAAGGGCCAAGATGAAGTGAGAGAACGTAAATCTTTGGCAAACAAAGCTGCCAGGGTTACATAGCTTCCCGCAGCATACACTACATCCTGGGATTTAAGTTGGAGACCACAATTAGGGACTGAGGATTGCATTTATTCGTTGAAGTGACCCATTGGAAAACTACATGGGCAGGAAAACTAAGCTTTTTGTTGATAAAACCTTCTAATTTTAAGCAGTTGTGAACCTCCTACACTGTAGGTGTTAAGTCTATGAGAAAAAATGACACTGCTCCAAAGCCTCCAGACAACTAGGAGAAATAACTAAAACAAATAAATAAGAGCAAACCATATGCAATACAGTGTCATCAATTTTATGACAAATGTAAACATAAAGTTTTCTGAGGACACGGAGTGCTTAAAACTTAAAACTGAATTCAAAGTCACCAGAGAAGGGGTGAAGGAAGTCTCTTTTAGTACAAGGAGATAAGATAAAATGATACGGTAGAATCTGCAAATTTTATTCAGAGGGATAGGAAATATCAGAAGGGTAGAAATAAGAGAAACATAACCAGACTTGGAAAGGTAAGCTACAGCAAATAAGAACTAAGAAGGAAGGTTTGGAACTGGAATTAGACACATTTATTAAGTTGAAGAAGGCTTTGGAAGGACAGACTCACCTGAAGCAATAGAAGTCCAGTCCAGTAAGCCAGATACCTATTCAGAGAAAAGAGAAAAATACTACAAACAGGAGGTTGATGTCCAAGAATTTGCATAAGGAGTAATGGATGTCTCTCAACAGAGAGGGAGAACACTAGTACAGAGAATCCAGATGGATAGACATGTCAGAATCTGGGAAAGCTATGAAGTGTATAGGTAACAGATCATCCGTGGTTCTAGTTAAGAAAGTACAGGACAGCTTAGTGGAAGTTAGGTCAAGGCTTGAGCCCCAAAAATCTTGAAATACTAAGCAGAAGTAGGCAAAATGGTATAAAACAGGTCCAAACAAGTAGAACTGGTAAGGTGAGTTTCATAAACAAGACATAAAGCCATTCAGTGCTTGGAAATAAGTTCCAAACTGAATAGGGCAAAGGTTGAACATCTGATTGTGGACTATAACTTTTATAAAGATTGTTTTATTCTTTCAGAAGAGTTACCCCATATAATTTCACCCGGCTTTTCCTTATTTTAAAATCTGGCATAACCATAGATCAGTAATGAAAGCTAAGAAATTAATCTTGGTACAATACCATTTAAATAAAATACAGAACTTAATTACATATCACCAGGAGTTCTAAATATGTCCTTTTTCTTGAACTATAATTTTTTTAAAACATCTTCCCAGCTGAACCTTAAGGTACTCTGGCTTTGGGGAAAGACAATAAAAGCAGAAACTAGAAAAAAATAAACATGAGAGAAAAATCTGGAGAGCTGTTTATTAGTACTTCAAAGTTTACTTTGATACCCCGTGCCAATACATGGGATAACAAAGATTTGTTATAGTGGCAAATATTGGCTGGCTATCCATCATATACATGGTGATGTTATGGTTACTGAGAACACAGTAAGTGGTTCTTAACTTAAAGTCAGTTTACAAAATCTGGTATCATGAGCAGTATAAGTAAAATGAATATATTTGGAAAAAGTTGTATATTCCAGTATACAAAATGTTCTTCCAAGTATTAAGTAAGCATGATATGTTTTTATAGAAGCTACATTTTCATATTGCTATGTTAAAACCAGATATGTTGAATTTGATTTTTTTTTTATGTTCCTAAGTGAATTTTACATACTCTTTGTTCCAGAACAAATTCCAAGGAATGGTCTTTGATTTTGTAACCAAACAAGTCTTTGATATCAGCATCATGATTCTCATCTGCCTCAACATGGTCACCATGATGGTGGAAACTGATGACCAGAGTCAGGAGATGACAAACATTCTGTACTGGATTAATCTGGTGTTTATTGTTTTGTTCACTGGAGAGTGTGTGCTGAAACTAATCTCTCTTCGTTACTACTATTTCACCATCGGATGGAATATTTTTGATTTTGTGGTGGTCATTCTCTCTATCGTAGGTAAGAAGAGGTACTTTTACTCAATTAAGGAAGTTAGTAGTAAAAATTTGTTTTAAAATTTTGAAAATGTTTCTCACTAATCTTTCTCATTTATCCCCCCAAAATCTTGAATAAAAGTCTAACGTCCATTCTTCAGTTTGTCATTTCTCTTGTTGCATGCTGTGCATGAACTGATATGTAAAAAAAAGATTTTATATTTTGCAGCTTTCATTTATCATCTTGTCTCATTTCACAAGATGATAACAGGAACTTGGCATAACAATCCTGTACTCAATCACACTCCGTTGATATAGACAAGTATTGCTTTGAATCAATAATTCACACACACATACACACAAAAATTATTAGAAGTAGTCAAATAGTCCATAGATAGGATATTGATAATTGGAATAGTTTGTATGTGTGTTTATATATATTCACACATATATAAGCTTCATCTTACCTCTGGGTTCAGATATTTTCTATGCTTTATAATATTCTTTTTCCAGAAGTAGACATTTTGTTCAAAAATCCAAAACAGCTTCATTGTCATCAATACACATTGAGTAGTGAAGTATAGGGCATTAAATGATGTGCTGGCAGTAAATATAAGAGATTTCAGACAAGGTTCTGCCTCTTAGAGAAGAGAAAACATACATAGAGGGAAAAATTAGTATTCCACCATTTACACTGCTTTCTCTGACAGACTAGAACACCAAAACAATTCTCCATCCTGTGTGATCATCACAACAGTGCCATGAGGGGGTCATTTAGCGATTAAGGGACAAGACTCAGGGATCATGCAGACCTGGCCTGGAGCTCGCCTATTTCCACTAATTACTGGCTCTGTGACCTACAACAAGTTACCTCTCCAATCCCTGACTTTCCAGAAAATTTTTCAAGTGTTATTGGGAGAATTAAATGAGATGATATAAATTGATGCATTTAGTATCATGCCTAGAACAAAGAAGAGCCCCAGTAAGTGATAAGTTTACCAACAACAACAAAAGTAGATAGAAACTATCACCATCTAGTCATGTGTAAAAAAAGAGAGAGAGACAGAGACAGAGACAGAGAGAGAGGATTCAGTGCCAAGTATGTCTGCTGCAAAGTCTGGATTCTCTCCTGTCCATCATTCTGCCACCTTCCAAATAAAATGGATCACAGCCATCTCAGGATAAGATCTCTCATTCCTGATCCAAAATCACAAGCCTTGTCCATTAGTTCTTATGCCAATACCAGAACTAGAATTTTAGAACTATAAATCCACTTCTTTGTTTGGTTGCCATATGCTCTGTAACATCTTTAGGTCTTCAGTGGTTGAATCTTTCTTTTGATAGATGCTTCTCTTGAACTAGGAAAAATGACCATTGATACCTTCAGAATCAATACCTTGTATGAGTGCCTTCAGAGGGATTAATGTTATAACACCAAACTTACCAGTTTCATTTTGCTAAATAATGCAGAATGTGCATGTGTCTATATATGTGTGTGCGTGTGTATGTATATATCTAATTCTCATGCCCACATTTTGTAAAACTAGTGATTATCCAATTCATGTAAGTTTTCATTCACTGCTATTAAATATAACACTATTTTTGTTATTGTTTCTTGATTTTCCACAGGTATGTTTCTGGCCGAGCTGATAGAAAAATACTTCGTGTCCCCTACCCTGTTCCGAGTGATCCGTCTCGCCAGGATTGGTCGAATCTTGCGTCTGATCAAAGGGGCGAAGGGGATCCGCACGCTGCTCTTTGCTCTGATGATGTCCCTTCCCGCCTTGTTTAACATCGGCCTCCTGCTCTTCCTGGTCATGTTCATCTACGCCATCTTTGGAATGTCCAACTTTGCGTATGTTAAGAGGGAAGTTGGAATTGATGACATGTTCAACTTCGAGACCTTCGGCAACAGCATGATCTGCCTGTTCCAAATTACCACCTCTGCTGGTTGGGATGGATTGCTAGCACCCATTCTTAATAGTGGACCTCCAGATTGTGACCCTGAAAAAGATCACCCTGGAAGCTCTGTTAAGGGAGACTGCGGGAACCCATCTGTGGGGATTTTCTTTTTTGTCAGTTACATCATCATATCGTTTCTAGTTGTGGTGAACATGTACATCGCTGTCATCCTGGAGAACTTCAGTGTCGCTACTGAGGAAAGTGCAGAGCCCCTGAGTGAGGATGACTTTGAGATGTTCTATGAGGTTTGGGAGAAGTTCGATCCTGATGCCACCCAGTTTATAGAGTTCTCCAAGCTCTCTGATTTTGCAGCTGCCCTAGATCCTCCTCTCCTCATAGCAAAACCAAACAAAGTCCAGCTCATTGCCATGGACCTGCCCATGGTCAGTGGCGACCGGATCCACTGCCTCGACATTTTATTTGCCTTCACAAAGCGTGTTTTGGGTGAGAGTGGAGAGATGGATGCCCTTCGAATACAGATGGAGGAGCGGTTCATGGCATCGAACCCCTCCAAAGTCTCCTACGAACCCATCACGACCACTCTGAAACGCAAGCAAGAGGAGGTGTCTGCTGTTGTTATCCAGAGGGCTTATAGACGCTACCTCTTGAAGCAAAAAGTGAAAAAGGTTTCGTGTATCTATAAGAAAGACAAAGGCAAAGAAGGCGAGGGAACACCTATCAAAGACGATATCCTCATTGATAAACTAAATGAGAATTCGACTCCAGAGAAAACCGACGTGACACCCTCCACCACTTCTCCACCCTCGTATGACAGTGTCACCAAACCGGAAAAAGAAAAATTTGAAAAAGACAAATCAGAAAAGGAAGACAAAGGGAAAGATATCAGGGAAACTAAAAAGTAAAAGGAACAAAGAATATTTCATTTTGTGATCAATTGTTTACAGCCTGTGATGGTGATGGATTAGTGTCAACAGGACTCCCACAGGAGGTCTATGCCAAACTGACTGTTTTTACAAATGTATACTTAAGGTCAGTGCCTATAACAAGACAGAGACCTCTGGTCAGCAAACTGGGACTCAATAAACCAGAAAAACAGCATCGACAGGAGGTTTCTGTTTTCACAACCAGCTGACACTGCTGATGAGCAGAGATGTAATGGCTACTCAGACTATAGGAACCACTTTAAAGGGGGGAGGGAAGTTAAATTTTTATGTAAATTCAACACGTGACACTTGATGATAGTAATTGTCACCACTGTTTATGATTTAACTGCCACACCTGCCATATTTTTACAAAATGTATGCTGTGAACTTATCACCTGTTGTTTTTTTTTTTTAATTCACAGGTTGTTTACTATTATATGTGACTATTTTTGTAAATGGGTTTATGTTTGGGGAGAGGGATTAAAGGTAGGGAATTCTACGTTTCTCTAGTACAACTGGATATATTTTAAATTGAAGGCATGCTGCATTTCTCATTCACACGTGAAAAAAAATCACATCACAAAAAGAAAGAGTTTACTTCTTGTTTCAGGATGTTTTTAGATTTTTGAGGTGCTTAAATAGCTATTCATGTTTTTAAGGTATCTCATCCAGAAAAATTTTAATGTGCCTGTAAATGTTCCATAGAATTCACAAGCATTGAAGAATTGTTTTATTTTTACATAATCCATTATATGTACATGTATATATGTATATATGTATATGTGCGTGTATATACATATACATGTATACACACAGACACACACCCCCATCACATGATCATTCACAGTCCCGGCAGCATGACTATAACATTTTTGATAAGTGTCCTTTGGCATAAACTAAAACTATCCTATCAATCCTTTTAAGAACCTGAATTGACCAAAAAGCATCCCCCACCACTTTATAAAGTTGATTCTGCTTTTTCCTGCAGTATTGTTTAGCCATCTTCTGCTCTTGGTAAGGTTGACATAGCATATGTCAATTAAAAAAAAATAAAAGTCTGCTTTGTAAATAGTAATTTTACCCAGTGGTGCATGTTTGAGCAAACACAAATGATGACTTAAGCACAGTATTTATTGCATCAAATATGTACCACAGTAAGTATAGTTTGCAAGCTTTCAACAGGTAATATGATGTAATTGGTTCTATTATAGTTTGAAGCCGTCACTGCTGCATGTTTATCTTGCCTATGCTGCTGTATCTTACTCCTTCCACTGTTCAGAAGTCTAATATGGGAAGCCATACGTCAGTGGGAAAGTGAAGCAAATTGTTCGACCAAGACCTCATTCTCGTGTCATTAAGCAATAGGTTGCAGCAAACAAGGAAGAGCTTCTTGCTTTTTATTCTTCCGATCTTAATTGAACACTCTGTGGTAAAAAAAAAAAAAATTTAAAAAAATTTTAAAAAAGCCCGACCGTACGAACGTATTGCAAGCTGCTTCAATCTGTTGAACCTGTATGGTTAGAGTTTTCTAAGAAAATATAAATACTGTAAAAAGTTCATTTTATTTTATTTTTCAGCCTTTTGTACATAAAATGAGAAATTAAAAGTATCTTCAGGTTGATGTCACAGTCACTATTGTTAGTTTCTGTTCTTAGCACTTTTAAATTACAGCACTTCACAAACTAAGACACAAAGACTAAGATGCAGTGTAGGTTTCTGCTTTTTTATTAGTACTGTAAACTTTGCACACATTTCGACGTGAAACACATCTCCGACTGAGTCCAGCGTTTATTTGCTTTCAAATAGTAATGCCTTATCATCGAAAGAGGCTTAAGGAAAGATCAGTTGATATTCTTGGCATTGCTTGAATCAGATATTTCCACCTAGTCTTTTTATTCAGAAAATAATGTCTTTTCCAGTGTTTGTTTACCCAGATAGATTTTACTCTTATTGGCCCGTATGGCATTAGAACTGTATCAGATATGATATGGGTCCCAAGTTGTTGTTTGTTTCTTTTTCCTCACAAAGCCAGGTAGTGAAATTATATTACCAGCTGCGGCAAAACATTTTGTTTTTCTTTCACAGGCAACATTAAGTGTAGATTCTTTATACTAAAGCTATTGACTTGTAGTGTGTTGGTGATATGCATGCAGGAAAATGCTACTACCATAAAGAACGGTAAACCACATTACAATCAAGCCAGAAGAATAAAGGTTTTGCTTTTGTTTTGTATTTAATTGTTCTGTCTTTGTTTCTATCTTTGAAATGCCATTTAAAGCTAAATTTCTATTATGTAAAAATGATCTATCAGAAAAAAATATAAATGTAAAGAATACACATTAAATATAATTCATCTTTAAATTTTTTCATGGAATGGAAATCAATTAAGAAGAGTGTATTGGATGTCTAGTTTTAATATTGGCCAAAATCTAGATATGGTATTGGGTAGAGTACTGGAAAGTTAACAAAAATTAATAAAAAAATTGACTAACATTTTAAATTGTGCATCCTTTCTCCTTCCCGTCTACCTACTGTTTTGTTCCTCTTTTCACTCTAGTTTCTTCCCTTTGTATTCTTTTTTTTTTTTTTTCAACGTTTTTATTTATTTTTGGGACAGAGAGAGACAGAGCATGAACGGGGGAGGGGCAGAGAGAGGGAGACACAGAATCGGAAACAGGCTCCAGGCTCCTGGCCATCAGCCCAGAGCCTGATGCGGGGCTCGAACTCACAGACCGCGAGATCGTGACCTGGCTGAAGTCGGACGCCCAACCGACTGCGCCACCCAGGCTCCCCTCTTCCCTTTGTATTCTTGATCTCGTTTTCTATATGCTTTTTCATCCTTCCTTGGGCTCTTGGTGTTTTTCATTCAGGATATTTTTCTTGTTTCTTTTCTGTTCACCCAATCTCTTGTTAATTACGTTCTGTAGACAATGGCTCTGTGCGCTTAAACCCCTAATAATTTGCTGTCACTATAAAAAATCCATAGACTATCATCATGTTCGTTTCTACAATTCCCTTGACAAAACTTCTAAGTGAGCTTAGATCTCAACTCTTCATAATATAGTAACTAAATTCCCAAATGACACAGATTTGGTTTTTCTACTAATTATGAGCACTTTGAGAAATGTTTCCCAATTCTTATTGCATATTAGAATTACCTGAGACACTTTTTTAAAACTGTCAATGGATGGACCAAGACCAGACCAATTGAACTCCTATCTCTGGGGATGAGACTTAAGCATCTAATATTTTTAAGGCTTGCCATTGATGCTGATTCATGCTAAGAGTTAAAAGCCAATGAGTCAGTGTCTCTTTGCCCAATAGGAAAAAATATTCTACAGAAAATGAACATTTCCTGTTTCAGAATTTCATTACATAATTCATCATGTATAAAGTAAGGCTTCCAATATGGAGGCTTTGGGATTCATCTTTTAGTACAAAAAATAGACATTGACCCATTTATTTCAAGGGTTCTCTTCTAAGACTGTAGTTAGTGAAAGGGAATCCTGTCAGTATTGCTTTTGAGAGCTTTTCAAATTATACACACACACATACACACACATGCACACAACATGGCACCCCAAATTATTCCTTTTTTTTTTTTTTAATTTTTTTTTTCAACGTTTATTTATTTTTGGGACAGAGAGAGAGCATGAACGGGGGAGGGGCAGAGAGAGAGGGAGACACAGAATCGGAAACAGGCTCCAGGCTCCGAGCCATCAGCCCAGAGCCCGACGCGGGGCTCGAACTCACGGACCGCGAGATCGTGACCTGGCTGAAGTCGGACGCTTAACCGACTGCGCCACCCAGGCGCCCCCACCCCAAATTATTCCTAATGCATACTGGGTGAGATGAATATGCAGGTGGTTTAGGAAACAGTATGGATTCATAAAATACCCATCCAGGTGAACCCTACATGCCCTGTTGGGTAAGAACCATTAATCTGGACCAATGGGAGATAGCCCACATAAGACATACATTCAATTTGTGATTATCAAGTCACAAATCTAAACAGGAAAGACTTCTCTACTTTTCTATTTTGGGGCACCTCTCATAATCATATGTTCTCCTGAGTTCTGTATAACACAGATCGATTTACAAAGAGAAGAGGGGAGAGAATAAGAGAGGGGGATGTAAAGGCTGAGGAGAAGGAAAGAGAGAGAACAACTGGGGAAAGTAGAGGAAGGTAGAGGAGTTTAAAAATGGGAAGGGATGCTTTATAAATTATTCTCTGAAAAAGGTCTTGCTGCTAATAACTACAGCAACAGTGAGAGAAGGGGGAAGAAACAGGCGTGCGGGAAAGAAATTTTGCTTAGTTGTCAATAAGCAATGTAAACATGCTTCTCCTTCCTTTTTTTTTTAAATACCTATAAAAAAGGTGAAGAGGGTATTATGCAAGTAAATGCTACAATAATCGCATTGATAGTGGTTTTTTTTTCTGTCATCAGAACTAAATAAATGTCTACTGCATATTAACTTTGCGATAGGAGCTGAGAGATCAAAGATGAAATTAACTGTCGAAAAGAAGGTTATAGCCAGAGGTGAAGAACCTTGAATGTCACGCTAAAGAGTCTGGGATTTATTCTGTTGGCAATGAGGAATGATTGATCGCTCCTGAGCAGTAGAATGGCAGTGAAATTAGATATTTCTGTCCCTATTTAATGTGATAATAAGAAGACTACACTGCCCCTATTTTGCAATATTTCACAGAGATCTCATTTTCCCATCTCTTTATTTTTAAAGATGTTTGTGTTTTTATCTTTTAATATATATTTTTAAAAGAATGTGCATAGTTTAAAAAACAATCCAATATTTTTTGTTAATAGCATATCAACCTACTTATATTTATTTTATACACAGATACATTTGATTTTAATTACCTTATTCTGTGCTTTTTATTTGTCAAGTTTCTCTTTTTTCTTCCTTCTCTTCTTGTCCTCCTGTGCATTAATTTTGTTGTTTATTCTCTTTCCCACATCTGTACTGGTTCCAAAGATACAAATCTTGTCCCTCTCCCCCTCCCTTTCTCCCTTCCTCCTTTCCTCCCTTCCTTCCTTTTCTCTTGCTTTTTTTTTTATAAGTGATTGATCTTAAATTTTAACATGCATACTTAGCTAGTGAAATATAATAAACAGTTGTACTCTTATCTGGAACAATGAAGTTCCTTAGAATGTTTACATAGTATTGCCCACTTCGCATGTGATTTTTGTCTACTATTTTAATTCTACTTTGTCTGACACCCAGCAAATTAAACAATATTATTATTATAAATTTGTATAGTCAGTGCTTAGACTTTATATGTTAATTAATCCTTCCTAAAATATGTTTTTTCTATTTCATTTTGTGTTATATTTCCTTCTTGAAATATATGAAGAATTCTATGAGTGAGGTCTGTGAGTAGCAAACTGACTCCATTTTTCTTTTTCTTAAAATGGCCTAATTTCACCCATATTTTAATGGACTAGTTTAGATTATAATTAGTCTTTTTTTTCAATGTTTTGAGTCTAGTTATGAAAATACTTTTATTAATCTGACTCAGAAATTATGCTAATTTGAGGATTAGCATGCTTATTAATACCTAAAATTTAGAAAATTTCAGGAAAATTTCTTTTAGCAAACAAATATTTTCTCATTCTGTATTTTTTCTATTTTCTCCATCTGGAACTCCTGAGGGTTGTATGTTGAAATTTCTAAATCTTTCACCCATGTTTTTTACTGTCATTTTCTTATTTTTAGTGTTCTTTCTGGGTAATTTGTCAGGTTTGGGTATCAGGATAATGCTGGCTTCATAAAACAAGTTAGGAATTGTCCATTCCTGAAGGACTTTCTGTTAAGAGTGGAATTATTTCTCCCTTAAATATTGTAGTTCATTAGTAAAGCCATCTGGAACTTGAGTCTTCTTTGTAGGAAAGTTTTTAGTTACAGATATCTGTTCCTAATAGGGCTATTAGGACTTTTCCTTTTTTTGTTTTGTTTTGTTTTGTTTTGTTTTGTTTTGTTTTGGTAAGTTACATTTTATAAAGGCTTTGTTCATCTAAGTTATTGAATTTACTCATAAATGGTTCATGTCATTCCATTCTTATGCTTTTAATATCTGTGGCATCCCTGGTCATATCCTTTTTTTCATTTCTGGCATTGAAAATTTGTAATTTATCTTTTTCTTAATTAGAATATCTGGGGGTTCTTCAATTTTATTAATGTATTCAAAATACCAAATATTGGTTTATTGATTTTCTCTGCAGTTTTTCAGTTTTCTACTCATTGATTTCTGCTCTTTTTAATCCTAATGTGATTAAGTATGCTATTTGGTGTAGGCCTTTAAAGCAGACACTTGTTACCATCTAAAAAGGGAATCACTGCAATTCCTAATCTGAGAGTTTTCAGAATCAGTGCACACTGAATTTTATTAAATTTGTATTGTACCTTATTTAGACAATCATGTTAGTGTTATAATCCTTTATTTTGGCAAGGTAGTAAAGAGTGTTAATTGCCTTTAGAATGTTAATCCTAATTATTCTGGAATTGAATCCAATTTGGTCATTTACGTTATCAATTTCATATTTTGCAATATTTAGTTTTCTAGTATTTTGCTTCATATTTTCACATCTACATCTGTGAAACAGCTTGGCTTACAATCTTTCTTTTAATGTGCTTAGTAGGTTTGGATCATAAGACTACGGTATGCTTTTAAAACAAGTTGGGAAAGGCTCCTCCTTTTTTTGTTCTCTGTTAGAGATTAAGATTGATGTTAATTTTCCCTTAATTATTTGGATGACTCATGAAGTCTGAAGATTTGCTTTTTATGTTAAATTTTTAATCACGTATTTATTTTCCTTAATAGGTAGAAGACCATTTAGTTTTCCTGTTTCTTCTGGACTCAGTTGCCATTGAACTATTTTTTCTAATAATTTAACCATTTCAAATAAGATTTCAAGTTTATTCACATAAAGTTACTTATAACTTTATATTATCTATTAAACTCTATAGGATCTGTAGTAAAGACCCTCCTCCCCCAATTAATTATATTAATATCATATTTTATTATATTATTATATATTAAGAACTAACTTTTGGCTTTTTAAATCTTCTCTATAGCATGTCTTTTTCTATTTCATTATTAATTTTGGTGGTTTTCATATTTATCATTTCCTTCCTTCTATTTCATTGGTTCTAATTTACTATTATTTTATAAATTATTAAAATTTATTTTCAGCCTTTATTCATTCTTTTTTTGGTAAATGCACTTAGGCTAGACTATAAATTTCTCTATAAGCATGGCTTTAATAAAATTCCACAAATTTTGTTATATTTTATTTTGTTACCATTCAGTTAATAATGTTTTCTAATTTCTATTGTGATTTCTTCTTACTAGAAATTTGGAAAAGTACTGTTTAATTTCCAAACATTTGAGGAATTTTCTAGATATTTTTGTTTTGACTTCTAATTTATTTTCCCTGTATTCAGATAATGCAATCTGCATAATTTTAATCATTTAACTCTGGGGGGGAACTGCTTTGTAGCTCAGCAGCTTAGCAAATGTAATATAAGTTTCATATGTAGTTGAAAATAAAGTGTATTACTCAGTTGTTATTGCAATGTTTTATATACATTTAATAGATCAAGCTTGTTAATCATGTCATTCAAAATACAAATTTATTGATTTCTTTTGAATGTTTTTTCTACAATACGTCACGCATTTTTAAACTGATAAATCTTATAGTATATTATTGAAGCCAATCTTTAGGGAGTAAGAGGAATTATCAATCCATGCTCAATTCTAGAAAGGCTGCCTATTAAACACTGCATTATTAGAAGGAACTATGAGTGGGTTGATAACTATTGCCATTATTTGCCCACACTAACAAGCATTCTCTTGTAAAACAAACCAATATTTTAGAAAGCCAGATTCTTATGTATCTTGGTTGGTCTTTTGTGTGTGTGTGATTCCTCCAAGAGTTAAACACAGAATTACCATACAACCCAGCAATTCCCCTAGAAGGTATACATTCAACCAAGAGAAATGAAAACGTGCGCGCGCACACACACACACACACACACACAGGAACTTCTACACAAATGTTTGTAACATAACTATAACAACAAAAAGATGGAAACATCCCAAATGCCCATCATTGGATGGATAAACCAATTGAAGTATATACATACAATGAAATATTATTCGACCATAAAAGGAATGGAGTACTAATACACTTTACAACTTAGATTGACCTCAAAAACATTATGCTAAGTTTAAAAGGCCAGAATAAAGGTATGATTTATTTTATGTGACATGGCCGGAATACACAAATCCATAAAAACAGAAAGCGAGTTAGAACTTACTAGGGGAGTGATTACTTACTACTCGTGGGGTGTTTTCCGAGGCAATTTAAAGGTTTTGAAAGTAGAGATAGATTGTGGTTACACAACATTGTGAGTACACCAAATGCCGCTGAATTGCACACTTTAATATAATTTTGTGAATTTCACTTCATTGAAAATGTATATAGAAAATAGTTAATGCAGCCGCTCTGGAAAGCAGTGTGGAGGTTCCTCAGAAAATTGAAAATAGACCTACCCTATGACCCAGCAATAGCACTGCTAGGAATTGACCCAAGGGATACAGGAGTACTGATGCATAGGGGCACTTGTACCCCAATGTTTATAGCAGCACTCTCAACAATAGCCAAATTATGGAAAGAGCCTAAATGTCCATCAACTGATGAATGGATAAAGAAATTGTGGTTTATATACACAATGGAGTACTACATGGCAATGAGAAAGAATGAAATATGGCCTTTTGTAGCAACATGGATGGAACTGGAGAGTGTGATGCTAAGTGAAATAAGCCATACAGAGAAAGACAGATACCATATGGTTTCACTCTTATGTGGATCCTGAGAAACTTAACAGAAACCCATCGGGGAGGGGAAGGAAAAAAAAAAGAGGTTAGAGTGGAAGAGAGCCAAAGCATAAGAGACTGTTAAAAACTGAGAACAAACTGAGGGTTGATGAGGGGAGGGAGGGAGGGAAGGGTGGGTGATGGGTATTGAGGAGGGCACCTTTTGGGATGAGCACTGGGTGTTGTATGGAAACCAATTTGTCAATAAATTTCATATATTAAAAAAAAAAAAAAGAAAAAGAAAATAGTTAATATTATTGCAACCCTAAACACTAGGGGGCGCTACGACCATTAAGAAACATGGCTAACATTTTTTTTCCGCAAAAGAGAGTTACTTTTGCAAATTTTGCACTTATTTTGCGTCTATTTTAGATGTGAAAAAATAGAAGCAACTGTAACTTATGGAAACATTTCTTGGAAACAATGTTTTACATTTGAATGTATCTCTTCAGGAAAAGGCAGTTTGTGAAGCATCCTTAAGAAAAGATTTCTTTCCTTGAACATGGAACACCTTATAGTTGAAAAACCAAACCAACACAAATAAATTATGAAACCAAAGAAATGGTGAATGGAAAGAATTTCAGAGATTTACATAAAACTGAATGAACCCAATGTCCAAGTACATAGAGTTTCAAATAACCTTTCATTATTACTGTAAGTAACTGAAAGGGTTTTGAAAATGTTTATCCATATTTTCATGAGCACAATAATATCTGGTTGTCCAATGAAGCTCATGTCTTAAATTCTTTCTCTGATTCATGAAATAATTCATCACTTATTCATTAATAAAGCTATATTTGTTGAATTAGTATCAGGAATAAAACAATTAGACCATAATCTCCCTGAACTACTGTGGCCAGGGTTTTAACAAAGTCACATAGGAAGGGTCATGCATTCACATGTGTAAAATATTTATTTTCAACTACAAGCCACACAATAAGTTACTCTTCCTATAAAGAGAATGTTCTTCTGCTACTGTACATAACAAATCCCAAACGCAGCAGAGGAAAATTAGCCCAAGAAAACATGGTCCCCAAAGTAAATCTGATCCAAAGCATTCTAATTAGACTATATAATTATGACGTTGTACAGACGTTCTTGGGTTAATGTATAAAGTCAGCAGTCAGCATTTTTTAAGGCATACTAACGGGAAACAAAGCTTTCCTCAGGAATCAGCTGATAAACACTGTAAAGAACGGGGCACCTGTGTGGCTCAGTCAGGTAAGTGTCCACCTTCAGCTCAGGTCATGATCTTGTAGTTCATGGGTTTGAGCCCTGTGTCGGACTCTGTGCTGACACCTCAGAGCCTGGAACCTGCTTCAGATTCTGTGTGTCCCTCTCTCTCTGCCTCTATCCTGCTTGTGCTCTCTCTCTCTCTCTCTCTCTCTCTTAAAAATAAACATTAAGACTATAAAGACCATACTCTGAGAAAAATCAGAATAGTCTTGCTACAAAATCCTCTGTGAAACAAGAAGCAGGCGTTCCAGAATAGACAGTTTGGGACAAAACTCAATGCAGGGCTTGGCAAAAGAATCTAAAATTCAGAAACATAAGCTTAATTGCTGACTTTTTCTTAGAAAGATCTGGAAATATACCAGAACCTATATAGTCAATATATAAGGTATATATAGATTTTCCTAAGATGCTTCAATTCAGTCATTCTAAAACCCAACATTCTAAAACCCAAATGAAATATCTTTTTGTCCTCTCCATGAAATAACTTTCAGATATTGTTATAGTGTATTGGTTTTCAATTGCCAATAACAAATAAGCACAAATGTGGCAACTCAAACAACACATGTTTATTATCTCACAGTTTCTGTGGGTCAGGAATTTGGACACAGTATACCTGGGTTCTCTGCTCAGAATCTCACAAGACTGGAGTCTTGTGACTCCAGTAGGCAAGATTTTGACCAGTACTGGGTCTCATCTGACACTTGGGGGCCTCTTCAAAGCTCACGTGGTTGTTGAAAGATTTTAGTTCCTTACAGTTACAGAACTCACGGTGGCTCGTTTCTTCAAAGTCAGCAGGATCTTTGTTTCTTCAAATCTCTAAGTTCATTGTAAGGGCAAATAACATGTCATTACACATTTATCCAAACGCATAGAATGTAAAACAAACAAAAAAGAGTGAACTGTAATGTGAATTATGGAATTAGGTGATTATCATGTGTCAATATAGGTTTATCAGTTGTAACAAACCTACCGCTCTAGTGGAGGGTGTTGATAATAGGAGAGATGATGCATATGTAGGGGCAAGGGTATATGGGAAATCCCTGTATCTTCCTTCCTTCCTCTCAATTTTGCTGTGAATCTAAAAGTGCTCTAAAAATAAATAACAAATAAATAAATAAATAAATAAATAAATAAGTTTTTAAATAAAATTAAATCAATTGTGTACCTTTATTACATCTGCAACATTCTTTGACTTTTGTCATATTTCAGTGGCAAAAAACAGGTCACAAGTTCTGCCCCCATTCAGGTAGAAAGAATTACACCAGGATGGCATAGCTCATGGAGGGAGCATGGTGGGGGGAAGGGGTACTCCTGGTGAGTCTGCCACATATAAAGATAGCTGAACTAAATGAAACCTGACTTCCCGAATCAAAATTATGTTGCTCACAAGGGACAAGCCATAAAGAAAGCACCTTCTTCTGCAACCCTCTTATCATCATAGAATAACAAGGCTGATTTCTGTCTGAGTGGCTACACATATCACACAAGCAACAATTACAACCAGCCATTACTCTTCAGCCTTCACACCAGCATATTCATTCACGTGCACTCCAAATAAACTCTCTTTCCCTATCAGACAATGACCTAAGTATTAACAATTGTTTTTCCTTGTCCAGAGGATATTTCCTTTAGAAGTATGCAGCCTAATTTTTTTAATTGTAATTAAATCTCTTCTAATAACTCAATAGAAAAATCAAGTAGACTTTATCCACTAGAATTTGTCTAGTCATAATTTCTAACTTAGTATATAAGGAATCTCTGGGGCATTTATTGACATTTATTTTTTTTTTTAACTCACAGTGATTCATTCTCACATTACATCACTTAACTTTGCACATGACTGTTTCCAGATGGTACTGAAATGATCTGGCATCCAGATATTGGTTACTGCATTAATGAAAAGAAGTGGGTTGTCTACACAAGTCCTAGTCTGAAAAATCAAAACCTCAAGGAGAAAAAACAAAAAAGAGATCCCTTACATCTCAGCTACAAAGAAACAGAGAAAGTAACTAGCAAAAGAACACTAAGTAAAAAATGCTAAGCTTGAAGAACCTTCTGTCAGGGCAGTAATGACCTTGGAGAAAGTTTGCAGAAGTTAGCAATTTTGCAGGTTGATTTTAAATCCTGTCTGCATGATCTTGAATAATTTGTTAGTCCTGGGAGTGATTTATCTAGAATCACTCATTTGGAATAATTATCTGAAACCAAAATTTAACTCTTGCTTGAGGACCATTTGTAAATTTATTGCTAGAAATAATATTAAATTTATTGCTAGAAATAATAAAGCCATCAAGTCAATCAATGAGGAAGTGTGTGCTTAAGCCGTGTCACATGCCCAGTGCAGGGCTAGGCCGTGTGCCAGACTTGACTTTGATATGAATCTGGATCTAGTAATGGAGTCAGGGTACTGAGGAAGTCTTGTCACCAGACAAAGCTGGTTATCTTTTAGGTATACAATGACATAATGACTTGTCACAGAATGCCTTGTTGCAGATTAATACTTGTGTTCTTGTCTTTACACAAGTGCGGGAATGTCTAGGCATCCAGGTTGCTACTTTCAGAATGGTTACTAACCGTAAAGACATTAATGCATCTTGGCCCCTTTGGAAGGCTTTGATGTCAGTTTCTCAAGATTAATCAGTCGCCTGTGTCAAAATTAGGGAAGGTGCCAGGGTATTGTGCCACCACCCCCATTAGGCAATAATACCAGGAACATAGCAGGTGTTTATTAAATATTGCTGTAAAATTGAATGCATGGCAATCTGTATATAGCCTTTCTGGAGGGTTGAGGATAATTTGGGCCTTACAGCAGTCTTTGCCATGAGAACTTCCCCTGCCCTGTACCCCATGGATTGGGCATCTGTCAGGCATCCTTCCAGCTTTGCCACCTTACCTGTCTGGTCTCAGTGGAAGGAGGAAGAAGGTCCAGCTAGATCAATCAGATTCGCTCTTAAAAATCTAAACTGAAAGATAGAGATTGGTACTTAAGGGGCACCTGGGTGGCTCAGTCGTTTAAGCATCTGGCTTCAGCCTATATCATGATCTCACCACTCCAGAGTTCAAGCCCCATGTCAGGCTCTGTGCTGACAGCTCAGAGACTGGAGCCTGTTTCAGATTCTGTGTCTCCCTCTCTCTCTCTGCCTCTCCCCCGCTCACACTCTGTCTCTCTCAAAAATAAACATTAAAAAAAATTAAAAATAAAAGTTGAGCTATTTAATGGTGGAGCTAGGAAGACTATCTTTCTGAGAATTGGTTTTTTATAATTTCTTTGGATTCTATGAAACGTCTTTTCAGTAAATCTCCTTTTCATTCATTTATTTTTGTTTACTTTGAAGATATTACTTTCAACCAAAGATGTCTTAAGACATTAAGCCTTTTGAAATGTGCTGGAGGCCAAATAAAGGAACAGGAGACATCTGTGGGTGAATTACCTTATTTCCTCATTTTTTTCACTTTAAGCATGAAACCTAGTAAACTTAGAACTTTTAAGAATATATAATAGCTTTTATTTCCATCTTCACATTGCAATCTCTTAGGGATGTAGCAAGTTAAGCTCAGTTAAATTTATTTTCTAGAAAATGTTTTTGTATCAACAATAGCTCTCTAGCTTAAAGCAGGAAGGGAGACAGAGAGGAATATGAGTTTATAATTCCCAGTAGGAGTAGTTTAACATAAAGAAAGTGACAGATGTACCGTAAAGAACGTGAAGAGATTCAGTAGCTTTTAACACTTCTGTTGAGCATTCAGTAGAGGTTTGCTATTTATAAGCTGTAGTTTATAGATTGTCTGACTCTACTCTGTTTCATGATACATATAATATTAAATGAACATATACATAGACTTAATAAAATGCAAGTAAGTTTGTATCTTATGTTGATTTTTTACAATCATAGAACTCTGAGAACTATGAAGAACAAAGGGTTACAAAATATTACGTTTAAAACATTTTATTGAGGGGTGCCTGGGTGGCTCAGTCAGTTATAGTCAGTTAAGCGTCCAACTTCAGCTCAGGTCATGATCTCACAGGGCTCATGGGTTTGAGCCCCTGCATCAGGCTCTGTGCTGACAGCTCAAAGCCTGGAGCCTGCTTTGGATTCTGTGTCTCCTTCTCTCTCTGCCTCTCCCCCACTCACGCTCTGTCTCTGTCTCTCAAAATACAAACATTAAAAAAATTTTTTTTAACTTGTTATTGAATAGTATTATTTTAAAATTTCTATAATTTTTTTAATATCTAAGACTGCTTTGCTTCCTTTTTGCTTGGATATTTTTATTACACTTTTCAATATGCTTAAAATATTTTATAAGATACCCTATGATGAAACTCACCTGCTTTAGAGAATATACAATTTTATTGATGATATATTGCTGATTCTTACTCTTTGCTAAAAAATATAAGTTCAAATAGGCTACAGAGAATGATTAAAAACTAAAAATTGTATGTGTTGATATGTTGAACTTATTACTGTATTTGGTACTTAGTCATCGGAATAACAATTACTAATATCACAGAAGCGCATGCCTTTCCAACCTGCCACATTGCCGCGGACTACATGGGTCTGTCTGCCTCAGCTCCTGCTTTGCCTTCACGGGTAGCAGCACGACCCATGGTTATTGCCCAGTCTCATTCTACAACTCTTTTTCTGACCACATTTTAGCTCAACCAGAAGACTGATTCAGATCTCCTGCTGTCATCACCTCTCACGCCAAACTCAGTAGTGAAAGATGGCAGGATGTACATTTACACATATCAATGGGCAAGAGCCCAAACTTCAGAATCAGATCTTGTCACCACTGGGTAATCATCTGGATATACCAATGATGCTCATTCAACAGCTGAAAGGCTGGTAGGCAGAATTCCATGGAGAAGCTTGACTAGGTGAGGGTAGCTCTTCCAATTAGGTGATGCAAAACAGAATGGAAATAAACTGGTCCCTAAACACTCTAAGTCTGATGTCATGTCCTCTGGGGGCTTTCCTGTTGTTTCATTTCCTAAGACAGAAATCAGGTGTTCATTCCTTGACCACCTAGCATTATGCCTATCCATGAGTCAGCCCTCCTGATGTCCAAGATTTTTAGCCCACATGATCCCCCTGCCATATGCATTCCACTGGGAGGAGCAGAGGAAATTTTGTGGACCCCACATGTCTGTAGCTTAAAAACAGAGGAAAAGAGGAAAAGAGGAAAAGACAGGTGAAGAATGACTTAAAGCTGGTGAGAGATAAAATATAAAAGAAAGAAAAAGAGAGAGTGACTTTTACCATCAAAGGGGAAGAAGCTTACATATTGGTTTATAATCTTTTTTCTTCCTGAGGATAATTTCTAGTCATTACTGTAAACTCCCACAGAAAATGTTTCTATGAGACATCTCTCTACCACATTTCTTGAGATTTTTCTTTCATAATTCTATCCAGGAAGATAGAATTCCTACACCTAGGAAGAATAATACTGATAATAATATTGTTATAAATTCTATAATAATATGATTATAATACTTTTGCTATATTTACTATCATTATTGCTAATTTTAACTGAGCCTATGTACCAGACACAATTCCAAGTAATTTACATGAATTGTCTCATTGACTTCTCCCATCAAATATACACATAATGTTCTCCCCATTACCAACAGAGAACTCGAGGCCCAATGAGATTGAGTAATTCGCCTAATATCACAGAGCTGAGTAGTAGAGCCAGGATTTGAACCTACGCAGTGCGACCCAAGCTCTTACTCACTGAGATATTCTATGTATATGAACTGAACCCCTTTTATATTGAAGCAATTTCTTAACTCACTCAGTGAATACATCCAACCAGACAGGTCCAAGTTCTTCTAAAGCTTTTCCATGTCAAACAGCGTTAACAGTCAACATCCTCCTTCAGGTTGAACTATCTCAGGGAAAAAAATTGTTGTATCAAGTGTCTTTCTACCTGCTTGAACTTTTGAAGAATTGGGAACAAGGAGGGTGGAAAAAATATAACAACAGAGGCTTGCTTTTGGATTGATTCATTCTTTCTTTCCACAAATGTTTGAATGAACATTTTGCTTTGTAGCCTAGAGACTGAGGATCACCAGTAAACCAGCGGCTCCTTTATTTGGGCCTGTTTACCCTCAACCCAGCAGCTTCCTGAAGACCATCTCTTAAGAGTGGTTTTTGGGGCGCCTGGGTGTCTCAGTCGGTTGGGTGACCGACTTCGGCTCAGGTCATGATCTCACGTTCCGTGAGTTTGAGCCCCGCGTCGGGCTCTGGGCTGATGGCTCAGAGCCTAGAGCCTGCTTCCGGTTCTGTGTCTCCCTCTCTCTCTGCCCCTCCCCCGTTCATGCTCTGTCTCAAAATAAATAAACGTTAAAAAAAAAAAAAAAAGAGTGGTTTTTGTGTCAGGCGTAAGACACATAGTCACATCACATAAGAACCTAAACATGAGAAATGTTATACAAGGCATGGGATTGAGAGTATTTAAATAGTATATAACACCAAAGGGAAAAGAACATCTGATTCTTATACACAGCCAGTAAAAAGAGTATAAAATGGCTTTAACATCTTACGATGCCAGCCATCCCAAGAGAAGTCTATTTGTGTAAGTCATGGAATTGAAGCCATTTCTCTGCAGGAGATTGGGTGTTCCTGGCCACGACTGGGTACTAAACGAGCTGGCCCCATGGTAATCTAATTGCAAGGCGTGTGAGACAGCCCCTCAGAGGTGGCTAGGGCACAGAAGAAGGTATAATGGGATTAACTGGACCCAGCAAGAAGCCTTCAGACCCAACAATAAAGCCTCCAAGGGAAGGAGTAGCATCATAGTGGCTCTCCTCAAATGTACGTTGGGTAGAGTCCCCTGAACCTGTTTGTGTGGTAGGGAAGAGCAAATTGCAAATTAAAAACTAAATTCTCTAACATATGTAAAATACTGGCATTAAAAACACAGTGCTTTAGGAATCCTCCAGTATATTGTATCTCCACTTTACAGTAGTATCAGTATTTCCCAGGAACTTGTTAGAAATACAAATTCTCTGGTCCACCTCAGATCAGAAAGTGGAGCCCAGCAGTCTGTATTTTAACAAGCCCTTCTGGTGATTCTGACGTACATTAATGTTTGAACACCGTTAAACCAGAGAGACTTTACTCACCCTTCCAGGTCCAGGCTTTCCGTGTCTGTTTTTATGCCGCCGCCATCTTGTATTGATTATTACAGATATGTAATATAGTTGAAAGTAATAAATGTAATATCTCCAGCTTTGGTCTTCTTCCTTAAGACTGTTTTGGCTATTCAGAGTGTTTTTGTGGTTCCATACAAATTTTAGAATAAAAACTATTTCTGTGAAAAATGCCATTGTAACTTTAGTAGGGATTACATTGAATCTGTAGGTTGCTTTGGGTCATAAGGATAGTTTAACAATATGAATTCTTCCAATCCAAGAATATGTGGTATTTTTCCATTTCTTTGTGTCTTCTTCAATTTCTTTCATCAAATGTCTTACAGTTTTCAGTATACAGATCTTTTCACCCCTTTGGCTAAATTCATTCCCAATTATTTTACTGTTTTTGATGTTACTATAAGGCTTAAATTTTTTTTAAGGTTTATTCATTTTTCAGAAACAGAGAGAGACAAAGCTGTGAGTGGGGAAGGGGCAGAGCAAGAGGGAGACACAGAATCCGAAGCAGGCTCCAGGCTCTGAGCTGTCAGTACTGAGCCCGACGCGGGGCTCGAACTCACAAACTGTGAGATCATGACCTGAGCCGAAGTCAGACGCTCAACCGACTGACCCACCCAGGCGCCCCTATAAGGCTTAATTTCTTAATTTATCTTTCAGATAGTTTCTTGTTAGTGTATTAAAGCATAACTGACTTTTGTATATTGATTTGTATCCTGCAGATTTACAAAATACATTAATTAGATCTAACAGTTTTTTTTCATGGAAACCTTTAGGGTTATCTGTATGTAAGATCATGTCATCTGAAAACAGACCATTTTACTTCTTCCTTTCTGATTTGGATGCCTTTAATTCTTTTTCTTACCAAATTCTCTGACTAGGACTCCCAGTACTATGTTGAATAATAGCAGTGGGAGTGGACATCCTTGTCTTGTTCCTGATCTTAGAGGAAAAGCTTTCAGTTTTTCACTGCTGAGTATGATCTTAGCTGGGGAATTGTCAATATGTCCTTTATTATGTTGAGGTACATTTCTTCGTTTGTTGAGAGTTTCTCTCCCGAAAGAATGTTGAATTTTGTCAAATGCTTTTTCTGCATCTATTGAGATGATCATATGATATTTATCTTTCACGTGCTAATGTGGTTTCTCATCTTTATTGCTTTGAGCATGTTGAGACATCTCTGAATCCCAGGGATAGACCCCACTTAATAATGGTATATGAGCCTTTTAATATATCGTTGAATTTGGTTTGCTCATATTTTGTTCAGGATTTTTGCATCTGTGTTCATCGGGGATGCTGGTCTGTAGTTTTATTTTCTTATTATGTCCATATCTGGTATCAGGGTAATACTGGCCTCCTAAAATGAGTTTGGAAGTGTTTCCTCTTCCTCAATTTTTTAGAAGAGTTTGAGAAGATTTGTCATTGATTCTTCTTTAAATGTTTTAGAATTCACCAGTGAAGCCATCTGGTCCTGGGCTTTTCTTTGTTGGGAAATTTTTGATTACTGATACAATGTCTAACAATTCTATTCATAGCAGTCACCTGTTCCAGACTCTACAGACCAGTTTTGTGTGGGGAAGAGATTTACCCCCTGGTCAGCAGACAGCACCAGCTGTATGGAGTTTGGCAGTTCCTGCTCTGGGGGACGGCCCACGGCGCAGTTTCTCTTGACTCCCCCAGCTGAGGCCAGTTTGGTGATTTCAGGGGTTCTCAAGGGCCCAGGATGTCTGTGTGCAGCAGTGGTGAGAGCTCTTCGATTCTTTGGTGGCACAAACTGCTGGAGACCTCCTGATCTCCTTTCTCCCGTGGGAGATATTGTGGCTGAGAGGGCCCCTTTTAGCACCAGGTCTGGTTTGCAGGCACCGTGCAGTCATGAGAGCACTGGCGTCTGATGTGCAGCCACAGGGCAGGTGCAGAGTGCTGGTGCATGGGAAAGAATAGCTCTGGCGGTCAGGGGCTGGCTGGCCCTCCGTGGCAGTGGCTCTGGTACTTGAGATGCCTGCGTGTGCATGTGGAGCAGCTGCAGGGCTAGAGTCTGGGCCGTGGGTGTGTATGGAACGTCCCAGGAGCTGAGGTCCGGAGTGCAGGTACGGGCTTGGCGGCTGGAGTTCTGGGGTCCAACGCCTATGTGGGGTTGGGGGTAGGGGGTCTGCTGGCCTGGTCCCAAGATGACACAACAGTAGCTCCTTCCCAAGAAGGCACACAGCAGCGTCTCGCGCCCCAGGTGTCTGCGACAGTGATGAGGTCACTGGGGACGTGGGTGGTACCAGCCTCACAGCTGATACTGATACTGACAGTAGTAGTGATAGCCCCACCCTTCTCTGTTTCTAGCCTTCTGGGAATATCTTGGCTATGCTATCGCCCGCCAATCCCTTCTGTGTGGTTAGTCTTTTTTTTTTTTTTTTTTTGCTTTACTGTTTTTTTTTTTTTTTCCTGTAGGTTGATTTGAATCTTGAGCCCTCCGAGGGCTCTTTTTTATTTTATTTTTAATTATTTTTAATGTTTTTATTTATTTTTGAGAGAGAGAGCGCGAGCGAGTGGAGGAGGGGCAGAGAGAGAGGGAGACACAGAATCTGAAGCAGGCTCCAGGCTCTGAGCTGTCAGCACAAAGCCCCACACCCGGCTCAAACTCATGAACCGAACTGACCCGTAAGATCATGACCTGAACTGAAGTCGGATGCTTAACCCACTGAGCCACACAGGTGCGCCTCCTAGGGCTATTTTAATTCATGGATTGCTAATTGTGTTGTCTCTTCCTCTCTCTCTCTCTCTCTCTCTCTCTTTCTTTCTTTCTTTCTTTCTCTTTTTCTTTCTTCATGGGAAGGTGAAAGATAGTTCTCCCATCTTACTGAAGTCCTACATCCATCTTTTTCTATTCACACAGACTAGTCCAAAAATATTTACCCAAGGGTCAAGATTTAATAGAATCAATTTTTACTGCTTCGTTAAGTACATTCTTGAGTGCAACCGGCCTTTTCTGTTTTCCCCCTGAAAGTATGTGGCAGCAAGAATACAATGACTAGAAATGCAGAACAGTTAGTACCATTGCTGGTATTTGTGCCAGGACACCTGCAGTTGGAGCCATCATTGCTTCTGCACCATCTATGCAAATGTCAACAATGGCGGGGGGGCGGGGAAAGCAGATGTCTTAGTGTTGTGAAGTTTTGACCCCATGGTCTCTCTGCAAGTTTCCTGGGAACCCCCCAAAGGGCCATGGATCACACTTTGAGAAACACTTATTAGATAGAGTTCCCCTATTGCTTGGTGGTAATTCCAGTAGAATGTAAGCTTCTTAGGGATTTGTCATTTTACCGGTTTGTCATTTTACTCCCAAAGCCTAGAAAAGTGCTCAGCATAAAATACTGCAAAATAAATATGTGTATAACAAGCAAATGAATGTAATGTTAGCTTGCACTGCACTGTTTTTTTATAGTGTTCCCCTAATAAATGCCTATCAGTTACTTTGGGTGATAGAAAAAAAAAAAAGACAGACTGTATAAAGCTGGTTGCTTAAAAGGCTTACCCTGCACATGGAGATATCGTAAAAATTATAGTCAAAAGTGATTGTCTCTAATTCCATAGGGAAACGAGTCTTGTGCCTGAAAGTAATTGAAGCTGCTTCTTCTGATGCATGCTCTAGAAGCTTCCTCATCAGTGAGCCATGCACAGATGCAAACTACATTCTTTTATGTTTTTTTTTTCTTTTACAAAGCTTCATTTAAAAGACCGTGCAGAGAGTAATTATAAAAAAGTTAATATCCACTTGCTTTTCAACTAATTTTTTAAAAACAGAAATAACTGCTTCTTATTTCAATTATTTGTTGCTATAAATAATATAGCAATGGCAAAGCTAATTGCATTTGTTCAGGGGCGAACTTGTCAGGTAAAGAACATAACACCCACCCATCAAAAGTCTGCTGCAAGGGCAAGGGCTTCCACACTTTTGTGCATGCCATTTTCTCTGCACAGCACATGCTATCCCCCCTTCTGAAGGGTAAGCCTGGCCCATCCTTCAAGCCTTACCTCAGTTTTACCTCTTCCCAATGGCCTCTTACTGTTCCCCAGATGCAGGCTGTTTTTCCATCAGTTTCCCCTGTCATTTATGCATACCCTACTAGAGCACTTAGCACAATGAATTTTAGATCTTCACCAGTAAGGGTGATGTAATTGTCAACTTTGAGCCCCCAAGACCTGGTAGAGTGTCTGTAACAGAGTAAATGTTTAACAAATGATATTCGGGATTGTTGTTGTTGTTTTAAAAATGCCGAATTACTATCCCATTGCAGGAATCAGGCAAAGCTGTCTTATCTTCTGATTATCATACAAATACATCGTGATTCATGCCCTAGTACAACATTATCACCTAAGAGAAACTGTAGATTTCATAAATGCTGTATAAAACTCGGTAACCTTGAATAAATGCAAAGAATAATAAAGTAGTCGGGGCTCCTGAGTGGCTCAGTTGGTTAACCGTCTGACTTCAACTCAGGTCATGATTTTGCGGTTCGTGATTTCGAGCCCTGTGTCCAGCTCTGTGCTGACCACTCAGAGCCTGGAGCCTGTTTCAGATTCTGTGTCTCCTTCTCTCTCTGCCCTTCCCTGCTCATGCTCTGTCTCTCAAAAATAAACATTAAAAAAAAAATGTTTTTTAAGAATAATAGAGCAGCAAGAAAAATAATGGAAAGCAGCTTAATTCTTGAGTGTTTTTCAGAACCTTCAAGGAAAAAGTGCATTAATAAACAGGACGGTCCAACTCCTTGCCACCAAGCAAACTGTGATTCTTGGACCAGCAGCATTAGCGTCACCGACGACTTGTCATAAATGCAGAAATATCAGGTCTCGGTCCCCAAATTGGCATTTATTTTACAAAGTCTCCAGGAGATTTGTAAGCTCTTTGTTAGTGATTGAAAAGAGGTGGTCTCGCTTCTTGAAAATCACATCCATCCATTTCTCCCATTTTGGGGGTCTTCAGAGCAGCTGCCCTCATATCTCTGATCTTTCAGTGCTTTGTAATGCTAAACTTCTGCTGAGGAGTAACAGAGATATTCCTGGAAAGGAAAACAATCCCTGGGGCTGAGGGAGGGGGGTGGGAGGAGGAAGGTCAGTTAAGAGGAAAGGGAGTTCTGGGAAGGATGAGGGAGAATATAAGCTCCAGGGGAAAGATGCTTATAGAAGGTGTGAGTGGTTGGCTCTAAAACATCCGATGTTTGTTGTATTGTCAGTGAAAAGTAGAACAAATTTTATTTTTTTGAAAATGTTTATTTATTTTTGAGAGAGAGGGGGAGAGAGAGCACACAAGCACAAGCATTGTCAGCACAGAACCCAACACAGAGCTTGATCTCAGGAACTCATGAACTGTGATATCATGACCTAAGCCGGAATCAGGACCCGAACGCTTAACCAACCAAGGACCTGGGCGCCTCACAAATTTTATTTTTTAAGTGTGTGCTCTTGAAGAAAGTTTGTTTAACCTATTAGAATCCAGAATAGTCTGCTCAGATTCGGCTTTTTAGCAATAGTATTAGTTAAAATGAAACTAGTAAATTGCTGTTGGTGATAAAGTCATGTGAGTTCAGAAAAACATTTTAAAGTCTCTGATCTTTAAGGAGTAAAAGGATAAGCCATTGGTTTACTATAATTGTTCTATTTCAGCTCACCTATTGGTAGTCTGTGATTTAGCAACTCAGAATTGGGTTTGTTTTTGTTTTTTCCCTAAGGTGTTTTTTCGAAGCTTATTATACCGGTGACTTGTGGTTCTAACTCACTACGCTTAGCAAAAATATGGAGTTCAATAAGAGTCTAGTACAAATGATCTAGGAAGCCTCAGATGCTTACTTTTCACAGTGGAAACAGTCATTTTTTTTTCTTTTTTTTCATATATTCATCGTATGCTGCTTCATATTGAAGGGCTCCAGAATAAGCCACTGTGCATAAAAATTATTTTAGGCCAAAGGCATTTGAGTTCCTAAAATCCCTTATCTGCCTAAAAGCACAACCTCCTAAGAGAAGTCAACTGTCATAAATCCCCAACCATGACCAAGGGCAACTCTAATCCTATCTTCTTAGAGACCCGAAGTCTACACACCCAAGCAGACGTTATAAAACTATCATATCTCGCATCTGTTTTCCTAAAAGCCCATTTATCTTTCAAAAAGTCATTTGTTTTTCCATAAGTGCCCTTTTACCCTCCTCTAAGAAATCATTTGTTCTTCCAAAAGTGTCACTCTGCCCTTCCCCATCCCCAATTAAGATGGGATGTACACCCCAAATTCAACCACCCCCCTGACTCACCTTTCTTTGTGAACTCCCAGATACATATATAATTAAATCTGTTTTTTTTTTCTCTTGCTAATCTGTCATTTGTCAGTTTAATTAGAGGCCTTCAAACACTGAACATAGCAGGGTAAAGTTTTTTGGCTTGCCAACAGTGTTTCATTTTATCAAATTTGATGCAATCAAAATTAGTATTAAAATGGTGGAATACCCAGACCAGAACTAGAATGATTTAACCACTATACACTTATTTATTTAATAAAAAGTTCAGCAAATATGAGATGAATTCACTCTGCATAATCAGTAAAACCATATGAAGCATATAGTAGTGTCGTAGACATCAGTGGTGCATTTACATTTATCACCAATAGTGGTTCTTTTTTCTTCCTTCCTTCCTTCCTTCCTTCCTTCCTTCCTTCCTTCTTTTCTTTCTCTTTCTTTCTTTCTTTCTTTCTTTCTTTCTTTCCTTTTTAATTCATATCCAAGTTAGTTAGCATATAGTACAAAAATGATTTCAGGAGTAGATTCCAGTGATTCACCCCCTATGTATAACCGGCTGAGTTATGGATGACCCAGTGCTCCTCCCAACAAGTGTCTTTCTTAATGCCCCTTACCCATTTAGCCCATCCCCCCACCCATAACCCTTCTAACAACCCTCAGTTTGTTCTCTGTATTTAAGAGTCTCTTATGTTTTGTCCCCCTTCTTGTTTTTATATTATTTTTGCTTCCCTCCCTTATGTTCATGTTTTGTATCTTAAGTTCCTCATATGAGTGAAGTCATATATTTGTCTTTCTCTAATTTCATTTAGCATAATACCTTCTAATTCCATCCACATAGTTGCAAATGGCAAGAATTCATTCTTTTTGATGGCTGAGTAATACTCCATTGTATGTATATACCACATCTTATTTATCCATTCATCCATCAATGGACATTTGGGCTCTTTCCATACTTTGGCTATTGTCGATAGCGCTGCTATGAACAACCAATAGTGATTCTTTAACCATTCGTGGGTCACAAACTGGTGTTTTATTTAGCTGGCACTTTCCTCTGTGCCATGGTATTAAAAGAAACACAGTGGGGGCGCCTGGGTGGCTCAGTCGGTTAAGTGTCTGACTTTGGCTCAGGTCATGATCTTGTGGTTCGTGAGTTTGAGCCCCAAGTCGGGCTCTGTGCTGACAGCTGGGAGCCTGGAGCCTACTTCGGATTCTGTGTTTCCCTCTCTCTCTGCCCCTCCTCCACTCACACTCTTTCTCTCTCTCAAGAATAAATAAGTATTTTAAAGAAATTTAAAAAAGAAAAAAAGAAACTGGATTTGAATACCTTTAAGAGAGGCATACACTGTCTGGTTTTACATCATTTCTACCACTCTGTAGTGTCCTCTATGTTTATGTCACTCATTTTACATGTGTTTAATACCTTTGTGGCCCCTAAAGACCATTGGGCAAGTATCTTCTGATTTTAATCAGATTGTTGAGGATAACTGTAAGATATCTTCTAAATTCTGAATAATATTATCCTAAACAAAGAGCTACACCTGAATCCATATCATTAAATTTTATTTCAGCAGACTTGTGTTATGTCAACATTACACAAAAACAGCAATACTTCCCTTTAACAACAAAAGAATAACCTGAATTTTGATATTAACAGCTCTAAACTTTTGGGGGCTTATAGACCAATGGAAAGTCTGATGAAAGCCATATACCTTCTCCCCAGTAAAATGTACACACTTCCCCTCTCCCCCAAAATATTTTGCAAGAAATTTCAAGTTATTTACAGGCTTTCTAAGGCCCATTCTTAGATTTCTTTTTCATGCGCACTTAATATGGTAAAAACTAAACAACTTATGTTTAAAAACTGAGCTTTCGAATAAACTACTACCTTAAGTCTGTGTTAGCGTCATGGTGAAATTATGTTGGATCGCCACACTTATCTCATAGTTTTGTCTTCTCAAATTGAATGTTTTATGTTACGAGCTCTTGGAGAAAGGACTATACCTATTGTACTTGTCTCCCAATACAAAACATAATTCTGTACTTGGCAACACTACTAATGATACCGTCTCCCTAATCTTTAATATTTGGCAAGCATACCTGACACCTGCACCCAGGTTGGAAAGTTGATGTATCAGGGATGTGGAATGCTTTAGCGTTTACTGTTGGTGGCAGCACAAAATGAATGTCATTCTTAAATATATTTTTATAAAAGGTGGGGCATTTATATTAATCTGGTTATTACTATTTAAATACACATCTTACCATTTGGCCATTATGCTATATTATGCAAAGTCTGCAGGTATTTTATTTTATTGTGTACTTTTCTACACGATTGCATAGTCTCTCTAACTGTTATCACAGAGGATACTGTGCCATCCATTTTAGTATTTCTGATAGCTGAATGACAAAAGAAAGGTAAAGGCTGCGGTAGAAACTTAGGTACCTATTACCTAACAACCACAGAATTGCCATCACATACAAGATACTCTTACTTGAAGAGCTGTGTTGATTTATACTCGACGTGTGTGATTTATTAAACCTCCTTTAGGAAGAAGCTGTTCTTACTATAAATCAAGACTTTGTTTAATTCCTTCTCACAATAAACACTAGCATGAGGCACCTACCTATGTTCTTGAAAAAGGACACTTGTAGTAAACATAAAAACACACTAATATGCTGTTTTATTTTTATTCATTGTCTGTCTCATTTAATAAGTACCATCAATTGAATCCTGACTTCACAAGGTGACAACTGAAAAAATTTAAAAAGCTGACTGTGCATTATATCGTAAAGAGTTCTGAAAGTTAAATCTAACAAATTGGCTTGTATACAGTGTTTATTCAATACTGATTTCATTCCCCTTCCCTTATCAGGGTGATAGAGTAAGAACTTCAAGCAAAATTTTCAGAGCATTAAAGTCAGACAATATCTTTGTAAATATACAAAATTAACATTGTTCTCTAAGTTTTCACTCCAAATATTGAAATAAACATATGATTGTTTCCTTTTGTTCAGAAAGTATGACAAAGATTAGGCTTCATCTATCTGGGCTTATTTTGGTTCATATCTGTCTGGGGAATGAGATGAGTGTTTTTCAAACCTTTTAAAATTAAATTAAAAACGGGAAAATATATTTAAGCAGCACCAAATTGTGGCTTGTCCTCATTTCTCTCCTTATAAGAATGATTAAGGAAGACCTTCAGAATGTTTGGCCATTTAAGCAACATCGACCCTGAGGAGCCGCCAAAGCACAGTAGGTAAAAAAAGTTTAAGGAAAGGAACATTCCAGAACCAAGGAACAGCATGGGCTAAAACAAAGATATGAGAAGACAAAAAATATATACAGAAAATGTGAATAGCAAGAATAATCCTATAGGACAGTGGTAATCAAATTGTGTTCCAGGAAGTCCTAGAGTTATGTGGAGTAGATTAGGTGCCATGGTGGAGGGGAAGGGATGCAAGTAATTGGATCTTCAGAGAGCCCTTCAATGCCTATAACACTGGAGCACCTCCATTTTTGTTTCTTTACATGTTGGGGTTCCATATATAATTCATTTTCAACAAAATTTTCCACGCTGAAACAGAGGAAAAAACTCGCCTTGGAATTTTTGTTGAAAACTAAATTTAGCTAGCTTAAGCAAAATAAAGTTGATTTATTATAAAGATCTGGGCATTTCTCACAACCGAGTACAAAAATGTGAGCAAGAATTGAGCCTATCACTCCAAAGACAAGAATGTATAAAGCTTCAGAAGGAACTGAATACAGGATGTGAAAAAAAAATCAAGGGTTCAGAGAACGTGCTTTCTCTGTCTCTCAGTCTTATTTCTCTCTGTGAATAGATTTTATAATTATTTTTTCTGTGGAGAAGTTTTATCTGCTACTCTGTCAACACGGTCAGAGAAGCAGCAAGTCAACACTCCCAGTGTTTACATGGTGCCAGGGACTGGCTGACTGGAGCTCTGGTCGCAGATAAAGAGGGCATAGAGATTGAAAAAAAAAGAAAGAAAGAATGAGTGACCTGTGGAACAACATCAACTGGCCACATTTCTGTATAATTGGTGTTCCAGAAGGAAAGTAGGAGGACCAGAAAACATATTGAGGATATAATGGCTGAAAATTTCCATGTTTGATAAAATTTATAATTAATAGTTCAAAGAAGCTTAATAACCTCAAGCAGAGTGAAACTAAAGAAAACTGTATTAAGGCATATCATAATCCAATTGTTGAAGATCAAGTCCTAAAAAGACAGTCTTGAAAATAGCCAGAGAAAAAAGGCAGACTGAATACGAAGGACAAAAAACAAAGAAAGAAAGAATAATGGTGAACTGGTCAGAAGCACAATAGAGCAGTATCTTTATTTTATGTTTTTAATTTGTTTAATGTTTATTTTTGAGGGGGAGAGAGAGAGAGAGAGAGAGAGAGAGAGAGAGAGAGAAGGAGCGGGGCGAGGGGTAGAGAGAGATGGAGACAGAATCCAAAGCAGGTTCCAGGCTCCGAGCTGTCAGCACAGGAGCCAACGCGGGGCTCCCAACCCATGGACCACGAGATCATGACTTGAGCCAAAGTCGGACGCTTAACCGACAGAGCCACTCAGGCTCCCCTAGAGTAGTATCTTTAAATACTTAAAAACAGAAACAAAAACAAAAACCTTTTATTCTAGAATTCTGTATCCAGCAAAACTGTTTTCCAAAAATAAAGGTGAAATAACAACCTTAGACAAACAAAAGCTTAGAGAATTCATCACCAATAAACCTTTAGTACAAGGAATGTTGAGGTGAGTTTGTGAAAGCAGAAGGAAAATTATATCAGAGAGAAATATAAATCCTTAGGAAAAAAATGAGTAGCACCAGAAATGGTAAATATCTGGGTAAATATAAAAAGGTATTTTTAAGTTCTTTAGAAGATACTCAACTATTTAATGCAAAAATCATAATACACTGAAGGGTTTAAGCATAGGTACAAGTAAAATATTTTTTTTTTATTTTTTTTTTCCAACGTTTATTTATTTTTGGGACAGAGAGAGACAGAGCATGAACGGGGGAGGGGCAGAGAGAGAGGGAGACACAGAATCGGAAACAGGCTCCAGGCTCCGAGCCATCAGCCCAGAGCCTGACGCGGGGCTCGAACTCACAGACCGCGAGATCGTGACCTGGCTGAAGTCAGACGCTTAACCGACTGCGCCACCCAGGCGCCCCGGTACAAGTAAAATATTTTATAACAATAGCACAAAGAGAGAAATGGAAATAAACTAACATTTTATACTAAATATAAAATGGTATAATATCACTTATAAAATGTATGCCATTAAAGAAGTATATTTTATCCCTAGAAACTTCTTAAATATAAAATAATAAGGTATTACTAATAAGCCAACAATGGAGATAAAACAAAGTCATGAAAATATTCAAGCCAAAAGAAGGAAGAGGTGGCTCAGTTCAGTTAAGTGAAAGGACTCTTGATTTCCACTCAGATCATGAGCCCAGGGACTTGAGTTTGAGCCCTGCATTGGTCTCAGCACAGAGCACAGAGCGGGCTTGAGATAGCTTCTCTCTCCCTTTCTCTCTGCCCCTCCCCTGCTCCTTCTCTCCCTCTCTCTCCCTCCCCTCTCTCTCAAAAGAAATAAACTAAACTAAAATGAAATAAGGAAGGAAATGAGGAATAAAGGAAAAGACACTTTTTTTTAAATATGAAATTTATTGTCAAATTCGTTTCCATACAACACCCAGTGCTCATCCCAACAGGTGCCCTCCTCAATGCCCATCACCCACACTCCCCCTCCCTCCCACCCCCCATCAACCCTCAGTTTGTTCTCAGTTTTTAAGAGTCTCTTATGGTTTGGCTCCCTCCCTCTCTAATATCTTTTTTTTTTTTTTTCCTTTCCCTCCCCCATGGTCTTCTGTTAACTTTCTCAGGATCCACATAAGAGTGAAAACATATGGTATCTGTCTAGGAAAAGACACTTTGAACAAACGAAACTAGTAGCATATAGGAGATTTAAACCCAAAATGACTTGGAAAGCCTGACAATATCAAGTGTTGGTGTGGATAATGAGGCATTCTCAGACCCTGTTGCATTTGGGTATGCAAAATGATTTGGAAAGCAGAATGGGAGTTTCTTATGAGTTTAAATATATACTCTTACCATATAGCCCAGATTCCATTACTAGGTATTTTCACTTACTTGTGAACATTCGTTGGAGCTTTATTCCTGATAGCCCCCGAAAGAAAGCAACTTAAATTTCCACAACTGGTGAATGGATAAACAAATTGTGGTATATCCGTGGAACGAAATACTCCTCAGCAATAAGAGAATAAACTACAAATACAGGCAACAATATGGATGAGTCTCATTATCATGATGCTAAATAAAGGAAGCCTGAGACAGAAGGACTATCTACTATATGGCTCTATTTGTACAAAATTCTCTAAAAGGCAAAATTATAAAAACAGAAAGGAGAGCAGTAGTTACCAGCTGCTGGAGGTGAGGGGAAGGGGAAGGATTTGACTCCAAGCGTGTACCTTGGAACTTCCTGACCCCCAGAGGTTCACTTTAGACTTTAGCTCATTACACTAAACAGCCAAGAGTGAAAGTCTGCCTCAGACCATTCAAAAACTGTCAGTTTGGGGGCACCTGGGTGACCCCATGGGTTAAGTATCTGACTCGTGATTTCAACTCAGGTCGCGATCTCGCAGTTCGTGAGTTCGAGACTGGCATCAGGCTCTGAGCTGACAGTGTGGAGCCTGCTTGGGATACTCCCCCTCCCCCCTCTCTGCCCCAAATCTACTATCTCTCTCTCAAAAATAAATAAGTAAACTTAAATTAAAAAAAAAACCCTTTCAGTTTTATGACTTAATTTTCATTAAAGCTTCTCTGCTAAGAAGTGTAACATTTGGTTTTTTGAGTGAAAAACTAATTGAATCTCTTATAGACCAAAGTTATTTTAAACTTGAGTTATAGACTATAAACAAGAAACAATCCCTTGAATGCAGTGCCTAGATGAAAGAATAATACTGAATATAAGCCAAAGAATGTGTGAATAAATTGGTATTTCTTCTGAAAAACCTGGTGACTAAGGATTGAATCAAAGCCTGCTGTGGAGGGCAGAATTCTAGGATGGTCTCCAATATTACAGCATCCTGGTGTATACCTTCCCCTCCCCTTAAGTAATTTTTGGATGTACACATCCAAAAAGTGCCCTAACAATTAAGGGGAGGAGATTTGGGGGATGTGTACACCAGGACCAATGAATATGATAGGTTAGCACTCTGGCAATTATGGTACTGATCAGTTGGCACTGAGTTAATAAAAAGGAAGATTATCATGTCTGGATCTGGTCTAATCAAGGGGAGCCCTTTAAAAGGACGTGAAGTCTAAGAGAGCCATTTTCCTTCTGGCCATAAAGAATGAGCCACCCTGAGTTCTACAACTACAAGGAAATGAATTCTACCCAAACCACATAAGCTTGGAAGAGGAGATTTGTGAGGCTCAGATAAGACTCTGGCCTCTGACTGACACCTCGATTGCAGCTTTGCAGGCCCTGAACAGAGAATATACAGTAATGAGCTTGGGACCTACAAAAACTGAGATAATAAATGGATATCGTTAATATTAAGCTGCTAAATCTGTGGTAATTTGTTACATAGCAATGGAAAACTAATAAGCGCATGCAAAGCAGGTACTGAAGTTCCTTTCTGCTAATTATGACATAAACTCTCAATAAAGCATCTCTCTACTAACAGTGCTGGTTGCATGTTTGCAGTCATGAGAAATTCGCTCACTACCCACAGTAAGCAGGAGCATCTGGAAAGGAAACTGTCAAAGACCTAGTTGTGTGACACTCTTTCCCTTCAAGTAAAAAGATGTATAGGTAAAGCTTTGTATCTTACCTCTCCAACTAGAGTGTACATTCCATTACCTTTTGTAACCATTTAAAAAGTATTTACTTATACTTTTTTTTTTTTGCCCAAAGTCTATATACAGTGTATGATAGAAAAGCAAATTTTGTGATTTTTTTTATTGGTGACTCTTTCACAGATTCCTCAATGATGGTTAATATAATTTAGCTATAATATTAATTTCTGTGACTTTCAATTTCAAGATTCGGACTAACATGCACTCAACTATAATGCCATAACCTTTTCTGATTGTAAACACTCTTTATCCACTAAAGGAATGGTAAATTTCAGTTAGTTTAGCCCAATAATTATTTAGTAATTATAAAAGTTTTTAACATCTATAACAAGTAGCATTACACAATGCTTATAATACTCACATAGTTAATATCCATGTGATGATCATTAGTGGGTACATACCCCTAATTTATAGATGAGAACAGAAAGGATGTCGACTTTATTATTGACTAGATCTCTAAGGAAAGTATATTCTGTAATTGAGTTTTTCAAAAGCTGGATCTCTGAACTTTTTAATTTACATACACAAATCAATAAGATATTTTCAAGCACATATCTCCAGTATGCATATATTTATTTGTTTATGTGTTATAAAGAAATATACTCCTATAGTCTTATATTACAAAGATGACAGTAGGATTTTTTTTAATGAATTGAGGGGTGACTGTAGCTGGGTTGGTTAAGCATCAGGGGCTTAGGCTCAAGTCATGATCTCACGATAAGTGAGTTTAAGCCCCGAATCAGGCTCTGTGCTGTCAGCACAGAGCCCACTTTGGATCCTCTGTCTCCCTCTCCTTCTGCCCCTCCCCTGCTCATTCTCTTTCTCTTTCAAAATAAATAAATATGGGGCGCCTGGGTGGCTCAGTCCGTTAAGTGAACGACTTCATGATCTCGCACTCCTTGAGCTTGAGCCCCCGGATCCGCTCCGTGCTGACAGCTCAGAGCCTGGAGCCTGCTTCAGATTCTGTGTCTCCCTCTCTCTCTGCACCTCCCCTCCCCCCGCCCCCCAAACTCACACTCTGTCTCTCTCTCTTTAAAATAAATAAACATTAAAAAAATTAAAATTAAAAAAAAAAAGAGTCTCTTATGAGTTGCCTCTTCAGAGCCTGGAGCCTGCTTCAGATTCTGTGTCTCCCTCTCTCTCTGCCCCTCCCCCATTCACACGCTCTGTCTCTCAAAAATGAATAAATGTTAAAAAAAATTAAAAAAACAAACAATATAAATAAGCAAGCTTTGAAAAATAATAATTAAAATAAAAAATAAAAAACTGGGATAACATAAGCATTATTTTAACAACCATTTTAACTTAAAAAGGAACAAAATATTTTTTCTTTAAAAATAAACAATACACATTATGTTCCAGGGGATAAAATTAATATTTAACATGCATCATTTATAAAAACATTCTGGCCTAGCACTTTGTAATATAGAAATTTGTAGGTCTGGGTTCAAATTCGGTTTACTAAGATATTTGGGTTTAAAAGCTCATCTTGACTGACCAAAAAAAAAAAAAAAAAAAAAAAAAGATGCAGATTCAAATGGAAAAAAATGTCTGTTTTTCGAATTTGCTTACCAAATCATTCTACTCATTTTTCTATGTTATCCACTAAAGATTTTTGCTGAAATTCAAGAAAATTTTAATCTTCCCTTGATTCTATCAGTTTTTCTTGTTGTAAAATAATCAAGTGTTAATTATATCATTTAAAAAAATATAATTCGTTGTCAAGTTAGCTAACATACAGTGTATACAGCATGCTCTTGGTTTCAGGGGGTAGTTTCCCATGATGTATGGCTTATAAACAACACCCAGTGCTCATCCCAACAAGTGCCCTCCTCAGTGCCCATCACCCATTTTCCCCTCTCCCCTGCCCCCACTCTCATCAACGCTCCATTTGTTCTCTGTATTTAAGTCTCTTGGGGCACCTGGGTGGCTCAGTCGGTTGAGCGTCTGACTTCGGCTCAGGTCATGATCTCGCAGTTCGTGGGTTCGAGCCCCGCGTCGGGCTCAGTGCTGACAGCTCAGAGCCTGGAGCCTGCTTTAGACTCTGTGTCTCCCTCTCTCTCTGCACCTCCCGCCCTAAACCCACACTCTGTCTCTCCTCTTAAAAATAAATAAACATTAAAAAAAAATTTTAAAAAAAAAAAGAGTCTCTTATGAGTTGCCTCTCCAGAGCTTGGAGCCTGCTTCAGATTCTGTGTCTCCCTCTCTCCCTGCCTACCCCCCACTCACACTCTGTCTCTTTCTCCTTCAAAAATAAACATTAAAGGGGAGCCTGGGTGGCTCAGTCGGTTGAGCGTCTGACTTCGGCTTGGGTCATGATCTCGCGGTCCGTGAGTTCAAGCCCCCCGTCGGGCTCTGTGCTGACAGCTCAGAGCCTGGAGCCTGTTTCAGATTCTGTGTCTCCCTCTCTCTGACCCTCCCCCGTTCATGCTCTGTCTCTCTGTCTCAAAAATAAATAAACGTTAAAATAAATAAATAAATAAACAAACAAACATTTAAAAAAATTAAAAAAAAAGAGTCTATTATGGGTGCCTCAAATAAATAAACGTTAAAATAAATAAATAAATAAATAAATAAATAAATAAATAAATAAACAAACATTTAAAAAAATTTAAAAAAAAAGAGTCTATTATGGGTGCCTCCATCTCTGAAACTATTTTTTCACCTTCCCTTTCCCCATGGTCTTCTGTTAAGTTTCTCAAGTTCTATATATGAGTGAAAGCATATGATATGTCTTTCTCTCACTGACTTATTTCATTTAGCATAATACCCTCCAGTTTCATCCATGTTGTTGCAAATGACAGGATTTCATTCTCATTGCCAAGGAGTATTCCATTGTATGTATAAACCACATCTTTATCCATTCATCAGTTGATGGACATTTGGGCTCCTTCCATGATTTGGCTATTGTTGAAAGCACTGCTATACACATCGGGAACATGTGCCCCTATGCATCAGCACTCCTGTATCCTTTGGATAAATTTGGATAAATAGTACTATTGCTGGGTTGTAGGGTACTTCTATTTTTAATTTTTTGAGGAACCTCCATGCTGTTTTCCAGAGCGGCTGCACCAGTTTGCATTCCCACCAACAGTGCATTTCTATACATCAATAATGAAGCAACAGAAAGAGAAATCAAGAAATCAATGCCATTTACAATTGCACTGAGAACCATAAAATACCTAGGAATAAACCTAACCAAAGATGTAAAAGATCTGTATGTCAAAACTATAGAAAACTTATGTAAGAAATTATATCTTTGAACAATCATTCAAAACCTACCAAAACCCTTCTGAAAATGTTTTCTAGAGGCGGCTGGGCGACTCAGTCGGTTGAACATCTGAATTCAGCTCAGGTCATGATCTCACGGTTTGTGGGTTCAAGCCCCGCATTGGGCTCTGTGCTGACAGCTCAGAGCCTGGAGTCTGCCTCAGATTCTGTGTCTCCCTCTCTCTCTGCACCTCCCCCTTCTCACTCTCTCTCTCTCTCTCTCTTAAAAATAAATAAACATTAAAAAAAGAAAAGAAAATGTTTTTTAAAGTAAGCTCTTTTTTCAATATATTTTTTTATTTTAAAAAAAATTTTTTAACGTTTATTTATTTTTGAGAGAGAGAGAGAGACAGAGCATGAACGGGGGAGGGCCAGAGAGGGAGACACAGAATCTGAAACAGGCTCCAGGCTCTGAGCTGTCAGCACAGAGCCCGACGCGGGGCTCGAACTCATGGACCACGAGATCATGACCTGAGCCGAAGTTGGATGCTTAACTGACTGAACCACACAGGTGCCCCAATATTTTATTTTTTAAGTAATGTGGGTCTTTAACTTAGGATCCTGAGATCAAGAGTCGCAGGTTCTACTGACTGAGACAGCCAGAGGCCCTTCCTTTTTGAAGATTGTTAATCAAAGTAGAATATTTGGATTCCATGTTTTTAAGTGTGCAGATTTTTAGCAACAAAATTATACAATAATGGAAACATTCATTTTCAATATGCTCTATCCACAGTCTGCATTTCTTGAAAAAAAGAGTTATTTTCTTTTCATTGATCAACTTCTTGGATCTTAGATTATTCTTCTTCATTAGATTGGGAAACAGCTTGCACTAAGAGCAGGAAATGCGTGAGCTGTGCCATTCCAGGTAGCTTACTTGTGGTTGCATCAGTTATAATGTCTTCAATCAATTGTAATTCTTTTTAAGCCACTAGTCCATTTTCTGAAGGCTGAGGTCAGTGAAAACAAGGGGGAAAAATCCATAAGTCCACCTAAATGAGTCCCAGTGAACTGCTCTGTGTTGTAATAATACATGAACCAGACAGAATATTGCTATCAACCCCTCCTCCATGTTAAAGGCCCATCTTTCCTCCTGCAGTAGGTGATCATGACTGCCCAGGATTCATTGGGAGAGCCAGAGTATGTGTTAAGCTTAGTGTCTTTCTTAGTGTTCAGATTTAAAAAAAAAAATCAGTTTAAAAATTAGAAGAGTTCTACTAGTTTGCCCCCATCTTTGATAGATGTCTCAAACAGCTCATTTAGAAGATTGATGTTTGTGGTCACTTCACCAAGTTCTGGTTGTGGTTGATAGAATTTCAATTCCTGAGTCCTATCCAGAGCTACTGAATCTGAGTAGCTGAGGCAATGATTAAAGTTTTAAAACAAGCCTTACAGGTGATTGTGATATACCCCAAAGTGACAACTTGCCTCCAATCAGTAAACCAAACAAAGTAGAGTAAGGAGCTTACATCAGAATCAACTGGGATGCTTGTTAAAAATACCTACACACTGGATTCTATCCAAGACAAACTAAAACCAGATCTCGACGGGTAAGACCTGGAATTTTATATTTTTTAAGTGCTTTCTCACGCAGGACCAGGTATAGAAACCTCAGCGGTTATATCGTTGAAGTGGGCTTCGTAATAAGAACTGACATTTTTCTTATTCTTCTCAAAATTCTTTTTGCGAACAAGCTTCTAGAGCTTTCTGGGGTTCTGTGGTTCTTAAAATGCAGATCCAGGTTCAAAAGCAACAGCATCACCTGGGAACTTTAGAAGTACAAAGTCTCAGGCCCCACCCCATTCTACTAAATCAGAAACTTTGGGCAAGGGGCTTAGCAGTCTAAGTTTTAACAAGCCTTGCATGCAATTCCAATACACATTCATGTTTAAGATCACTGGTTGAGGCCAAATAATGAAAATTACTTGTCCTTTTCTTTCTTTCTTTTCTTTTTCTTCTTCTTTTTTTTTTTTTTGCAGGTGTGTGTGTGGGGGGGGGTACTTTATGATATACAATTTGATTTTGAAGAAATAACTCCTTAAAAGCTGTATTATTGGCAACGAATGAAGCATCATGTTTTCCCTCTGTGTTTCCCTTTATGTTGTGTGCTGCAGATGTTGGCAAGAGTCGCACCATTTTATATATTTGCATTGGGGGAGTCTGAGATCAGGGTCGAGGAAATCTTTTAAGGTTAAATTCCCACAAATACTTCCTCCTGAAAACCTTGTGCCAGGCCGTGATTTCCCAGCAGATGTTTTCCATTATACAGTTACTGGGTCATGACAGACTTTCCACGGTTTGCAGTTGCCATGGCAACCCCATTTTTTGGTCTGCAGAGAATAGTATACAGCTCAGAGGTGTACGTTTTCTCTTAGTAATGGAAATGTTGATCCATCAAAGAAATGGATTAGTTGACAACTGTACATTTGATAAATCAGCAGTAAATTTGAAGGATCACATTTATTGTATATGCTTTATCCAGTGGTCAGTACACCGTTTCCACTAAATTTTCTAGACAAATAAAGACACTGTGGTAAGCATACCAGTCTTTGAGACTATGAAAAGCTGAGGGAAATATTTTGTTGTTATTATAAGCCATATTTTACATGTAGGGGGAAATGATTGTAAAGAAAAATAGCCAAAAATTTTGGTGATTCATATTTTCTGTTTTACACTCATTTTGAGCCTATTTTGCCCTCAGTCGCTTACTATAAAAATGAAAGCAAGTAGAAATTTGCAAAACAATGATAATTAATAACATTGTAGACTTGAAAGCGATATATGTAGCATCTAATTGTTTGTAATTTCATCTGGGAACTTGTTATCTAGGGTATCATTAGGTTTTACATATACAAAAAGGCTATAGTAAAACACTTTCAGAATTAAGGCCCTTTGAAAAATGAGCCAATTATCATTTTCAAATTAAATCGAGAAAGTTTTTTTTCTCTACCAGTATATGTCTGGACATGGTAATTGTTCTCTCAAGTATTATTCATAACATACTGAAATCATGTTCTGCTTGGTTTATGACCTATATCAGAATGAACATCTTTCAAACAGAGGTATTTTAAGTTATGGTAATTACTTTCAGTACTAGGTCCCATGAAGTCTGGGTCAAAGTGTAATGTTCATCCAGTAACTGTGAAATTGAACTCTATTTCTTGTACTACAGCAGTGGTTGGGGACAGGCTTCATTTTCTACTTTTTTTTTTTGCAATAGTTTAATATTTTTGTCTTGGAATAATTTTGATTAAGTATAATCATGTATATGCATTACACTGATAACAGTTTTGTTTTAGTCCATTCTTTAATTTTTGGAATTGCATTATTTGGTGTAACTAGTGAAAATTGGAAAATGATTCTTTGCCTTAGATGATATAAAATTCTTTATATTCTTTCACTGGCAAGTTTCTCTGAAATACAGACTTTGAAAATATTGTATTTAGGTCTTTTTCCTTATTAGTAGTATGTAACTTGTACTATTTCCTCCGTCTAGATTATGTGCTTCCTGAAGTTCAGTATTATCGCTTTGGCTTGTCTTTGCCTCCCTTGTAGTACCTAACACACATATAGGTGCTCAATAAATTCTTGTTATAATCAATGAAATAAAAATATTTTAGCCCCTTGTATATTTGACTTAAATGAATGTTAATCTGGTACTGCTTTATACATTTTTTAATTTTCCAAATATTCTGAAGTAAACATAAATGATTTTATAATCTGAAAAAAACCTAAGTTTTAAAATAACAGAAATGAAATTCAGTAGCTACTTTTCTTTTTTTTTTAATTTTTTTTAACATTTATTTATTTTTGAGATAGAGAGAGACAGAGCATGAACGGGGGAGGGTCAGAGAGAGGGAGACACAGAATCTGAAACAGGCTCCAGGCTCTGAGCAGTCAGCACAGAGCCCGACGTGGAGCTCGAACTCACGGACCACGAGATCACGACCTGGGCTGAAGTCGGACACTTAACCGACTGAGCCACCCAGGCACCCCAATAGTAGCTACTTTTCTATCTAGACATTCTCTCAGTTCCATATCCCTTGGTAAATATGACAGTGATGTTTGTATGTATTTCTCACCCTTTACCACCTCTGAAATTGTGGATCAAATTTTTGAAGGGAGTAGGTTTATTTATCCAAGAGAAATTATACATCCACACTCAAAGGAACCTCAGAGTTCCCCTCTTACCCCATCCTGTTCTACCCCTTTCCACTCACCTCTCATCCTGTCCTGCTCTGTGTGTTTGTGCTTAAGAAAAAGGAGAATCATACGATTTCAGACCTGGAAGAGACCAGGTCACAGATTACAATCTTTAATGCTCCTGGAGCCAGGCAGTGCCACAGGAGGTGAGGAGGGTTTGCTAGGGACTGTGATATCTCAGAGAATAAGCCCCATCTAAATGGGGAGAAGTAAAGACAGAGCTCCAGCTAATTATTGCTAAGTGAGAATGTAGGCCAACTACCAATTTTTTCCAAAAAATAAAAAAAAATGGATTTTTATGTAAACATCCCAATTTTTAAATGTTGGTAACTGATACATGCATTAAAAAAAAAAAAAAGTACTGCCTGTCAAGTAAAAGGTATGTTCAGGCCAAAATTAGGCCATGAGCTGCCAGGTTTCCACAATGGCTACACTATATTCTCATTTCATAGATGAGGAAACTTAAGTTCAGACTGACGTAAAACCATCTTGGATCTTAGACAAAACCTCCAGTGCTCTTCAATCATAGATGTTGGTGACTTGATGAAGATATTTCCTTACATCAAGAAGGACGTTTGCCAGTATATCCTTTGTGGGAATGGAGTATCTGGAAACCACTTTATATCTTTAATCATGAAAACAAGAAGTTATTTGTTTTGTGGATCAGAAAGTAGAAACAACACTTTGTTTGAATAGGTGATGTGGTCCAACATCTGAGAGGAACATAGGGTAATATTGTTTAATTTGCTTTTATTATTATTTTGTTATTGTAGAGAGAGAGTGCAAGCTAGAGAGAGGGGCAAAGGAGAGACTGAGAGGGAGAATCTTAAGCAGGCTCCACACTCAGTGTGGTGCCTGTTGCAGGACTTGATCCCAGGACCTTGGGATCATGACCTGAGCCAAAATCAAGAGTAGAATGCTTAACTGACTGAACCACCCAGATGCCTCAATATTGTTTATTTTATTTTTTTTTATGAAATTTATTGACAAATTGGTTTCCATACAACACCCAGTGCTCATCCCAAAAGGTGCCCTCCTCAATACCCATCACCCACCCTCTCCTCCCTCCCACCCCCCATCAACCCTCAGTTTGTTCTCAGTTTTTAACAGTCTCTTATGCTTTGGCTCTCTCCCATTCTAACCTCTTTTTTTTTTTTTCCCTTCCCCTCCCCCATGGGTTCCTGTTACGTTTCTCAGGATCCACATAAGAGTGAAACCATATGGTATCTGTCTTTCTCTGTATGGCTTATTTCACTTAGCATCACACTCTCCAGTTCCATCCACGTTGCTACAAAAGGCCATATTTCATTTTTTCTCATTGCCACGTAATATTCCATTGTGTATATAAACCACAATTTCTTTATCCATTCATCAGTTGATGGACATTTAGGCTCTTTCCATAATTTGGCTATTGTTGAGAGTGCTGCTATGAACATTGGGGTACAAGTGGCCCTATGCATCAGTACTCCTGTATCCCTTGGATAAATTCCTAGCAGTGCTATTTCTGGGTCATAGGGTAGGTCTATTTTTAATTTTCTGAGGAACCTCCACACTGCTTTCCAGAGCGGCTGCACCAATTTGCATTCCCACCAACAGTGCAAGAGGGTTCCCGTTTCTCCACATCCTCTCCAGCATCTATAGTCTCCTGATTTGTTCATTTTGGCCACTCTGACTGGCGTGAGGTGATACCTGAGTGGCCTCAATATTGTTTAATTTGTATTCATTGCAATTTTTTAGTAACTCCAAACTCTTTTGGCAGTAAAACATAACAATCTCTGAATTTCAGTTAGAGTTTTGCTAATGGGAGGAAATTTGCATATTCTATATTACTTCTACTACTTTATTATTTTGATTTAAAGGTTACTTGTAATTTAGAGAAAAAGAAAATTCTTTCCTAAAATTCCAAGAATGATCTCTTTCTCTGCATTTATATTATTACATTGTATTTTGTTTTCTGCTTAAAGTTCTCTTTCCCTATATACTCAAGAAACTTCCTGTAGATCTTTGGTGATATCAAACAGACCATTCTGGTAAGAAGTAAGGTTTCTATCTCCTTAGATAAAATGTTTGCCGCTGATGAGATTTTATATTCAAATGAGGTCCAACATGCATTGCTCCTTGTTCCACAAACTATACAAGATTGGAAACAGGATCAACTAGACCAGAAATGGCTGAAATCTGAAGATAAGAATATGACTGCAAAGATAAAGGGAGGCCTAAATCACAAAGTACATTACAAGGCACCCTTGAAATCTGAACTAAAGATGACTTTCTACATCAGTGATTCTCAGACCAGATTCCTCAGATCATCTGGGAAACTTAAAAAATACCAGTGTCCAACAAAGAATTCTGAATTAATATGGAAGCTGGGCACACATAAATCTCGTGCCAATCTATCTCCACGTATTGGGAATAACACATGGTAGAAATAGTGATGGGTCTAGAAGTAAGACAAATCCTCCTCTGAATCCTTACACCCATCCCTGTCATGTGTCCCAGGATACCCAGCATCAGTATCTAGAGAGGAGCGACAAATCTGTCTTGGTCTCATGTTGTATTTGTAATACAAGGAGTTATGGAGTCATGAGAGGTTGGTAAAGGTTATGAAGTTAACCACATACCCCAGGCATCTATTTATAATGCTTGTGATGGTTTAAGAACTGACTGATTGTCAAAGCAATTCTGGAACACAAAGGTTAGGTCACAGAGGGAGGCCAAATCCTCTACTGTGGCCATTGCCACAGGCCTTGAAATAAGGTGTTGGGGAAAATATTAGTCCCCTGAATCACACTCAGTGGTGAGGCCTTCATTCTGGACTGGAGTTGACCCCACAGAGTTATAGCTCTTAGTGTTCATTTATTTAAATTCACCAACACAAATCACTTTTCAGAGTGCTGGGTCAGTCACGGACTCAGAACCCTCCTCGTCAACTTCCTCTGGCCACTTCAATGGCCATTCTGATAGCTAAAATTGTGACCCAGTAACATCAAAATTCTTATTATCTTATCTATAGAATAACCAGGACAAATTTCCATGAGATTTTTCCTCCAGGGGAGACAAACTTCAAGGATCCCATGGTGATTTTCTGTACCAATATTTAAAGAGGTGCCACTTATTTTAAGGAGGAGAGAAAATATGGATATGGATATGGATATATATATATGTATATTTGCATTTAGTTCTAAGCAATTCCCTAATTTACATTTAATTCTCTGAGTGATTTCAGATAGAGGTTTATACAGTAGAGATAACTTTTATAAATGTTAACACTTTAAGCTTAATACTTTAAGTTTTAATTTTAAAACTTGAAGCTTTAATATTTAACCTCAAAAAATATGCCTAGTGAGCACAAAACTTTAAATCCACATTTGCCAAACTATGTTGGGCAGATCTTGGGTTTTGTGGTTTGTTAAAAGTTGCCATATATATTTACATATGCATGTAAACACATATGCATGTAAACACACAGGATTTACTGGACTGGGAAATGCTGTCTTAAATAAGTGTAAGCTGGCTTAGTTACTTTAAGATTTCAAAAGTTTTGCCAGTTAACATTAGAAAGATGGGGGGTGGGAGGGAGGGAAGGGTGGGTGAGGGTTATTGAGGAGGGCACCTGTTGGGAAGAGCACTGGGTGTTGTAATGAAACCAATCTGACAATAAATTTCATATTAAAAAAAAGAAAGATATAGTTTTATACAATTTCAAAACTATTCAACCAATCAATTCATTCTGAAGGAGCATGTGATGAGACTGGTGTGGTTTTTGGTTGTTTTTAATGTTTACTTTTCAGAGACAGAGAGAGAGAGACAGAGACAGAGAGACAGAGACAGAGACAGAGTTCAAGTGCACTATCAGCACAGATCCTGATAGGGCTCAAACTCAAAAACTGTGAGATCATGACTTGAGCCAAAGTCGAATGCTTACCCACCCAGGCACCCAAGACTGGTGTTTTTAAAAAAGAACTTCAGGAAACATTCAATATGATGAACTGGAAAGTCATGGAGTTTGGAATTACAGACAGGGTTCAAATTCTAACCTGTCCCTTATCCAGCCCTGAGATCATGGGCAAGTACTTGGTTTTGAGTAGAAATTAGATAAATAGTATCTGTCTCACAAGATTGATCTGAGATTAAAAGAGATAAATTGTGTAAAGATATTGGGACACAGAGGTCCTTAATATATCAATAAATCTGAATTCACTCCCTCCCTCACTTCAGAGTCTCTTCTGATGGCCCTTCATGTACAGGCCTATATATTTATATGACTCTAATCAGGTTTCACAAATGGATGTTTTTTCCACTTCACTCAGTTATTTACTATCAATATGGGCCTGTATTAACATAGTCCATACAACTTAACAGGCCAGCTAGTATTTCATGGCATTAAAAACCAGTTTCCTTGGATAATCATTTATTGTTGGACAGTTGAGTTATTTTCAAATATTCCCTTTCATAACAGCTTTGTATGAAAAGGTTGGAACAAAATACTTGTTTGCTTTTAGATTATTTTCTAGGAGTATATTCCCCAAAGTGAAATTACTAGGTCAAAGGAAAGAAACCATTATATAGTTTTTGTCACAAATAGCTCTGAAGAAAATTTGAACCAATTACAATGTCACTTAAAATATATAAGCGTACCTTTTTACCTTAACCTGTCACCAATGGACTTTTAGTGCTTTTACTAGTTTAATGAGTAAATACTGGTAACAAATTTGCTTTAAGGCAATTTTATTCAATATTCATAATGCTGTGGATTTTTGAGTATGCCACTTTACTGTCTTTATTTTTGTGTAAGTGTGCAAGCTGTTTATTCTACTCCTTGATGTTTTTGACTAAAATCTGATTGCCAGGGTAAAGGATCTCTAGCCAACCTCATGTTTTAGGGCAAAATTGATAATTAAATAATAATTTCCTCTGTAGGGTGACTAGCAAGCTTTGTCATGTGGCTCCAACCCTTTGTTCTCCCACCACTTCCCTTCCCCATCCGGCCCTCCGAACTTAGTGGATCTCAAAGTTTTTTAGTACAAGAATGATAACCACAAAATATCCAGTGCTTGCTTAAATCTCTGCTTATGGTTGGCCAGGAGTGTTTGTGATGTAAAAAGTTCCCCTTAAAACCAAGAAAAGCCATGATCCCAAACTTATATCAATAATTTATACCCATGGGCAACTTTTAACTGGCATCCTGATCATTTTTTTTTAGTTAATATGGAGAGTGACTAAACTAAATTATGTAAAATTATTAGAAAGGACCGTATATTTCATGTGTCAACCCCTCCTACAGTATTTTTCCCTATTGCCAAGGCCACTTGGCCACTGTCTACTCTGTCCTTTAGGACCAATCCTGACTTCAAACAGTAGATTCCATCTCAGTAATATATAGTTTAGCATTGAGTTACAAGTGCTATTACTTGGTCTTGAACTTCAGTACTGATAACTAACTTATTTGTCTCAAACCAAAGGATTAAGTTTTGCCTCTATTGGCACCCCATAGGGATAGATGTTGGTGAAGGAACTCCAGCTTTTTGGTGAAGGAAGAGTTGGTCTGTGACCTGTTGACTGACTGTAAATACTGACTTCCTGCTTGTCCTACGCCTTAGCAAATTCGGAGTCATCTTATTAACTACTAACAGATGAAAAGCTAGGTGAATCATAATCCAAAGCCTGAAATCCAGTCTTTGTTTTTCAGAGAAAAGAGCATGTGTTATTTACATGGCAAACTAAACAGCTCTCTCTTGCCAAGGTGCACAAAATGAGAAATCTCGTTTATGCCTACACATGACTCAAATATTGCCTTCTCTATATTGGAGAAATATGTATGCTTTGAAAAGGACAGATATGAAGGGCTATGTACTGAAAGAAAAGAGGCAGGAGAGGGAGCCATAGAGGAGATAACCCGGCAATCATCTACAGAAACAGTTCACTAGATGTCACCCCACACTTAGCCAGGATTAATGTTTTTCTCACAGAACACACTAGCAAGAAAGGGGCCTTCTGTTTCCTGGCAAAGAACTCTTATTTCTCCCCAACATAAATTGGTGGAATATCTTTGTGTTGAAAATTATTCTAAGTCATAAAAGTAACTTTTGGCTTTAACCAAAGAGTTTTTGATGTCCGTGAAGTTTTGACATTTGAACAAGGATATACTATGTTAACCTACCATGTAATTTTATATAGTGCATATTTATTACATAGAAATTTGAAAATGCAAATATGCAAAAGAAAATAAAAAAAGCCTTCATGACATGACCTTACCTCCAGAAATAAAATGATAAAGACTTTGATATATATCAAATATATAGAATTCTTTCTATATACACGCTAAAAAGTTGGTTCATAAAGTGCCTATTATGAATTCTTTCCATGTCAATCAATACATTTGTACTGTGAATATACATCACTTCAGTCGCATAATAGCATTTTATTATTTATTAATCAATTCTATAATAATTAAACGTTAATACCATATGCTTGAGATCCCTCTAAGTCCCTTATGTTGAAAAAAAAGGATGTGAGCCTGAATGTATCTTTCTCGTGTTTTATATTAATATTTATGACATCACCAAATCTTACTTAAACCATTTTAAAATTTTTCTTTGAAGAAATTGTTCAGACTTTAAAAAATCTGAGAGTAAGCCACCTTTATCCAAGTACTCAATATAAAAATCTGTATTACTACTGTTTAAATTATTAAAGGGAAACCTCACTAGAATGAAGTGGGGAGGTTCAGCAGTGGAAGTTCTCATGCCCTACTATTCCTCATCAATTGCAAATATAATAGGAAGAGAGGGAACTTTGGCTTGGATACTACTTTGCTCCCCCACCCCCCTCACTCCCACTCTTCCCTTCCTCCCTGGCAACAGCCCAGCCAATGAGGGACAGTCACAGCTCAGCCAATGAAAAGCCACTATATTTTGAACTCCCAGTTTACTCCAATGGAGTTTTTGCTTATAACAGCCCTCGCAACTTCCCCCTTTCTTCTACAAAATAGCATTCCTCTCTTTTGTTCTGCGGACTTGTCTGTGGTTTTTGTTATAGCTTGGTTGTCCAGGATTGCAATTCTCTGCTGTTCCCAAATAAACTCACTTTTGTTGGTAAAATAACTGGCATTTAAAAAAAAAATTTTTTTAACGTTTATTTATTTTGAGAGAAGAGACAGAGTGTGAGCGGGAAAGGGGCAGAGAGAGAGAAGGAGAATCTGAAGCAGGCTCCAGGCTCTGAGCTGTCAGCATAGAGCCTGATGTGGGGCTCGAACCTACAAAGGTTAGATCATGACCTGAGTTGAAGTCAGAGGCTTAACCGACTGAGCCACTCAGGCACCCCTAACTGGCAATTTTTTTTTTAAGGTTAACACCAATTTTTCCATTCTGAGGAAGAAAAATGATGGCTTGTTTGATATGAGTATTCACTCTCAGGAAGACTAATATGACACAGGTTTCTTGTCTGACTTTGGGGAGAAATCAGTGGACAGGTTCTATGTCCAAAATATTGTGTGTATGTCCTTTACTGGCAAGAGACGAGATTTCAAGGTTTTTGAAAGATGTTAGTGATATATTCTGGAGAACCAGATGTTCCTGTGTTCAAAGTCCTTACTGAGTTAATTCAGACAATTTCTTTAACTTCTCTGATCTCATTTTCCTACCTGTAAATTAAAGGTCATGATACCTACCACGAAGTGTCACTGGAATTAAATAAGATCATACTTTTAAAGCTCCTGGTTCATAAAAGTACCAAGAGTTTGTTTTTTATTATTTAAATGGATCTGTCCTTTTTTCAGAAATAAAATTCTTGATTTCTCACATCAGTTGAGTATATGAGCAAATAATACATGTTTAACTCTGTACTAAACCATATTTTATTGGACTGCACGATTATGAGTAAACCATGTTTGCTGTTGTTATATACCTGTGACTTTTCTCAATATGCTCTTGATCTGTTTACTCTAAGCACTAGACATCCTTACAATTTTTGTCTACCTCTGATGTTTCTTTCTTGTTTCCCCTCTCTTTTGAATCCATTCCTACCTGGCAAACAATGAAGTCATTAAGACCATCATGAAATAAGTCCTGTTGTGTTATGAATATATCATTTCAGTTTATGTTCATATTTTCTACGTGCTTATGAAGTACACTGGGTTTTGAGAGAAAATAATGAGGTGATGTTCTCGACAGCCCGCCTGCCACATCCTTTCCATAATAGCTTGAAAGAGGTTTCCTATGCTATAGGAAAGAGGTTGCTTTGATTGTCTAGCCTGGTCAAGCTTCATAGCTTTGTGTGCACCTACCTACAAACTGAAGAAGTACAGCAAGAAAAAATTCTACCCTTTCTCACTAGTATATACACACCTTTTAAAATAGTTTCCCCGGGGCGCCTGGGTGGCGCAGTCGGTTAAGCGTCCGACTTCAGCCAGGTCACGATCTCGCGGTCCGTGAGTTCGAGCCCCGCGTCAGGCTCTGGGCTGATGGCTCAGAGCCTGGAGCCTGTTTCCGATTCTGTGTCTCCCTCTCTCTCTGCCCCTCCCCTGTTCATGCTCTGTCTCTCTCTGTCCCAAAAATAAATAAACGTTGAAAAAAAAAAAAAAATTAAAAAAAAAAAAAAATAGTTTCCCCAAGAGGATATTGTGTTCAAGGAATATTATATTGATCCTTTGCATTACCTTTACCAGAAATGGTGTTTTTTTTTTAATGTTTTATTTTTGAGACAGGGAGAGACAGAGCATGAACAGGGGAGGGTCAGAGAGAGGGAGACACAGAATCTGAAGAAGGCTCCAGGCTCTGAGCTGTCAGCACAGAGCCCGACGCGGGGCTCGAACCCACGGACCGCGAGATCATGACCTGAGCCGAAGTCGGCCGCTTAACCAACTGAGCCACCCAGGCACCCCTACCAGAAATGGTTTTTTGGGGGGACACCTGGATGGCTTAGTTGGTTAAGCCTCTGATGACTTCAGCTCAAGACATGATCTCACAGTTCATGCATTGGAGCCCTGCATCAGGCTCTGTGCTGACAGTTGGGAGCCTGGAGCCTGCTTCCGATTCTGTCTCTGTCTCTGTCTCTCTCTCTCTCTGCCCCTCCCCTGCCCATGCTCTGTCACGTTCTGTCTCTTTCTCTCTCTCTCTCTAAAAAGAAATAAACATTAAAAAATTAAAAGTGAAAAAGAATGTTTTTTTTTCCTCAGGCATATTACTAAAAAGAAAACACCACTGATCTGGACTTAGCGTAGAGACAAATGTGTGTGCTTTGTGTGTGTGTGTGTGTGTGTGTGTGTGTGTGTGTGCGTGTGTGTGTGTGTGTGTGTGTGTGTGTACCTGTACCTGACTTTATATACAGGAAATCCAGTTCTTTGTTTCTCAAAATTTCTCCACCTTGTAAAAATAATAAGAGAAAAGCCCCAGCTAGGTGGGAATTTGTTAATCTCTATTTGCAAGGCCTGCTCTTCTAATGCCATTTTCTTTCTTTCTTCCTTTCTTTCTTTTCTTTCTTTCTTTTTCCCCCAAGGTGGGCTTGTCTGAATGTTTCCAGAAGAAGCTGGTCGGTGGTGACTTTCATCTATGCTTTCTGTGCTAAACACGCCTGCTTTTACCTTGGATACTGTGCAAATTGTGGGGCTCCAGCTGTTTTACTGTTCACTACTGCTGTAACATCAAGACCTAAACACTGAAAAGAGAAGTCAAAATAAACACATCCTGTTCCTTCACTCCGTGGATATTTATGGAGGGCTTAATATGCACCAGCTACTACTTGTGTTAAGTGTCCATTTCTTTTATTAGATTCTTCCTATTAGGTGTGTTTACTGTCACTTCTGGAAAGAGAAAGTTTTTATTCAGACTATGGTATATTCAACATATGCCTTAAATTCAATTTGACGTTGATTGCATCTGATTCATGAGGGTTAGTAGTTTCTGCCTGCCTTTGAATTTTGTCAGAAAAGAATGGAAGCATTTAGACTCTGTTGCATCATTTCAAAGTTTAGGACTTATTTCACATTTAGTAAAGTAGTCAGTTGAATAATTGAGTCACCTACTTACCCCCATTGAACAAGTTATCCATGCCTTATAAATTGAGATCAACTGATAAGAATAAAACTAGATGTTTGGTCTTGAACCCAACTGTAAATAGACATGGAGTAGCATTATTTATTCAGTTATATTTTGCAACATCTTTTTACACTTCTGCCAGAGCGCTAAACAATGGAGATTCCATGATGAATAAAACTGCCGCCCTCAGGGGGCTTTCAGGGGTACGTGATGTGCTAAACTATTTCTTCCATTTGATGGAAAGATGATAGAAACTTCCATGGACTTTCCCTTTTATACACACCTAAGGGTTAAATTACAAACTCAAAACTGAATTACTAAGGGTTCCTAAAATTCAGTATTTATAAACTAAAATCAGTACATTACTAATATGTACAGAAAAATCTATATTAATGCTTTATTATTCTTTCATCAAATATTTATTTTTAAAATATCTAGTATTTATTTATAATTGTTACATGCATTGTAATAAGCATATATATGTTATAAATATTGTCTCTTTAAGCACAAAAACAACCCTACAAAGAAGGTATGATTACTGATTGAATTATACAAAAGAAGAAACCAAGGCTTAGAGAGGTTTACACGATCTAAACCAGGACTGGAGTCAAAGCTCTGGCTCTGGATCCATGCTTTTAACTGCATTGTACTAGATGTTGGGGATTGAATGGTGGGCAAATCAAATACTTGCTTGACCTCATGCAACTTATAGTCTGGTTAAGGAAACAGATACTAACGAAATCATCACACAAATATATAAACACAAATGGTAACATGTACTCGGAAGTGCAAATACAGGACATTAGAACAACACTACAAACGGGGAACATGATAGAATCTGACAGCGCGAGACAAATGTAGATTTGAGCTGCTTTCTGAAGTGTAAGCAAGCATTAAGTTGATGAATGTAATAGGAAAGGGACCGGAGGTGAGAGAAAGCATCCACAGATGAAGAGCTAGGTCAGGAAGCAGAGAAGTATGGTAGAATTAAGGGAAATCCAAAGAGGCTGGGACAGCTCTGGCAAGGGATAGAATGGCATGAACAGAGTGAAACATTCGAGGCCGGACTGTGCTGGACAATACAGGAAATGTCGGGAATGATTGTCTTTTTCCTAAGAGCTTTGTGAATCCATTCAGTGATTTTAAGGTTCTAAAAGTTCTATTTACCTCAAATCCCTTGGGAATTTTGCAAACCTATTCTACAAACATAAACACAAAGACATAATTGAAATTTCTTCAATTTTTTTCAAGAACATTTTGCTATAAGTATGTCTTGAGTTTTCTGAGGTCTTTACTTGAAGTTATTTATTACTTTAAAATTTTAATTACTTTTAGCTTATTTTCATTACCTACTTAGTTGGTCATAAAATTTTTGGCTAATCCCATCTACCTGGTATGTGTTTGACTCAATAATATTTTGGTTTATAATTTTTGAAATATTCCCTCAAGATTAGTATATATTACAGTATAAATGTTGTCTTAATCCATATGGGCAGCTTATAACAATACTATAGACTGGATGGCTTATAAACAAATGAAATTTCTTTGTTTCTTTTAACAAAAGAAATTTCTCTGACACAGGAGACTGAGAAATGTAAGATAAAGGTGCAAGATTTGGCATCTGGTAAGATCTTGTTTCTTGGTTCATAGAAGGCCATCTTCTCGCCGTGTCCTTACATGGTACAAGGCACAAGAGAGATCCTGGGGTTTCTTTTATAAAGAAATTAGTCCCATTCATGAGATCTCTACCCTTATGACCGAGTCACCTCCCAAAGGTCCCATTTCCTAATATCACCACATTGGAAATTAGAATTTTAACACTCAAATGGGGGGGGGGGAGGGTGCAGCACAGAAACTTTCAGTCCATAACAAATATGATGATGCCTGTCCATATTTCTATAGATAATATATGCAAAATTCCACCCTCAAAGCTTTCTAATGAGGAGGAGCTGTATTGTTATCATTAGGTATTATTTTTCCTGCTTTGGCATATGGGGCATAAGTGGAATATATTTTACCAAAAGTCCTCATTTTCTTTATTTTTTTAATGTTTTTATTTTATTTATTTTTGAGAGAGAGAGAGAGAGAGAGAGAGGGAGAGTGGCTGTGGGGAGCAGAGAGGGAGGGGACAGAGGATTCGAAGCAGAGAGCCCATGCAGGGCTTGAACTCAAGAACCATAAGATCATGACCTGAGCTGGTCAGATGCTTAACTGACTGAGTCATCCAGATGCTCCAAAAGTCTTTACTTTCAGTGGGCCAATTCAAAAAATATTTGAGAACCATATATACCTACATTGTATGAGTCAGGCATGAAGCAAACAGTTACCACATAATAACCCCATGTCTGTAGCAGAGAGGGGTAGAGGGCAAAGAGACACTACCACCTCTCCACCTTCAAAGACTTCCAGAAAGAAATAGGAAGGGCTTCAGACCAGGCAGTGTCTGGTCTGAAGAGAACAGAGTGTCTGGTCTGGAAGAGAGCAGAGGAAATGAAATTTATGAATATATGCAAATGAGAGAGTATTGCATAATTAGAAAATTATGATGAACTTAGAATTCCAGAAAGTGAACGAAGCCACGGCTGGTGATAAGGCAAGACAGGTATACAGCTTGTGAGACATAAAGATGGAAGTGTCTAGTTTGCCAACTTTTGAAAACAAATCTACTTTTCACTGAGGTACTTTTTTATGACCTATAGTAACAGAAGACCTATGACCAACAGCGGAGTTAGAGTCTGCGTTAAACCATAAGACTGTCTCTTGAGAATGGTAAGTTATTTGACTTTCATGTGAGAAACCACATAAAAATATTGTGATAGATATTGTTCAAAGGGAACGCACATTGTTGAGACTCCTTAAACTTCCTATTTTTTATGGAAATCAGTAGTCAGGAAAAACACAAAAAAGAGATGATCAATATGTATGTACAGAGATTTGGCTCCTGATAAACACCCATACGATAACATCGGGTCTACTCAGCACATTAATGAAATTTGGCAAGATTTATGAATTGTCTTAGCAACCTCCCCAGGAAATGGAATTTGGCTGATGCAATGCCATCTTAAGAAAGGCCAGATCTGCATATCATTAACATTTGTGTTGGTGGGTTCCCAAAAATGGGTGTAGCCTGACCCAAAATGCATGTTATAAGAAAAGCCCCCGCTTGCTACAGGAGTGTGAAACCATCTGAGGGAAGCAAAAAATTAGACATTTTTTCAAGCACAAATGGCTGCTGTCAAAGCTAGTTGCAATAGTGCTGTGTTCAGCAGCTGCACCTGTGTGGTAACTGGGGAGTTGTCTGGCTATGAATGTTTGCTTCACACATCAGAGTTGAAAGTACAGGATGGAGTGCACTGGGCAACATCTCACGAAAATGGAATGGGGCTTTCTTCCTCCCTCCATTATCTGAGCCTCAAGCCTTAAAACAGGAGTAAACCATGACACAATAGTGTTTTCATCTGTGGAAAAATACATATTTTTCTATGCTGGTAATGGCGTATAAAAGGCAAACATGCCTATTTGGTCACTGACCACTCCCACATCATAACTTTCTTGGAATTTCCTTTTTAAGCAATCTTTCCTAGAGACCCAGTATTGGCCCGAGACCAATTTACTCTTTGCCAAAAAGTTATTTCTCAGGCCCAATTATCTAGAAAGCTCACGAAATGTGTGCCTTGGCAGGCTGAAGAAAAAAAGATTTTGTAATCAGGTTTTCCAGAGGAACTCTCAGAATTTCCAATCCAAGATCCTGTTTTGGTTGGAAGAAGATGCAGATAGAAACATGAAGAAAGAAAAATGAGGAGTGTTGTCTCTTATACAACTCTAGGCAGATTTATTGTATCCAGTCCCTCCCAGTGGAGGTGAAGGGAATGCTAAAAGGAAGGGATCTAGAACTCAAGATCTCCTGGGGGCACCTGGGTGGCTCAGTCGCTGAGCATCTGACCTTGGCTCAGGTCATGATCTTACAGTTCGTGGGCTCAAGCCCCACATCAGGTTTGTGCTGACAGCATGGAGGCTGCTTCAGATTCTCTGTCTCCCTTGCTCTCTGCCTCTCTCCTGCTCTCTCTCTCTCTCTCTCTCTCTTTCTCAAAAATAAACATAAGAACTAAGGATCTTCTAAAATGCCCATGCTCAGCATGACCATTTGGGTAACCTTAAAGAAAGTCCTAAAAGAGGCAGCATAAAGGTTTCTTTTGCCGCTATTTGAGCCAGATGAGCAGGTCAAAAACAAAGAAGATCAAGAGGTTAGTCTGAGATCCCTATCAGATGAAGGTCTCAGAGATTGATAATGACCTGAAACTTCATCTATTTATACCCAGTCACCAGTTGCAACACCAGTCATGTGGCTGAGTCCAAAGAAGCCCCCCACACCCACAGCTGTTCAGAAACTACCTTGAATTCCTTTACTTCTGCTTCTTTATTTCGATAGCCTAGAAAAAATGTTCTTCACCCCCAAACCCAAGATCCACTCCCCTCCATTTCTTCTTTCTAAGGAGAACAATACTCCTTTTTTTTTTTTTTTTTTTTTTTTTCAACGTTTATTTATTTTTGGGACAGAGAGAGACAGAGCACGAATGGGGGAGGGGCAGAGACAGAGGGAGACACAGAATCGGAAACAGGCTCCAGGCTCTGAGCCATCAGCCCAGAGCCTGACGCGGGGCTCGAACTCCCGGACCGCGAGATCGTGACCTGGCTGAAGTCGGACGCCTAACCGACTGCGCCACCCAGGCGCCCCAACAATACTCTTTTTAAGGAAAAAAGAAAAAAGAAAACAGTTGATTTAATAGGAAGAGTTTTAGAAGCGCCTAGGGGATTTTGCTTTTTAGAGTTTGCTAAGCCTATCTCTTGTCATTTCTTACTATTAACGTCTTCTAACGTCTGCCTTTGAACGTACCTCCCAAACTCTATTGCGGAAACAATAACACTCTCCATCCCCTTTTGTTTAAAATCCAGCAAGTATCTCACCTCTTTCTGGGAAATACCAAGTTACACTAGATCTAATCATGTGTCATAAATTCTGTATTCAAAAATCCTACACCTCATTTATTGCCAATCTGATTGACAAAATTTCAAAAGCTTTACAAAATACTTCCTCAGTGAGGCTGCGGCAAAATAAACACTAACACTGCATGATTCTGATGGTTACACAGAATGGCAGAAACTCCTTAAAAAGGGAATTTGTTAAATTCTGGCAAAACTGCACATATATAATCTTTAATCTATTCTATGTCATTATTTTGAAAAATGATAAAGAGGAAAAATGGAGTTATTCTGCCTTGTGCATATGAAGTTTTAACTCAGAATAAAAATTGAAGTTTCTCAATCCCATTTATTAAATGTGAAGGGAATGATAGGATTAGATTGTCACTAATTTTCAGCTTCCAAAAAAACCCAACAGATCTGTTATAATTACGAATACCTAATATCAAAAACAAAACAAACAAAAAAGACAAACCCAATTCATGCTTTTACTGATAGAAGGTACACACATAACCTAAGAAGTAAAAGCTTCAGGTGATCAAAACTCTAGATCCAAATACCAGAGGAACATGTTAAATAGCCCTGTGAAGATACAGTCAGCAAAACTAGAAACTAATTGAGTAGCCTCGTTTTCATGACAGTATCATTATTTGCAAAAGTTCAACAAGGATCTGTTTTCCTTGCAACAAGACACATTTGGAAAAGTTAGTTATGTTACCAAGTTTTCACCAGAATCCTATTTGAGAGTGATGTGTGTAGAATCAGATCTGACCAGTTTTAAGGAGCCTAGGTCCAGACAATAAAGCCCCTTTCAAACAAAACAAAACAAAACAAAACAAAACAAAACAAACAACCCTCCTGGTCTCTTGCTCTCAGGGTTTTCAGGAACCTCAGGATATTTAGGGACCTTAAGAAGAGAGGAATTCACCCAAATCTATAGGTATTATAGGTGGAAACTCATGGCAAGTCTCTGGCTTGGCTCCCTAGCTGTGAGATTCTTAAAAATCCAGTCTAAGGGGCGCTGGGTCGCTCAGTCGGTTAAGCGGCCGACTTTGGCTCAGGTCATGATCTCGCGGTCCGTGAGTTCGAGCCCCGTGTCGGGCTCTGTGCTGACAGCTCAGAGCCTGGAGCTTTTTTCAGATTCTGTGTCTCCCTCTCTCTGACCCTCCCCTGTTCATGCTCTGTCTCTCCCTGTCTAAAAAAAAAAAAAAAAAAAAAAAAAAAAAAAAAAAAGTTAAAAAAAAAATCCAGTCTGAGATTTCTTATGAATAGTTGCAGCAAAGCAGACTTAAGAAGCACATATATGGTCATCACCATTCTTGCTGCACTCGTGTAAGTAATCAGGCCAAGTTTAATGAGATTGGATTTATTTTGCAAACAAATTAGTCTTACTGTGATTATCGTTGATAGAAATAGGGGTGACTGTAGATAGAAAAATTATGTTTCAACGGAAAACTATCGCACTGAGGATATCAGATTCTAGTCCTGTGTTTTGTCTTTGAAAAGGTTTTGTTATCACATCTGTAAGCTGGACTGGATCCTGAACTCTTTTAGTTTCCTCAAACATCTGGCTACAACTCTCTAAACTAACATTTCCGATTGTCTCCTACCCTTCTGACCTAGAATAACTAAGAACAAAAGTCATCCTTTTCCCAAACCCCTGCAAGCTGAAGTTGGACGGCTCATCATAAACTTAAGAGAAATCACCAGAACAGATCATGTATGGACAAGCCTCCTGCCTGTTGCTGTGTGGGCCACTCAGAAAGTTCACCAGAATACCTGATGACATCACCAGAGACATTCAAACTGCACAAGATGCTTCAAGCCTGTCATGGAGAAATCTCAACTGACTGCCCTCCAGACTCAAATCGGGTTTACAGTCTACTCAAATTGCTAACTTTTGTTTTTCTTTTTCCTTTTGCTTCCATGTAAATGCCTCCTATTAGATAACTGATTGCTCCCACTATATAAACCTAACTTTGGGAGCTCACCTACATCACCATTTCCTAAATGAGACACAACTGTTTAACTGATCTATTCTTAGGACTAAGAGACTGGTTCAGTATGATATCTACTTAACCCAGGTTCTAGATTGTGAAACTTCTTTAAAAAAAAAAAGTTTATTCATTTATTTTGAGGGTGGGGAGGGGCAGAGAGAGAGAGGGTGAGAGAGAATCCCAAGCAGACTCTGCACTGTCAGCACAGAGCCCAATGCAGGGGGTGTGGGTGGGGGGCTCGATTTCACAAACCGTGAGATTATGACCTGAGCCAAAATCAAGAGTTGGACACTTAACCGACTGAGCCACCCAGGCACCCCTGGAGAACTTTCTTTCATCTTTAGCTGAAGACAGTATTTAGACCACCTTGGGTAGTATTCATTTTAACCTGAGAACCTCTTATTGTAAATGAGGGATACATATTAATCAACCTCTGCTTGTTTTTCTTATGTTAATCTGTCAGTTGTTACAGGGGTCTCAGCCAAGAATGCAGAGGGTAGATGAAAATTTTTTTTCCTCCTCTTTACTACAGTATTGGGAAAAGATTTAAATCTAAAATGGAACCAGAGGAAGTGAAATGGAGAATCTCATGCATGTGCCCTTAGAAGAAAGGAATTTAAGAACTGAGACCAGTTTCCCACAAGTGCCTGATTCACAAAAGATCAAGACATCTTTGTCCAGTGAACATCCACCAAGAATCCCAATTCTCAAGCCAATGAACTTATTGCTTAGATTTCAGGTGGACATTCCCGTCTTTGCAATCCTTGTCCATAAATACAGCCCAGCCTAAACCCTCAACAGACCCACCACCTATAGTTTGCTAACCTAGGTGTTTCCTGAAGAAGTGGATAGGTAAATGAATGACACAGTACTAGTTATGAGTTTATTGTTGAATCTGGGTGATGGATAAATTGGAGTTATTTCAGAAACTATTCTTAATTTTGTATCTATTTGAAATTATCTTTAATAAGATGCTTAAAAATATAATGTACATTACCTTATAAGAATACAGATTTCTTGGGCCAAAGATGCCAAGAGTTTGATTCTGAAAATCTGAGATGAGAAACAGGGATTTGTTTTCTAGTTTAGGTCCCAAATGTTTATCATGTATGTTATAAAAAATACACACTTTTGTGTCTGCGGTCCTTGAATTATAAAATAGTACTTGGCATGTAGACTTGCCATAATTTTAAGGTGTGTTTTTATCTTCACAACTAGAAAGCAGTTAATCTTTTTCTGATTTTTCTGCTATTTCTCTACTACAGTTCTTTTATATTATAGGCTTTCAAACATATTAACTTCTTATTCCTCTCAAAGAAAGTATATATGTTTTAGTTCAGAAGAAGTTTTCCTGAAACCCACACAGGTAGGTCGCTGAGACATTTTATTGTGTATGCCTGTCACCAATCAATTGCTTCATATCAAACACTTAGATGAGAAAAATATCACATAACATTACCCTATTCATTTTTATCCTTTTGTAAGCTTACGAGTTTATTCTTAATCCTTTGCTTCAAAGAAGTTCACGACTGAAAACTGATATTTATAAAATAATAATAATAATAACAATAATAATAATCACTTCACAGCATCTGCTTTGGGGAGATTAGAACTTAAAATCTTGATGTCATTTTTGTTCTTGCGAATGGAGCTAGGAAGAAAAACTAGAACGGTGCAAAGACTTCAGAACTGTGCGTGTGTGAGTGGTAAGGGAATGCAGTGATTTCGACTGGACTGATTTAAACTGGATCAAAAAATTTAAACTGGATGAGAGGCTCCTGAGTGGCTAGTTGGTTAAGTGTTCAACTCTTGATTTCGGCTCAGATCGTGATCTCATGGTTTGTGAGTTCAAGCCCCATGTCAGGCTTGGTACTAACAGTGAAGAGCCTGCTTGGGATTCTCTCTTCCTCCCCCTCTCTCTGTCTCTCTGTCTCTCCATCTCTCAATAAATAAAAAACTTAAAAAAAATTTTTTTCACTGGATGAAAAAATTGGCCCTAGCCAATTACCCTCCCTGGATTGCTTTAAGAAGTAAGTTTAGGGTCTACTGGGTGTCAGAGTAGATCAGCCGCTGCTTTCCTTTACTTTAAGAGAGAGGAGAATCAAAAGTTATTTTTTTTTTTGAAATTTACAGAAACTGAGAACTACCTTTGAACCAATCAAGAACACTTTTAAAAATTGTGTTAGGATTCTCGGTTTTGAAGGACATTTTGAGAAAAAGAAGATTCACCTGAAAAATTTTTACTGCCAGTGTCTATCAGTATGCCTGCTGACATTTCAAAATTTTGAATTCCACAGGAAATTTTGGCCAAATTTCATGTTATTGTATGACCATGGCAAGATTTTCTGTGATCCTTTTGCTGTTTTACAAATAAAACTCTTCTGTTTGCAGTATGCAGCTGAGGATACCATTTATTTTCTCCCTGTATGAGTAGGACAAAACAAATGGACTTAAATATTTCACTTATAAAACATTATTATTTTGCTAGTTTTCATTTACTTACTGGAAACTCATATGTAAATAATATGTTTTAGAAATTCTAGGAAGTAATGTGTTTGCCCTCATTTTTATCTTTAATATAAATAGCCCTGACTTGCTACAATTTCCTGCTATGATCATCTCAGATTGGTAATAAATATCTATTCACTGATAAGGAAAGTGTGCCTATGCATGACGCTAAAGGAGAAATGCTTCCCTAGGGGTTGTGGCTGAGATCAACTTGGAGGTAATAAAATGACAAAGCACCTTTCATTTCTATCATTCCCTCTGAGATGACTACAGAACAGGATGTATAGTCCTGAAGTACCCATCGTAAAGATTTACACAAATTGTTCCTTTCTTTCAGATTGCTGTTACTTTCCTCAGTGTTACATACTGTCATTAAATTCTCCACCCTCACTATTACAGCTTCCATTACCACCCACATGGCACTACGGCTTTATCCATGGGTGGCAGATGTTATCACCATATGTCATCCGATCAATTTTCCATTCAAGGGTAATGTAATGTTTGGGGGAAAGCCAACTCACACTTTAGTAAAGGCTTTCTCTGTACTCTTCACCAGCCGTAAATGCAAGCTTCCTTTCAACTTCTTGGCTCTGATACCTAACCAGAAATCAGCAGGCATCTTAGAGATGCTTTGCATGTTTCCGTGTTAGTTGGGCTCTCTCTCTCTATCACCTGCCAAATTGTTTCCTATTAAGGAGTTTGGCACTATTTTGCTTTCCTCTACTTTTATTCATCTCTGAATATTCTGGACAGAGAATCATTAGCTAGATGAATACCCAAGGAGAGTAGCAGTTTCAGTCTGGTTCACAAGGCTGTTACTTCTTGTTTATTTCTAGGATCTATATCTCACCTCCTTGTTCCAGAAGTTGGCATTGCTCATAGAGTTTGAAATTCTTTTTTTATATAATGCTAAAGGGTAGCCAAAGTTAAGACAAGATCAGTTTATCCATACGGTTCTGATTTGTGCCTGTATGTGTTCTTGTGCTCTTTCTTTTCTTTTTGTTTCCTTTCTTTTTCTCTACGTGTTCTCCAAACTCCACTCTCATTCTTGCTGTGAATTTTTTTAAACAAATAGTTTTTATTTTTATTTATATTTTATTCTCAAGTTAGTTAACATACAGCGTAGTCTTGGCTTCAGGAGTAGAACTCAGTGACTCATCACTTACACATAACACCCAGTACTCATCCTGACAAATGCCCTCTTTAATGTCCATCACCCATTTAGCCCAGCCCCACCCCCAACAACCCTCAGTTTGTTCTCTGTATTTGATGGTATGCCTCCCTCTTTGGTTTTATCTTATTTTCCCTTCTCTTCCCCTATGTTCATCTGTTATCTTTCCACTCTTTTGAACACTTATTATTTGCCACTTCCTGGGCTATGTGCTGTATATTTAAATATTAAATACAATTCATCCATGTTTTAGAATTCTTAAAGAAAAACCTTAAGGGGCGCCTGGGTGGCTCAGTTGGTTGGGCGTCCAACTTCGGCTCAGGTCATGATCTCGCAGTCCGTGAGTTCGAGCCCCGCCTCAGGCTCTGTGCTGACAGGTCAGAGCCTGGAGCCCGTTTCAGATTCTGTGTCTCCCTCTCTCTCTGACCCTCCCCCATTCATGCTCTGTCGCTCTCTGTCTCAAAAATAAATAAACGTTAAAAAAATCTTAAAAAAAAAAAGAAAAACCTTAAATTATTTTAAAAGCAGTCCAATGAATCACTGCATTTCCCATCGATGTTGGGTAATTCAGATGTGGAGTATTTGGGGGGAGAGGAAGTGGAAATAATTACTTGTTTATATTGATCATGAAATGATCTCTCTTCCAGGTGATCAAACGGCCTATAATCTGGTAAAGAAATCTCTGTTGACATTATCCACAATCATCAATATTTTAAAGACTTGGATTATGTCTTTTCTTCCACTTTTGTACTAGTTTCAAATCATCCAAATCTCATGGCCAAAATCATTTGAAAACCCATAATTCCAGTGGTCACTTGACTTGCCTTTGTCTAGATATTTTCTAATTCTATGTCTTTCTTGAAATGTGATAACCAGTAATTACTATGGTATTTCAAGTGTAGACAACAAGAAATAAGTCTTTAGGCACCAAAGTGATCATCTTTCCCTGAGTTATAAATGATGTTCAGACACCATCATATTTTGAAGTTTAAATTACTTGTCCTTAAGTTATAACTTTAATCTACCCCTAATTAAAACCACCTACTACTTTATTGTTCCTTCATGCTGACCTGTAAAGTTCTCTATAGCTTATTCTCATTTATTTATTATGGCACTCTCCAGGAAATATAAATATAATCAGAACACTTGGATATTTTACTGTTCCTCAAGAATTGTATTAATATTGCTTAATTACTGCAAGATTAACAACCCTATTTGCAGCTGTTTTCAGTATGAAACCCTGTGGAAACTATGTTATCAATTTTATTGTTATCCACAGCATCTCCTCACTAAGAATATTCTTGATACACAGTTTTCCATAATCCTTTTCTAACTTAAATGTCATACTTTTGATAGTTTTGAAAGCAATTTTTAACAATTGCCCTTACCCACATAAAAATTTATACTCTTTTTTAAAAATTTTAATGTTTATTTATTTTTTGAGAGAGACAGAGCTTGAGTGAGGGAGGAGCAGACAGAGAGAGAGAAAGAGAGAGAGAGAGAGAGAGAGAGAGAGAGAGAATCCAAAGCAGACTCCAGGCTCCAAGCTCCAAGCTGTCAGCACAGAGCCCAATGTGGGGCTTGAACTCATGGACCCGAGATCATGACCAGAGTCGAAGCTGGATGCTTAGCCAACTGAGCCACCCAGGCACCCCTCCAAAGATTTATACTCTTTAAACGTTTTAACCAAGAGATCTTAAGACACATTTTTTTTCCTCACAATCATACATTCTCACGTTTGCTCTAGTTATTCTAGTTATTGCTGTAGTCCATAATCCTCTGTTATGCATTCTTCTGGGATGCATCTCAAGGGTAGGAAGCACATCTGCTGTTTATTTTGAGTGTCTACACATTGCTTGATTCAGCACTCCAGTTATATAGTATAGATCATATGTGTATATATGAGATGTAATTTGCCTCCATTAGAATGGAAATTTCATAAAATCAGAGTCTTGGTTTTGTTTACGGTAGTGCTTTAATATCAAGAACAGTATTTTTCACATAAAATACTTAATACATATTTGTGAATTTACACTTTTAGAATTACATCATTAATCTTCTACAAGCAACTAATGAAGAGATTCTTATTAAGTTGTATTGAACCCTAAGTGATTTTATTAAATATCATTGAGCGTCTCTTACTGTCCGATGGTTATCATGGTCTTCTCACATGGGTAGAAAATTTTGATGGTCTACTAGTCTCCTGGCACCCAGGCAACTTACAGTGATATGCAAAATACTTTGGCCAGTTGCACCAAATTTTATCCTTGAGTTCTTACAAACATTTGGGTGTTTGCCAAGAAGTCCTGCTGGTCTGTTTACTAAGGAGTCTTAGTACTCCTTTTTTTTTTTTTTTTGAGTCTTAGTATTTAACATCTTTTAATTTGATATTTCTCAATCTCAGTTTCAAAAAGCAATTTAGAAATCCTTTTATGACTTCCTCAGTGAAGTTGGAATAAAAAAATAATTTTCTACATATCTTTTTTAACACTTCACATGCTTATGAGACCAGAGATGTGAAATAGTTCCATTGATCCTTCAGCTTACACTTCATTTATTTGAAGTCTTTTAACTCTGACAGTTTGGTTCCTTGCAGAGTTCTCTTTGCTTCTGGGTGGTGTCATTTTGGGTGCCTCTGGACTTTGGCTCCTCACGGTGGTCCCAATTCCATTCACTTGGCAAGACCTTGACTTTCAAAAATATACGTTCTATTAAGATAATCTCTTTAGCCAGTTAAGCATGAATAATTTTTATTTAATCATTTGGAGTGCCAAGCCTCATCTATTTCCTCAGTGGTCATTTGTATTATCCTGAAGCCTTAGCTCTATAGCTCAACTGGAGGAAGCTTCACCCTGTTAATATATAAAATATTGAAGTCCCTTCCTGTTACAACCCACTCTAATTCTGAGACTTCCTTAAAGACTGGCAATTCTTTTATTCCTTTGGGTTATCTTTATTTTCCAGGTTTTTAAGAATTCTTAAATTATTTAATAATGGTATTTAACCTTTAGAGATTTTGTAATATCGCCTTGTCATGAAGGATTTTGAAAGTCACACAGACTAGTCTTGGAAGGTCTGTTACCTTTGCTCTTGGCCATGTGTAGCTGAGCTCCTGTGGTGATCAAGAGTCCAACTGTCACTATTCCTTAGGAAAGTGTCTCCTCTCTCACCGTCAGCCTCTGCTACTCTTATCACTTCTGTCAGAGGAGTGGTCAAGGCAGAGACGTGCATCAGCAGGCTAGGGCACTTTATGCCACTGTTCATATCCAGCTTCTTTGAATTGAGACAGCCTGGTGATCAGTGTGCTAGAAGATCCTTGTTCTGGTTGTGTAAGCACTGTACTTGTCTTCATTTTTTTTATCTCCCATTCATTCTTAAAAACCACTTCAATCTGCCTCTGGCCCCAACCGCTCCACTGAAACTGCTTACTTGCAATGCCACCAAGAACTAAAAGTCAAATTCAATGGGAGACAACAGTGCTGCGAAAAACTTAAGTCAGAGAAGGGCAAGTACTGTGTGGTATTACTTATATGTGGAATCAAAAAAAAAAAAAAGCCATGGGGTGCCTGGGTGGCTCAGTCGGTTAAGCGGCCAACTTCGGCTCAGGTCATGATCTCACGGTCCGTGGGTTCGAGCCCCGTGTAGGGCTCTGTGCTGACAGCTCAGAGCCTGGAGCCTGTTTCAGATTCTGTGTCTCCCTCTCTCTGACCCTCCCCTGTTCATGCTCTGTCTCTCCCTGTCTCAAAAATAAATAAAATGTTAAAAAAAAAAAAAAGCCAAACTTGTAAAATCTGAGAAAATTGTGGTTACCAGGGGGTGGGGGGGGGCAGGGTGGCGGGGGAGGACAGATGTTGTTTAAGGGTACAAATGTACAACAAATGGTAAATAAGCCCTAGAGACATAATGTATAGTGCAACATAGACAACGCTATGTATTATAATCATCAAACTTGCTAAGAGACTAGAACTTCATTATTCCAACTACTAAAAAGAAAGGATAACCATGTATCATGATAGAGGTGCCAATTATCACTACAATGACAATCATATTACATACAATGTATCAAATTAACATGTTGTACACCTTAAATTTACACCATATATGTCAAATATATTTCAATGACAAAAAAATAAATGAATAAAGAATAAAACTTAAATGTGCATACCACTCCTCTGGAGATCTTATTAAAATGAAGATTCTGATTCAATTTACCTGGATGGGGCCTGTGATTCTTCATGAAAACGGACTCCAGGGGATGCCTGAAGTGACTTCAGTAAACTGCACTTTTGTTTGTTTGTTTTGATTTTTGTCTTTGTTTTTTTTGTTGTTGTTCTTTGTTCTTTGTTTTTTTGTTTTTGTTTCTTTTTTCTTGAGAGAAAGAGAGAGAGCATGCGAACTGGGGAGAGGAGCAGAGAGAGAGAGAGAGAGAGAGAGAGAGAGAGAATTTTAGGCAGGCTCCACACTCAGTGTGAAGCCCGACACAGGGCTTGATCCCATGACACTGTGTTTATGACCTGAACTAAAAGCAAGAGTTGGACACTCAATCGACTGAGCCACCCAGGTGCTGCACTTTGTATAGCACCCCCTAAACTGCACTTTGTATAGCAAGGCACTAGAAAGACCCTACCCTTTGATAGGCCATCTTTCCAAAAATTCTTTACTCCTTTGGATTTTGCTAGACCACTCTCTTGGTTCTCCTCCTGGCTAACTGTTTTTCTCATAATCTTTTCTTCATTCCACTTACTCTGTTCCTAAATGTAAGTATACCCCAGACTTTCATTCTCCATCTACTTCTCTTTCTAGGGTGATGGGTCTCTAACTTCAGTGCACAAAGAATGTTAGCCGGGAAATTTATTAGAAATGGTGCTTCCTAAACTTCACTCCAGAGATTCTGATTCAGTGGGTTTGGGGTGGAGGCCATTAGTCTGCATTTTTAATCCTGTTAAAGGAGTTTGGGGCCACAATTTTGAGAAGCATTGACGTAAGGGCACTCATCCACTCTCAGGGCTTTCTTTACCCATGCCCTAGATGATTTCCAAATCACACCTACACTCCAGACCTATCCATCATATCAGCTGGCTACTTAATATTTCAATCTGGATATTCAAAAAATTCAAAATGTCAGAGCTAAACTTATTAACCTCCCTCCCCCACCCAACCTCTTTTTCTTCCCCTGAAATAATGATGAAACCTGGTTAGAGTTTGTGTCCAAGGAATACCTGACTCCTGGGGATTGCTACCTACAGCACAGTTGGCATAAAAATCACCCGGGGAGAGTTTGCTAAAAATGCTGAGTCACAAATTCCTCAAATGCTGATTCCTTAAATCTGGAATGAGGCCCACAGCTCCGCCTTTTGAATGAGGCTCTCAGCAATGATTCTGATATAGACAGCCCCCAGCCCTCACTTTAAAAAAATGCTGCCTTAGGAATTCCTCCAGCAATTCCTAGCAATAGGAACACAGAGGCTTTGAACGCATTTTCCACAGTAGAGTAGCGTTAGGTGGGAATATAGTGTAACCTTCTCTTTATTTCTAGTAGAGCCCCCCAAATCTACTCGAAATAACTGCACACACAAAGTGAAATCAGTGCACTTCTATCTAAAGTCAGTTTCGGGTCAAGTTACCAGCCACTCCCCGCTAAAAAGACTGATACCCCAAACCCTTTCGGTACCCCCAACCCGTTATTTCTGGATTACCAATGATTTGTTCCCATGCCAGTTACTCTCAGAGATAAAGAATACTTTCTTTCCACTTCTTTTCCTTTTTCTTCCCTATGGTCTTATTTCCGTGAGGATACATTACTGATTTAAGAAATCGAATACCGGGGCGCCTGGGTGGCGCAGTCGGTTAAGCGTCCGACTTCAGCCAGGTCACCATCTCGCGGTCCGTGAGTTCGAGCCCCGCGTCAGGCTCTGGGCTGATGGCTTGGAGCCTGTTTCCAATTCTGTGTCTCCCTCTCTCTCTGCCCCTCCCCCGTTCATGCTCTGTCTCTCTCTGTCCCAAAAATAAATAAACGTTAAAAAAAAAAATTAAAAAAAAAAAAAGAAATCAAATACCAAAACCTATAATATCTCAGGTAGACAATACATACCACGAGGTGGAGAAAACATCTATTGTTTAATTTATACCTCCCCAAGTAAACTTTTTCAGGCCAACTTTACTAGCAGAAGCTCAATCAATAACACTTTTTATCTTAAGGAACCCTGGTTTATATTCTCTTGTATAAAATCTGTGTAGAGTTTCAATTCTTTGTTAGTCCCAACCTGACCTCTTTAAGGCTGTGGGTGAATTTGCTTTGTTGCCTGAAAGAATTCTAACTTGATGCTTTCCTCGGTTGTCCTTTTATACACATCATGCTCTTAGTTCAAAAGTGAAATGATTTTGCCGAAGGTTATGAGAATAAAATTGGAGTTCAATTAGTCACTTTGAGACAGGCAACTAAGTGGCTGATCCCTTTTTAATCTTTAACAAGCTCCATTATTCACAAAGGCAAATTGATGTCAGCTTTTAAGGAATCTAAAGTAATGCAAACCACATAACTTTGCAATATTTAAATATTTTAATTCTCAGGATGAAATATGTTTTTCATACTGATTAGACTCTGCAACTGGTTTTAAATGGAAACAGTGCCAGAGGTTGAAATGCAAATACATTTGCATTTATATCAGCCTAAAGGGTCTTGATTCATTTTAATTTTATCTCTTTGCAAACTACATATGCATAATGTTATCTCGATATTCAGTCTCAACCTCCTCTATCTACATATCAAAATGTACAACGAAGAGATAATTTTTCCCCCCAGAGAAAAATCAGTGGGAGCTGAAAAGATAGGCAATTTACCTAGGTTTTATCCTGAGTCTTTTGCTTTGATTTCAGGTGGTTGAGACACTGATTAACCCTATTTTCCTAAATCCAAAGCAAGACATTTTACTTCAGCTGACTTCATCCGCACATATATATATATATATATTTTTTTTTTAATAGTTTGCAGCTATTCTTTGAAATATCTTTCGTCTCTTTATTCCTTTCCTCTTCATATTCCTTTTCTCCACTCCCTTCCTCTCTCCCAGCTGCAAAGATTTGCCCTCTAAGAGAGTGGGGGTGGGAGGAAACCTGGGATGGAAGCAGAGCAGGAGCAGGAGCCTGAGAAGCCAGGATCTGGCTTTGTTATTGGTCGGCTGCTGCCTGATGGATCGACGAGGGAGGCGTGAACTCTTCAGTCTGCTCTGACGGAGCTGAAGTACAGAAACCATATTTACAGGTAAGAGCAAAAAAGGAAAAAAAAAATCTTTTTCTTCAAACTAGAATGCTTCTCAGTGCCTATTGAGACAATTTTATGATACGAACATTATTCTGCAGACATTTCCCGAAAGTGTGTCCCATTCATTGTTTAAGGGAGCTTTGGCTGAGCTGTTTCTTCTCTCTGCAACACCACTAGCTGATTAAAAACCCCAGAGGCATGTCTTAACCCTGGATAACTTTCCAGGAAAGTGTTATTGAAGCGAAATTAATAGAGAAAATGAGTCACCGTGTGTCTTTTTTGCTTTATTCAAGTTTATGTGATTGGGAATGAAAGGAAGGATGAGGACAGCCCGGTAAATTCCACAGGTTCTGGGAAAATGGAGTTTTCTCTGAATATACGACATAAAATTTCATGTGGTGTCTTTCAATATTAACAATACAGTAAGTGGTCTAGGAAAATAATTTTTGCAGGTTGTAGACTCTTTAAGCACTACTTTAGAATGAATGATTTGTGTGCTTTTAAGCTCTTTTATTTAACTTACTCCTCTTGATAAATCTCATGATTTTGAGTGGTTGTGTCATTTTATTTAGTAAATTGTAAGCTTATGTGATAAACAACTCTGTTTGTCAACATGCATAGGGCCATTTTCATTTTAAAAGCTCAGAAACCTGTTTCTGAAGGATTAAGCATTTCTGTAAAAAAATAGCATCTTAATAGGCAAATTTCATTGGCAGTTTCATTTATCAATCAGATATATCTAGATAAGGGTTCCTTTGCAGCATTTATATTGTTGGTGATATCACTAGGGCAATCATTTTTTTTAACAGCTCAGAAGTTAAGATTTGCTTGTATCTCTTAATATTGCCTTTTATTTTCCCTTAGGGAAAATAAGCTAGAGTTCTAAATATGTAGACTAAATGACACACTTACAGTAAAAAGAAAAATAATTTTACTACAAGTCATTTAATTTTATAGTTATTTTAATTCATAAATATGGGTCAATTAAGGGAGGGGGAACCTCATTAAAACTGAGCTTTTAAGAAATATTACTACTGACTTGGGCACATGGATAATTAATACTTGTTGATTATAATAAAATAAAAGTCTTTCACTGGTGTAAATGATGCATTCAAATATTTTTAAATACTTCCTTTGAATCACAAACTAATAGGAATGAATATATATAATATCTAAGAATTTCTTTATCTTGTTTTTGCTTTTTCTTTTCATTTGAGAATGGATTTTGTTTTTGAGTGAAAGACAAAAACATAACAGTTCTTGCAAAATTAAAAAAAAAGAGAGGGAGAAAAATTACTGAATATCAGGAAAGATTACCTAAATGAATGGAGAACTATCTTAAATTTCCTAAACGTACTAAATAAAGCTGATAGTATGTTCACATACTTATGTCATATTGACCCAAGCAAATACACTTGCCTGGTTTGTTTTGAACTATTTCTGGATTTCAAACATCATTATAAGGTACTGTGATGTTGCCATGTTTCTAATTATTGATGGAATCTTCTGATCTTGGTTTTTAAAACAAAATGAAGGTAGAAATTAATCTATTCCTAGGTTGTAATTTAAGGTGATCTAGGAGACCGGACAGTCACCTCCCAAAACGTGTTAGAAAAAAATAAATCAAGGCAGTTATATTTTTTGGAAATTATAAATTCTGAGTAAAGCTACCTCCAGGAATGAAGGGGAATTGATGAAAATTAGAGAGCAGAGTTCCACATGGTTTTAAATTATTCTGTTTCCTTGGAAACCAGCTGCTGCAGATGCATTTTGCTTTCTTTGGCTAAAAATATCATCCTTTTAATAATCGCTAAGGGAAAGGTTCTGAATAAAACCAGAGTATATTGTTGCTGCTTTTTATAATTTCCTTAATGGCTCACATATTTTGGATGAAAAGTAGATAAACCCTTTCTCAATCAGCATTTCCTATCATGCACTGGCAGACGTCTGCATGAGGCGTCTGCATGCGAAGACTCCATGAGATAACTATGGTAGCTTTCACTGCAGAGACTACACGAAAAAGAGGGGCGGGGGCGGGGGCGGGGGCGGGGAGGCGGGTGTGTGTTGGGGGTGTGTGCGCGCGCGCGCTTGCTGGAGTGGAGGCAGGAGAGGAAAAAAAAAGCATGAAAGAAAACAGTTAAGGGCTTCCTGTCCAAGTGAAGGATGAAACAAGGCAAATGAAAACCATGTAAGGCTGTTCTGTGAGAAATGGCAAAAGCAAGACCATTTGTTTTTCCTTTAGAGCGTTTTTAAGATTCAAATATAGTTCTTTCTATGTTCTATGTTGTGTGTGTTCCCTTTGCATAATACTTTCCTTTTTCTCTTCATGTTCGTACTGGTTAGTTGCACACTGAATGAGACAATAAAATTAAGAAACATATTTTAATGCATCAGTCATTTTAATCATAAAAAGAAAAGCTTGAGATAAATGTTCAGGCTATGGATAGTGAACAGGATTAAATTCATATTTTGACAGATTAGGACATTTTTAAACTTAATGTCCATACTGTTTCTATAATGCTGTCATTTCCTTACCTTTGTAATCTAATATATACAAAATCTAATATATACAAAATAGATACAACAACCTAAAGCTGTTTTAATATTATTAACATAATGTATTTGAAATTTAAAAAGAATTATTATAAATAGAAATATATTCTTTTTGTTTTACTTGAAGACTTTTGCTTTATTTGGAAATAAAATTTCATTCTGTGTGCCTTTTTTTAAAAATAAGAAATAAAAACACAACTATCATCATATTTCACCCTAAGCAATTTCCTAAATTAAAACATTTTCAGAAATAAATATATAAATATAAATATTTTCATTATAAATTTTTTTCTCTCAGCTAATTGGTGAGAGAGAAAAATCATCATAAAGCTTTTCTATCTCTCCTATTATTCTGTTATAATTCAGGTGAGATTCCTAACTCTCTTTTCCCTCTCATTTAAATGTTTTTGACATATAATAGTTTATTTCCATTATTAACCTCAGTCTTTTAGATTTATTGTTAGCGATGTAGCAAATAAAGTGCCACATGCTTGAACTATATTTTAATATATTTAATATCTAGCCAATACATTACTTAAATTAATTTGGTATGTCAGAACATTATTTTTCAAAAAGAGTTAGGGTGATGGGAAGCACTTAGTTTTCATCAATTAACGTGAGCAAAGCACTTCAATGGCAGCTCTTTCAGCATAAAGACAGATGACATTAAAGAACACACTAACAAATCAGATGGATTATGCAACCTGGGCAAATAACCCTTATTTTAGGCACGATCAAAATTAAGTGTGTGTCAGGTTCCTGAGAATAATGCATTGTACAGGCTGACTCTCAGCTGCAGATGATTTTAAAATACAGTTTGTTAGTAATGCCTCTTTACTGCTCGATGGTTCTTTATTTGCTAAAAGTAGCTTGCCAGATTCGTAGGTAAGTTTACATGGGTCTCTTAAGTCTCACAAAATGTATTCAGGAAAATGAAATATTAAAAGCTTCCCCTATAATGTATGTAGGCAGACAACTTTACAACCATAATGGAAATATGCTAGTTTGGCAAATAACCCCACACTGCTGGGAATGGAAGGATGGGATTTAAAAGAAATGGAAGTTACACCGGGGTAAGAAAGCTTGGGTCTGGTTTCACAATGTTCGGATTGTGCTATGTACCCAGGTAATTCAAGCAAATGAAAAATTGCCTTAGCATTTGTACTCTGGTAGGCCATAATTCAAAAATGTTATTGATCAGAAGTTGTTTTTGACTTAGTACATATTTAATACTTGATAGTATAAGATAGGGCTTATATAGGTATAGAAAGGGGGTTGGTCCCAAACAGCATCATTACTCTTTAATTACCACTTTGTAAATCAAAAAGCAGGAAATGGATTTGATTCTCCAGTTAATGATCACAGTTGGATGTTTCACAGACTCGATGAATCAGTTGTCAGATCATTTGATTTCCCAATTGTTCAGATCTCAGCTGTTATAATAGACTAAATAGTTTGACCCCAAAATTGCTGAATGTGCATACTCTGAGAATACAGACTCAACATAACTTTTTAAGTATTCAGTTGAGGACCTTGATAAATGTCAATCCTAATTCTAAGAATAATATTTTAGCCAGAAAACCACTTGACAGGAGTGCAACCTTGCTATTCTTGCTAATCTCACGGCTAAGAAGTGAATAGAATTTACGTGATTTATTTCCAAAGTCTTTGTACTTTTAGTCAGATCAAGAGCTTAACACACTATCTTCTAATACAACAACAAAAGGTGATACACATATTTCTTTTTTCTTTTTATGTTAAAAAAATGTTTATTTATTTTTTCAATATATGAAGTTTATTGTCAAATTGGTTTCAAAAAAATGTTTATTTTTGAGAAAGAGAGTGGGGAGAGGGGCAGAGAAAGAGGGAGACCGAGAATCCCAAGCAGGCTCTGCCCATGAACCATGAGACCATGACCTGAGCCTAAATCAAGAGTGGGGTGCTCAACCAACTGGGCCACCCAGGCGCCCCAGTGCACATACATTTCTATGTTTCTCCTGATTCGCGTGCCCATTTGTACAAAACCCACCAACTACCAGGGAAAAGTAGTAATTATGCGAATCTTTTTGTATCTTCAAAGAATATTGACTATGAAGTCCTTTAGCAAATACTTATTGATTTTCATGTATTCCCTTTGAACATTTTAGTCTTCTGTTACCCTGGAAACATGGGACTGACTGGCTTGTAGAGATGGTTTCTTCCTGGATTGTTCATTTTACCTATCTAGAAAGAAAGGCACAGAGAGGGATTCCCATGGTGATTTTTTAGTAAGAAACTGAGCATTTGCTTATGCAAAATAACAACAGCTAATCACTATGTGTTTGTATTCAATATTGGATATAATGCATTAAATACTGGATGCAATAAAAGGATGCTTTTAGGAGGACTTTGGAAGAAGGCAAAAAAGCATGGTGTGGCCAGAGTTTTACAGTTGCACAGAACTCTCCACTTTAGACCTGCCTCTGGTATCCTTTTACTGATGTCTTTGACTTACCGTCATAGTCTCCTTGACTTCTTGTGAGCTTGCTGTCAGGGTAAAAAATGAGTCTTAGTTTTGTTTTCTAGTAACTGTTGATACAATTGGTTGCTGTCATGTTGTGGATATATCGCAATATATTTAATGAATGAAACAAATAATTTCCCAAACAGGACTCCTGAATGCATTTACAAAGATTTCCTTTCCTATCCCGCGTTAGGCCAACCGCGGAAAATCAATATCTGTCATCAGTCATTACCCAGGTGATACTGGGTGTGATGCTGTCAGCATATTAAGCCAGAAACACTCGAGAAAAGATTTTCAAACATTCTACACAAAATTATTCTTTTGCTTTCTCCAAATTCCTTTCTGGTAGCTCGTAAAACTCATACTTCAAGTTTTAGATTGTTTGCCCAATATGGTAACTAAATCAGCAAGGGGTCCCAAGTGAACGCTCCTGTGCTGTGGACCAAAGTCCTCTAGGGCTCAGTGTCACATGGGAAACTGAGCTTGGGGACTGCCATTTTAAGCTTCTATATTCAGAAATCTCCATACAACTTACGTGCAGTCAATAAAAACAGCCCAGAATTACCTCAGGCTTGTCCCACCCTTCCTGCCCCAGCTTCAGTGTGGTCGTGACAGGCACTTTTTTGACTTCTCTATGAGCTTTTATTCAACTATGTTAACTATAATTCTTGGTGGCAGGCGTGTCCTTTGTCGACAACATGTAGTATAAACAATAGTATAATCAGTTGTTTGCTGGTTGAATAAGAATAATTGTGTCAGATAGTCATCTTGCCCTTGTCTTATACTCTCCCAGTGACAGAGGCCCCTTCCATTCTGAGGCAGTCCCTTCTTTCCAGGTGCTGCTCTGTTAATGCTTTTCAATGTAACAACGTCCATGTCACGTAAATGTTGTTAAGCCATGCAAAATTACGTATTTGTACAAACTCCTTTGAGCTCTCCTACTTTGACAAGAGATTTCATCTGCATATACGTCACATCTCTTGACTCCCTGCACTGTGCTGTTTCATTATACCGTTGCTGTGTTTTGATACACACACAGAGAGATTATCACTTATTAAATGAATGGATTAGTTGTAAATTAACATTAATTATAGCATAATTAATTTTAACATAATTATATTTGTATTAATATAAAAGCATTAAATAATATCTGTGTAAGAAAATGTAGTAATATGTATTTTATTGCAATCTGAGTGCTCTCATACATAGACTCTTAGTCAATTATTCTTCACTCTCTTGAGTTAAGTTGTTCAGCAATATTTTTCTTGTGCTCTGGGCGCACTTTTCTGCATTTATATTGTGTTCTGGTGAACAATTGTAAGCCATAATGCTTGGCAAATGACAATCCTGAATCAGCTACCAAGAAATCAAGGTTGCATGCTGAGAGTTCATATATCCATTTTAATATGTCTCAAGGTAAAGGTAGGCAGATAATATAGCACCAATGGAAGTCCCACAGTCTACCACATCCAGGTAGAACTGACCAAAAAGAAAAAAAAGTATGTTATGCTCTGATGTGATGTCTGGGAGTCTGAAGAGAAAGAGTGATTCCTAATATACCATTACTGTGCACATTTATGTGGGAACTATACTGTGGTGTACATGTTTATGCTCTAAGTAAGTGATTTAATCAGCCAGTCAGCATGCCTGTTTCCAGAAATGCATACTTTGAGCTAATGGGGTATTTTAACTTTGGCTTGCCTATTAGTTTTTGTTTTTGTTTTTTTTTTTTTTTAGTTAGTACAGCATAATAATTGATGGGATGCCATCAGGCAGATGGGATGCCAGTCAGGCAGACTGTAGTTCAGCTCTGAGCTATACCATCTTATTGCCTCTGTAATTTGGGCAACTGACTTAAGCTATCTGAGCCTCTGTTTCCCTTTCTGTGAAATTCAGTTGTCAACCTGGGTGATGCTGTAAAGATTGATAGACGTATACTGAACACTTCACTACAGAATTTGGAACATAGTATGGAATTGTGTGTAATTTTAGTTATTAATGTTATTGTTAGTCATCCTTTTCTGTTTACAAGCTGAATAGAAGTCAGGAATGGAAGAATGGAGCCAAATAATACCCAGGGTTTTTAATGGCTTCCTAAGTATTATTCTTCATTTAAAGGATTAAAAAACCCACACAATTCCGCTAGATTGGCAAGTTTTTCCACTTTTCCATATTAACTGAAATGAAATCATTGGACATCAGCTAGTTAAGTTAGTATTGTATGAGATGGTGTTTTTCTATGTTTTCATAATTGTGAAAACAAATCCTAGAATCATTAATGAATAGCAATGATAGGACTTTCAAAATATCAAACCGGTAAGGCATTTTTCGAAGTTCTGAGTTACTGAATATTCCATGAAAAAGTATTCTTTTCTTCTAAGTGTACTTCTTTATTTTGACAGAGAGAGAAAGTACAAGTGGGGGAGGGGCAGAGAGAGAGGGAGACAGAGAATCCCAAGCAGGCTGCACACTATTAGTGCAGAGCTCCACTCCGAGCTTGAACCCACGAACGGCAACATTGTGACCTGAGCTGAAGTCAGATGCTCAACTGACCGAGCCACCACCCAGGTGCCCCTCCCAATATTCTATGCTTACATAAATTTGTAAGAATCTGGACAAAATTTAAACAATACCAATTTCTGGATACCTTTATTAATGTGCAGTGAGGTTCTCCAAAAAGAATATATAGTATTAAGAATTTTTAAGACTTATTTGGTCATAAATCCCCTTTCCAACACAAAACTTCATCCACTAAAATGTTATGGATCAAGTTTGGTATATGCTACATTAATCATTTTTAAGACAGATGTACATCTATAATCTCTTGAAGAATCTCTAACTTGGGGCGCCTGGGTGGCGCAGTTGGTTAAGCGTCCGACTTCAGCCAGGTCACGATCTCGCGGTCCGTGAGTTCGAGCCCCGCGTCAGGCTCTGGGCTGAGGGCTCAGAGCCTGGAGCCTGTTTCCGATTCTGTGTCTCCCTCTCTCTCTGCCCCTCCCCCGTTCATGCTCTGTCTCTCTCTGTCCCAAAAATAAATAAACGTTGAAAAAAAAAATTAAAAAAAAAAAAGAATCTCTAACTTGAAGGCTAAAATATGGTATATATTTTAATAATTTTTTCAATATGAGAATAGTTCCAATGTTTCCAATACAAAAATACTTCCAAAAGTACTCCATGAATTACATATTTTTCATAAAAGTAATGTATTCAAATTTTATATTCTTTTTTTCCACCTATGCCTTGTTTTTAAATTTTTTACAAAGTAGCATGTGTACTGATGTTTCAAAATATTCACTGTCACAAAGGAGCATTATGTCCAATGTACATAAGAAATGTACATTCTAAGCTTCATGTTGCTCAATGATAACAAGGAAACAATAATACTTATATCAGAATCATTGTAAGTACAAATGAGATAACACATTCACAGAATTTAGTTTCTGGCACAAAGTAAGGACTCGACAACATTATTATGATCTATTTATTTAAAAGAAAAGCAATTTATTAATCAAGAAAAAAATAGGACAATTATGAAGAAATCTCAAAGAATTCTGATTTAAATTCTAAGAAGGCACATAGGTGTCCAAAGTGTTCATGACCAATTTCTTCTGTAAAGGTAATGTAAAAATACCAAAAATCACAAACCAGAGTGTGCTTCTTATAGCTATAATAAAATGTCTGTAAACACAAACAATGTATATACTTTACTGGGAAAAAGAATGTTAAGTAACTTAGACAAATACGCACAACACAAACACACAGAAACCCATTGAAAATGGGAAGAAATGCAAAAAGGTAGTTCTAACACAGATATTTGGGGAAAACCAATTTCAAGCAGTAAGACGCCATCAACAGACCAGAAAGAGTATGGTAATGAAAAATATGGTGCCCAAGTGTCCAATGCCTAAGTTTGAGTGCTGCTTCTAAGACTAATTAGCTCTCCAACCTTTGCCTAGTCACCTCCTTTCTCTATGCTTTAGTTTTTCTTTGGAAAATGTTAATAATAATGCCTATTTCATATGTGTGCAAGGAAGATTAAACGAGATTATATATATTGTATTAATTTTTTGTTGCTGTGTAACAGATTACCACAAATTTAGCAACTTAAAACCATGCCCATTTATTAGAATATAGGTCAGAAGCCCTGCACTGTGTGGCTAAGTTCTTTGCTTAGGATCTCACTCTGTGGAAACCAAGGTGTCAGTTTGGCTGAGTTATTGTCTGGTAATTGGGGGTGGGGGGTGGGGGAGGGTGGGGAATCTACCTCCCAGCTCATTCTTTTTGGCAGAATTCAGCTTCTTGTGGTTATAGGACTGTTTCCCTGTTTTCTGCTTGCTGTGGCTGAAGCTGCTCCCAGCTCCTAGAGGCTGCACACAATCTATGTCACAGGACTCCTGTCTTCAAATCAGCTACAGAGAATCTCTTGCTGTGAATCCTTCTCACCTTAATTTCTCACCTCTAGATTTAAAGGATTCATGTGATCAGGTCAGGCCCACCTAGATAATCTCTTATCAGGTCACTGATATGGGACCTTAATTACATATGCAAAATCCCTTTACCTTATAATGTGAACATAGTCACAGGAGTGATATCTCCCCATATTTGCAATCCTGGGGGTATACAAGGCATGCACACTAGGGGAATAGAGATGCTGCCTTAGAATCCAGTGTAATACATATGTAAAATGCTAAAATAGTGCCTGGCATGTGGTAAACACTAAAGGTTTGAGCTCTTATTCTTAAGGAGCATCTGAAAAACTCACAGAAATTTTTAAAAATAGCAATGCCACAGTTATGGCAATGGTGTGGTAAAATGATATCCCAACGCACCATTAAAGAAACAAACTGGTAGAACCTTTCTGCCAGGTGATTTGGCAATGTGTATTGAAAGCTCAGGACTTCCCCTTCCAGGACTTTATCCTAAAGATATAATCAGAGATATACACAAAGGTATGTGAAAGAAATGTTAATTGTACTTGATTTATAATAATAGACACTTAAAGAGAAACCAAGCACCTTCCTTTAGAGTTTTAGTTAACTATTATGACATAGGTATTAAATGAAATGCTATGTAGCCTGAAGCACAAAAATAAAAATAAAATAAAACAAAAACACACAGTTTTTGAAAAATATTGAATGAGAAGGAACATCCTCATGTTATAAGTGGAGAAATTATAGGTTACAAAAGTGTATATATGGTGTTACTCAACTCATACTCTTTCCTGGAGTTTTAAGTGACCTTTTGGCAAGACATGGTCACTTGACAAGGGAGGGAATATGCCCTGACCAGTCTCCTCAGATTGCTGTAGGTAAGACTAGGCTTCTAGAGACTTCTTGGGGAGACCCAGCATCCTTCCTAGAGTGTGAATTAGGCTTTTGGCAAGACAGGGTCACTTGATGAGGAGTGGACCACCCTGACAGTGTCTGGCCATGCCCAACTATCAGAACCACAAGAGCATCCTCAAGAGAAGACTTAGCATCATCTCCTCTCAATTTGTGTGTGTGTGTGTGTGTGTGTGTGTGTGTGCGCGCGCGAGCGCCTGCGTCTGTGCTGTCGACATTTCATTCAATGACTCAAAATGCAAATAGTATGGTCTAGTCCTTCATTCCTAATGTATCACCCTGCTTTATATTAAACTGGCTAAATTACCCTCTCAGCCAAGATTTTAGAGAAGGGCTTTGGTTTTGTTTCAGCTATAATGAAAGACATCTGCAATACATAATACATAGCAATGGAGGATGTAGAAGTTAACAATTATTAGGAAAGCACATATAGGGCACATTCTAACACTACACAACAGCTACTAACCCTGCTTTACAGGTGGGAAAATGTTGGCTCAGAGAAATTAAGTAACTTGCTGAAAAATTCCTATTTAGGAAATGGTGACACCAAATTTTAAAGCAACGGGCTTCCCTCGTTTCATCATACCATGATTCCTAATGGTTCCTAGGACTCTCAGTTTTTAAAAATATCCTCTGGAAATTTAAATAATTAGCCTAATGTAAATCCTCTGCAGTACATTTCACTGTTTCCCTGTACCTGAAGGCAAATTAGTGGTTAACAGTAACAACACGCAGATTGCTTTTTTCTCCTAAGCTTTTTCCAGCTCCAGCCTCTCAGATCTTAATTTCAAAGTAACAGATGTGTTTTTAATTGAGGATCCAGATTATCACCACGAATTCAGATTAAAGAAATTCTTCCCAGTTCCCTCTCAACCCAAAGGGGGAGGTACCAAATTCCATAATCTTTGGAACTAGCATTTCTCCAGACTCTATAACCCGGGGTAGTTCCCACTACCTCTCGTTCTCTGCAACTAAATCCTTGATAAAAATCAATGCTCAGATGTCTCAAGTCCCTTAATTGTCCATTTCTCCTTTAGGGATTTCCCTCTATCCTTCTCAGACTCTATTCACTTGCCCTACTTTCTGTCCATGTTCCCAGGACCATGCTTTCATTTTTATTCTGCTTCCATCCCTAGGTCCAACTATCTGTCCCACTCCTGTTCTAGTTTTTGGTAATCAACCTGAGCCCACGGTTGTATCCTAGCTCTATAGTAAGTATCTTTATTGTAGGGGAAATAAAAAGAATATAAAAACACATTTGTGTGGTTATGGAAGTTTACTATTTAGATATTTGTGCTGTCTGGTATTATAGTTACCTAATAAAAAAAAATCAGCCTTGGGTATTTTGTTCTGTAAAACTTGCCTAATAAAAACAAATATTTAAGTTTTTAGGGGAGATCCATATAAGTTCTAATCTATTATTTAAAAAAAATAATTTCCATTTGTAGAAAGATCAATGTACCCATCACTCATAGTAGTTCTGACCTCAAAATGGCAAATTATATTTTCCTTTACATTCTTTTAGTGATCTTTCTTGGCTCAGTTACTTCTTATTACATCATAAATTTAACATAAAAATTAATAACTTACAATTTTCTTCTCTTAATTACTAATCATCTCTTGCCTTTTGCATGTCTGGGTTTATATAAAAGTATTAAAACGTTGTTGTAAATATTTTAATTCAAAATCTGAGCATTTGACAGATATACAAATAACTATTTTCATATTAGAAGTAGTATTAAGAATGTTATATTATTTTATGTACTTCTCAAAAGGAATTATTAGGTACAGGATAAGTAATAGTATAGTATTCCATTAGGTAGATCAAGAAGAAAGAAAGAAAAAAAGAAAGAAAGAGAGAGGGAGAAAGAAAGAGAGAGAGAGAAAGAAAGAAAGAAAAAAGAAAAAGAAAGAAAGAAAGAAAGAAAAGACTAAGAAAACTTTATTTTTTTGGACCTAGGAAACTCAAGATCATTTTTTTAGGGGGCCCTGAAGTAGAATTATGAAACTTTTGACTTCTAACAAATACACAAGAAATAGCATAATCTTTTTGATGCTTGAAAATGTAAATTAAGTCATCCATACGTTCCTGTTTGCTAACATTTTCTTCCAGCCAGCCATATACTCTTAAAACAGTATTCTGTGTCATAGGGTGACTTAATATTGTTTAGGACTGCTTCCACTTAACTATGTGGATGGAAAAACTCATCCAAGGACACACACAATAACTTTTCTTTGGTCTTCCTTCCCACCTCTTACTACAGAGATCTGAATGGGGCGGGGGTGGGGGGGAGGTGTGGATCTTCATCTCTCACAATGTAGCTTCTCCTGCATCATCTGTTGTCATGGTAATAATTGTAGCATTGCAGTTTTAGTACTACAACAGAGCACACTCCAGTGGAATCAGATTGACAAACGCAATCTGTAGGATGAAATCTCTCTCAACAAGGGTCTGTTGTGCTTTGGGACATTTTCCCCACCCTTTCTTTGTGCTTCCTCAGCTATCTAGTCATCTGGTCCAATCTCTCTTTAATGATTTTGTCCAAGACTGTTCAGGGCCAAGAGGACTAGAAGCATAAATATGATCCACACAATTATTTTTATAGATTTCATATCAGTTAAGGAAAAATTTCCATATAGTTTCCTGTAACTAATAGAGTATATCAACATTAAAAAAAAAATCCATCAACAGCTTTTAGTCTTTAGGAGCTTTTCTGCAATTCTTCTAAAACCTCTGTAAGTCACTTGAAGATAAGAGAGTCACTTCAACCAAATAATGAATGGTTATATTAGGTCACCAAGTGACATTTTTAGCTGGAGTCTGCCTGACTTTCAAACAGAGCCAGAGTCCTATAATCCCTGAGGTAGCAGGTAGTAGTTGTATGTTTGACTTTTTAAAAATTTTGAATAAGCGACTTTAGAGAGGATGGTGAATAAAATAGTTATTAACTTTTTGTCTCCGTTTTCCCATGCATATTGGTAATCATCGATTTATTCCATCTTCTCTGCCAAACTAAAAGAAATATTCCTTTTTGTAATAAATGAACGCTTACAAACAACATCACAAAGTGGGACCAATGTATCTGAGTTGGTCCTATTTGAAACCTGGCAGATAAGATGGCCTTCACTGTCATAAAATAATTGGTAAATCTAGAGACAGAGGTAGTTATAGGGAAAAAATTAAGTAACCATTTTGTTTTGGGAAGCACTTTGACTCCCCTCCCCTTCTAACTTTTTTCTAAATTCTTCCCTCGCCCCCAAAAGAAACTATGACCTTTCCAGCCCTCTGACTGGTCAGGTTTTCTGACTTTACCTGTTCATCTGAGTCACTAAGTCCTCTCTAGGTGTGTTCCTTAATTTCAGACCTTTCCCTTTTCCCATGCTCTTCCTCTACCATGGAGCTGTGTTTTCTTATGAAATAACAGGCTAATGAGTACACCTTTAAAAATATAAGTCCGATCTTGTCACTCCATGACTTAAGCCCTGTGGTGGCCTCCATCATATGTAGAGTAATAGCTGAAGCCCTCACAGGTGCTACGCAGTCTAGCCCCAATACCTGTCTAACCTGATTGCTCACTGCGCCCAGCCCAAGACCTGGCCACACACCATTTTTTTGGCCTGGACTGCTTTTCCACTGCATGTCAAAATGGCTGGCCTCCTTATCACCTCCGAGTCTTCATTGGTGCTTCCCCACTGTGACATTAGCTCTCCAATCAATTAAAAATGAAATGTTCTCAATTGGCTGACCTTGTAATCACTATATCACTTAACTGTTTATTTTTCTCCATAACATTGATCTCCATATGACATAGTATATATTTAATTTGTTTATCTGTTTATTATGTGTCTACTCCTTTCTCCAACAACACCCGGTAAAGAAACACCATTAGAGAAAAGAATTTTTTTCCTGTATTGTTACTTTATCATTTTAATGATAAGATAGTCACTAGTTCCTGATAGAAGCTCAACAGACGTTTACTAGATAAATAATTAACCTCTAAACTAAGGGCAGAAAGGAAACGAATCTCATTTCTTGTTTTTTTTTTTAAGTTTATTTTTGACAGCGAGAGAGAGCAAGAGCAAGAGCACGAGCGAGGGAGAGGCAGAGAGGGAGAGAGAGAATCCCAAGCAGGCTGCATACTGTCAGTGCAGAGTCCGATGTGGGTCTCAAACCCATGAACTGTGAGAACATGACCTGAACCGAAGTCAAGAGTTGGCTGTTTAACTGACTAAGCCACCCAGTGCACCCCAAACAAATCTCATTTCTATAGAATGGCGTGAATGACTAAATGAGGGCACTCGGATTCACTTTCTCAACAATTAGCATTTAGGTATAATGGACAGAATGAGTCAATTAGTATTCAGAGTTGAGACTTGCAGGATACAATGAAGTAGAAGCAGATCTGTCAAAGCCAAAGCCATGTGCCAGCTGGGGATATGAGGAATCAGAAAATACAGAAACAGAGGAAGCCAGTGAGCAGGACTTGGAACAAGTACATCCCAAGGAAATGTCACTACTGCAACAGAAGGAGACTACGAGGTCAGTGAGAGGCACAAGGACCCAAGGTTACTACCTTTTTAAGAAAGTCACTCTAGTTAGACTTGTTCTGTATTACCAAAAGGCATAGATAGGAGTGCCATCCTGAGGTATAATGGCTTAACATATTACCTTTCCTTGGTAGCATATATTGTGCAGCGTCTTATAAAATCAGTTTGTTCCTCCAGCTGATATTTTCTAGCAAAGGCATTTCGGGTATTGTGCTGGGTGATTGGAAAAGAGAGGTTTTGATTTCTTTGTCTGTTGGCCCTTTGGAGTCACATATCCGACCATCCTTTGTCCTTATTGTAGAGCCAAAGTCCAAGTTGGGCTCTAAATTACAATGTAATCTAAAAATTGCTCCTTTAATTTTATAAACAAGATTAATAAGGGAAAGGGGGATGGGGAACGTAAAACCTAATGGTGCGAAGGACTGCTTCTGAATGCAAATGGGGGTGTTGGCCAGGTTTTAGAGCAGCTGAAACTGGGAAAGCGTGGGGAAATGACATCGACCTGAGTAGCAGCTGCCCCCTTTGGCCTGCATGTGCATCTCTACTTCACCACAGTTTATACTACTTACTACTGGCTCTCTCCTTGGCTGTGAGACCATTTATTAGGGTGCCTATGCTATCATAGTGATGCAAACTAGCCAGGTCTGAAAATCCAGAGGGGCCCCTCAGAAGGAGCCAAGAGGGCCCTTGGCTTTGCACAAGATAGAAATCCAATGTGAGCCAAGAGGAAGAGAGATCAGTTTATTGAAGATGTAAAGAGAGTGTAGATATGGACAGAGCATCCAGGAGACTTGGAAAGGAGAGTGAGTCTCATCTTTGCTTGCGGTCTGGGGTCTTTACTGAGGATTGTAGTCGGGTACACATGTCTTCTCAGGCATTGGGAACAAAAACTAGTGAGATATCCTCCGTGAGTGACTTATGCCCCGGAGCCACGTGTCTTAGTGAGTCAGTGGTCTTGGACAACCCTGCCCAGTCACTCCTTAGATGTTATCTATCATGCTGGAAGACTCCAAAGAAATTATTAACTCCTTGACCTTTGTAAGTAGGACATACATTATCTGTTCTATAAGGCATGTATAAGGTGTAGGTAGAAGTCTTAGCAAGAATAAAAGCAGGAAAAGGAACAACAACAACAAAAAAAGTAGTTTTTCATGGATTCTCTTAGTTTCCCTGTCTCAGTAGGGTAGAGGAGCATTTCTTGATACCTTTGTTACAAACAACAGTAGACAAAAAAGAGGACTGAGGTGACTTCATGATTTTATTACATCTGACCCTCTTTACTCACCGAGGTTCCCTGCCACTGGCGGGATTTGTGTTTGCAGCCACTGATCATCTTAACACTTACTCTGTAACTATGAAGAAATTATTATTCTCAGAGGTTTACTGACTTGTCTAAATTGGCATTAACAAAATTTTTAAATGCACCCGGCTACCTCTGACTGTCTTTCACTGGCCATCTTGATACAGAGAGTAAGGAGACTCAAATTAATATTTTATCCAGTAAAAGATTTAGAGACTGTGGTTTACCCTGCATACGATCTATTCAGCCAGCTTCATTGGCATAGGACTCAAATATTCCCTGTAGCTATGCTGAATTGACTGGAAACATGATAAGGCATCTGAATTCTGCAGGTATAGTCATTCCTAGCAACCAATTTGATTTTTGACGGACAAAGAGCCCCAGGAAAGTAGATGCCTTTGTACCTGAGAAAAAAAGAAATCCCAAGCAAGATAGACATGCCCTAATCAGTATGCTCTGGGTATGACAGCATGCAAGTGAGTGATCTGTTTTGTTCTGAACTCTGGCTCTGTCAATGACAGTACACGATTTACTAGAACAAATCAAATAAGTGTAATTGACTCCTGTTTTGACGTTTCAAAACACTGAACCATATTTCCTTTGCAGTACTCTGATTCCACATTCTTAAATTTGATTTTTTCATATAAAATACCTTAGTCAAAAGAGAGAATGCAAATAACAATGCATCAGGGTAGAATTGTTTTCAGTGCTTTCAAACGTTACGGAAAGAATAATTTCTGCACGGATATGATGATGTGGTCGATGTGGGTCAAAAAATTGCAGCCTCAAAAACAGATTTGGAGACTTGGACCATGCAGTGGTCAAATGTTTCAACGCTCTGTTGTTCCCGTTCCTGTTACAGGTACATGTGACAGCGCTGCAGCTATGAGTGGAATTTTAAAGGGGAAGTTGGAAGAAATTGACGGCTCTTCACCCTGCTGCTCTGTGCAGGAATCAGATGATGAAGTTTTTAGCTGTGACGGTGCTGACAGTGTTGATAGTGTCAATCTGTCCACTTGTAATCTTTTCACTGGTGAGTATCCGAAGCCATATTTCAGGCTGTACTCTAAAGTGTGTTGTATGGTCGATTCCTGGAGTTTCTATCTTTATCCACTGCCTTTTATCTGCTCCAAGTTTTTCATCATATCAGACTTATTTGTAAAATGTGATATCATTTTGTTTAATTAAATCTCAATGGTATCCTTCTGTTCATCTCTATGGAGTAGGTATGAGAGGCAGAAACGCGTCCGATTGAAGGTAAGCAATTGAAAATGATCTCGTATGCACCTTCAGCTTTCGGAAATCCATCTCAAATCCATTTCAAAATCTGATCAGTTGAGCTCTTTTGAAATTCTAATAATACTGGTCAATGAGTTGTGGAATCAGCAGTATTGAGTACAACACATGTATTTCCTACGTGAGAAAATGATGTTTGTTTTTAAAAGAATGCTGCTCTGAAATCAAAGCCCTGAAAGCCATCAGCTACTATTGTTCTTGGAATACTAGTAAACCTCAAACTTGAGGCCAGATTCATGCACTACAGTAAGTGCAGCTTTCCGCACGCGTATACCTTTCCTAAGTAGTTAATGTGAACAGCATCATTTGGTATGGTATGTAGTATGTTCTAACTTAAAATTCTAGCCATTTCAAACTGCCTTCCCTATAACTGGTACACATTGATTGATTTTGGATTAGGTGAATCTTTCCAACATCTCTGTGTGCCTTCAATCCCAGTCATTAGGGAAAGAGGGATCTCTAAATTAGTTTTAGAAGTTAATCATACAAAGCAAAACTAAACAAGGTCAAATAAAGTCCCATAGGATGATGGGTATAAACTTCCTTTTAAAGCACCATTCCATACGTAAAGCTAAAAATTATCCAATACAAAAGAGAAGGGTTTTTTTCCGTAATAGCTTTTTTAGTATTATTTTTCTGAGGCGTGTGGGTTTGGGGATTTTTAACTTATCAAAACAACCTTTTAATATTCACACTGATGATCTTGCAGTGTGGCTCTATGACCCCTGAAATTCCATTTTTACCCTCTTTCCTCTACTCCCAAGAATTCAAAGTTTTGTTTGATATTTATGAATTCTCTCTCATCATTGTTAGAAGCATTTAGAATAAAAGTAGGTATAATTTTATAAGATTGTTTAGTCTTTGTATTATTTATTTCTTGACTAACGTACCACTATTATGAACTTGTGGGAAGTATAAAAAGTAAGGAGGAGATAAAGAAACACTTAGAAGAAGGGATAACATAATAGTTGTTTTGAGAATGAGATTCTTTAGTTACATGGAAAGGTTATTGTTAATCAGTGGGTTTTGGGTGGATCGGTTTGTTTGTGATTTATCTAAAGCCTTTCCCCCCTTCCTCTAAGCGACTGTAGCCCTTGTGGATGGCACACCCCCTTGCTGTCACCCACAGTGCCTAGAAAAGTGCTGAGCATTGAATGATACTTAGACTCCTTTATTGAATGAATGGATTCAATTTAGATAATTCTCTCTCTCTTTTTTGCAATAATTGTCTTTTTTTGACAATAAACATTGCACCTATTTAAAGTTTACAACATGATGTCATGATATATGTATGCATTATGAAATGATGACCACAATCAAGCTAATTAACATTCTGTCACCTTACATAGTTACATTTTTTGTTGTTGGTGGTGGTGAGAACACTTGGGATCTATTCTCTTGGCAAATTTCAAGTATGAAATACATAATTTTTTTTCGTAATTTCAGACAACTTTAAAAGCCAGAGAGAATGCATCTACTGGATATCTTTATCTTTAGTATATATTTAATTTCAAGACCCTCAGGGACCCTATTAAGCACCTTGCCTGTGTACCTTGGAGAGCTCTCCTTCTCTAAGCCCGGAATGCCACAGGAGCTGCCTAGAATGTTTCAACTTTTTCCCTTTAGCCACTCCTAAAAAACATCATCAATCTAGACTCTATTTCTTTGAGATACCACCTCATCCAGTGCAGCAATTTCCACATGCCAGTGCTGTTTTTTTTTAAACCTTCAGCATGCTTTCAACCTCCCTGGTGTCTGTGTCTCTCCTAAAGTTACAAATTGACTCTCTCCTGGAAAAATCAATTGTAGGACTCTCTATGCAAGATACCCATCGATTTCTATAGCTTGTGAGTTCACAAAGTACCTATAATGTTCATTTAAACACCATCAGGTCTCACAATTGTGGCTCAAGATGCTTTCCAGATGAAAGTGATGTTCTGGTGGCTTAGAGGAGTTTGAAAAATTATAGGCTAGACACTTGTTATAAGTACCTGAACACCCTGAAGGGTAAAAGTTTGAATGGAGAGTGGTTTTATTTTGATCAAATAAACTATTTGATAGCTATTTTGACATCTGTTCGCAACTTTTCTGTTTTATAACCATCACAAGAGTCTGTGGAGGAAGAGGTGTCCAGTGTGCACAGAGGAGAAGTCAGGCTGATAAAGAGTAGATTCAAAGTTTCATTAGCCTTCTTCCAGCACTGTTGTTAATGTCCTTTTCTTAGTAAATTTTCAGGGGTTTTGAGGGAAACGTTTGCTGATACTACTCTGTAAGGAAGTGATATGCATCATTGAACAACTTGTAATTGAATGTGTGATCAGCACCATGATTTGAGATAAACAGTGGGGAGGAGAGTAAGGAAAAATGGTTGGAAAATGTTACCTATGGATGATTTCCTATTATTGTGAGCTGCTCTTACCCTAATCATCAATATGAGACTTTACTAATTATTTCATAAAGCCGGGCAAATTGAGGAAGAAAACCCATTTTAATTTTTTTGAGAGAATTTAACACTATGTAACAGTATAAGACAAAAACAATAGTAGAGTCAACCCTCAATTTGAATTCAAAGAGTGTTAGTACTAGTAAGGCCTTTAAGAACATCTAGACTGTGTTTCTTATTTTAAATATGTGGAGACTGAGGCCCAGCGAGAGTAACAAGACAAGGATCTAAATGTCACTATTGCTATAGGACTTTATGGTAGATCCTCAGAGTCTACCTTTCTACTAGACTGTGCTGCTCTCCGATGGATCTTTTATATCACTGACTAGATCGAGGGACCCATCTAATCAACAGAGAGACATTGGCTGTACCTTCTGTGCCAGCTCCTCTTAGAAATAGAATGAGCCTACCTTTCGGTAAAGGTGTTTAGCATTTCATCACCTCTTGCCTTTTTTTTTCTTTTTTTTCAGTTAGTGTTGTGGTGAAAGTTAGTATCTTCTGGATGTAATAATATAGTGCCAGTGATGAGTTATGAATACATTCAATGAGCAAAAGAAATAGTGGACAGAGAATTCAATTTGACTGTGAATGAACACTTTCCCTTCCCCTTTCTGTAAGTAAGTGACAGGGCAGACTGTTGAGACTTACCTTGTACATCACTGACATTGATGGAAATATCTTACAGCAAACATGTTGTTTTACATTTACATGAAGGAAATTGGTTCGTCTTGGTGACATAATGCTGCTTGTGATAATGTGAAAACGTTACAATGAAAAGAAGATGAGATGAGGTATGCAGTGTGCATCTTTAACAGCAGCTAACAAATACAGGGTTGTTTCATTTACTTTAAAAGTAAAAGCCTTTGTACATTCCACTTTTGCCAGAGGGGTGAATGGGCATCCTGGACTCCCTGGGAAAAAAAAAAAAGATAATGATATCTTTCTATCCCTTGAACTCCAGGACCCTACATTACTTGTTCAATAATTCAAGACTTCAGAAATGCACTTACCTTGCATTTCGATTAGACTCACTTAGTCACAGCTTCTGACTGAATGCAGTAATTATATTCCATTTTGCTGCCTAGGTACAGAATTGGCTTTTATATTTGCTTGTTTGTTTTAAGCCCTGGGAAACTTAAATTTGGCTTTAATCTTAAAAGCACAATTGGTCTGAATTTGAAATAAATTTTTTTTATATCAATATCACAGTGAATCTAGAAAAACAACACTTATTGTTTGTGGTTTTAACTCTCAGTTAGCTACCATTAAAAAGTCAATGTGGGTAGTTCTAGTGGTATTAATGGTACTATTTCTCACATTATTCAAGTGATAAAGTCCTATTAGCATGGGATCCAAAATATATCATAGAAACTCTTCCGATTTCCCACATCTGTTATTTACTCAGGATGTCTATAGGTGGAATTGATATTGTAGCTGTATTTCATAAAAGTACAAGAATTATAGTTGCTATTAAATATTAGAGACCCTGTCTTCACATTAACGATCAGAATATTTTCATCTGCTAATGTAATTTCTTTACAAATATTTCATAGAGTATTTGCATTTTTTACAAACCTTTTAATAAGAACTACATCCTTATTTTGGGGTCACGTAGGAATAGTCATAGACAATAAATAGATGATTGCCCAGTTGCACAATGTCATGACTTCAAAAATGGATCCAAGTGAAATTTAGGTGATTAAAATCCTACCAACCGCTTCTAAGTCCCATAATCTTTTGGCTTTGGTTTGAATACCAGAGGTTGACTGGCTTTATACTTGTTGTTTATGATGGTGACGATGAAATCATAGTGCCTGAAGCAAATGTCCTTGTGTTTCTCAAAAGATTTTAAAATTCATCATGCAGATTAGGCAATCTGATGCTTTCTGACAGCTCGAGGGAAGTGTATTTGTGTGCATGTGAATGCAGAAAAGAATTAAATCTGGTCCTGCTAAAAAAAAAAAAAAAAAAAAAAAGGAAACAGTTGGTGCTATTTCTGAATTGGCTGTGGTATTTAACCATTTCACTCTGGAAAGTACATATTTGTACTCTGAAAATGTTCCTTTTTTTTTTTTGTCTGAGGAATTTGGGAGTAAACTGGGAATGTTTTAGGGCCACAGAATTGTTGTAGCATATGTCTTATATGTTCAGCTACAGTGATCTGGCATGAACTAGAATAGTTAAATGTCTCAAGTTTACTGAATTCATTTGACAGTTGGATTAGGGTTAAAAGTATAGTTTTTACACGTAATGAAGAATGAACAATCATAACAAATATAACAAAAGATAAATACTTCATTTTCAAAGGCCAGCACATAAAAACTAGAAAGAGATTTTTTAAATGATATTTAATTTTCAGGTAGGAAAGTATAATGAATTAAAACTGAAATTGATGCTCAGTTTTTTGCATTTGTTTTTATCTTATCTCACAAATATTTTAATAGAATAGTAATAAAGATTGATTTATGTAATTTACAATTCTAGGACTTTGAATGAACTGTTATGAAACTTGATTTACATAATGAACTATTAAATCACTTTAAGATCCTTAATGGATAGCTGCAGTGGTCTTAATTAGCATGACAAAAAGACCCCCAAAAAGCAAACTTTATTAAAACAGTTTACAAAGCATCATGAAAGCTAGTGAAGATTGCTAGACAGAGTACTGAAAGCAATAGATGTTTCTGAATGAAATGCAATAGTGAGTGTCATTAACTGTGATATTGTGAAGACCCGAAATGCATTTAATACTATATATTTTTATACCAAGCTTGGATGATAATGGATCTGTTGTGAGATAAAAAAATGTACATATTTAGTACGAAATCATATTAATAAAATTACTTTTAAATATTCATATTGAAGAATACTTAATATATTTCATCTTTAATATGCTCTAATGCTTACATCTTTTACATTTAAAAAAACCTACATAATTTAAATCTTAACAATTCCAGGGTTTGCAGTATTTAGTGCTATCCCTGAGAAACTTGGTTTGGAAGAAATAATGATGATTAATTTTAAACATAGTTACTTTTTCTAATATAGCCTGTCCTATTTCACAGTTTCTTCAAAGATATTGTCCACGATCTTCTTATGTCTGATCAGACTTTTTGCTGTTTGCTGTTTCTATGACAACCCTCATTTTAGCTTGGAGAGAGTAGTACATATTTTAGATTTATATACATTTCCAGATACACACACATTTTAAGGTTCTTGGGTGGCCTCATCATTTAAGCATCTGACTCTTGATTTCTGCTCAGGTCATGATCTCGCCTTTTGTGAGTTCAAGCCCTGTATCAGCCTCTGTGCTGAGGGTGCAGAACCTGCTTGGGATTCTCTCTCTCTTTGCCCCTTCCCTGCTTGCATGTGCACTGTCTCTCTCAAAATAAATAAATAAACTTTAAAAAAAAGAATTTTTTACCTCCATAATAATTAACATTATGCTGACAATTATAATGGTCATTAGTCAACACTAAAATTAAATGCTATGCTAAGATCATGGCTACATAAGACATATATACCATACATTTGACCTAGATTTTTTTAAATATGCATAAAGTTAAGCTGCAAAAGAAGATCTAAGGCATAAACTTAAGTAATATATGGGCACTAATAAAGAAGCACATATACTTAAAAATTCTCCTCAGTATGAAGTAAATAAAAGTTTTTTTTTTTACTTTTTTACATTTCAATTTAAAAATGAATGAATCCAAAAAGGATAAATGCAGCTTAAATAAATATTGTTATTTTCAACAGAATACCTTTCTTCTTCTTCTTTTTTTTTTTAAGAATTCACAAGCTTTGTAGCCACAATATGGAAAATGGTTGCAATTTATCATTACAATTATTTTAAACTCCTTGATTGTAAGGGCTGCATCCTGTATTTGCCCCATAGTGCTTAACGGTAATAATCATGACAAGCATTATTGAACATTTTATAATTTGCTAGGCATTGTGATAGATGCTTTAAACAAATTATTTTATTTCATTCTCATAATGTTAGGTCCTAAATAAATTTATTTTTGATTGGCATGTTCATGACTTATATTGAGAAAGAATATGCTTAACTGATCAAATGATTTGTCATCTTAAACATGACATGAATAGACTTAAATGGGCTAATTAACTATATAAAAATTAAGATTGTTGGATACAATTGAAGTTACCTTCAACAGGTGCATACTTATAGGAAAAAAATGCTTTTATACCAAATGTTCATGAAATTCATTAACACAGTATTGCCAGTGAAATCACTCTCTAAGCCCCCTGCATAGCTTTACCAACCTTTATGTTAAGTCAGAAATTCTAAGGTTAGAACATTGAGATATTTTGAATCAATACATTTAACATTTATTCATTACTTTCAAAAGCTGAATGTATAAATATTTTAGCTTTATGGATGACTTTTGCAGTAATTTTTTATGGTAAAAAATTTTACAGAATCTATACACCACACAATTGGTTAAACAATCTATGGAAAACCCATACAGTGGATTACCATGTGGCCAATAAAAACAGTTGAACAAATGTATCTATTGACATAAAAATATATTCACATTAATTAAGAAGTTTAAAATATTATATTACATTTTCAATTTTCATTTATAAAGTCATATGTATTAGGTATATAATAAGATCTAGAGGTAAAAAGGCAAGCACATATTTTCTATAGAAATATAGAAAAACAAGACACATTTTCTCTGGATAGTAAAATAATGAGTAATTTTTGTTATTTATATATTCCTCAATCTTCACACTATCTACATATTTTCTCAATTTATTTTCATATATTTTAGCCTAATAAGATTTGTGTTCATTCATTCTAATAGCTTTCTAGATTTTTCACTGATATAATAACAGCTGTCATGACATGCTTGTAGATAAATCTTAGGATAAATCCCTAAAGATTATAATTCAAAGGGTTTCATTTTAATTGCCCTCCAGAAAGATTTACCAATTTATTTGCCCACTTTAAGTAATTGAGTTCCTATGACCCAACATCTTGCCAAATTAACTAGGTATTCTGTGATTGTATGTATGTGTGTGTTCATAGATAATGTGTGTATACACACACACAGGCCTTGTCCAATTTGATAAGTAAAAACTGATATTCTACTGCTGTTTTAACTTGAATTTCTCTGAATACTAGGAAGCTAGCTAGTCATATATTTACCTTTTTGTGTGTATATAAATGGTCTATTTGGGGTTTTTTAGAGTGGTGATTTCTCTTTCATCATTTTATAACATTAAGGATTATTTAGTGAGCAATAATGTCTTTCCTATTTTGCCATTTGTCTTTTAACTCTGTTAATGTTTGCCTTGGAAATATGTTTATGTGGTCAAATGTGTCATGCATTTGGCCTTTAGGAAATGCTTAGAACTTCTCTGCACCCAAGATTAATTGCACACACAAATAATTTCTTATAGAATTTTCATAAATTTCTATTATATATTTAAATCTTTAGACCAATTGAAAATTATTTTGGCATGTTGTGTGAAATAGATAATTTTCCAGTTTTCCTAAAATCATATACTGAATAATATATTTTCTATTAATATGAAATTTTGTTCTTATCTTGAACCAAATTCTTATAGACATAGGATCAGTGTCTGTAATTTCCTTTCTGTTTCATGATCTGAATGGTTATTCTGAAACCAACAATAGTGTTATATTATGACTCTGTAGTAAGTTTTATTATCTCACATAAGAGTTCCCAATTTTCCTTAACTGGAACAGAAACACAATACACTACCGTACTCTTTAAAGGCTCTCTATAAGCTATTTTCACGTGATCGTTATTTGAATTTTAAAACAATATTGTCAAGTTACCAAACAAACCACTGCTATTTCATGGGAATTACATTAAATTTGTAGGTTAATTTGATTCACAAGGAAGATTAACATCTTTACCACATTGCCCACAGTAAAAATTTGTGCTTTTCTTCTTGCCATGCATTTTCCTTGCTGAGTTCCTAAATTTTTAAAATATTTTTGTGCCTATTAAGAATGAGACTTTTTTTATATATGCTGTAAGAGATTATTTTTGGTACTAAAGAGACATTTTTTTTAATGAAAATGCTTTCAAGGTTATACCTTTAATTTGGCCATAGGATATTCTTTATCCTGCATGAAGGAGGTATCCTGCTGCTAAGAGTTTTTGATTAATAATCGCTATAAAGTTACATCAAATTCCTCATTACTATGTATCAAAACAATCCTATTTTTTCTTTTCTAATACTATGAACTGGAAAATAGTTTTCCAAATATAAAATTATTATTGCCTTTGACTCTCTTACATCATAAAGCAATTTAATCTCACAGGAGGAGCAAATTTAGTTTAGCAATGTGTATGCATTAAAGGGCCCTTAGAAATGTTCGTGGTTAATTTAAAATCCATTTTCATTGGAAAAAAGTTTCGTTGAGAACGAACAAAGCTGAAGGCAACACTCTTTCTGATTTCAAACTATATTACAAAGCTATAGTAATTAAAGCAGTTTAGTACTTACATAAAAACAGACACATGGATCAGTGAAACAGAATAGAGACCCCCAAAATAAACTCATGATTATGGTTAACTAATATTTCACAAAGGGACCAAAATATTCAATGGAGAAAGGATAGTCTCTTCAGTAAATGGTGTTTTTTTGTTTGTTTTGTTTTGTTTTAGGTCTTAAAAAATTTATTTTTTAAAAATTAAAATGTGCATAAAAGAAAATCACAAGAAGCAAAGAACAAAATCATCCATAATCACAAGCAGTTTAGTTTTACTTCTAGGTCCCATTTGTGTATTTACACAACTAAGATTAATGTAATTAAGATCATGCAGTTATGTATCATGCTTTTTTTACATACATGAATATTTACCATTTCAGAGTCCCCAAACTATGAGTATTTTGATAACCAAGAATACACCAGCCCTATCTGAAAGAAAAAAAAATTGTAATCCTGCTTTTCTTGGTGACAAAAATTTCATAAAAGACAAAAATGACAACAGGCCTCTAGACAGATATTGGCAGAGTTACAATTAAAATACTGCATTCTCTTAATGTTCAATTAAAAATGAAACCAGTAGATGGTGTTTTGAAAACTGAATATTCACATACAAAAGAATAAAACCAGACCCCTATCATTCACCATTCACAAAAATTAACCTGAAACAGATTAATGACTTCAATGGATTAAGGACCTGAAACCATAAAACTCCTGGAAAAAACATAAGGGAAATCCCTTTGACATCAAACTTGGCAACAAGTTTTCAGATGTGACATTAAAAGCACAAGGAATAAGGCAAAAATCCACTGGGACTACATCGAACTAAAAAGGTTTTGCACAGCAAATGAAACAATCCACAAAACTAGGGTCACCTATGGAATGAAGGAAATATTTGCAAACCTTATATCTGATAAGGGATTAACATCCAAAATATATAAGGAACTTAGGCAACTCAGTAACAACAACAACAAAACAATCCAACAAAAAAATAGACAAAGGACCTGGATAGAATTTTTCCAAGAAGATATATAGATGGCCAAAAATACATGAAAAGGCAATTAACATTACTAATTATTGGGGAAATGCAAATTAAAGGAATAATGACATCATCTCACGCTTGTTGGAATGGCTATCATAAAGAAGACAAAAGATAACAAATATCGGTAAGGTTGTAGAGCAAAGGGAATACTTGTGCACTGTTGGTGGAAATGTAAACTGGTGCAGCCACTATGAAAGACATTATGGAAGATCCTCAAAAAACCAGAAGTAGAACTACCACATGACCCAGCAATCCTGCATCAGAGTAACTATCCAAAGGAAATGAAATCACTCTGTTAAAGAGATATCTACACTCCCATGTTCATGGAAGCATATTTATAATAGCCATGACATGGAAGCAACCTAAGTGTCCATTGATGAATGAATGGATAAAGAAATGTAAGATATCCATCTATTTATCTCTGTTTATCTATCAAAATATAAAATGAAATATAAGTCAGGCAAGAAAGAGGAAAATCCTGCCATTTGTGGTAGCATGGGTGGAGCTTGAGGGTTATGCTAAGTGCAATAAGTCAGGGAAAAACTGTATGATTTCACTTATATGTGAACTCTTAAAAAAAGAAAAAAGAAAAGCACAACACACACACAGCTCATTGGGGGTCACCAGATGTTAGAGGGTGGGGGGAAATGGGGAGATGTTAGTCAAAGGGTATAAAAAATAAATAAAATAGTTCAAAATAGACTTCAATATCAGACACACACACACACACACACACACACAAATGATAATAAGAAGCAAATGGTAGAAAAATTTTTATTGTGTAAATTATGTAGAATGGAGAAAAACTAATTCTGATATCTGAGAAACTTTGATCTAGAAGAGGATGCATCATTGGAAACAGATTTTGAGGGTGGTGGTTGCTGTAGTATATTCTTCAAACAAAAATACTGGCAAGTAAGATCTAACTCTCTGTTCTAGGTAGTCAAAACAAACAAACTGCTAACCACCTTTAGGATTCCAAGGATTTCTGTTCTATAAAGCAAAACCCATTAATTTCTATTTTCCACTTAATTGAGGAGCAGTAAAAAAGATTTTAAAAAATGTAAAAAAGATAAAGTACAGCAAAAGCTAGAAACAATAGTGTTCAGCACAAATAAATAGATATGGTGGTTGATTGGGCCTTCTTTACCTTTTCTGCAAATGAGTTAAAGGATATATCATTCACTTACATTATTAAAAAAATTCTTTTTGAATTGTTGAGGTGGGATAAAAGAAAATGAAACTGCTAGTTCAGCATCTTACATATTGTAGCTGCAGATTAACTTTAAATACATTTTTGTTTCTTTGTGGCCAGTTTTTGTTTTGATAGCCTCCATCTGGCATTGATCTGCATTCCTTTTGTAGTCTGATTACCAGGCATGAATCAAAGAAATCAACTGGCTCCTCTGTCATAGGACACTGGGAAAAATTACCTTTTCAGATTCCTTTTTTTTTTTTGTATTTAAATAACTTATTTAAGATAAAAGGAGAGAGAATTCCTTCAGTACCTTCAGTATTGTAGTCAACCAAGACCTGTCAACATAACCACGTTCATTTAATTTCTCTTACTGGTAACACATAACTATATCCATCTTTAATTTCTTTTATTTTTTAATTTTTTTTTTTTTTTTACTGGTAATACTTGGCATTTTGTCTTCAAGCCTCTTTAAAATATTCAGTTAATGGTCACAGTTATATTGGTCAAGACTTTCTACTGCAAAGTTAAAAAGCCCAACATAATCTAGTTTAAACGAAAAAAAAAAAGACCTCTTAGTTCATGGCCATACCAGGCAAAATGGATCTGTGGCTCAAATGGCAACCTCAGTGTTCTCCCCGCCCGCTATGACTTGGTTCTCTTCTCATAAGGAGAAGGCCTGATTTTCTCCTCCTGCATTTTGAGTTAAGGGTTTCCCTAATCTGTGGAATATATCTGCCTGCACTATATTCTTTTTTTTCAATTTTATTTATTCATTCATTCATTCATTCGTTCGTTCGTTTGTTTTGAGAGAGAGAGCACTAGTGGAAGAGGGACAAAGAGGCTCCACACTGTCAACACAGGCTCCATGCTATCAACAGAGTCCAACATGGGGCTCAAAACCATGAACTGTGAGATCACGCCTGAGCCAAAATCAAGAGTCAACCGACTGAGCCACCCAGGTGCCCCTGTAGCACTACATTCTTGAAAGCAAGGAGCAATCACTTCCATCCCTGGCTCCAACAACTTAGGTGGTGTAATGTCTTGTGACTTTGTGAGGATTGTCTTAATGTGTCAATTATGTGCCCATTTGTGTTCAGATCTGGTCTGCCCTTCCTCTGAAAATTACACCTTGCCCACTGATTGCCAGATGGACTCAGCAAATAAGGGGCACTGGTGGGACAATGGAGGGCAAGATGAAGGGATAAACCAGAGGATTCCCACCCGCTCATCGATGCTTCAGGTCGTACTTGCAGTGGTTACTGCATCTCCACCATAGCTCTGATCCTTGCTGTAATGGCCCTGCTTCTGTGGTCCCAGACTCCATGCAGCAGCCTTCCCACGTACCTAGCTCCCACGAGGTAGCACCAGGTTTGGAGCTCTGGTGACACCAATCCTTCCTTTGTGCCTCCAGCTGAGGAGTGTCAGCTTCTTACTATTACTGTATTCTGAGTTCCTTTCTTTTCTCTGTTTTGTTTAGCATTTCAGCTCTTAGAAAATCTTTATAGCCAGTTCACCATATGAAATTCCTTCCATTGGGCCACCTATCATTGCCTCTATTTCTGAGCTGGACCCTGACCAATAACCCTAGCCTGTGTCAGATGCCTTTCACTCAATCACTGTGGCCAAAGAATAAAGTTCTTTGATTGACTAGGTCTTGTTCATTTACCTATTCACGTGGAATATGTTACCAGAAAAAAATAGAAGGCAAAAAAATAAAGTATGTTGGGCCACCAATGATAATGGCTATCATATCATAGCCATTTGATACCATAGTTAATGAATATGAAAACCTAAGTTAATTTTTTTAAAACAACCCCACACAATAAATAGTGAACAGTGGGAATATTCATGTTAATTGCTTTTTAAATCTATAAATACTCTATCAAAATTCTGCCCCTTTTTGTTAAAAAATAGTGAGTAAATATAAAATAAATGAGAATATTAGGGGAAAGGAAAAATAAGGTAAAAACAAGACTGAGAAATGATGTTAGGTTACCCTTTTTCTGGTTAATAAAGAGAACTAATAATATATTAAAGATCTGCTTGAATCACGTTGTTTTAAATGACTTATCTTTACTGAAAAACATAAAATCAGAGATTATATGTCCATTTAACAGTTAAAGAAACTGATATTAAGTAATTTGCCCAAAGTCACAGAAGTAAGATGATGAAAACATTGCAAGATGTCAAATTCTGGGGGCACCTGGGTGGCTCAGTCAGTTAAGCGTCCGACTTTCGCGCAGGTCACGAACTCGCAGTTCGTGAGTTCGAGCCCCACGTCGGGCTCTGTGCTGACAGGTCAGAGCCTGGAGCCTGCTTTGGACTCTGTGTCTCCCTCTCTCTCTGTTCCTCCGCTGCTTGCACTCTGTCTCTCTCTCTGTCTCAAAAAAAAAAAATAAATAAATAAAGACTAAAAAAAATTTTTAAGATGGCAAATTCTGTTTTTTGTTTTTGTTGTTGTTGTTGTTGTTGTTTTGGTACTCCAGAGCCCATGCACTTTATATTACATCATCACTCCACTAATGTTTCTCCCTTGACTTGTATTGAATGTGCATTTCTCTACTCAGATTTAAAAAAAAAAGTCTTCACTCAGGGTTCATTCATATTCACCTTCTCGTAAAATCACTTTATTATACACTCATCTATCATGAAAGCTATTAACAGATAGACTTCTGTAACAAAATTCCCTTGTATAGTATCCAGAATGAATCTCTCTCTCCTTTATTCACCCTTTATATTTGACATTGGCATGATGTGTAACAATATAGTGTTATAAGCAGACCAGTTTGTGGACCAGTTTGTGACCAAATTAATTCCATGACTATCTATACCCCATTTCTACCCACCACAACATGCAATATATCTGAAATATGGAGAAACTACATAAACATTTACTAAATACTAGGTGCCAGGAATTTTCTACAGGGGGATATTTGTGAGGCTCCTTACATCTTACTGTGGCAGAGAAGATAAGGACATATTCTTTTATAACAGAATGTCTCTGATTTGTTCCTCATTATTCTTTAAGAGAATGCAAGTGGTCAGGACAGCCCCAGCAACCATTCAAGACTTTATTTGGGTGTTCCTACCCTGTGGAACAGCAACTGTGTGGTTTCCATGAGGGAAAATGCCCATATCATAACAACCAAGGTAGATACCACAGGCTGCCTCAACAACTGAAAGTTGAATGCACAATTTCTGTAAAGTTCTTCCTCTTTTATCCCTGTCTGTGGATATTGCTTTTCTTTTTTTTTTTTTTTTTGGTTTGATTTCTATTTTCTGCAGTACACTGAAAGTACACCGACGAGCATAGACTGCAGTTTAGCTGTGTTCCCAGGACCATCTGTAAGAATTTATGCATTTCTTGGGAATCTGATCAATTCTAGCAGCAATTCCCTATATTCTCTCCAGATTAAGGAGACCTGCAATCAATTTTATATTTAAAAGTTATTTTCTGCTAGAAAAAATTGGGGGCCCAGTATCCAAAATCCATTCTATGCCTCAGAATTGATTTCCCGAATGATTCTCTTTAATGTAAACACACATGCATTTTTATGTGAAGTCATAATTATCATTTCACAGAATTTAATTCCTTCCTTCCTTCTTCCTTCCTTTCCTTCCTTCCTTCTTCCTCTTTTTCTCTTTTTTTCTTTCTTCATAGTATTTCACAGCATAAGTTTACCCCATATATTCATGAATTCTCTTGCCAATTGTTTTTTTAAGTTATTCTCACTTTTTTATATTAAAATTTATATTGCCCTAAATATTCGTGTACATAGTACATATTCAATTTTATACATTGTTCTATCAATTATTGTTAAATTATTTTTAATGATATTTCCTGATTTCAAGATAATCCACGAGTAATTTAATTGAAATACAATCTTATTTTGAGCTCTTTCCCTCTCTTTCTTACCCCGACTTCTTTCCCTCCCACTCTCCCTCTTTCTTTTTTTTCTTTTCTTTTTGTTTTGCTTGGTTTTTCTCTTTTCTTCCTCTGTGTTCTTCATTATATCTCTTGCTCCTATACGTAATTCTTGTTGACCTGTTTATATCCTTTCATTTTTTTCAATATCAAATAATCATAGATAAACACACTCTCATAGAAGTTTCTTTTGTCAAAGATGGATCATATTATATTCATTTTTCTTCATCTTGATTTTTTCATTGAGCAATACCTTGTGGAAATTCCCCAACGTAATTGTCATAGCTCTATTTTATCCTTTTTAATGATTGCAAAATATTTCAAGTTATGGAAACATCACATTTTCATCAAAATTTCCATTTTGTCCATTTGTTTCAACTCAGTTTTTATGCTACTATGAGCAAGGCTGCAATACCTTTTCATTAAAAAAAAAAGCCTTATGTACTGGTACTTTACTTTTTTTAATGTTAATTTATTTTGGAGAGAGAGAGCATGTGTATGGGGGGTAGGGGCAGAAAGAGAGAGTGAGAGAGAGACGGTCAGGGGATCTGAAGTGGGCTCTGAGCTGACAGGAGAGAGCCCAATACGGGGCTTGAACCCATGAACAATGAGATCATGACCTGAGGTGAAGTTCAACTGACTGAGCCACCCAGCCACCCCTGGTGTTTTACTTTTTTGGGGATAGATCCCTAATAGTAGGAATATCTGATGTAATAGATATTAGCATACTGGCATATTGCTTTTTCAAGAAAGGCAGCAAAACTCATACTCTACCAGCTTTGGATGTGATTATACTTTTCCCCAGAAGTCCTGAGCAATAGGGGTTAATTTATTTATTCAAAAAGATAGAGTCCTTGCTTTAATGATGTTTATTTGTATTATTAGTCAAGAAAACTAATAAGTGAAGAATATGATGACACAAGTGTATGGTGAAGAAAAATAAGGCAAGTTTGGGGTATAGAAGTAGGGTGGCTATTTTAAATAAGATGGTCATAAAAAGTTTCTCTAAGGAGATGCTATTTTGATAGAGGTTTGATGAAGTGACGAAGTGGGCCATGTAATATCTGGAGTGGGAGGAGGCTTCTAGAAGGAACAAAGAGCAAACGTAAAATGTCAGCAAAGAGCTTGACACTTGTGTGGATGGGTAATGAAGAGAAGGCAGAGACCAGGTTATTGTCAGGTGTTGGAAATGGGAGATGTGGACTTGGTGAGAAGTGGTCAGATTCAGGATAAATCTTAAAGGTAGAGCTGATGGGAGAACTGATGTTTAGATGTGAGGTTTAAGAAAAAGAGATAAACATGAATAATTCCTAGGCTTTTAAACTAAGCTTTGTATTTTGGAATAATTTTATATTTATGGAAAAGTTGTAATAATAGCACAGAATTAGTTCCCATAAACCCTTTGGTCAGCTTCCCCCAGTGTTAGCATCTTACATAACTGTGGTATTACTAAATACAGTTCACACATAAGGTGGGATTGGTGATCGAGCTCTACTTCCCGAAGGGGAGAAGTATCTACATATATTTTCTGGAATATTTGTAAGAAAGATTTGTTTCTTCTACCCTAGTTACTTACTGATGCAGTCATTTGTTTATATCTGTGTAGACTGATATTCATTTTATTCTTTGGGTTATAGTCTAATACTGTAATTAAATTTTTTTTTGCTTAAATTATTCCATTGAGAGTTCTTTCAAGTTGATTCTAATGTCCTATGCCTATTTTTTCTTTCCCCTCCTTGCTTTCCATCACTATTAAATGCTTCAGGTTCATTTTGTGTTTACCCTGCCCTGATCCTAGAGTCAGCCATTTCTTTCTTTCTTTTTTTTTTTTAATGTTAGGCTCCTTTTTAAAAGATGTTTGTTTGTTTTGAGAGAGAGAGAGAGAGAGAGAGAGAGAGCTAGCAGGGGAGGAGCAGAGAGAGACAAAGAGAATCCCAAGCTGGCTCCACACTGTCAGCACAGAGCTGGACACAGGGCTCAGTGTCACGAACCAAGAGATCATGACCTGAGACAAAACCAAGAGTTGGATGCTTAACTGACTGTGCCACCCAGGTGCCCCTAGAATCAGCCATTTCTTAAGGAGCTATGGTTTTCATATGAGTTATTGGGGAAACACTGATGCCATTTACTGGAACAGGAAAGACTAGAGTAGGAGGAGGAAGCCTGGAGTCTGTTTTCTTTCTTCTTCTCCGTCTCTTTCTCCCTCCCTCTGTCCCTCCCTTTCTTCCTCCTTTCTTTTTTCCTTCCTTCCTTCCTTGCTTCCTTCCTTTCTTCCTTTCTTTCATTTTATTATTATTACTATTATACTAACATGTTAACTTTCAAAAGCGTATTAGCCATTCAAGTGGAGCTGTGGAATAGACAGTAGATATAAGAATGTACAGCCCAGAGAAGAGGGCTGTTTTTGTAAGAAAGACTCAGCGAAGAAGTCTCAGACCTTAGTCTACTAAAGGATTTAGATCTCAGAAAGAATGGAAGAAATTAAGCAAGGAGGTTAAGAAAGGGCACCAAGTTGGGGTACCTGGGTGGCTCAGTTGGTTAAGCATCTAACTTTGGCTCAGGTCATGATCTTGCAATTTGTGGGTTTGAGCCCCATATTGGATTGTCTGATATCAGCACAGAGCCTGTTTTGGATCCTCTCTCTACCTCTCTCTCTCAAAAATAGAAAAACATTTAAAAAAAGAAGAACGGACAGCAAATGAGGTAGAAGACAAGCCTACTTCGTGTATGGTATCCTAGAAGCCAAGTAAAAAAAAAGGGAAAGTGATTATTTAAGTCAAACTCTCTTGAGAGAAAATTTACCATTTTGTTTGGCAATATCCAAGTTCACTGCTGACCTTGATAAGTACTATTTCAGTGGAGTTATAAAAACGAAGCCTAATTTGGAGGAGTTCAATATAGAATAGCATCTGAGGAATGGAGAATACCCTCTCTGGAGAAGGTGCTATAAAATGGAGTTGAGGGGCACCTCTGTGGCTCAGTCAGTTAAGCAGCCGACTCTTGATCTCAGCCCAGGTCATGATCTCTTGGCTCTGAGTTCAAGCCCCATGTCAGGCTCTGCATGGATCATGGAGCCTGCTTAGGAGTCTATCTCTTCCTCTCTCTGTCCCTCTCCCGCTTGTGCATGTGTGCACACACACTTCCTCAAAATAAATGAACTTAAAAAAAAATTATAAATAAATAAATAAATAAATAAATAAATAAATAAATATTTAATTAAAAAATGGAGTTGAGAGGGCTGCCTGGGTTGCTCAGTTGTTTGAGTATCCAAATCTTTTTTTTTAATTAAAAAGTTTTTTAATGCTTATTTATTTTTGAGAGAAAGAGAGAGACAGAGCATGAGCAAAGGAGGGGCAGAGAGAGATGCATGAGTGTCCAACTCTTGATTTCAGTTCAGGTTATGATCCCACGGTTGTGGGATTGAGACCCGTGTCCAGCTCCACACTAAGCATGGAGCTTGCTTGAGATTCTCTCTCTCTCTCTCTCTCTCTCTCTCTCTCTCTCTCTTTCTTTCTCCCCCTCTCCCCTGCTCTTGCTCTCCCTCTCTCTCTCTAAAATTAAAAAACAAACAAACAAACAAGTTTTTTAAGTTTAGAAATGGAGTTGAGAAATAAGGTGATGAGATAGAGAACTGATGTAAAGGAATTTTTTAATTAAATTTTTAATTTTAATTCCAGTATAGTTAACATACACTGCTATATCAGTTTCAGATGTACAATGTAGTGATTCAACAATGCTATACATTATTCAGTACTTATCATAATAAATGTACTCTTTAATCATCATCACCTATTTCACCCATCTCCCCAACCACTTCTCCTCTGGTAACCATCTGTTCTATACAATTAAGAGTCTGTTGGGGTGCCAGGGTGGCTTAGTTGGTTGAGTGTCCAACTCTTGATCTCAGCTCTGGCCTTGATCTCAGGGTCATGAGTTCAAAGCCTGCTTTGAGCTCTGTGCTGGGTGTGAAGCCTACTTAAGAAAAAAAAAAAACGAGAGAGAGAGAGAGTCTATTTCTTGGTTTCTCTCTCTCTCTTTTTTCTTTTGCTCATTTGTTTTGTTTCATAAATTCCACATATGAGTGAGACATATGGTATTTGTCTTTTTCTGACTGACTTACTTCACTTGGCATAATACTCTCTAACTCCATCCATGTTGCTGCATATGGCAAGATTTCATTCCTTCCTATGGTTGAATAATATTCTGTTGTGTATATATACCACATCTTCTTTATCCATTCATCTATTGATGGACACTTGGGCTGCTTCATTAATTTGGCTATTGTAAGTAATGCTGTTATAAACACAGGGGTGCATGTATCCTTTCAAATTACTGTTTTTGTATTTTGAGAGGTAAATACCCTGCAGTGGGATTACTGGATTGTAAGGTAGTTCTCTTTTTAACTTTTTGAGGAAACTCCGTATTATTTTTCACAGTGGCTATACCACTTTTCATTCCTACCACTTCATGAGGGTTTCTTTTTCTCCACATCCTCACCAACACATGTTGTTTCTTGTGTTTTTGAGTGTAGCCATTCTGATAGGCATGAGATGATATCTAATTGTGGTTTTCATTTGCATTTCCCTGATGATGAATGATATTGAACATCTTTCCCTGTGTCTGTTGGCCATCTGTATGTCTTCTTTGAAGAAATGTCTGTTCATGTCTTCTACTCATTTTTAAGTGGGTTGTTTTGGGGGAGTGTGGGTATTGAGTTGTATCCATTTTTTATATACTTTGGGTATTAACCCTTTTTTGAATATGTCATTTGCAAGTATCTTCTCCCATTTGGTAGGTTGCCTTTTAGTTTTCTTGATTGCTTCCTTTGATGTGCAGAGCATTTTATTTTGATGTACTCCCAATAGTTTATTTTTGCTTTTATTTCCCTTGCCTTGTATCTAGAAAAATGGTGCTATGGCTGATGTCAGAGAAAGTACTGCCTGTGCTCTATTCTAGGATTTTTATGGTTTCAGGTCTCACATTTATGTCTTTAATACACTTTGAGCTTATTTGTGTGTATAGTTTAAAAAAGTGGCCCAGTTTCCTTCTTTTGCATGTAGCTGTCCAGTTTTCCCAGCACCATTTGTTGAAGAGTCTGTCTTTTTTCCATTGTATATTCTCTCCTCCTTTGTTGAAGATTAAATGACCATATAATTGTGAGTTTATTTCTGGGTTTTGTATTCTGTTCCTTTGATCTATGTGTCTATTTTTTGTGCCAGTACCATACTGTTTTGATTACTACAGCTTTGTAATATAACTTGAAGTCTGGAATTGTGATGTCTCCAATTTTGTTTTCTTTTCCAAGATTGCTTTGGCTATTTTGGGTCCTTTGTGTTTCCATATAAATTTTAGGATTTTTTTGTTCTAGTTCTGTGAAAACTGCTGTTGTTATTTTGATAGGGATTGCATTATATCTGTAGATTGCTTTGGGTAGTATAGACATTTTAACAATATTTGTTCTCCCAACCCATGAGCATGGAATGTCTTTCCATTTCTTTGTGTTGTCTTCAATTTTTTTCATCAGTGTTTTATTATTACTTTTTTTTTTTTAACATTTTTTTATTTATTTTTGGGACAGAGAGAGACAGAGCATGAACGGGGAAGGGGCAGAGAGAGAGGGAGACACAGAATTGGAAACAGGCTCCAGGCTCCGAGCCATCAGCCCAGAGCCCGACGCGGGGCTCGAACTCACGGACCGCGAGATCGTGACCTGGCTGAAGTCGGACGCTTAACCGACTGCGCCACCCAGGCGCCCCTATTATTACTTTTTTTAAATGTTTATTTGTTTTTGAGAGAGAGAGAGAGAGAGAGAGAGAGAGAGAGAGAGACAGAGTGCAAGCAAGTGGGGGAAGGGTAGAGAGAGAGAGGGAGACACAGAATCTGAAGCAGACTCCAGGCTCTGAACTCTGAGCTGTCAGCGCAGAGCCCAATGTGGGGCTCGAATTCATAAACTGTGAGATCATGACCTGAGCCAAAGTCAGAGGCTTAAGTGACTGAGCCACCCAGGAGCCCCTTTTCATCAGTGTTTTATAGTTTTCAGAGTATGGGCCTTTCTTTTCTTTGGTTATGTTTATTCCTAGGTATTTTATTTTTGATGCAACTGTAAATGAGATTTTTTTTTAACATGTATTTTTTTTTAGAGGCAGAGACAGACAGAACGTGAGAGGGGGAGCGGCAGAGAATTAGGGAGACACAGAATCCTGAAGCAGGCTCCAGGCTCTGAGCTGTCAGCACAGAGCTTGATGCGGGGCTCAAACCCATTACCCACAAGATCATGACCTGAGCCAAAGTGGGACGCTTAATCAACTGAGCCACCCAGGCACCCTGAGATTGTTTCCTTATTTCTCTTCCTGCTGCTTCATTATTAGTAGATAGAAATGGAACAGATTTCTGTACATTGTTTTTTTATCCTACAACTTTATTTAATTCATTTATCAGTTCTAGTAGTTTTTTGGTAGAGTCTTTTGGGTTTCCTATATACAGTATCATGTCATTTGCAAATAGTGAAAGTTTTACTTCTTCCTTGCCAATTTGGATGCCTTCTTCTTTCTTTTTGTTTTCTGATTGCTGTGGCTAGGACTTCCAGTACTGTGTTGAATAAAAGCGATTTTTAAGTTTGGAGACATTGCAACATATTTGCAGACAGATGGGGATAACTCAGTAAAATGGGGGGTGAGGAGGAATAGTGGTGCAGGAGCAAGAGGAAATAATTCAAGTAGCAAAGACCTAAAACTGAGTGAGAGGAAATGGAATCTAAGAGAAGGGATTTATCTTAGGTGGGAGAAAGAAGTTTCTCCATTATGACAGCATCGAAGACTGACTATATGGGCACAAATATCAAAGGTATACAAGATATGGATAAGAGAGGAAATTGAGGGGCACTTGCATGCCTCAGTCAGTTGAGCGTCTGACTTTGGCTCAGGTCCTAATCTCACGGTTCCTAAGTTCAAGCTCTGTGTCAGGCTTGCTGCTGTCAGCTCAGAGCCTGCTTTGGATCCTCTATTCCCCTCTCTCTCTGCCCCTTCCCCGTTTGTGTGTGTGTGCTCTTTCTCTCAAAAATAAATAAAAACGTTTTTTAAAAAAGAGGAAATTGAATCACTGTTCTTCCAATTTTCTCAGAAGCTGTTACCATAAACTGAGAGAGAGGAGATGGAAAGAAATGTTGGAGAGTTACAAAGAAGCAAAGGTGCTTTTGTTAGTGGTGTCATAGGGGTAAAGGGTGAATTAATAAGGGGAATGTGATAAAGAATGTCAGGTGTTACTGAGGACCACTTGAAGTCTGTGGTCATATATCAATAGTTATGCCAGTGATTCAACATCCTACATTTTCTCTAGTCATGATTATCTGTTCAGCTATGAGGGTAGAGTCGTAGTAGGAAGAGAGCTGAATTTAACCAAGTGATTTTTTTTTCATGCTGATTTGTAGAAAGAGAGAAAAGTCTTGGAGGTGAGTACATATACCATACCTTGTTATAAAGGTTCTTTAAGGCTTCCCTGTGACCCACTGATCCTAAGTACTCTTGTGATCCTAGAGCCTGAAACACCTTTTTAATCCCTTTTACTCGCTCTAATCAAGTTTGTACCACTTTTTTGGTCAATCTCATTAATTTAAAATTTTTTTAGAATATTATATACCTCTTTAGGTTTAAAAATTTTTCCCTGAATTTTCACCTAGATTTTCTTGTAATTCTTGCAAATTTCCCACAATTATAGTTATGTCTTTTGCCATGTGTTAGAGATCTATCTGAGCAATTTTAGACAATTGTTTGTAAACCTTTGAGCACAGCTGATTGAGTGGAAGAATCCCATGGTGAATACCTGATACATAAATAGCCTCATTAGAACTGATTTAATTTGTTTTGATAACTCTTGTCCACTTTACTGAAATAGAATGAATAAGTGCTATCATCGTTTTAGAAAACTTTTTTGGTCATGTGATACTACTTTATTACAGTTCAACACATGTTAGGAAAACATGGAAATTCATTCTTTGATGTTTAGTGAGTAGATACTGCATATATTTTGATAACTGCACTTAAGTGTGTGTGAAGGTACAAAATTAGAGTGATATTGATACTTAAGAAATAAGTCTAAATAGAATCAATATGACTGTCAGTGTGTTTTTTTTTCTTTTAGAAAAATAGCATCAAACTTTACATGGTGGATTGGTCTTTCCTGCTAGATGCTTTTGCCCTACGTCCTTTGTTCCTGTCAGGGAGCTGTCCTTCAGAGAGAATGATGCTTTACTGGATGAGGGCGTATTAATAATGCAATACCATATTTTAAGATGCAGTTGCAAATGCAATTAAACTATTGCACTGAACTTAAAAGTATTTTTATCACCTTAGAAACAGTGAACAGCAAATTCACATTTCTTTACTTGTGTTCACAAATGGACATTTCCTTTTGACATTCTGAAACTGAAATGAGCCAGGCTTCCAGACATGCAGAAATGACTGGCTTGGGAGTCTCAAATTCTGTGATTCTGAGACGAACAACTTTATTCTCAAAAACTCAGCATCTGCAAAAGATTTTTTTAATATTTCAAGTTCTAATTTAAATTTTAGTCAGTGACATATAGTGTAATATTAGTTTCAGGAGTAGAATTTAGTGATTCATCACTTACATATGACACTCAGTGCTCATCGCATGCAAGAGATACTAGGTTGTTTTGTTTTTTTAGCACAGGAACAAGATAAGAGTGTCTTAAGTTATATTTCCTTATAGTTAATCAATGAATCACCCATTAAAAATAACACAAGCTGATCTTATAGCTCGGTCAAGGCTATCACTGCGATGTGACCTTCAGTAACCTCAGTGAAATCTAGCATGACTATTGACTAAAACATGTCAACAAGAGCTTTGTGCCTCTGACCTACCAATGATGCCCTTTAGAGAAAATGTTGGCAAACATGGGAGAGTGCCTTGACCCTTGCCACTCCAATTGGCCGCTAGGATTTGGAGGGTGGTTTGCAGTAATGTCCATAGGCAACCAGGAAGCCAAGGAACTTGAAACAAGGAGAGGTGATATTCATCATTCCCTCTAGCTCTGCAATACTGTAGGAATTTCTAAAAGTGAAAAACTGGGTTTCAGAGAATTTCTTTTTTTTCTTCTTAATTTAAATTCAAGTTAGGTAGCCTACAGTGTAGTCTTGGCTTCAAGAGTAGAATCCAGTGATTCATCTTACATATGACACTCAGTGCTCATCCTGAAAAGTGCCCTCCTTAATACCCATCACCCATTTAATGGATCCTCCACCCGCCTCCCCTCCAGCAACCCTCGGTTTGTTCTCTGTATTTAAGAGTCTGTTATGGTTTGCCTCCCTCTCTGTTTTTATCTTGTTTTTCCTTCCCTTCCCCTATGTTCATCTGTTGAGTTTCTCAAATTGCACATATGCATGAAATCATATCATATCTGTCTTTCTCTGACTGACTGACTTTGCTTAGCACAATACCCTCTAGTTCCATCCACAGTGTTGGCAAGTGGTAAGATTTCATTATTTTTTATCACCGAGTAGTATTATATATATATATATATATATATATATATATATATATATATACACACACACACACACACACACACATATATATATGACGTCTCCTTTTTTTTTTAATATTTACTTATTTTTGAGACAGAGAGAGACAGAGCATGAACGGGGGAGGGTCAGAGAGAGGGAGACACAGAATCTGAAACAGGCTCCAGGCTCTGAGCTGTCAGCACAGAGCCCGACGTGAGGCTCGAACTCACGGACCGTGAGATCATGACCTGAGCCAAAGTCAGACGCTCAACCGACTGAGCCACCCAGGCGCCCCTGACATCTCCTTTTTTGAATATATTTTTATTTTTTTGATTTAAAAAGATTTTTTTTAACATTTACTTATTATTGAGAGAGAGACACACACATACACACAGAGCATGAGTGGGGGAGGGGCAGAGAGAGGGGGAGACACAGAATCTGAAGCAGGCTCCAGGCTCTGAGCTATCAGCACAGAGCCCGATGCAGGGCTCGAACTCACAAACTGTGAGATCATGACCTGAGCCGAAGTCGGTCGCTCAACCAACTGAGCCACCCAGGTGCCCTTTTTTTTATATATTTTTAAATGTTTATTTATTTTTTAGAGAGAGAGAGACAGAGCGTGAGCAAGGTAGGGGCAGAGAGAGAGAGGGAGACACAGAATCTGAAACAGGGTTCAGGCTCTGAGCTGTCAGCACAGAGCCCTACATGGGGCTCGAGCCTGACACAGGGCTCAAACACCAGCCATGAGATTATGACTTGAGCCTAAATCAGATGCCCAACTGACTGAGCCATCCAGCTGCCCCATATATACTACATCTTCTTAATCCATTCATCAGTTGATGGACATTTAGGTTCTTTCCATAATTTGGCTGTTGTTGATAGTGCTGCTATAAACATTAGGGTGCATGTGCCCCTTCAAATCAGCATTTTTGTATCCTTTGGATAAATTCCTAATACACAATTGCTGGGTCATAGGGTAATTTCATTTTTAATTTTTTGAGGAACCTACATATTGTTTTCCAGAGTGGCTGCAACAGTTTATATTCCCATCAACAGTGCAAAAGGGCTCCCCTTTCTCCACATCCTCATGAACATCTCTTGCTTCCTGAGTTGTTAATTTTAGCCATTGTGACAGGTTTGAGGTGGTATCTCATTGTGGTTTTGATTTGTATTTCTCAGGGCGTTTCTTAATTGAACCTCAGATATTAGAAAACACCAGATATGAACCATAAATGTTAGGTGCACAATTCTAAATGATAACATAGATTTATGCCACTGTTATTTTTTATTGTAATTAAAATCATAAACTGGGGTTCTTTAGATGAATGCCACAAAGAATTGATGACGGCAAATAATGTTGCATTTCCAGTAGTATACATGTTCCTAGTCTTCCATAAATTTCACTCACCTTGACTATTTTTCTTAGTGTCTGGGATGGTTCTTTTTGTCCACAAATCAGTCCCAGGTATCACTTGTCATAGCTCAGGTCACCCATAGAACTGGGATCCCATTCAAGTACTGGTATAATAACAGGCTATGCTAGGAGTATCCAACTCAGGTCATGATTACTTCATAGACACAGAATTCCTGGAATCCTGGAAAATGACAGTGCCCACAAATCTTGTGTAGACCACCACTGATGTGCCCAGAGGGGCTTGCAGAGGAAGAATAAGAGCCCCTAGATCTTCCTGAGATATATTACCTAGATATTTTTTCTTTACAAAGTTGACTGGGTCTCAGAGTGAGTGCTATTGATCCACAGATCTTAGCACAACTCTTTAAATTCTCTCTCGCATAAGTGCACACACATTTCCTTACACAGTCTCACACAGCCCATGTCCCCAGGTCAAATCTCCAGAAATAGGGTGCTAGGTTGAAATGGTTTCCAGCATCAACTACTGCACATTGTACCCAGAAGTAGCACTGATCCTCAGGTGTCCAATCTTGGAACTTTGCTTTGAATATGACTTTCTCTTCCAGAATTATTCTTGCTTTATGATGGACTCCTCCCAGGGCTTGACTGGTCTCAGTTAGGGTCAATCCTGTCCATCAAATATATGTTTATATACTTGATTTTCAAACAGGTCAGAGTTTGGGTTCCTTTTTTCCATTACCAAGGGTCCTTTGGCCTCTGTCTAAATTACAGGGTAATTATAGGTATGTAAATTTAGATACTTTTGTTTTTTTCAATAGACTACTTAAATGCCTATGAAAAGTCTTTTATTTATTTGGTTATAAAAGACAATTATGTTTTCAATTTCAATTTTAACAATCAGTGGCCCCAAAATACTTAATCTCTTCCTACAGATTTAGCTGCATATCAAATATATAGCAATCAATTTTTGTATGTATAAAATAGGGAGACTGAACTAGAGAGCAATTTCCTTACTTTTTTTTTTATAACAACAAACACTTTTTGTTTTTAGGATAAAATTTTAAACCATACCTTAATAGTTAAAAGTGACATTTAAATAATATGAATTCATCTTCATTAACCAGAAAGTTTGAGTTGAGATTATGCATGACATTTATAGACATAGTCAACTCAGCATCTATTTATTTTTATTATTTTGTTTTAATTGCAAATAATTTTTAAAGTTTTAATTCGTTGGACAGATTATAAGCAGGTAGAGATCTGTTAGTATATTTGCTTGACCTGCAATCTTAGGATATGTATTTATCATTAACAGAGAAAACAGAAGAAGTTATATTCTGAAATATACCTCAAAATGAGTGCAACAGGTGATAGAAATAATTGTTTCAGTGGTCTTTAGTATGTCATCATTTGAGGGTATAATGTTCTCAACGGAGTTTAAGATACTTAAAATTATACTTAAAATTGAATTTTGAATCAATCTTCCCAAAATTTCTCAAATTCTTCTGCTAACCAAAGTGACTCAATAACCTCTAATGTGCTCTATAATTCTTCCTTTTTTTTTTTTTTGTAAATGTTTATTGTGAGAGAGAGAGTGTGAGCAAATGAATGGGGGAGGGGCAGAGAGAGCAGGAGAGAGAATCCCAAGCAACCTCCTTGCTGACAGCTCAAGAGCCTGATGTGGAGCTCCATCTCATGAAATGTGAGATTGTGACCTGAGTTGAAATCAAGAGTCAGATGCTCAACTGACTGAGCCACCCAGGTGCCCCTCTAGTTAGCTCTATAATTCTAACCGTAATTTGATAAAACTTATGAGTACCACAGATACTCTAGTCTGTTCTAAATCCATGTATCCATGCATTTCTGTGTAAATATACACAATGTTTAAAGGTAGAAAGAGGCTTCCAGATGTACAATGTTCCTGAGGCATTTTTTTTCCTTAAAGATTTTGATGTTTTAAGCTTGTATGAACAAAACAGCCTATGTTCTTTACTCAGGCTATTTCTTCATTCAAGTAACCCATTTACAGGTTTTATATACTACATATTATTATTGGTTATGGTCTGTGTTCACTTCTGGCTACTGTGGAAATAATACATTAACCACACTTCACAAATTTCTCTATCTCATCTCTAAGGAAAACTTTTATATTTGTATATGACAAATAAAAAAGAATGGAAATTTCATTCATTCCTTAGAAAAAGTGATTATATACATTTTAGTTTGAGAAAATTCGAGGATATAATTGTTGTGAGGATGTTGTCACCTTTTAAAATTATTGCACTAATCATTTTAATTTATGGCACTCTAATTTTAAAAACAAGATTTTTCTTAAAAGCCTAAGTAAGGTATCTTAAAACCAGGACATATTAATGTTTGATATAATTTTACAATTAAATAGTTTCCTTTAAGCAAATCAAAAAACATAATAAATATTTATCCTGATTGTTATCATTGATTTAGCTATGATATTTTGGTTGTTTTTTCTGGATTTTTGTTTGTCTTTAAGATAATGAAACTCCTGGAGACTGGAAAGTTATTAAAATCTAGTGTAATGCTGATTAATAAGATGGAATTTCCTTAACTTCATTCCCATAGTAATATGTGTTCATTGATTAGAAATTTGCTAATTTCTTATTCTAGGATGGATATTCTTTCTGCTAAATTATATACAGTCTGATCATTTAGTTCTGTATTTAATGCCTTGTTTATATTCCACGATTCCTATTGATTTTCCTGTGTCACATTATATTTATACCATGTGTATATTATACCAAGGTTGAAAATATAACCTTATGTGACATATTGAGACATGTTTTCTTTTTTAAGGAAAAAATAAGGAGATATCAACTGACTGAAATGATGTTTTCAGAAGCATAGAGTCTTCAGGAAGATACTGGAGTTCATGAGATCTCAAGGTTAGCAGTTCCTACATTATTATTTACATGCTTTTACAGATCTGAAATATAACTATGTAACTGTTGCAAGTTGTTGCTAATGTGTAATTGGATAATAAGGACACATGTTTACTTAAAATACATATTTTAACAAGATCTCTTCAAAATTAAAAAAAAAACATTTATACCAGAAATATATTGTTTAGTTCAATTGGGGATGGTTAAAAGAAAATATTGTTTCAGGAGAAAATCATTGGTTATTAAAATTTGCTTCGCTTTTATAAAGGGTAGCACTATTAACATAAAAATATAGGCATCCTTATAAGTTTTTTTAATGTTTATTATTGAGAGACAGAGCATGAGCATGGGAGAGACAGAGAGATGGGGAGACACAGAATCCGAAGCAGGCTCCAGGCTCCGAGCTGTAAGCACAGAGCCAGACTCAGGGCTCGAACTCACAAACTGCGAGATCATTACCTGAGCGGAAGTCAGACGCTTAACCGACTGAGCCACCCAGGTGCCCCTAGGCATCCTTATAAAATTTTATTTCTGATTTGATAAAGCATGCACACCTACTTTGCAAACTTTTCATTTATTTTGTATCTTTGGTTGCAACATGTATGCATATATACAAATAGTTTAGAAAGATAGCTAATCATCAATCCTGCTACAATTCTTTGAATCTCATTCCCTGACTTTCCCAAAGTACAGTGAAACAAATTATCCTTTTGTTGGAAAATATGGGCTCAATAAAATGACAGTTCATATGAATGAGCAGAAAGATAGTTGAGGACCTTTTCTATGTTGTTTAGAGTCCTATGTCTGGAAAAGAAAAAAACAAAACAGCTTATTATAATAATAAACTAATGTAAAAATCTTCATTTAGAAGTTTGAATTACAATGTAGGTTGAAATAGTTTATTCTCATGGGATAGCTTGAGAAAGTAGATGATTTCTGCCTTCTTTATTTGGTAAGACCCAATATCAAATATTCATAATTTAAAATGAAAAAGTATTGATGATCTTTTATTTTGATTTCCTTGGTCAGTCTTGTCTTCAACTTCTACATCTTTTCCTCACCCATCCAAGGATATATTCATTCAAAATTCATTTAGGACTTACCACATGCAAGGCAATGGGCTAAGTGCTTTGGTTGTTTCAAGATAAGATGTGGTTCCTGTTTTCAAGAAGTGCCCGACCAATATGTTACTCAGAAATTAATTTTATTATTAACGCAAGCAGTAGGTATGTAAAAAGACAAGCCAGATTTAAAAGACCATGTAATGAATCCTAAAGTGCACTGAGAATTATTTGGGGGATTATTCATATTTTCACATTATGGCTTTTATTGGTCTAGCATGGCGAGAGTTTATACCAATGGAAGTGTTGTTGCTCTATTACAACCCACACCCAACTGACCTTTTGTTAAAGTATCTCTTCAAGTACAACACAAGTAATATTGAATTTTAAGACAGAAGTCACTTTTTTGCCACAACTGCAAATTTAATGTTGTAGAAAGTAGTCATGCAAACACCTATGAAAAGAACAAAGGTGAGCATTGCCTACTTGGTAGTTTTTTATTTATTCCAGTACATTTGACTTCTTTATTAAGCTCACCAGAGAGCTAAATCATTTCCCCAATGACCCAGAAAGCCATGTAGGTTAGAAAAGGATTGAATGCTATAAACCTCTGAGGGATCCATATGCAAATAGTAGCTAGATGAGTAAAGAATTTGCAGTGGTGTGGGAGTCCAGACTGCTTGAAATAGAATTGCACAGTACTGTGCTTCTCATGAAAAGCTTTTAAAAAGGTGATATGTGAAGAAATTAAAGCAAATCAAGTAATTAAAAATAGTAAAATTGTTTTTTGAAAAGTCAGTGAAGATAATCTCTTTCTTAATGGTGCCATTAGATTTGCCATTAGATTGATTTATGTAACAACCACAACCATTCAACAAGTAAGTATTTTTTTTAAACTTTATTTATTTTGAGGGGCGCCTGGGTGGCTCAGTCAGTTGAGCGTCTGACTTCGGCTCAGGTCATGATCTCACGGTTTGTGAGTTCAGGCCTGCCTCAGGCTCTGTGCTGACAGCTCGGAGCCTGCAGCCTGCTTTGAATTCTGTGTCTCCCTCTCTCTCTGCCCCTCCCATGCTCATACTCTGCCTCTCTGTGTCTCTCAAAAATAAATAAATGTTAAAAAAAAAGTTTATTTATTTTGAGAGTGCAGGAGTGTGCATGCGCGGGGGAGGGGCAGAGAGAGAAAATCCTAAGCAGGCTCTGCGCTGTCCTCACGGAGCCCTACACGGGGCTCCATCTCGTCAATCATGAGATCATGACCGGAGCCAAAATCAAGAGTTGTACACTTAACCAACAGCTACCCAGGCGCTCCTCAGCAAGTATGTATCAGGTGCCTAAGATGTGCATGGGAGGAACAGCAATGAATAAAACACACCAATATTCTCACCATAGTGGAAATTACATTCTAGAGGGTAATAACATATAAGCAATAAAAACCAAAGTTAATTATATATTATGTTAGATGGTCCGAGTGCTATGGAGAAAAAGAAAACAGGAAAGAGAATGTAGAATATAGAGGGGTGGCATTAAAAAAATTTTTTTTTTAATGTTTATTAATTTCTGAGAGAGAGAGAGAGAGAGAGAGAGAGAGTGAATAAGGGAGGAGCAGAGAGATAGGGAGACAGAATCAGAAGCAGGCTCCAGGCTCTGAGCTGCCCGCAATAGAGCCTGTCACGGGGCGCGAACTCACAAGCTGCAAGATTGTGACCTGAGCCGAAGTCAGATGCCCAACCGACTGAGCCACCCAGGCGCCCCTAGAAGGGTGGCATTTTTAAATAAGCCTAATGACTTAGTACTGCATAAACAAGAGAGATAGATACTACCTTTGCCCAAATAGTGCCAATTAAAAACGAATATGATGAACTATAACACCTGCTGGTAAGTTTTCTAAATCATCATTTGTTAAGGTAAATGTTGTTGATATATGTAAAATAACTAGTATGTGTCTTTCTTAATTTCACCAGAAAGAGAAGATATATTTTTAAAATGATAATATACTTACTACTTGTACATAAAACGTCAAAATGTTTGCAAGAAGCATGCAATTGAATGTGGATTAGTCCAATCACTTACTAAAGTGCTAAAAGCTGTAACTGTTCATCTGTGTAGGGGAGAAAGTTAATCCCTTTTTTGAATTGAATAAATATTATGAACCTAAAGTAGTTACAGATCTCTATGATAATACATATAGATGACACATGGTGCTAGAAAGTTCTATATCGTTGTCTTTGTTCTTCTATCATTAGTCTTATTATCATTTTAGGAGAGCTCTAAGTACTGAGACTGAAGATGGAGGGGAGTTATTTAAATACCTTCTCATTCCTGTAGTACTAATTTTTAATCTTTTCATTTTTTTCTGAATGTATAGCATATTTTTATTTACTTTTATTTGTTTTAAAATTTTTTTAATGTTTATTTATTTTTGAGACAGAGACAGAGCATGAACAGGGGAGGGGCAGAGAGAGAGGGAGACACAGAATCTGAAGCAGGCTCCAGGCTCCGAGCTGTTAGCACAGAGCCCCGAGTGGGGCTTGAACTCACGGACCGTGAGATCATGACCAGAGCTGAAATCGGACACTTAACTGACTGAGGCACCCAGGCGCCCCAAGTAGTACTAATTTTTTAAAAGACACATGTCTTCCTTTGTACATCTGATTTATTAGAAGATATATGAGGTTTGGAAATTAAAATAAATTAGTCTATTTGTGATCTTCAACAAGTGAGCCATCAACTTTCATTTGATGGTAATCTGTTTGGAATTTTCTATGAAACATTATGAAATAGTAAGTGCAGAGCACAGGAATCTGGAAGTGTGTATGGCCCAGATGACCTGTTTGCAATCCATCTGAACTATAGGTGAATGCATCACATACATTGATATTATCTTAAAAGCCATTCAGTATTGACTTTCCTGTACAGAATTGAAAGGTTTAGCCAATTTGATATGCAGAAAAATAAGTTAAATCAATTCTTTTTCAGTGTTATTAAGTCAGTGTGAAAAGAATATCTAGCCATCCAAATAAAAAATAGATTAGGAGGTCTCAGAACCTATCAAATATTCCAACTCCTTCAATATTCCAAAAGGCAGGGATTGTAAATGGTGTATCATGTAAAGGAAATAAATGTTCAGTAGTGTAGTACTAAAGAAATGATGTAGTGAAGGTCACAATTGTTTAGAAGGTCTATTTTAATTAAACCAAAACAGAGAGTACCTCTTACATGTGGTGTAGACAGAAGAGACAGTCAGCTCTATGAGTTTGACCTGAAGAGGTAACTGGTATTATCTGTTTTGGGAAAACCAAAAGAAAAGAAAACATGAGAAATGCAAGAACCATGGAAGATTATGGAGAAAACAAGGACTTCTCATGTAACGTCCCCATGTCAGAGATCTATTCCTTCAAACCAGTATTAATCTTCATTGCGTTTATCTGGAAACTTCAAAGGAAAGAGCTATAAAGTCTTTTATTTAAGGGTAACTGAAATGCGACTTCAAAAGCAAGTGGAAAATAGCATATGCTTTCTTATAAAAATCCCTTGCTTTCATTCTCCCTGTATTTGCTTTACAAGAGTTTAAGCCAGGAATCCTTTACAAATTTGTACCCCAAATCCAGTTCCCCATGGACTGACTCCTCCATTTTCTCACAAACTGCCACCCACAAATGTACATCTTTGAATCTCCCATCATCTGGCATGCCCATGCCCTGGGTGGGTCCTCCTTCTCCACCTTTTTTCTTTTCTTTTTTTTTTTTTTCAACGTTTATTTATTTTTGGGACAGAGAGAGACAGAGCATGAACGGGGGAGGGGCAGAGAGAGAGGGAGACACAGAATCGGAAGCAGGCTCCAGGCTCCGAGCCATCAGCCCAGAGCCCGACGCGGGGCTCGAACTCCCGGACCGCGAGATTGTGACCTGGCTGAAGTCGAACGCTTAACCAACTGGGCCACCCAGGCGCCCCTCCACCTTTTTTCAATGGTTCTCCAGATATCTACTACCATTCTCATTCTTCCATCATTCTTACAAGTAGTTCAACTATCCCAGGTTTCTCAGCCTCAGCAATACTAACAGTTGGATCAGATAATTCTTCGCTTTGGGTGCTATTTCATGCATTATAAAATGTTCAGTAGCACCCCTGGCACTAGACATCCGGAGTATTACACACACACACACACACACACACACACACACACACACCCCGCTTTGGAAAAACCAGAACTGTCTCTAGACATTGCCTAGTGTCCCCTTGGTACAAAATTATCCCAAGATGAGAACCACTTATCAAACCCTAACCTCCACAATCTCAATAGATAACCACTCCATATCAACCACAAAGCCTCCTAACCATCTTCAACATCTTGTTCTCAATTAAAGCTCAATGGAGACACTTTAAATTCCAGCTTCTCGTATTAAAGTGAGACTCACCTCTGACCATCGGAGTGTTTTTAGTTTCCTTTTATTTGCTTATACCTGGCTTTGTATCTAAAATGTGTCTTATGAAATAATGATTGAATGTAAAACAAATAAAAAAATAGGGAAAGGAAAAAATAAAGTAAAAACAAGATTAAGTCAGGAGTGAGGTTATAAATAAACCCTTTTCTTTTCACTTCTTTTTCTTTGAATTCAGTCAGACTTGGATCTTTCCATATTCACCAAGTCTTGCTTGAAATTGAGCTTGGACACCAGCAGCTTACTCTCTACATTTCTACAGCCTGTCCTTTCTTACATGGTACCTGCAGCCTTGAATCCAAAGTATAGTGAACCCTCCCTTATACCCAGGCACATGAGTACTACAGGAGCAAATGACCCACTCTGCAGATTTATGGTTTTCTAATCTGAGTTAGTTCCTCAATAGCATCCACTAATCCTTTCCCTATGACCATGGTCAGACACTATTTCAAAAGTTTATCGCCCCACTCAGGCCATACAATCTCTCCCCTTCATTCTTGGTGCACCTGCTATTTTAACAAGAAAATTGAGGTCATTGTGTGGAAACTACTTGTGCATCCTTGCCATTCCCTCCAGCATCAAACAGCTACATGTATCAACATTCTTTCTTTTCTCCATTCTTAAAGGATCAGGAATCCTTGCTATTCAAGGCACAGCCTGTGTTTGATTTTATTCCCTATTCACTGATGCTTTGGCCATTAGTTATTTCCTTTTTGTACTTTATCTTCAATTTTTTCTTCTTTGTTCACTCTTTTCTTTCAACCTGTATACATTCTTCAAACTTCTATCCAAAAAAAAGTTAATCAGCAAACAAAAGCAAACTGATCTCTCTTCACCAGATTTCACCAGCCCTACTATCCAATTTCTCTCCTCCCCAACCCATTCAAAGTCTCCATACAGCAGTCTACATTCATTATCTCCAATTTCTAAGATCCAGTCACTCCTCAGCACAGTGCGATCTGATTTCTAACCCCATTTAACAGAGCATGCTCTCTCTAAAGGCACAGATGACCCGGCAGCCCGTATCTTGACTGGCTCTCCCAGGGGTATTTGACACTGTTAACTTCATTTTTCTTCTTCCACTCCCTGGACTGTTGTAACACCCCTCCCTCTTGGTTTGCCTCACACCTTGTAGACCCTTTTGTAAAGGCAGGTTCTCCTTCCTCTGTTCCTTCACAAGGTGAATCACAAAGTGAATCACAAACTCAAATACTGATAGGTGGCCATAGGTAATATAAATGAATGAAATCAGGTAATTAAAAACAATAAACAATGTAGAGGGCAAATAACACACACCCATAAAAGTTCTTGACATTTTACTTGTGCTCAAATGACAGTGCTCACCTTATTGTTCATCTGTCCTCCCTGCTGTCCCTGATCAAGCCAAACCACTCTTATGACTTTAATTACAATGACAATGACTACAACCTTTACTTGATTAGGCGACAGAATTACATATTACACACACACGTATATAGGATATCAATGCCTAACAAGGACACACACAAAAACCAATCATCAGAGCAATGGAATGGAATAGAAAGTCTAAAACCTGTCAATTTATACATGCAATCATAAAATGCAACAAAGAAGTCAATTGGGAGGTTCCCCAATGAAAGACTATTAATGCTCCCAAGTATACATAATTAATTAGTGTCTGCTAGAGAAGGCATTTCAAATAGGAGAGGGGGAATGAAGCAGAGACAGACAATGGCTTACTGAATAGAAGATACTAGCACAATGTTTTAACTATATGGGGAAAACTATGGTGTGATCTATACATACAATATTAGGTAAATTGTAGATAAGGATTTAAAATATTTAAAATATTATTTTAGGGGTCCCTGGGTAGCTCAGTCAGTTAAGCGTCTTACTTAGGCTCAGGTGGTGATCTCACTATTTGGGAGTTCGAGTCCCACATCAGTCTGTCGGCTCTCAGTGCAGACAGAGCGTTTCGGATCCTCTTTCACCCTCTCTCTTTGTCCCTCCTCCGTTCATGCACATGAACACACATGCTTGCGTTCTCTCTCAAAAATAAATAAACATTAAACAAATTAAAATAAAATATTATTTTAAAGTATTTTAAATTACTTTAAATATTTTCAACACTTAAAACATCATTTAACATTGAATAAATTCAATAGCTTTCAAGAATTTATGTGACTTTGGTTCAGGAAAGAGGTCACTACAAGTTTTTTTCTGTAAGAAGTTCCCACAAGAGCTTTCCAATCATCCTAATGAAGTTTATATTTTCTCAGTGATATCTAACAACTCTATATTTTAATAATATTGACCATTTGCATAAATAATGCAAAATAAAAAGTGAGAAGTCATTTATTCATTTTTATATTTATAAACAGTAACATTCACTCTTCTCGGTTATAGTTTCACGAGCTTGACAATTGCACAAAGCTGTGTAACCTTTACCACAATCAAGACACAGAACAGTTCCATCACTTTCCAAATTCCCTTGAGCTGCCCCTTGTCAGCTCCCCCCTACCTCCTCCAGTCCCTGGCAACTGACCTGCTCTGTGTCACTGTAGTTTTGCCTTTTCCAGAATATCAAATCAATAGAAACATACAGAATGTAGTCTTTCGCATCTGGCCTTTTGCATTGAGAATAATGCATCTGTAATTCATTGATGCTCTTATGTGTGTCAATAGTTTGCTCCTCATTATTGCTAAGTAGTATTCCATTGTCTGTATGTACCACAGTCTGTTTATCCAATCACTCAATGAAGGACACTTAGGTTGTTTAGTTCTTGGTGTTCTGAATAAAGCTGCAATAAGCATCCCAGTAGAAATTTTTGTGAAAAACTGTTTTCATTTATCTTGGGTAAATGCCCTAATGAAATTGTGTATCATGTGTTAAGTATAAGTTTAACTTTCTAAGACACTGTAAAGCTGTTTTCCAGAATGGCTTTTACCATCTTGCATTCCCACCTATAATGAATGAGCATTCACACTTTTTCACACTTTCACCAGCATTTGGTATTGTCAGTTGTTATTTTTTTTTTGCCATTCTAATTGTCATTGCAGTTTTTAATTTTAATGCCCATAATGAATAATAATATTGAACAACTTTCCTTGTGAATATTCACACCTATACATTTGTGAAGTGTTTGTTCAAATATTTTGAAATGTTTTGTCCAACATTTTCAAAAGGACTATTTTTTAGAGCAGTTCTTTTTAGATTCACAACAAAGCTGAGAAGAAAGTATAGAAATTTCACATATATTCCCTGCCCCGACATGTGCATAGCCTCCTCCATTATTTATATCCCCTCCCAGAGTGATACATTTATTATAACTGATGAACCTACACTAACACATTATAATCACTCAAAGTTCATAGTTTACATTACATTTCATTCTTGGTGTTTTATATTCTATGGGTTTGGACAAATGTATAATGACATGTTTCCATCATTATAGTATCATACAGAATATTTTTACTATCCTAAAAAATAGTTTGTGTTCTATCTATTTATCCTTCCTTCCCAGCCCCTGGCAACCACTATTTTTTTTTTTTTTTACTGTCTCCATAGTTTTGCCCTTTTCAGAATGTCTTATAGTTAGGGGCACCTGGGTGGCCCATTCAGTTGAGAACCTGATTCTTGGTTTTGGCTTAGGTCATGATCTCACTTGTGGGTTCGAACCCTGCACTATCATTACAGGGCCTGTTTGGGATTTCTCTCTCCCTCCATCTCTGCCCCTCCCCTGCTTGGGTTCTGTCAACCTCTCTCAAAAAATAAATAAATAAACATTAAAAAAAAGAATGTCTTGGGGTGCCTGGGTGGCTCAGTTGGTTAAACGTCTGACTTCGGCTTAGGTCATGATTTCACAATTTGTGAGTTCAAGCCCACATCCAGCTCTCTTCTGTCAGCACAGAACCTGCTTCAAATCCTCTGTCCCTTCCCCAACTTGCACTCTCTCTGTGTGTCTTAAAACTAAATAAACATTAAAAAAAAAGAATGTCATATAGTTGGAATCATATAGTATGTAGACTTACTTCTCAGATTGGCTTCTTTCACTTAATAACATGCATTCAAGTTTTCTCCATGTCGTTTTGTGGCTTGATAACCCATTTCTTCATAGCACTAAAGAATATTTAAATTGTCTAGATTTATCACACTTTATTCATTCACCTACTTAAGGACATCTTGGTTGCTTCTGAATTTTGGCAATTATGAATAAAGCTTCTAGAAACATTCATGTGCACAATTTTACTTGGACCATAAGTTTTCATCTCTTTGGGTAAATACCAAGAAGTGCAATCGCTAAGTCATGGTGAGAGTAGGTTTAGTTTTTTTATAGGAACCCACCAAACTCATTGAAGTTCCTATACCATTTTGCATTCCCATCAGCAATGAATGAGAATTCCTCTGGCTCCACTTTCTCTCCAGCATTTGGTGTTGTCAGTGTTTTGGATTTTGGCTATCTAATGGGTGTTAATAGTATCTTGTTTTAATTTGTATTTCCCTGATGACATGTGATATGGAACATCTTTTCATATTCTCATTTGTCATCTGTGTATCTTCTTTGGTGAGTGAGGTGTCTGTGCAGGTCCTTGGCCATTTTTTAATTGCTTTTTCTTCCTTTTTTGTTAAGTTTTAAAAACTCTTTGTATATTTTGTTTTGCTCTATTTTTTACTGAGTTGCTTTCTATTGTTGAGTTTTGAGAGTTCTTTATAAATATTTTGGATGCAAATCTTGGGAAATGTGAAATTTGCAAACTTTTCCCCTTCTGTGGCTTGTTCTTTGTATAATTTAATGTTTTTCACAGAGTAGGGGGGTTTTCCACTTTTATGAAGTCATAATTATCAATTTTTTTCTTTTATGTATTATGGTTTGGTGTTATGTCAATAAACTCTTTGTCTAGCCTAAGGTCACAAGGATTTTGACCTGTTCTTCTAAATATTTTATAATTTCATGTTTTACATTTAGGTATATGATTTAATTTTGAGAAAATTTTTGTATAATGTAAACAATTGAGGTTCAGTAATTCCATATGGACATTCAACTGTTCCCTCACCATTTAAAAAAAAGAACGTCTTTTCCCTATTAAATTGCCTCTGTATTTTTGTCAGAAAGCAGTCATATTTGTTTAGGTCTCTTTCTAACCTCTCTATTCGTCCCACTGATATATGTATTTATATGTTTTCCCATTATCACATTGTCTTGATTACTGTAGCTTTATAGTAAGTCTTCAGATCAGATAGTATGCATCCTCTTCTATTTCAAAATTGCTTTGGTATTCTAACCACTTTGCCTTGCCCTATAAATTTTACAATCAGATTGTTGATATCTACAAAAAAATTAATTGGAAAATTCATAGCTATATATTAGAAAATGCTCCAAATTCAACTTACATAAGGAAAGACACTTACAATATTCACAGCATATGTAAGTACAAATGGTCAATATTATTAAAATATAGAGAGGGGCGCCTGGGTGGCGCAGTCGGTTAAGCGTCCGACTTCAGCCAGGTCACGATCTCGCGGTCCGTGAGTTCGAGCCCCGCGTCGGGCTCTGGGCTGATGGCTCAGAGCCTGGAGCCTGTTTCCGAATCTGTGTCTCCCTCTCTCTCTGCCCCTTGCCCATTCATGCTCTGTCTCTCTCTGTCCCCAAAATAAATAAACGTTGAAAAAAAAATAAAAATAAAATAAAATAAAATAAAATATAGAGAGTTGCTGGATATTGCTGAGAAAGTATAAACTTCCTTAGGATGATTGGCAAGATCTTGAGGGAACTTTTTGCAAAAGAACTTCTGGTGACCCCTCAACTGAAAATAAAATGTTCAACATAACTAGTAATCAAAGATACTTGATAAATAATGCTCATTTAAACATATAAAACTTTGGGAAATAGTCTAGCGTACTGACAGAAAGCATCGTTTTTAAGATCATACTGAACCTTGAGTTTATTCTCCAATTATTTGTGAAGATTTAAATAAACTTTAAACTTTCTAATGTTCAGACACTTTGCCAGTAAAGTAGATATAGAACCTGGCACATTGGAAGCACACAAATGTGTAGTTATCATCATTATATCCAGTATTGGTGAAGATGTGGAGAAATGAACCATGTCATACTATAGGGATGCATAGGTAAGTTGGTTTAAATTTTCTAGAAGGTAATTTGTTACTATGTATTAAAAGACCTTACTTTTTATATACTCTTTGACCTAGGGATTCTAACTATTTAAAAACCTTATTGAAATAGTCAATTAGGAACACAGAGCTATGTATACAAAGATGTTTACTGACATAATATTTAACATAATGAACATGAGAAACCTCTGCATGTCTGGAAAAAAATGAATGATTTAAATAAATTATTACATATCCACTCAAAATAATATTCTGAGGTCGTTAAAATAAGTGTTTCTATAGCATATTTTATTATTGGCAGACTATCTGAAATGTATTAATAAGTGAAAAAGGAGGCTATAAAACAGCTCTCCCAGTGATGCCATTTATGCATGGATCAAAGGATGATTATATAAATGCATATGTGTATATAATAAAACTAGTTATATTGGGGTGGTTAAGTGTAGATTTAATTTATTGTCTTCTTGGTGTTTTTTGGTAGTCTCCAAATTTCCTCAAAATACATATTATTATAAAAAAAAGATAATTCCAAATAGGGAATATGAAGGGATAGAAAATCATAAGCTACATAAAAAGATAAATAGGCAACTACTTAAAACATTATTTCATAGATGACAGTGAGGGGTGATTACTTTTATTATTGAAGGACATTCACAAATTAATAAAATCATCAATAAGACTCCAGTGAAAATATGGGCTAAAAGAAATGAAACAACTTATATAAAAAAGAAATATAAAGAGCTAATAAACATATTAAAAAGTTCATCTTCAACAGTACTCAGGGGCACCTGGGTGGCTCAGTCTATTAAGCATCCGACTTCGGCTCAGGTCATGATCTCACAGTTCGTGAGTTTGAGCCCCGCGTCGGGCTCTGTGCTGACAGCTCAGAGCCTGGAGCCTGCTTCGGATTCTGTGTCTCCTTCTCTCTGACCCTCCCCTCCTCATGCTCGGTCTCTCTCTGTCTCAAAAATAAATAAACGTTAAAAAAAGTACCCAAAGAAATGGGAATAAAATGTTGTAATATTATATCTATCAAATGAGCAAGATTTTTTATTGCATATAGTTTCATATACTATTGATGGAAATAGGTTAGTAGCAAAATATGTGAAGGAACTTCCATATGCTTATGCTTTTGTATCTTAAACAACCAGTAGATTTCTAGACAAATGGAAATATATCATATAATTCTATATAATTATTTGAAATATTGAAAATAACATACACATCCAATATTAGAGTTTTTTAAAAACTTGTGGTACATCCAGAAGATTACACAGCTACTAAAATTTCATTTATAAGAGAAATGTCATTAAATATGACATTTGTTAGGATATGTTAGATGAGAAAAATAGACATAAAAAAGCAGAGATAATAATTATATATACACAAAGGAGCATTAAAGTAAATAAAAGACTGGGAGAACTTAAACCAAATGATTTACAAATATTTTGTGTAAATATTATAAATATTGTTTGAAATACAAAAATTTCCTTTCAAAAGTAAAGTAACTAATTTGTTCTTTTTTAATTCATTACTATAATTTTGTTTATAATTTTTAAAAATTTTAATGTTTATTTATTTTTGAAAGAAAGACAGAGACAGAGTGTGGGCAGAAGAGTGGCAGAGAGAGAGAGGGAGACACAGAATCTGAAGCAGGCTCCAGGCTCTGAGCTGTCAGCACAGAACCCGATGTGGGGCTTGAACTCAAGAACCGTGAGATCATGACCTGAGCCGAAGTTAGTCGCTTAACTGACTGAGCCACCCAGGCACCCCAAATGTTTATGATTTTTATGTAAATCTTAAAGAAGAATCTGCGTATCTCCTCCTTGCCCCAAATCTTTCCTGCTACTGTGTTCACCATCTCAGTTAAAAATAGCCAGTCATCTACGTCAGGAAACTGCAGAGTAACTAAGATTATTCCTTTTCACTCACCAGCCACTTCCAGAAAACCACGATTGAATTCTACAGAGTTTTTTCCGTGTGCTACTTCTCATCCCCTTGTGAGAGCTGCATTGCCCTGCTTTGTGTTACTCTTCATCTCATCTGTGGTAGTTTACTGATGAGTATCCCTGATTCCGTTTGTGTCTCTTCCCATCCATTCTCAATACAGCTGCCCAGAGGTGCAATCTGAAACAAGTATCTGACCATGACCTTCAGTCACCCTCTTAAATCTCTTCAAAGATTTCCCATACTTTGATAGGATCCAAGCTATTTGTGTCTGTTACCTGGCTTCTGCTTCCTCAGTATCTTTGCTCACCATGCTCAACGTGGGTTCTACATTTCATCAGTCCTGAACTTTTTCATGGTCACCTCCATGTTTCAGGAGGTGACCCTATGCCTTTATGTAGATGCTTATTCTGGCTGGAATGCTCTTCTTTCCACCCTCTTCTCCTCCACTTAAAAAAAAAATTAAGCTCTATACCCAATGTAGGGCTTAACTGGGGCTCCAGCTCAGGACCCTGAGATCAAGAGTCCAAGCTGTACCAGCTGAGCCAGCCAAGGCATCCCCTTCTCCCTTTTCTTTGCATCACTATCTCCTCTTTATACAGAAAGGCTTAGATCTAGTGACTCTTCCATGAAGTATTTCCGTGTTCTAGTGCCTTGTATTAATGTCTATCAGATAATTGACCACTTTATTCAAATTATTTATTTACATGTTATTCTCCCCTCAAGACCAGTGAGCTCCAAATTCTAATGCATATAACCTATGGGGTAAGCAAGAAGATCTGTTGAGAAGCAAAGTAAAAATAGTTGTATCTGTATTTATCTTTCTTTATCATTTCTAACTTCTATGTCTAAACATTCATATAGTTTAGATAATATATTTTTACAGTAATATATTATATTACATGTAAATACATATACATGCATATGTACGTATATAGGAGAACCATACATGCAGAAACTTTTTTTTGTTTTACTAGTGGAGATGTATGATTTAAAATGCTTGAAGACCATTGTTCTGAAGCTTCTCAAGGGCAAGGAATACATCTTATTTATCCAGAGCATATAGCAAAACGTTGGGCACATATACACTCTCTGTTGAACTTTACTGAAATTAACATTTTAGCAAGCTTTTATCCACATTTCTTTTTTTTTTTTTAATTTTTTTTTCAACGTTTATTTATTTTGGGGACAGAGAGAGACAGAGCATGAACGGGGGAGGGGCAGAGAGAGAAGGAGACACAGAATCGGAAACAGGCTCCAGGCTCTGAGCCATCAGCCCAGAGCCTGACGCGGGGCTCGAACTCACGGACCGCGAGATCGTGACCTGGCTGAAGTCGGACGCTTAACCGACTGCGCCACCCAGGCGCCCCCACATTTCTAAAGTTAGTAGTAAAGTTATTTAAAATTTGGTTTGGGGTGCTTGGGTGGCTCAGTCACGCGACTGAGCATCCGACTTCGGCTCAGGTCATGATCTCCCAGTCCGTGAGTTCGAACCACACATTGAGCTCTGTGCTGACAGCTCAGGACCTGGAACCTGCTTGAGATTCTGTGTCTCCCTCTGTCTGCCCCTCCCCTACTCACGCCTCTGTCTCTCTCTCTCAAAAGTAAATAAACATTAAAAAAAATTTTTTTAATTTGGTTTAAGGTGGAAAATTGTCTCATTTCCTGCATTTGACATGTATGAGAGCTAGAGGGAACTTAAAAGAGAAAATAGAAAGCAACAGAGGAAAAAGTCCATGTTAAAGTAACTTTCATGATTGCAAATATTTTTTAAATCATGAGTAATATAAAGTTTTAACAGATACATACATGCTTACAGTTTTTCAAAAGTAGCTAAAATACAACAGTGTTAAAGACGAGAAGATCTATGGGGATTTACCAAAGGGAGTATACATTTTTAAAGCAAATGAAATTTTGAGAATAGAGTATGTTTGTTGACCCCAACTCTACAAGCTCAGAACTCAAGTCCTTTAAAATTCTTTTACAAGGAGCTGCCTAATTTATACAATATTTATGTATGCAGGGAGATATCTGCCAATCAGTTCCAATACTAATCTGATAGAAGAACCCAAAGTCTAAACCACAGAGAATTCCACTCAAATAAATTTGATTATCTTATAGTGAATGACTCTGTTAATTTTAATAAATTAGAGTTCTAGTTATACATAATTCCAGGCAACAAGTGTAGGAGCAATAGAATGAAAAGTCAACTTTGCGGTTTGTATAAGGACAAATGGATACATAAATGAATGAATAAACTATTTACAGGCTGTGTTTTGGTGTTGTTTCCAGGGTAAATTTGAAAGTATATATCTAAATATAACATAAGATGTTGGAAACAAATTTTTCTCTTCTGATTAGTTTTCAAGAAACATTTTATGAACATGATGAATTTGGAAGCCCTCATGGATTTTTTTTTCCTATACAATACTGAAGCTCTATGTTTTCCTGCCCCCTCCTTTATTTTAAGCAGAACAGATTCTAATTTAATTATTTAAGTTTTTAACATCAAGCCCAAAATAAGCATCTAAAACTTTGTGTTACTCTTCAAAGATTCTGTCCTATTCTAAGGCATAGTTTCTCTGAAGCAATGTTATTTTTATCCCACTCATGATTACCTTTAAGAATCAAAAGAAATGAATTTATGGTATGAGATAGTTCTCATATGGCCTCATGTATTAGAAAAAATAAAACTAACAGATGGAATCTATTTCAGAACACCTAAAAAAATCCTTTAGTTTTAAAGTTCTTTTTATTTTCCAAAATGATTTTTAAAAGAGGATTGGGGCGCCTGGGTGGCTCAGTCGGTTAAGCGTCCGACTTCGGCTCAGGTCATGAACTTATGGTTCGTGAGTTCGAGCCCCACGTCAGGCTCTGTGCTGACAGCTCAGAGCCTGGAGCCTGCTTCAGATTCTGTGTCTCCCTCTCTCTCTGCCCCTCCCCTGCTCATGCTCTGTCTCTCTCTGTCTCAAAAATAAATAAACATTAAAAATTTAAAAGAGGATAATATATATTTTGAGCACAAACAGTTAAGGAACAGTTTTAAACACAGGTTTTATTTCCAGTTGTCAGTATCATATAACAATTTCTTTTACACCCAGCAGACTATGGCAGCTTTACCTTTTTTCTTAAATATAAATTGGAAGTGTTGAGAAAATGGCTGTAATTTTATGCTTTATTTTATCTCTAGGTCTTTTATTTTTCAGGTCTAAAGAAAGAAATATGGCATAAATAACAGCCCAAAATACAAAAGTACAATTAGAATTACTACTGACTCATTTCCAAACTCTCTTTAATCATCATCATCCTCATGTCAGACTGACAGACTGAGGAACATTCTGCTTTGAAATCTTTTTCTTTTTTTTTTTTTCTTTTCTTTTTTTTTTTCTTTTTTTTTTTTTTTTTTTTTTTGATGCATCCTGTAGCAATGGGAATCCTTTACTTGGCTCTCTCTACTTGACAGTCTCATCAGGGTAAAGGGCATAACAAAGTGCTAAGAGAGGCCAAGCTGCTTCATGCTTACATTCTGTGCTCTGTGTTGAAACTTGCCGAAGTTTATTGATGCAGTGGGACTAGAAAAATGAGAACAGAGCCAATTTTCTCTATGGCCTTCACCCTTTCTCCCAGACCACAGGATAACCACCATTATCAAAAAGAAACTAGAATTTTCCTCTTCTGTTTTTTGTCAAGCTAAAATAATGGGATTTCTTTTTTCTTCCCAAGGATGTTTTATGAGGTTAAATATCAATCTTAGCAGGATATTGCTTATATTCAGAACAAGTGGTGTATTTTCTTTTCTTCTATTCCTGATATGTGAATAATATATGTATTAAAATAATCTTATATTTAAAGTTAAAGATTTTATACCAACTTGCAAAAGTTAGAAAATTGTGCTTATGAACGAGCAAAGTATAAGATCATATTTTTTTATTGTTTTCAACATATCTACCATAAAATATTTTGTTGATAAAATCAATACAAGATACAATAAATCCTAAATCTAGGGGAGAATAGTTCTTCTCATAACTATAAAATTTGAGGAAAAATATAAAGAAAGAAAATAAGGTTAAAATGTATATAGTAAAATTAATGATCTCATCAAAGATTATACTACTTTCTCTAGTCAAGGAAGGTCTTGCTTTAAAATTTAAAGAATCAAAATGAGGTGTATTCCATTAAGACAAGGGCTGAATTGGGGTGCCTGGGTGGCGCAGTTGGTTAGGCGTCCAACTTCAGCCAGGTCATGATCTCGCGGTCCGTGAGTTCGAGCCCCGCGTCAGGCTCTGGGCTGATGGCTCAGAGCCTGGAGCCTGTTTCCGATTCTGTGTCTCCCTCTCTCTCTGCCCCTCCCCCGTTCATGCTCTGTCTCTCTCTGTCCCCAAAATAAATAAACGTTGAAAAAAAAAATTAAAAAAAAAAAAAGACAAGGGCTGAATAAAGATTTATTTTGTTTGGCCATTATAGGTCCCCCCCCCCCCCCCGTCCCCAGTTACATTTGCTGAGTTTCCATGACTTCCTCTTTTCTTACTCTGTGCCATTTCACATACTTCGTTATCTGTGTGGCCCTGAAGTCATCTGAGTTTGTCTTAGCTTTAAAAAATTGTTAATATGTGTTTTCAAAAACACTGACAAATGTGTTACATATTATTGGTAGACATGTAAATTTTTTACAGTGCTTTACAACACAGTATTTACTAAAGCATTAATTCCTTCAAGTCTTCTATCTCTCTGAAGTTACTGTACAGAAACACTCTTATGAGTGCATAAAGGATATTCACTCATACATTGATGAAATTAAAAATCGGAAACCTTCCAAATACCTGTCAATAAGGTATTAGTTTAATAATTAGAGTAAGTCCATATAATGAAATATTAGAGAGCTCTTTAGTAAAAGAATCAGGCAGTCTTAATATACATTGAAATGAAAAGATTTTGAGTAAACATTAATTAAAAAGTGGCAAAATATTTTCATATTTCTATGAAAAATGATCTCATATTAAAACAATGATGCATTAGTATATTGCTAATATTTACCAAACCAATAATGGTAGCTATCTTTGACAGGGTGGGTGGAATTTTAATAGACTTCTTATATTCTATACCCATAGTTCTGTAATACTTAAATTAGTAAAGCAAGCAAATAAGACACATAATTAAAATCTAAACTTTAGAATCCCAAACTGAAATTTTCTATAAAAAATTATCAGATACACAAATTATTTTCCTATATTTAAACCTGTGGCAGATGGGACCCTTGCCTGGTTCAATGGGTCAACTCCTGATCTCAGTTTAGATCTTAATTTCAGCATCGTGAGTTCAAGTCCTGTGTTGGGCCCCACTGGGTGTGAAACCTACTTTAACAAAAACAAGGGGCACCCAGGTGGCTCAGTCGATTAAGCAGCCGACTCTTGATTTCAGTTCAGGTCATGATCTCACAGTTCCCGGGTTCAAGCCCCACATTGGGGTCCATGCTGGCAGTATGGAGCCTGCTTGGGATTCTCTCTCCGCAACCCCCCCTTGCCCCTTCTCCACTTGTGCTCTCTTTCTCTCTCTCAAAATAAATAAACTTAAAAATATATATAAAAATTGGGGCACCTGGGTGGCTCCATCGATTAAGCGTCCGACTTCAGGTCATGATCTTGCAGTTGGTGAGTTCAAGCCCAGCATCGGGTTCTATACTGACAGCTCAGAGTCTGGAGCCTGCTTCGGATTCTGTGTCTCCCCGTCTCTCGGCCCCTCCCCTGCTCATGCTCTGTCTCTCTGTCTCTCAATAATAAATAAATGTTACAAAAAAATTTTTTTAATATAAATAAACAACCAAAACCAAGCCTGTGGCAGAGCTTGGCTATTTATACAATAAGAATAATGGTATATAATATGGTTCAAATTGTAAACAATCCTTGGGTTATGTTTACCAGATTTTGTTACTTTTTGTCTTCTTATTTAAATGAATCAAATGCATTTTTAGAAATACAGGTAAGTTGTTAAATTTTAACTCATTCTTAGGAAGAAGAAAAACATTAAATATTTAGAGACATATTTTTCATAGACATAAGAAGAGAAACATGTTTGGAGCTTCATTAAAAGTGTTGTGCTGGAGACCAGCTCGATTCTAAGTGCTTTAGATATTTCTTTGCCTGACTCACACTTTAAAATTCTGTAATAACCTGTTTTGGAAAGGAAGAAAAAGGGTAATCCTCCTACTGTTGAGGAGAAAAATTTGTCATCTCTGACTTAATCATGAACTAGGCAGTAGTTGCAAAATAAACTACAAAATTTAGGTGCCCTGTCCTTGTAAACCATTTGGTCTAAAAATGGACAGATGACATACAATATGACCTTCCAGTCATCAAGGTAGAATCAAGAGTGAGGCAAGCTTGCATGCAGGAAGAGGAATTTGTATGCTAGCCTTGGAAAATTTTATGTCTGACCTGATCTCACTGACAGGTTTATTGCCATGATGAGGGAAAATTAAAACCTTGCTGGCCTAGAGAGGAACTTGAAAAGAAAGAGGGGATCAGAGTCTGGAAAATGAGATCATGGCTTGGACTATTGTCGTCATTATCAACAGCAAACACATACTGAGAACCCACCAGATGAAAGGCATTGAATTAAGCGTGGTGAGCCTAATGTTATAAAACCCATATGAGAAGCTGACAGAATGATATATATTTACACAGTTGATTTAATGGTGTATTTAGTTATTCCAGGCATCATCAGAATTGGTAACATTTGAACATTTCTGTCTCGCATGACTCCTCAGAAAAATGCCCACAAGAAGTTTGCATGTAAAATCAGAGATTCATTTCTTCCATAGATCCCTGGTTTTACTTCAAAATGCATTTTTTAGGTTAACACTACACAGAGAAAAGACAATCTGGTTTTGAACTCTAAGGTATATGCACATTTGTATGCCAGTAATAAGCTTCCAAAATTTATTTTCAATAAATCTTAAACAAATATGTCAATACAGTCTTTCTGAGAATGTCAGTTTAAACACAAAGTGTCATATATTCTAGCTGCTTGTCAAATGGTAGTAGTTTTGCTGTTGTTGTTGTTTTAATATTGTTAGTTCAAGACAGGAAGCCTCAAAGTTTTAAAATGCCAATTCATTTGACCTCAAATAACTCTTATCTATTTATTATTAACCATGTTTAAGCAGATTTCTTCAAAATGCATCTGGGTATTCTCTTTACTCCTTTCCTAAGAGTCAATGACTAAAGTTTCTTCAGTGTTGCTATAAATTAAAGCTGAATATAGTTTTCATGCGATTCTACCCATCAGTGAACATGCCAATATCCAATGACCACATGAAAACCATACTTTATGATTGAAAGTATTGGTTCTGTCAGGTGACAAATAGATAACTGTCTTTAAGACTTAACATATTTTTCTAGGCATTTCTTGATCTTGCCTTTATGAAATTACTCTTAAAATTCCTAGAATATGTAAGGTTAAACGTGTGTCGGGGCGCCTGGGAGTCTCTATGGGTAAATTAAGCATCCAGCTCTTGGTTTTGGCTCAGGTCATGATCTCACAGTTTGTGAGATGAAACCCTGTGTCAGGTTCTGTGTGGCACAAAGCCTGCTTGGGATTCTCTCTCTCTCTCTCTCTCTCTCTCTATCTATCTATCTATATATATATATATATGTATATATATATAAACTTTAAAAAACCATGTATCAAGCCCTTCTAATCAATATAGTGAGCAGAAATGTGTATATGTGTATAAGATTGTTTGAGCTCTGATTCTGTCATAAAGACACTGATGTAAACACAGGTTCTGGCAGTATCTGCTCATCCTTCCAAAAGTGATCATGAGCCACTATATGCAATTCTTTCATGTTTGTTAGTTTTAGACACATTAAATGTTATATCATAGGAGAACAAGATTTTAAATTACGTTTTTAATTAAATAAATGAGTAAATAATATGCATTAAGATCTGCCATAAGACTATACGTTGTCGCACTGGGTACAGCTATTATTTCCATATTGTATCAGATATATGGCAGTCCCTAAGGGAAATTGAAAACAGGATATATAAAGTGAACAATCAAACAGGAAGCTGCCTTTCCCTTTCCTCTCTGTCTCAATGCACCCTCCAAAAGGACTATCCATTGAGGTTCATACATCTAGTTTTCACATCGCTCTATCGTCTCTGCTGCCCAGGACAGAAGATAAATTGACTTCTTCAAATGTCAGGAAAGAAGGACAGTGGATAACAAACCTGACTGTTAACTGACACATTCAATTCCAAGCTGCTTTTTCGTATTTGTGGAAGAGGGACAAAGAAAGGGGGGAGAAGTAACCACGTACTGAGTGCCGGTGGGTTTACAGATTCTGACTTGGTGAATACTGGGCTTTAGGGATTTGTTGCCTATACAGCAAGGATATTCAGAGACTGAAAAACAGGAGACCAAAGGCACTTAATGCCAGAAACTTCACCTTGAATTTTCCAAAAGAGAATATCCCTGGATCCCAGTGTATAATGAATCTTATTTAACTGCTCTATTACATCAATGTTGTGTTATGAGTAGCTGAAGGAAATAGTTTTTATCGTCACCAATTAATATTTTCTGTCTGTATTATAAATATAAGTGGGGAAAATAGTGCTAACTTTAGACTCATTTGTTATGAATTATTAGCATTCATACAGAATGTAACACCTCCTCTCAATGAGCTTGTAATATATATATATATATATATATATATATATTTACATTGCATTCATGGTACCTCAAAAGAACATCATTATCCTACACACTCAAAACTTCCTTCTCTGTGCATTCTTAGTACTTCCTTCTTCCTCTTGCTTTTCCTTTTCTCCACCCTCCCTTTTCCATTTTCTTCTTTTCTTATTGATCTTAGAGTTTCCTTCCCTCGCCTTAATTGTTTTGACCTAGAACTGCTGTTTGTCTTCCATTTTTCTTTTTGATTTGTTCAATTCAGAAAACACTCATTATCTACCATGCGTGCAGGTGTTGAGAATCGTATGTGAAGAAGAAATAACTTCTGCCTTGGCTAGTGAGCTTTTTTCCCTTTGGCTCCTAAGGAGGGGTAAGAAAAGCAAAACTAGAAATGTTTGAGGATCGAGGAGGAGGACAGAGTCAGCCTCTGTCTTTAGCATTATTAGCAAGGACCAAGTGCTCCAGCAGTGACCCCTGTAGTTCAATTGTGGCTACAATTCCTTAAAGGGGGAAAATCTTCAATCTGATACGATAGCAATGTCTGTAAATACAAATACCCTTGAGAGAAATCTACTTAATTAAGCTCTTCTTATTTGGGATTCCCAGGGTGCATTGTGCAATTTCTTTTATTATTATCAGTATATACCATTCTGCCTCTAATTGTGCTATTTCCCCCAAACCAGTAGGAGAAAAGTGGGGCAGGCCATTTTGAGACTCTGGGATTCTAATTTCCAGCGATACCTCCATCCCTGTCTCTAGTATTCTTGCTTCTTTGAAGATCATATTAACTGCCTCCACTTTCCCACATTCTTCACAGAGTAATTATCTTTGTGCTCTCAACCACTTACCTACTACCTGCACATCCATTCTCTCTGTTCCTCTAGAACTTTGAGGAAGGAGGGGCATGTCCAGACTTGCATGATTTCCATGTAGCTTTAAAGAACCATTTTCTGGAATTGCTTTTGAAATGGATCGTTGCCATTTTCAATGGCATTCTTCCTTAGTATCTTGCCTTGACATTTCCTCCACGTTTTTCACAATAGTGTCCAGAAATAGAAACAGATATTCCATTCCTTTGCTTCAGTTGAGGTGTCCCCTTCCTCTTAATTAAAGAATAATGAAATGGCTTCCCTTTGCATGGAGTCTTGACATATTTTCTGGAATGTGACAATATACTTGTGAGTACTATTTTAGGGACATACTCCTCATTTATGAAGGATCTAGCATCTGTCACATTGCTAGGTACCTGCCTTAGCAAATTCTCAAATAGCAAAAACTGCTATGTACAACACTTACAGCGCTTCTTACTTTAAAATCACCCCAAATATATTTGGGGTTTTCCCCACATTCGTTAAAGAACTTTTCTTAATGAGGGACTATAGCAAACATGAGCTATCATGCGGTAGCAGGTTGAGAAAGTGAAATGTTAAACCCTGACAGGCTTAAGTTTTTTTTTAGTCTTGTCCTTTTTCTTTAAAATTCATGCAACACTTTGCATTCAATTCCATGGCATATTTACATTCATTTTAATACATTACTTAAAGCATTTTCTCCAAAGTGTTTTCAGTAAAACCAATAGATCAACATACACTGGTTTTACTCTGAGGTTTCATGTTAAGTCCAACTTGTCTCCCCTGATAGAGAAGCAGGAAAAGACAAGAAATTGCTTTTTCCTTCACGCTGCTCAACTAAGATAGAATTTCCAAGGCGCACCTGGGTGGCTCAGTCAGTTAAGCATCCAACTCTTGGTTTTGGCTCAGGTCATGATCTCACAGTTCATGAGTTTGAGCCCCCCATCTGTGCTGTCAGTACAGACCCTGCTTGGAATTCTCTGTCTCCCTCTCTCTCTGCCCCCCTCCTGCCTGCTCTTTTTCTGAAAATAAATAAACTTAAAAAAACAAAAATGAATTTCCATAGCTAACCTACTTGATTTTCTTCCTAGAAATGTACATACCCACTTTTCCCCTCCCTCCTAAGTAAGCTGACATTTTACCTGACATTATATAAAAGCTTCACCTATTTGTCCATTATTTAATTATTTTTCCTGATGCTTGTGTATTTTAAGCATTTTTACATAGCTCCTTCTAGAGGTCTTTGATTAGGAACTCCAAGAGGACAGGGGCGCCTGGGTGGGTCAGTCGGTTAAGTGTCTGACTTTGGCTCAGGTCATGATCTCACAGGTTGTGGGTTTGAGCCCCACGTCAGGCTCTGTACTGACAGCTCGGAGCCTGGAGCCTACTTCAGATTCTGTGTGTGTGTGTGTGTGTGTGTGTGTGTGTGTGTGTCTCTGCCCCTCCCCCGCTCATGCTCTCTCTCTCTCTCTCTCTCTCTCTCTCTCTGTCAAAAATAAACATTAAAAAAAAACACAAGAGGACAAATACTTTGCTCTATTCTATAAATTACAGTGACTTATAGACCTAATGTATAACAAGATGTTTAATAAATGCATTTTGATGATGATTTTTGAATTTATATTCCACAACTTTCTTTATATAACCTTCTTGTTTGGAGTAATGTGGATTTATATTGCACTCCCAGTGGTTCCCTGTTAGAGACATGGTTAGCAATAAGAAAGAAGTAGGCAATAACAGTAATTGTTGATATCAAAATGGCATCGGGGCTCCTGGGTGGCTCAGTCAGTTAAACTTTGGACTTTGGAGTAGGTCATGATTTCATGGTTTGTGAGTTCAAGCCCTGCATCAGGCTCTGCACTGACAGTGTGGAGCTTACCTGGGATTCTCTTTCTCTCTCCCTATCTCCTCTCTCAGAATAAATAAATCAACTTTTTTAAATGGCACAAATTTAAAAAAAAATAATGTAATATGTAAGAGATTTTATTTTTATTTGAGATTAATTCTTGGTTGAGAGTGTCTGTTAGTGACTATATTGGTACAAATTGTAAAAAAACAAAAACAAAAACCAAACTTAGACCTAAAACCAAAGGTTCTAGAAATCAGAATATATTTGCAGGTGAAGCCTCATCCTTGAACTTGAGATCTCCAGAGTTGCTGGTAATACGCCAATAAACCCGAAGGATGAAACGCCGGAAGTAATTGACCTGTAGTCCATCCCCAATAAAACAACATGAAATTACAATCCTCTCTAGCCCAAACCTCTAACCTATTACTATTCCTAGAGAGAAGAGTGCATTGTTGCACTGAGGCAAGGTGTTGGCAGGCAACCAGTGCTCCCTCTCCTTTTGCTCTAAAATGCATTGAATAGGCTGTTGAACTTGTTTATATTATTTGCTTCAGTGGCTTCCTTTGGCAAATTACTCCCTGTCTTTATTGTTAAATTCGGTGTACTGGTAGTGTTTTAATTTTAGTTTGTAGCCTAGTGTTTAACGTTTCCACTAGTGTAAACAATATTGGATAAGCTGATACTCTCTCTGAGACAGAAGCTTATAAAGTTTATCTCATCCATTTGGAAGTTTTTTACTCAACACCTACAAAGTCTTTATTTTTTGCACTTAAAATTATCTCAATTTTATGGGATCCATAATTAATACCTATAACCTTGTCCTTTGCTCTACCTCTAGGCAAGGCAGACTCTTCCTTACCTCCTTTGAATGCTTAATAGTGAAGTCAGTTTCTCCGTACCATTCTTTGCTCACTAGCTCTGGAGACATGCAGACTTTCCCCATGTATTGCACAAGACACCTCGTTGATCTTTCTAGTTTTATTGCACTAGTTCTTTGTTTTCCACAGGAATCCCTGCTGGCTTGTCCCTACAGGATTCTTGCTGTATTCTGAATTACCTAATTAGTCTAAATCTCTAAACCTGAACTCTGGATTCTAGTAAATCAGAGGGACAACTTAGATGCCTGGTCCTTCCTGGAAGAGACAATCCATTTTCCATGCTTGGTAGTTTGGTAGTCCTTCTGTATTTATCTTTAACATAGTTTCTAGATATCTGTGTAATTTATGCATCTAGAAATAGTATCACAGGAACATTTTGCATATATGTTAAGAAGCCAAGTATTTTTATATGGCGGGGTTTTCCCTGAAAAGTGTGCCTTTCCAAAGAAAATGTCAAAGAATAACCTCTTATATTGCCCTGACTGCTTGAATTTGGAGTATTGTATAGTCCATCAAACAATCAACCTCTTCTGCTTGAATATCCATCTGAAGGGTAAGTTACTGCTCAGAGTTCAAATACTAGTTCAATCCCTATCTAGAGCTTCTGGCCTCTCTCTACCTCATTGTCTGGTAGATAATCACATGCTTTCTACCCCATGGATTTTTGGGACAGTGAGAAAGGACTGTCAGGTTCTTTTACTTATTGTGTAATGCACATTTTGGAGATTATAGGAGTTTATAAAGGAGGGGTCCTTTTGCCTTATTCTCTACCCGATGACTTTTCACATAACTTCTAGAATTTGGGCTCTCAGTGACTCATGAACATTATGCAGGTTGTCTTAAGGCCTCTCTTGTTTGTCTTTAGGTACTTCAAGATGACCTTAATATTGGAGGTCTGCCTACCACATACTGGGTGGTACCTCCCACTGAACATTTCTGCCCATTTTATGGCACAGATTCTTCTCCTCACAGATCTAGAGCACCATGGGCATCTAGCCCAGCTGACACACACCATGAGGCACAAAGATGAGTTAGGTCATCTATGCCTACAGAGACCATGGATATTGATACAATGGCTGCTGAGCTCACATGTGGCCATGACAGATCTCATGCCCCTCAGCAGCTCTCTCTACTCTTAGTACATGGGTCATAAACAATGTAAGCAGTTTTTTCCATCCCTCCATGGCGCACTCAGTGAAGGTACAAGTGTCCCCAATCCCCAGGTCTAGGGTAAATGCTCATATTCGCCACACTAGTGGAGTAGACAGTCAATTATTCCCCTGTACAGATTTTTTTTCAAGATGTCCATACAGTATCATAAAATCAAGGTCACATAGGTCGAGGGCAAAACTGTCTTCTTACCAATGAGGAACCTGAGACTTTGTGTGGTCAAGTGATTTGTCCAAAGTCTTGGCCAAATCTAGAACTTGAAAATCTGTTTACTACAGTCCTTGCAGACAGTTTTGAAATACAGCTATCACAGCCTTGGGGCCATGATTAAAGTTGTCAAAGACTATTTTTCACATTGCCCATTCTTTTCCATAACTTTTGATACTTCACCCTAACAATCCTAATATTCTACTCCTTCCTTTGGAAAATTAGTTTGCCTATTTCAGACTATCACTGATGGGATTGTTCTGTATAAGTTAATGACATGAAAAAACTACAAGTGTTGACAACCAGGCCTTTGAGAATTAGATGAACTTTCTTAAAAAAAGGGGGGGGAGGGGTGCCTGGGTGGCTCAGTCAGTCAAGCACTGGTTTCGTCTCTGGTCATGATCTCACAGCTCATGAGTTCCAGCCCTGCGTCAGGCTCTGTGTGGACAGCTCAAAGCCTGGAGCCTGCATCAGACTCTGTGTCTCCCTCTCTGTCCCTCTCCCACTTGTGCTCTCTCTCTCTCTCTCTCTCTCCCTCTCTCTCTCTCCAAAATAAATCAACATTAAAAAAAAGAAGACCATACCCACAAATTTTTGTTTGTATATATGTTGTGAATATATATAGTGAAATATAATAGATATGTGTATATATGTATATAAACATCTAATACTTAAATGAAAAGACTCAAACAATTCATAATATAACATTAGCTGCTTTTTTCAGTTGTCAGTACATTATGAACCTCTTTTCATAATTTTAATGGCTGATAAAATCACACTGTATAGGTGTATCATATTATACTATACTACACTAATACATATTATACTATGTTCTAAACAGTGAGGTTGTTTATATTTTCCTACTATTCATAATGATCCTTAGAGTTAAATCTTTAAATACATACATGATTGTTCTCTCTGCATAAATTCCTAGAAATGAATTTTAAGACATTGAATAAAAAATGCCAAATCAATGGACAAAATTTATCTTGCATATTCTAATTGCAAATGATTGTGGTATTCTCTGTTAGTAATAGATTTTTATGTTGAAATAGTCATTATTTAGAAATAGTCATACTTTTTAAGATAGTGACAAGTTTTTATGGAATATTCAGAAGTAAATCTGAATGACGGTTTTGTTTCTTTTTTTTTTAATTTCTTTTTAAAGTTTATTTATATTTGAGAGAGAGAGAGAGAGAGAGAATGGGGGAGGGGCAGAGAGACAAAGACAGACTCTGAAGTAAGCTTCGGGCTCTGAGTTCTTAGCACAGAGTGTGACACAGGCTTGAACTCACAAGCTGTGAGATCATGACCTGAGTGGAAGTCAGATGCTTAACTGATTGAGTGACCCAGGGGCCCCTAATTTTTTTAAGTTTTATTTATTTATCTTGAGAGAGACAGAGACAGTGCAAGAGGGGAAGGGGCAGAGAGAGAGACAGACAGGGCGAGAAAGAATCCTAAGCAGGCTCCACGCTGCCAGCACAGAGCCCAACATGGGACTCGAATTTACAAAACTGTGAGATCATGATGTGAGCCGAAACCAAGAGTTGGCTGCTTCACCGACTGAGCCACCCAGGCTCCCCTGAATGATAGTTTTCTAAACTTGTCAGGAATCTGTGCTTCAGTCCACAGCAGTGGACTCTCAAACTCCTCTGACACAGATCGAACAACCAGTTGGGTTTTTTTTTTTTTTTTTTTTTTTTTTCAACGTTTATTTATTTTTGGAACAGAGAGAGACAGAGCATGAACGGGGGAGGGGCAGAGAGAGAGGGAGACACAGAATCGGAAACAGGCTCCAGGCTCTGAGCCATCAGCCCAGAGCCTGACGCGGGGCTCGAACTCACGGACCGCGAGATCGTGACCTGGCTGAAGTCGGACGCTTAACCGACTGCGCCACCCAGGCGCCCCCAGTTGGGTCTTATTAGCCATTGAAATATGTTGTGTGGCTGTGTCCTCTCCTGGGTAAGCTGAGGGTGACATTTATCTGGCTTTCTGGAAGAGCTGAAACATCAGTTGGCTCACATTTAATTTGAGGCTCTGGGATTTTCTTCTCCCTTCACTAGACCCGGTTGTCTCCTCCATCTTCCCTGACTATGCCAGACATCAACCTGGACTGCAGGGCAGACCTGTCCTTGTCTCCGAGGTCTTCCTAGGTTCTTATATTGTTACTCTTTTCATTAATGAAAGTTTTATCTAATTGGCCAGCTTTTTTTAATTCATAGAAGAAAATGCTTGTTGCAAAAGGCTTACAACTTAAACTACACTCAGAACTTAAACTTACAACTTAAACTACACTACTAAAGACAGAGGTAAAAATTAGTTGAAATTATTTACCTAAGATCTTGTAAACACTGATGTTATATTTTAATCAGAATTTGAAACTGGATATGCAATTACTATTTTTTTTCAAGTAGACTCTATGCCCAACATGGGGCTTGAACTCATGACTTTGAGATAAGAATCACATACTCTACCAACCAAGCCAGCCAGGCACCCCTGGAAATGCAATTATTACCAGATTTTCAGTTTCATTTAGTTATAGCTATAAAAGGTCAAATGTATTATTTTCTATTAATTAAAAAAAAAAAGGTTGATTTACCTGGAGAAGGGACACACTTCTTAACCATCAAATTCAATTATTTTCATTTTATTCAGGATTCTGTTGATGTTCTAAGGAAGTTAAAGTTGATTTAAATAGTAGGAATATAGGGGTGCCTGGGTGACTCAGTCTGTTGGGTGTCTGACCCTTGATTTGAGCTCAGGTCATGATCTCACGGTTCGTGAGTTCAAGCCCTGCGTTGGGCTCTGTGCTGGCAGCATGGAGTCTGCTTGGAATTCTCGCTCTACCCCACCCCTCTCTCTACCCCTCCCTGACACACACGTGCACACTCTCTCTCTCAAATTAAATAATTTTTTTTAAGCAGCGGGACTTGGATTATTTAAAAATTTTTTAATGTTTATTTATTTTTGAGAGACAGAGAGACAGAGCATGAGTGGGGGCAGGGGCAGAGAGAGAGAGGGAGACACAGAATCTGAAGCAGGCTCCAGGCACTGAGCTGTCAGCACAGAGCCCAATGTGGGGCTCAAGCCCACATACTGTGAGATCGAGCTGAAGTCGGATGCTTAACTGACTGAGCCACCCAGGTGTCCCATTAGCTTATTTTTAACTTGCAATAAAATCAGTGGTTTTAAATCATTCATTCAATATATATTGATGGAGCTTCTACTATGTGCAAGGTACTATTTTAGGACCTTGAACACAAAAGAGAGCAAAATATTTGCCTTCCAGGAGTTTTTTTCTAGTGAAAGAAGAAAGAAAATTAGCAACTAATACAATACTATGGTATATGTATACATATACATATCATGTGTATATATATTATATAAAATAATATATTCTATTTGTATAAAATATAGAATATCATATAGTATGTTAGAAAGTGACATGGAAAAAAATAGAACTGGGGAAATGGAATCTTAAATACAGATTAAATAAAGTAGACAGTTCAGATTTTACTGAGAGGCAAAAAAATGGAAAGAAGTGGAGGGGGTAACCAAGGGTTACCTGGGCATTGGTGTTCCAGGCAGAGAGGACAGCCATCTGGACAGAATTTATAGGTTTGGGAATCTTCAGAATATAGAGGATATGTAAAATCATGAAGAAGCATGAGATCACAAAGCAGTAAATATAATTTTTTTAAAAAGAGCCAAGTTTTGAGACCTGATCCTCTCCAGTTTAATTAAGATAAGAAGAGAAAAGCACTACCACCAAAGGAAACTGAGAAAGACTAACCAGTAAAGCAAGAGAAAACCCAAAAGATGTGGCTCCATGGGTCACAAGTGAAGAGTGGGCATCAATGAGAAGGAAGTGATTGGTTTTGTTAATTGCTTCTGATGGGTCAAGTAAAAGGCAGATTGAGAACTGGCCATTGCATGTAACAATCATGGAGACTACTGATGGCCTTGATAAGGGCAATTTTAGTGTGCTGGTGGAATTCAAGCCCAATTTGAAAGAGTTTAAGAGAGAATGGGTAGAGAAGACTTAGTGTGTGCATTGATAATTATTTCAAGGAGTTTTGTCACAAAAAGGAGCAAAGGAAGCTAGGGTGCCTGGGTGACTCAGTCTCTTAAACATCTGACTTTGGCTCAGGTCATGATCTCACAGTCCATGAGTTCAAGCCCTGAGTCGGGCTCTGTGCTGACAGCTGGGAGCCTGGAGCCTGCTTCTGATTCTGTGTCTCCCTCTCTCTCTGCCCCTCCCCTGCTCATGCTCTGTCTCTCTCTGTCTCTCAAAAATAAATGTTAAAAAAAATTTTTTTAAGGATCAAAGAAAGGACAGTAACTGGAAGGGAAATGGTGTCAGGAGAAAGTTGTTATTATTTTTTTATTGAAAGAAATAACAGCATATTTATATGAAAATGATCCAATTGAGAGTGAGAAATTAATGACATGGGAGAAGGAAATAATTACTGCCTCAGTGTCCTTAAACAAGCAAGATGGGATGAGACCTAGTGCATAAAGAAAAGGAAGATACTGAAGAGATTTTAATGTACGTTGACACTGCATGTCAGGGTGTTCTTCTAAATAGTCCAAGGAGTCCAAGATTCAGAGTGAAGGTTGGGAGTGCATAGATAGGTATCTGGGGTTGTTGTCACTTTTTTTCTAGGTTTTTAATTTTTTAATTAATTCTTAAACATTAATTCTTAAACATTCTTAAACAATGGCCATGAAGATAGTGGTCAAATCTGTTTTATCTATGTGTCTGGTGCCTAGCATGGGTCCTGGCACATTAAATAGGCACTTAATAAATATTTTCCAGTTGACTAGATGAAGGAGATATTTTATTTTTTTCCTCTTTTACCTGTATTTCTTAAAATCAACCTAATTAACATTTATTACTTTTTAAATTAAAGAATGAATATTATTAATCTTAAAAAGATAAATGGACCCAGGAATCAATCATTGATGATTTAAAGTGAAATGCATTATTTGATAGTCTACCTTGGGTGATTTGCTAAATACTGTGTAATTCTGAACCAAATTTAAATAATATACATTGGATGCCAATAATGGGGTAAGGATTTACATTTATGTAGTAAAATATATAATCAGCCCCACTTTACAGACGAGGAAACTGAGGCTCACAGATGTTAAGTAACCTGCCTAAAATCACAATGTGAAGTGGAAGACCAGAACTTATCCTTTATCTGCCTGACTCCCTGCTTCTTTCACTCAATCCGCTACTTCACAGATCTGTCCATTGTAATGCAGGTACTCTGCATAAAAATATTACCCAAATGCCCAATGCAATGTTTTCTTCAAATCAGATTTATTCTAAACAGTTTTTTCACCACAAAAATTCAGAACTGTTTTCTAGCAGTTTTATCTTGGCCTAAAGAATATCTTAAACTATTAGCCTTTAAAGATCTGTAAAAGCACATTTGAATGAGTTCAAAGAATCGTCCTCAAATAACATAATGTGTAGCTAGATTGTGGTTTATAACATGTACCTATCTTTATTACCCAAGGGGAGGTGGGGGAAGAGAAGAAGTTTACAGTATTGCAACCCATCCATAATTTGGAGCCCTGGAAAACTACAAAGCAGAAAGTGAATTACTTGTGCTTTTTTCCAAGGTGGAATTCCAACGGACTGAGAAAAAAGAACAGAATTTAAGTCAGTTTTAGCTGTGTTCTGCTTGTTTTTTAATTTGAGGTACATTCATAAGCACTGTAAACGTATTTTCAAATAATATTAAATATATATGAAGCAACAGGTGAACGCTTCCTTGTATCTCCTTCTGATTTACTCCCCTTGTAATTGGTAAGCACAGTCAGTGCTGTCCATGTATCCTCTTAAACCTGTCTGTGGACAGTTAAAAAATGCTACCTTGATGTTCTTTTCTTTGGAACATATTGGTGAACCACATTCATATTAATACCTGCAGAGTCTATCATATTGTGAATGTGTCGTTACTCATTTAACTACTTCTGTATGGAAAGACATTTGAGACTTTTCACAATTTCACAAATACAAATACAAATAGTGCTACAACAAGCACCTATGTATTTCCAAAGAATATGTTCCTAGACGTAAAATTGCTAATCTAAAAGTTCGGGCAGGGGCACATGGGTGTCTCAGTCGGTTAAGTGTCTGTCTGACTCTTGATTCCAGTTCAGGTCACAATCTCACAGTTCTTAAAATTGAGCACAGAGCCTGCTTGAGATTCTCTCTCTTCCCTCTTTCTCTGCTCCTCCCCCACAGGCATCCTCTCTCTCAAAATAAATAAAATAAAATTTAAAAACGGTTTTGGCATTAGAAATTTTGGACAGATATTGCCAAATTACCGAACAAAACAACTGTCTCCTTAACCATATAGGCAAAATCCTGCTATCATAGCCCTTTGGTAACACTGGATATTATTGGACTTAAAATCTGGCAATCTGGGGTGTGTGTGTGTGTGTGTGTTTTACTGGTGTCTGAGTTTTAATTTGCATTTTCCTGGTTAGTAGAGAGGTTGAGCTTCCTTTCATATATGTATGAAAGGTATTTCTTTTTTCTATTAAATACCTCCATAGAATTAAAAATATGCCCAGCTTCTCAATGATTTCTCCTTTTAGTTTTTATTGAAATATTCCAGAGGGTACCCAAATTCCACCCAGAAAATAACAGTATATATGTCAAGGTCATTATTTTCTAAATGGAAATTATTTATTTTTGTAGAATTTTTATTGACTATAAAAGTAAATTATGATAATGATAAGAAAAAAAAAGATCTAGGTGTGCAGCCAACTATTAAGAATACTATTATGAAAAATGTTAAAACCACTTAAAACAAAAACAGGGGTAACCACCACTAACATTTGGGTTAACATACATATATATACTTAACATGGTTTTGTAATATACCATTTTACAGAAGTGACAAAAGATTACACGTATTGTTTTGAAATCTGAAGTATTCTTTTAAATTTTAATTTATTTTGTTTTGTTGTGAGAATAACATACGCTCATGGTAAAGCATGCAAATACGTAGAGAAGTGTAAGGTGGAACTCAGAAGTTCCTGCTCTGCCCTGCCCTTGATAATTTTTTTGGTTTGCTAAATTACTTCCCTTAAAGCTGCCTTATTTTGGCATCCAGACTGCTATAGGAAGCCTACATAAGCAAGAATGAGGTAGAAATTCCCTCAAAATATTCACTGGCAATAACTAATCCAGAATTTTGCTTTTCCTAAAGTTTCATGGATAATCTACAGCCTTGGGGTTTGAAGACATGATTGGAGTTCCATTTGTGCCATTTACAGCATTAAAAACTGCTTCATTCCTCCTCGGTTGTAAAATGAGATTAGTAACACATACCTCTCCAAGATACTCTGCAAATTAGATGACAGTACTGCCCGACACAAGGGAAAGTGCCCAATAAATTTGATTTGACTTTGAATTTTCCAAACTACTCTGTATAACTGTGTTTATCTTATAACTAGATTTATACAGGAAAAAAAATGTTATTTTCACTTCATTCATTCATAACCCAAAATCTGTCGTCACAAAGATGGCAAAGAAGATTTCTTTTTAAGTATTGTGTCGTAAAATGTTAGACTTTTACCAGGTCATAACATTTATTATTTTCAAGCAAAGGGAGTCTAAACTGTTTTGAAATCATTATGTCCTGAAAATGAAGAGATGCATAAATATGAGTAAGCACATAAAACTTATAAGTAGCCTCTGGTTTTGTTGTTGTTGTTGTTGTGTTTATTGACATTAGAGTGATGTATTTAATCATGATAATCTTAATATTTCTATGAAGAATCTATTCTGGACAGGGCAATCTTTAAATAAAAGGTTTGGCCAGAATGATGTCAACAATTAATACGATCCATGTTTGTGACATTTTTCAAATCTACTCCTTTAGGAATTTCAGTTCCAGTCTAAATAAAAAGGGAATTCGCTTTTAAAAATATTTTCCCTCTGCTTACTTTCCTATCCTTTTAACTTTTAAAAAATTGTTTTACTGAGGTAATGTCTATGATTTTGTTTTTTTTTTAGTAAAGACTTTTATGGCTTACTTAAGGGAAACTACCTTTTGCATTCTTGATTTTTTGACTCTGGCTACTTAAACTACTCTTAGCTATATTGAGATTGCCTGAAAGGTGTTGAAAGAATAACTTGGAGCTGGTGTTTCCTATTGTGAAAATATTTCATTTATAATCTGTGCCCATAGAGGCTGAATTGTTGTGAAGTCTACATCTTAGAACCCTATTAAATCTGGCTAGGACCAGAAATGATTGTCATTTTTTTTCAGTGTGAAAATATGATAGGATTTCCAAGACTCAAAACTAAAATCTATTCATTTAATTGGGAGAGTTGAAAGTCAAGATAGTAAATGAAATTTAAACTTACATGACCAATTTGAAAGTTTAAGTCTCCTGGGGCGCCTGGGTGGCTCAGTCGGTTGAGCGGCCGACTTCAGCTCAGGTCATGATCTCACGGTCCGTGAGTTCGAGCCCCGCGTCGGGCTCTGTGCTGACAGCTCAGAGCCTGGAGCCTGTTTCAAATTCTGTGTCTCCCTCTCTCTGACCCTCCCCCGTTCATGCTCTGTCTCTCTCTGTTTCAAAAATAAACGTTAAAAAAATTTTTTAAAAAAGAAAATTTAAGTCTCTAGGGGCACCTGGGTCACTCAGTTGAGCATCATGATGACTTTGACTTAGGTCATGATCTCACAGTTCATGAATTCAAACCCTGTGTCAGGCTCTGTGCTGACAGCTCAGAGCTTGCAGCCTGCTTTGGATTCTGTGTCTCCCTCTCTTTCTGCCCCTCCCCTGCTTACGCTAGCTCTCTCTCTCTCTCTCTCTCCCAAAAATAAATAAGTGAACAGTAAACAAAGAAAAAGAAAAAAATTACATCTCTAGTCCACTAATCCAAGTTAATAGCAATTGTTTGCTTATGAAACTAGGTGAATAGAGAACTTGACCTCTCTAACATAGATAGTGCTAGGGTTTTAGTCAATTATTTGATTTCCTTAAGAAATACACCCTACTTACTTACTCAACCTTAATTAAAGCTTAATGTGGTAGTTCTCAGTTACACATAACATTATTATTCTGAATGAGCTGTTACATTTTTCTTCTATGTTATTCCATTTAAATCTTCACAAAATTGCTGAAAGACACATCTCTTCACTAGCACTCAAATTGGGAAGAATCAAAGGGGTGGGGAGTGTGACACAATCTAGCCTGACAACGAGATAGAGGCTACACATTAAAACCCCCTACAAGGCCACACAGGCTCTAGAGTACAATGAAGATTCATCATTATGGCCGCCTGAAGGAGGCCAGTTTTTCTGTAGTCCATATGGTACAGATGATGTATCTTTTCACATTTGTATTGATGTCTTGAGATAATCATCAAAATGACCTTGGAAATGTGTGGAGTAAAAAAATGATCAGCCCAGCCCATGGTTTTCCTGTAGTCTGTGGCTCCTCACTGAAGAATCCTAACATTTTAGAATGGGAAACATATCAAGTCTTTAGCAATTAAACTGTTATTACATGTAGAACCGTGAGCATTCTTAAGATCTGGCTCAATGACCTTAGCCTTGGCAAGGAATTCAACATGTAGTAAAATGATAAACATTCTTCCCAGACTATGCTGATCATTGTTCATGATTTGAGGGCAAAAACAAAGACATTAATAAAAAACCCACCAATCATTCAAATGTCACTGGCAACGCATGAACAAAAACAGAAAAGAGAAAGAAAGAAATGCATGCCAACTGAAAGAAGGCAAAATGTTACTTTGATATTGTAGAATGTTATTGTAAATAAGAGCCTATCTTGAACAACAATTTAATATATCAGTGAGCTTGTGGATGAATTATGATGTGGTCCTGTGGGACAAAGAAAATCAAGGGGAACAGAGTGGACAATTTATTTTGAATTGAGTGGGGATGGTATTAACAGCTCAATTAAGTGCCAACAGTTTAGAATTAGCTAAGAGCCATTGTCTTCCTGGGACAGATAAATTCTAGCCATTCTAACTTGCTTTATGTTTCACATAAATGTGAACTAAAATGTGCTTACATTGTTCCTGTTGACAACAGAACAAACCAAAAATAGCTTCATTTGCTGAGTACAAATGAAGATTCATCCATCCTCATTTTCTAGATCACTGTCAAGGCACACATTCTTTTAAGTTTCTCTATATACATTAAGGTAGATACACTTTCACTGAAGAAACCTGGTCCAACCCATTCTGAATCGTCGCCATTCCTACCTGTTCTACTCTCTCCCTGTCCCCAGCACTCGTTCACTGACTGTCTTAGGACGCCACCATCACTCTATAGGTAAAAAAAGGTTTTCTCGTCAGTTGTTCTGCACTAGATTCGGGGCTCTGCCAAGAACAGCTGTTTGATAAAATGGGCAGTGGTCAGCTTTTCCTCAAACACAGGTTCTTTGCATTTTTGCTGTTATCACATAATCTTGCTATTTCCACCTCATCTCCTGAAAACAACTTATTTTCCTTTACCTCTCAAGTCACTCTTCCAGGTCTACTTTTCCTTACCATTTTCTGTCATTTGTTTTCAGAGCTAGAGAGCTTTTACAGGACCTTCCTGGGCTGCCATTCTTTGATTCCACATCTGCCTGAGCTTTAAACAGAATCCCAAGGACATTCCCACACGGAGTGTTAAAGCTATTGTTTCACACTTGCTAGATCAAGCTAATACCCCTCATCAGTCCATCTCCACTCAGAGCCTTAGGATAGACATACTGCTATGTGTTGTCCCCACCCAGTATAAACTCTGTAAAAGAATATTGAAACAGACATCTTCAAAGATCCTACCAAGAGAAAATGAAGTATCCTTCACACCTTATTTTCATAGTGCCTTAACATTTTAATGTAGTGCTTTAACGATTTCCCCAAACATCTTTTAGTCTCCTCCAGAATCGTGGAAACTCCTGCTGTTTGTCTGTCTGCCCCTCATCTTTTTCTTTCTCTGTGGTCCCTAAATACTAAATCACAAGAGGAAATGGAGAAATTACACATTAAAAATTCTCCTGTGTATCCAGCAATGGCAGAAGTCAGTTTCAAAAGCCCCTGCAGATCTTGATAATAACTATTTCTTTCTAATTCTAGCTGTTCATTGCTAAAATAGAAAGCTGGGAGCAGAACAAAATTGTATTTCCAGTGGAATCTAACTTGTAGCACTTCATAACAAAGTAAAAAGTATGCTTACTAAAGTGCTGATTTATAAACTATGGCTATGTCATAAAGTGCTGGGCTACCACTCTGGATCTGGTAGGAAAACAGGAATATTCAGAGAATTCCAAAAAGAACAGCTCAGAACTCCCTACGAGTTTAGGCTACAATGCCAACCTGTCTTCAAGTGAGCCAGATACACAGAGGGAAATCTTCAAGAGCACATTAAGAGTCACTAAAAAATATGGACATTCAATAAATACAAAAAAATGTGAAAAAGCAATCATGTTTATTTCTAATGAAGAGTCTAGCCTATTAATTCTCATGGCATGATGACAAAGCAATAAGAGAGCCCACATCCTTGGTTTATGAAGACTTTATGAAAAATACTGTCCTCTGAAGTATGGAAAAATCACTTTGCTGGGAAGGCCAGTGTTCTCACATAAAATTTCTGATCATTGGGCTTGCCCACATCTTTCATTTATAAGCATGTTGGGCAGGGTCACTCAAGGAAAATTTAATTAAAAGAGAAAAGGGCTATTAGTTTGCTGTAAGTGGGTAAATCATAATTACATGGACTTCCTTGTTAATTCAAGTATATTATATACTAAAATTGTCTCATCACAGGAATTTCACTTTGTGGTGCTCTCAAGCCCACCCCCTACTCCAGACCCCTACAGCTGTCTTGATCAGTAATCTGGAGAGAACACCAAACATCCATTGCAACACAAAGCTCATCCTGTCATTCAGTGTTAAGATGAGTCATGTTCTGGTATTGGCAGCGTAATTGTCAGCTATGGACACGGGAGGAGAGTAAAAGTTGGTACTTTTCACTATGGACTGGGTACTATGGACTGGGTACTCTGTTGGTCACTTTATTTATTTTTTAATGTTTATTTATTTGAGAGAGAGAGAGAAAGAGAGCACACACAAATGGGGGAGGGGCAAATAGAGAGGGAGAGAGAGAATCCCAAGCAGGCCCCACACTGTCAGTGCAGAGCCCAACAATGTGGGGCTCGATCTCATGAACCATGAGATTATGACCTGAGCTGAAATCAAGAGTTGAACGCTTACCCAGCTGAGCCACCCAGGTGCCCCCCTGTTAAGTCATTCTATATTCATATCTCCTTTAATCTGCAACAACCTGAAAGGTACATACTATCATTATCTTCCTACACAGTCATCCACAGGCCCTGTGTCACTCCTGCCTTCCCTGAGATTGTAGCACTTGTCTCTCCCATCACACCTTCATAATTCTTGGTTATGTGAATATCCACCTAGATGATCTTTCCAGTAGTAGCTTTATGACTACCTTTTCCAGTAGTGTCATCTTTTACTTTCCTTCTGTGTACAAACCATACAACTTTTTATAACCAATAATCCCATTCCTTCCATGATCTCAATCTCAAGTAGCCCATTCTTCAACCACTAATTCCTATCTTTAGAGAAGCTCCTTACTTCTAGTGATCTGATTCTTGTAATTCTTCAGCCCTACTAAGACCTACCATGCATTGATCCCACCACCTTTCCACTCATGTCTTCCTTTCCTCCTGAACTACAGTAGATTCCATGGTCCATCATTGTAACTCAACTCATTACCCTCAAGTCCCTTCGCCCACCTCTCTTGCTGGCATGACCCCAGTCCAAGTTCAATCTAACATTCTGCCGGTTTCATATTTATTTCCAGCTGAACATGACTAGAGAAAAAAATGAGCATGACTAGAAAAAAAAAGTGCAACTATTATGATTTATTCCTATTTAAATTCATAACTACTAATTTCACCTGAGCCTTGTTTGTAGCCACTAATCCTCTTATTTTCCAGGTCTGTCTAGTCCCTCCCTATCCAGATTCTCTCTTCTTCTTCTTTTTTTAAGGTTTATTTATTTTTGACAGAAAGAGAAAGACAGCAGGAGCAGGAGAGGGGCAGAGAGAGGAGAAGAATCCCAAGCAGGCACTCTGCTGTCAACACAGAGCAATGTAGGGCTCCATCGCACGAACCGTGAGATCATGACCTGAGCCAAAATCAAGAGTCGGATGCTTAACCAACTCAGCCACCCTACGGATTCTCTCTTCCTATGACAAAACTTTAATACCTCCCCCATGATCTTAAAGATCAGCTTATGATCTTGTTTCCTGTTTCACAGAAAAAATTGAAGCAGAAGAGAACTTTCATAGGTCCCCCCCTACCATGGTTATCTCTACTTTCTATTTGTCAATTATGGATGACGTATTTATGTTTCTCTTCAAGAACAGAATTCTATTCTTAACTTAGCCACTAGATCTCATTCCTTATTGCTTACCGAAAGATATTTCTCCGTAGATACCCCTGTCTGATTTAATATATATATTATCAGTATCTTCTTCTACAATATCATCTCTATGAGCATATAAATAAAGTGAAAAGTCTCTTTTTTTTCTACATTTCCTTCTACCTACTGCCTCATTTCTATCCACCCACTTAGCAAAACTCTTATTTACACTTTTTGGTCAGGCATTGCCCCTACCACTTTATCAAAACTGCTTGTCAAGGTCACATTGCCCTCCATGTTTCTAAATCTAATTGTAAATTCTAAGTCTTTCATTTATTTTGCTCATCAGTAGCTTTTGAGAGAAGTGATCACTCTCTCCTGCACCTTGCCCTATTTTTTAAAAATCTTCTTTATTTTGCTGCCAAGAAACCATACTTTCCTGGTTTCCTCTTACCAGCTTTGCTGGCTCTTGTCAGTTTCCTCTGCTGGTTCTTCCTCTTCCTCATTCCCTGATCACTAGACATTGAAGTGTGTGGGACTCAGTCCTCAGAGTATGTCTCTTCTCTGTTTATAGTCTAGAGGCTTTAAATATTTGTTGAATGGAAAATTTTTATCTTTAGCTTAAAATCCTTCCATGACCTTTATCTCCGATAGATAGATAGATAGATAGACCTACACATTTGACAACTCCACCTGAATATATAATGGACATCTCAAAGTTAATTTGGCTGAACTGAACTCCTGTTCTGCCCCATCCTTTGGAAAACTATTGCAGGCTTTCCCAGCACAAAGTGCTAACACCCTCCTTGAAACAATACAAGCAAGAATCCTTAGAGTCAAGGTGTCTCCTCTCTTTTCCCTCATTCAACATCCAGCAAATCCTTTTGACTCTACACTAAAATATATTCAGAATAAACCATCTTCACCTGATCCAAGCCACCACCATCCTTCATCCGGATAACAGCAGTGGTCTCCTAACTAGTCCATCTTTCAACCTTTACTCTGCTGCAGTATATTTTCAACACAGCAACCAGAGTCATCTTTAACCTTAATCAGATCTTTCACTCCTCTGTTGAAGACCCTCCAGTGACTCTCTATTTCACACAGAGTGAAAATCAAAGTCTTAGAATGGGCTACAAATGATAGTACTGTCTCCTGCTGTTCTTATTCCCTGATCACCTTGCTCAAATCTCTGGTCTTATCCCCTCCATCTCCTCCCTCCCTTGCTTACTGTTCTCCAACATTTTGCTTCCATGTTACTCCTGGAGCATGCCAGAGCCTTTGCAGTTACTATTTCTTTCTGGTATTCTCTTCACCCCAACTATTCTCATGACTCACTTCCTCACTTCCTTCAGGTCTTACCTCAAATATCACTTCTGAGTGAGGCTTTCTCTAATTGTTCCATTTAAAATTTGCCAACCACTTTCTACATTTCACTTTATTCCCCATCCCTTGTACACTTACCGCTATATAATATACTGTATATTTTATTTAGTCATTTTCTTTTTACTACTTATTTTTTTTGTCTCTTTTGTTACCTGCACTAATACAAGTGGGGCTTGAATTCACAAACCATGAGATCATGACCTGAGCCACAATCAGGAGTCGGATGCTTAACCAACTGAGTCACCCAGGCATTCCATATGTTGTTGGTTTGTTTGTTTTATTTTGTTTTGTTTTGAGAGATAGAGGGAGACAGAGAACCCTAAGCAGGCTCTACTCCCAGCAGGGAGCCCAATGTGGGGCTCAGTCCTACGACCATGAGATCATGACCTGAGCCTAAGTCAAGAGTCAGACACATAACTGACTGAGCCACCCAGGGACCCCCATAGTATATGTTTAATAAGTATTTTTTTCAAGAGTGAATTCAGTTTCCAGTTTAAATATGAGGCCTCACAGTATAAGCTCGAAACCAAAGAGCAAGTGCGCTTGCTCCTGGGATTGGAACCCAGGCAGTCTAACTCCCAGGGCTTGCCAAGTGTTCTTCACCTAGGCCTGATTACCAGATACTGGAGGAGAAGCTGGGGTGGTGATGACAAACCATACCTTGTTTACTCAATAATGGTGACGGTTACAGAAGAGAGAGGTTGTAGTTCCAATACAATTTGGTAAATGAAATGGAAACAATGAGGAAAGGTCTTAGACTAGTTTCACAAATTCAGAAGCTGAATCTTAATAGATGAGTGGGCATTATTAGGTAGATGAAGGAAAGAAGAGATATTTCAGGTGATAAGAATAGCACGTACAAAGACACGAGGTATATAGTTGCATTTTTATGTTCAGTTACCTATTCCTAAGGGATAATAATTAACACACCCATACACATGCACGCACAAATTTTGATAGAAGATAAGACTGAGGCAGGAAGCAGAGTCCAGGTAATGGAGTCTTGGTGCCATGCTAAGAATCCTGACAGTGAGTCACTTAGGAGTTCATCAGGGGAGTTCTTTGATTACATTTGGTTTAGATTGCCCCCCTGGTGGCAGTGTGAAGGGGGGGACCAGTAACTAAACTAGTGAAATAGTCCTGTTCAGCAAAAAAGTCCTGACGTAGGACAGCAGCAATAGGGATGCTGCTGAAGAGGCAGAAGGATGATACATTTGGAGGGAAAGTCAGTTATTCTTAGTATCTAAATAAGTAGAACTAGGAGTGAGAGCAGGAAAGCATTGAGGATGATTCCAAGTTTCTTGACTTTAGCGGCAGGGGTGGTGTTACTGGGCTAAGACACAGGATGTAAGAGAAAGATGTCTGGTGGTAATGGTACAGGTTCATTGTTGGACACACTGCCTTTAAGACACCTCAGGAAAATCCAAGTGGTGAAATGAGTCTAACTATCCAACGAGATGTCAAAATCAGAAATGTAGACAGGAAGGTCACCTACATAAAAGTAGAAATCAAACCGTGAGAATGGGTCTGACTGTCAAGCCAAGAACAGGGTACAGGAAGCAGTGAGTCAGAAATGCTGGGGAATACTGCGTGGGAAGGATTGCAGGAGAGAGGGCTGGATGGAGGGGAACCTACCATGGCAGTCAAGAATCAAAAGTCAGATTGGTGGGGGGCACCTGGGTGGCTCAGTCAGTTAAGCATCTGACTTCGGCTCAAATCATGATCTCATCGTTCATGAGTTGGAGCCCTGCATCAGGTTTTCTGCTGTCAGTGAAGAACCTGCTTTGGATCCTCTGTCTCCTTCTCTCTGCCCCTGCCCTGATCTCTCTCTCTCTCTCTCTCACACACACACACACACACACACACACACACGTCTCTCTCTCTCTCTCTCTCTCTCTCTCTGTCTTTCACCCTCTCTCTCTCTCTCAAAAATAAAATAAACATAAAAATATTTTTTTAGGGGCACCTGGGTGGCTCAGTCGGTTGGTCATCTGACTTTGGCTCAGGTCATGATCTCGCAGTCCGTGAGTTTGAGTCCCACGTAGGGCTCTGTGGCGGCAGCTTGGAGCCCAGAGCCTGCTTCAGATTCTGTGTCTCCCTCTCTCTCTCTCCCTCCCCTGCTCATACTCTCTCTCTCTCTCTCAAAAATAAATAAACATAAAAAAAAACCACCTCAAGTCAGAGAGGTGGCAGATAACTAGAGGAATTTAATGCAAGTGATGGAAAGAGTATTTTTTAATGTTTATTTTTATTTTGAGAAGGAGAGAGAGAGAGACAGAATGTGAGTGGGGGAGGGGCAGAGAGAGAGGGAGACACAGAATCTGAAGCAGGCTCCAGGCTCTGAGCTGTCAGCACAGAGCCTGATGCGGGGCTTGAACTCACAAACGTGAGATCATGACATGAGCGGAGGTCAGAGGCTTAACTGACTGAGCCACCCAGGTGCCCTGGAAATAGAGTATTTTTTTTTTTAATTTTTGGGACAGAGAGAGACAGAGCATGAATGGGGGAGGGGCAGAGAGAGAGGGAGACACAGAATCGGAAACAGGCTCCAGGCTCCAAGCCATCAGCCCAGAGCCTGACGCGGGGCTCGAACTCACGGACCGCGAGACCATGACCTGGCTGAAGTCGGAGGCTTAACCGACTGCGCCACCCAGGCGCCCCGGAAATAGAGTATTTTTAAAAGGGGAAAAGATAAGGGGAAAGTTCTTCTGGAAAAGTCAGTTTTAAAGGAATGGTGGGAGCAGATGCCTTATTAACCACTAGATGAGAGATTTTAAATTAGAATAATTTTCAAAAATACTGGGTATAGAGAAGAGAGAAGTGGGGCAATATCAAGACAGCAAGGCAAGAAGAGTTTTGGGTTTTTCTTTGAATGAGATGAGAAGCCTATGATCTGGGCTGATATTTACACCAAGATTACCCACTAGTTTTTTATGGCTGGTCCCAGATCTGGATTGCTGGTTTGTCTATTCTGAGTGGTCAGAATCCAGAGTAGTTAGTCAGTGCCCAGAGTCCCTGCTAAATGTTTTTAATATTCTCTTTTTAAATATTTTTAATATTCTCTCAGTTATAGGCTAAAGAGAAGAGAGTAGAAAAAAAGAATGGCGATCTCTTATAGCAGAGGTCAGCAAATTAAGGCTGAGGGCCAAATTTGGCCACTAGCTCTTTATATATGGCCCTCAAACAAAGAAGGGCTTTTTAGTGATTAAAAAAAATAAGAAGAAGAACATTTCACAGCACATAACAATTTTATGAAATTCAGATTTTGATGTCCATATATAAAGTTTTATTGGAACATGGACGCATCCATTTGTTTGCATATTGTCTACAGCTGCTTTCCCATCACAACAACAGAGTTGAGTCATTGTGACAGCAACCATATGTCTGGCAAAAGCCTAAAATATTTACTATCTAGTCTATTACAGAGAAGACTTGTTGACTACTGATTTATAGTACAATTTCCGAGAAAAGAGAGGAAGTAGGGATCAAGGCACACATAGAGGTATTGGCCTCAAACAGGAGAAAAGATAACTTGATCCTAGGAAAGAGGGAAGGTGTGATAGAATTGTGCAAATATAAACAGGTTTGTAGCTAGAGGAGAAAGAGGAGGGCGCCCCCCACCACATCCACCCACACACTCTAAGTTAAATGTTTTGGCTGCCGTCGACCATGACATTCTGGAGGACAAAAACTGTGTCGTGTTCATCCGTCTCCCCCACGGCTTTCAGCACAGAGCCTTCCTTTCAGCCACTCTCACTAAATATTTAATTGAATCCCAGGTGAAACTCTATTATAAGCACATTCCTAGAAACCTCTGCCCTTAGGGCCTTGCATTTAATTCTCTTACTATCTGGGCCCACATTTATTAAAGTTTGATGTTATGTTTAGAGGTGCGAAGAGAATGGAAGCTGGCTTCTTATTTAGTTAATTTCCAGTTCGCTAAATGGAGGCAATATAGTCAGAGAGTTAATATTCTTATTAAAATTGTCCTGTTTTCCCCCTTTTTTTCAACCTGAAGAGTTCCATGTATCACTAAGGGGTTTTGAGAATAAAACTATACAAATAGTATTTATTAAGCTACTAATGGTCTTAAAAAAAAAAAGAACTACAGGAGAGTTGAAAAGTTAAGGGAGAAAAATTATTACAGAGTAGAATATGTGGCAACCCTTATTTTATTTAGCCAGCACGCTGAGTTTTAAGAGTTTGAATTTTAACACCCTTGGCTATACACTACTCATTCACAGTCTCACACCTGCTCATACAAATATATTGCCAGCCTGAACCTGAAAAGTACTTAAATTTGTAGTTGCTAATGAAGAGTTATCTGAAAGCACGAAAGCAGTCCAGATGACCAGCTTGAGCTTAAGTTTTATTATGACCTAAATATACATGTGCGTGCGTGCGCGCACACACACACACACGCACACGCGTTCACATGAATATACATATATTCACTCCAATCACCCAAACCACCAGGTCTCTCTTGTTCACTTAAAAAATAACAGCATGACAGTGGTAATCATTGCCATATATAAATATATCAAACCAACACTCTTGTACACCTTAAACTTACACGATGTTATATGTCAATTACAACTTAATGGATTAATAACACCACATTAAAAAAATAGCAGCATGTATGTGAAAGTCTCTGATTTTACCTATTAATCTATTGTGAATGCAGAAATTAATTTTTCAAGCACTCAGTTATCTAATGTTCTTCAGTCCCTTCAATAAATCTTTGCATCTCCAAAGGGAGTTATACATGTGGTGACCTATAATGCTATTCATCCTGCCATGATCGTCCTTATCATTAATCTTCTAGGAAGGCAGAAACTGCTGAAAGGAATACTCTGAAGTGACTGATGACAGCATTGTAGTGCTCAAAGACAGAAAATGTATCTATGCATGCAACCTAAGAGTAATGAGCGCATTTTCATACTCCCATACCACAGCCTGTGATCTACAAACTAACTCATCTATAGTATAACACCAACTTACAGGCATGTGATGGGTCAGAAGCTGTTAGGAGAGAGAATGAAGAAAATGTGTAAAGAAAAAGAAAGCAAAACATTTTGCCTGTTAATTTATATGGGAATTGGAATACAGGAGTGTTAGTTTCTTCTTTCTAATTGCATTATTTTTTAAGATATGTGAACTTTTGCTTCTCTGCCACTTTCTTCAATAAATCACTCTGGTACCAGAAAAAAAGCAGTGCTTGGTCTGTGAAGGGGAGAGAAACAGCAATAAAAACACGGTCTGTCAACTGTTAGTTTCTACTGATAGAGGTGTACCGTTAAGATCACTTGTTCTAAATAATATTAAACTCCTCATAGATAAAGGCCAGGAAAAACAGGAAATGGTCGTCAGTTGAACATGCTTTTTTCTAAGTATCTTATTTTAGGCTTTTTAACTGAACAACATTTAAATGCATTAGACCCAGATAAGTGTTGGAAAGCTGACTTTTTTAAAAAAAAGGAACTAAACATAATTTATTAGTAGACTATTCTTTGGAAAGTATCCCAGAGTCATCCACGAGTAAATAAAAGGGATGTAAAATAGAACTGATAGTTGTACTAGTGAGGAAAATCAGGTCCTATTGCCACCATTTAGCTTTGACACAATAGAATTTAAGGGGATATAACTAAATTAAGATTTATGTAAGAATTAATAGGAATAATATTAAATTTGTGTTTTTAAGTCATCTTTCTACTGTCCTATTTGTCCTGTGTTATGGGACTACTCTGTATGTAAAAAATGAACAGACCAGTTTTTATTTATCCTTAATCTAAGGACTAAAGGTGACAGGTCCAATTATTTAGGAAGCTCACAAACCCTTTTATTATTTTACCTGGAAATTCCCCCCTTGTTAAGTGGTGGAAGGAATGGAATTTTTTTCTGAAAATATTTTTTGAATAGTAATACCAAATTTAAATAGTATAGATATACTATTTCCAGAGACAGAGGAAATTGCTCAGTGACTGCTGTAAAGCCATTTTGAAAATAACCCATGGTCTTGAACCATGTAGTAAGAGTACTAGATAGTTACAGTCCCTTGTTAGCACCTCCTGGACCATACTTTTCATAAACACTGGTGAACGATGCTTATCTCTCCCTTTTCCTGTGTCCTCTTCTGTCATGTTACTCTGTAGCCAAGCCGAGATTTATGCTATCTTTTCCCTCTACCCTTAAGCCTTGTGGTTCTCACTGAGTGATTGTGACTGTGCTCCACTGCCTTCCCATCTCCGCTGACTGTCCACCAAACCAGTGGAAGCCTGACTGCAATATTGCCGCATTTACTACAAAACGGAGCTTGAGTTACTCAAGTCATTCTGTTTTTCACAGGAAAGAAAGCAATACAGTAATCAGGTGGTAAAGTACTGTCTAAAAGCAAAATTCAAAATATTATGTATAATTTGACTACTCAATCAGATATGAAATGCAGGTCTGTATGGTAAACCACATGTTGTCCCTTATGTACTTGGCTTGCAGATCTAGTCCCTTAGTGATCTGTCTTTAATCGCTAAACTGTTTCACTAGTGTTCATGATGTGGTTTGGTTCACTGTGGCTTAAACATTCAAGAGACCAAAAAGATCCCTTTAAACACAATCCGTTCATCTAATATATATAAGGAAATACTTTAATTCCTTATATTAGTACTAAGGACTATCACTTGTCGAATACATTTCTGCAGTTAAATAATAAAAAGCCAGAGTACTTGAGTGAAAAAAAGCATTACTCTAAGCTAAGAAAATGGCCACTTGAAATATTTATGCCTTACTTTTCCTGTCAGTAAAAGGGGATAAAGTTACAAAGTTACAAGTGATCTTTCTATTCTGCGGGGCTATTTAAGGACGAAAAAAACTGTTTAAAACATCTCAGGAGAAGATTCAAGTCCATAAAAAGGCTGAATAAATTCAAGTTAGGCAGCAAAAACCCCTAAAAAGGCATATGAAATTGGACTTATAAAGAGAGAATGGTTGAGATCTTTCTTCTTCCTCTCCAAGAATAATTTCTTACTTTTCCAATTCAATAATAATTTTTCTGTTTGTTCTGTGTTCTTGATATTCTACAAAAAGCCATTTCAATTTTGGCAATATAGTCACTGAATCCAAAAATGGACTGTTCATTGGGATTTTATTTTCTCTGCAAATATTATAAAATTACATTTGCTCTCTCTTCTACAAATTTAATGCCAATGTTTATAAAATTGGTGCAATATAGGCCACATTAAAATCTCTTTTGTCCCGTGAAATTCTCCGTAACTAAATTGAAATCTTACCATTTTCTACAGCACAGTATGTCCCTTGCCTGAAGAGGAAAGAATAGACAGCTGTGATAGACAAAAACTTAGTAAGGAATTTCTACTTTGTAAGCCCTTTTTCTTTCTGGTCCATCTGTTGTAGGTTCGATGGGGGATAGGGAATTCTCATTATCAATCAATGTCTGAAGAAGTATTTCTTATGTTAATGACTGTTGAAGTCCAGTGAAATTAATGCTGAATGAATATAAATTAAAAGCTCTTCTATAAGTAATATTCACATATGGACATTTTAGTCTGTCTTATATAGTTGTATTTAACACATGCCATCAATTGACAGAAAGACTCTGGACAGAAATAGTATTCTTAAAATGGCTTACGTTTGGCAGATGTGTTGATCCAAAATATGAAAATATTTGTGAAGGCCCATTAACAAAGCCGTAATATCTCTTGATGTCCACATATCTGTACTCCAAAAGAAATCTACCTGACTTCAAAGAGACTATGTTAGGTAATTAAGTGTGTGCAAAGTAAGTGTGAAGCACATCTTTTCATGTTTTAAGGAAAAAAGGGGAAGGGAGAAAAATTATTGGCAAAAGGAATAGTAATGATGATTGGCCTTTGAGAAAAAGGCTCAAGAAGTTTTATCAGTGGGAGAAATTTTTAACAAAGTTGAAAATGTGTTACCAGTTGTGGAATGGGCTACAAGAGGAGATAAAATGCAGGGTATCCTGTCTGATCCAATTTTCCTAACTCTGTTGTACGGGGTGGGGGAGGAAAGGTGTGCAAGACCTTCAGCTTGTCATCTTTTTTTTTTTTTAAGATAAGCTCCAAAAACACAAACTGCAAACTGATGTTAAACAATAATTCTGTCCTCTGAATAACAGCCTTCATGTTACCAGCACTATCAGACATTCTAAAGACAGCTTTCTAAAGGCCTGCATACACTTTATATTCTAAAAACAATTTCACAAAGACTTGTTCAACAACACTGAACATCTCTAACGTGAAAGGCTTGCAGTAGGCTCTACGGATATAAATAGGAGTATGACAGAGCCTTTAACTTTTAGATCCCAGCTTATTGGTATCTTTCTAGAATGCAAACAACATTAATATAGTATGGTGTTATAAAATGTATAGGAGAGTAATAAACATGGAAGAGAGACAGAAAGGAATGGCCTCTTTCTCCACCATGTGCAAAGAATATGGAGGTAGGCTTAAAAGGATGGCACTTTTGAGCTGAGTCTCTAAGAGGGACTCAGAGTTCACCTGATGAAGGGAAGAGGAAAGTGTAAAATCCAGACTCTCCCATTTATAGCCAAAGATTTATTGATCAATACAGAATGAAAGTAGTCCCTCACATGGTTGCCTGGGAAACACTCTCAGTCTGTATTATGGCTGGTTCCTTCCAATGTACAATTAATAACTCTACCAAAATTCACTGACAATGTGTTTTAGGTTCAGATGTCTCAGTATCACTTGTCTCCGGGAGAGCAACAAAGCAGGAGTTCAGTTGCTTGACTTTCGCATTGCAGGCACTCTCCAAACAAACAGGCTTAGTAGGAAGACACTAATATTTTCCCAATTCAGTGTTTCACTGCAGGCCTTCAGCTTTTTCTATTGCTAAATTTCTACTGGAACTACATAGTGCCCAGCTATAGATTTTTTTTTTAACTCTCAAAATCTTTCTCTATTTTAAATATGTATCACATCCCTCTAGCGCCCTTACTATTTTTGTTAAAATATAATCTCTCTCGGGGTGCCTGGGTGGCTCAGTCAGTTAGGCGTCCGACTTCAGCTCAGGTCATGATCTCGCAGCTCGTGAGTTCGAGCCCCGCGTCGGGCTCTGTGCTGACAGCTCAGAGCCTGGAGCCTGCTTCTGATTCTGTGTTTCCCTCTCTCTCTGTCCCTCCCCCACTCAAACTCTGTCTCTCTCTGTCTCAGAAATAAACAAACATTAAAAAATTTTTTTTAAATATAATCTCTCTCCTCTGGGCAAGTAAAATAATTCACCATAATGTGGGGCTCAGCAGTTGAGTCAGAAGTAGGGTTACTCACTGACACTTTATTGCACCACCTGCAGTCACCCCTTGGGTCCATTGCCACTTAGAAAGAGAGTGGGAGTAGACAGGTGAACTTGCTGGTAGTGCCTCGGCAGTGAATTCAGAAAAACAACATATTGTGTGGTTGCTTAAAGAAAGTGTTGAGAAGATATTTGTTCTTCATTCAAAAGCAATCATGTCTTTAAGGGAACCTTGTAGTCAGGATGCCATCATGTGCCAAATTCAGCCTAAGGTTAGGATACGGAGACAGAGTTCAATTTCCCTGATATCTAAAAGCTTACACTTACAGCAGGTGAAATCATTTGAACAGTCTTCTTATTTTTAAATGTTTTTCTTATTATTAAATGAATTCTAGCACAATTAATTTCAGTATAATAACAATTGTAATAGTATTGAATTTTACATTGTATTATTAGCAACAGGGAGAAGAATAATTGTGAAATATTTAGAAAGTCAGAATTGAAAATCAGAATCACCTATTACCTAAAGCCCAAGAAAGAACTATTTTTATGATTTTGATTCTATTTTTCTAATTACTTTATGCTTGTATATTTAAAATCTTGAGATCAACGTGTATGTATTGCTTTGCAGTCATGCATACTCTTAAGACCTTTAATTCCTGAGGTACCTGAGTGGCTCAGTCAGTTGAGTGTTTGACTCTTGATTTCAGCTCAAGTCATAATCTCACGGTTTGTGAGTTCTAGCCCCTCCTCGGGCTCTTCACACTGACCGTGCAGAGCCTGCTTGGGATTCTCTGTCTCTCCCTCTCTCTCCGCTCCTCTCCTGCTCGTGCTCTCTCTCGCTTTCTCAAAAGAAAGAAACTTAAAAAAAAAAAAAAGACGATTAATTCCTCTCTAGTCTTTCATACATATTAGTCATAATAATGTTTGTTAGTATTTCTGGTAAATTTTTTCGTAAACTACTATTTTGTAAACATTTTTGTTGTTGTTTTAATTTTTTTTTAACATTTATTTATTTTTGAGACAGAGAGAGACAGAGCATGAACGGGGGAGGGTCAGAAAGAGGGAGACACAGAATCTGAAACAGCCTCCAGGCTCTGAGCTGTCAGCACAGAGCCCGACGCGGGGCTCGAACCCATGGGCTGTGAGATCATGACCTGAGCCGAAGTCGGCCGCTTAACCAACTGAGCCACCCAGGCGCCCCTTTTTGTTGTTTTTATACAGTCATAATGATTCTGATTTTAATGGCTGTCTCATATAACACTCTATTAATAATCATATATTAAGCATATTTAAATGATTTCAAGTTTTAATCATTCTAAGTGTGGTCTCTTGAAATATCTTTGTATTTAAAAGCCTTGTTCTCTTTGTAGTGCATTAAACCATAAATTTATGGCTGCTACCTGTTTCCATAGTGGCCACAGAACATAGTAAATTAGAGTAATGGAGAAATGGAGTAACGTAGCCATCAGCTTCCTAGGTCAAAGAAACACTGTATAAATACAATGTATCAAACATATACAGACAAGGTTAAAGTCACCTCACTGTGAGCAGCAGGAAAACAGTAGCAATATGATGCTCAGTTTTTTTTCTCAGCCATCATAATTGCATGTTCCATAGATAACCATCAGTAATTAAAGAGGCAAAGATCCCAGTCATGCTATGGCCTCTGAAGAGTGGCAATTGCTGCAGTATCCATGGTTGTCAGCTAAAGTTATCAGGGATTCTAATATTCAAATAAAGTGTGTTTACACTTTTCTCTATTCTTAATCCCACATGGTTTGCTATTCACATGAGAAACTCTTAGAATATCTAGATGGAGTTTATTGAGACTGGGATCAAAACTTGTTTTTACTCGTTTATTTACAAGGCCAGTGGCTTTTTTTTTTCCTGCAATGTGTTGATATTCGACACTAAGATAGGTGTGAAAAAAAATGTCTGTCCTTTAGCCTGACCACCCAAATTAAACAGCACCACTTTCTAATACGAAGGAACATGTATGTACTAAGACCCCGTATGTACACACCGATCATATATACCAGTATAATAAGAGTGTATAATTTTCTTCCCTCCACAGATAAAAATTAGAGCCAAACATGCTTGGATCATGGTTTCATGTACTCGTGCTCTTTGATAAAAATAGACATGAATAATGAATACTAAATAAGAAGCTGACTGTATGAACAAGAAAGAAAATGCATGCCTCATTTCAAAGAAGCCAGTCACTAGCATTAATAGCAAGCCACGGGATTAAGCTCATTAAAACATTTGCCTAAAGGAGAAATCTAATTTGTTTCTTGTATTTCTTCATGTTGTATGATTAATAGAAAGCATGGAGGTGGACTTTGTGATCTGGATCATGATTTTAATCTGTGCAGAACACTTTTTTATAGCTTTTTTATATTACGTGAGCACCACAATTAAGTTCAATCGGTGGTATTTCAGATTTGAAATTTTATTGTGGAAAAGTCACTCTTTGTTCTTTTTTTTTTTTTTTTTTAATTTTTTTTTTTTTTCAACGTTTATTTATTTTTGGGACAGGGAGAGACAGAGCATGAACGGGGGAGGGGCAGAGAGAGAGGGAGACACAGAATCGGAAACAGGCTCCAGGCTCTGAGCCATCAGCCCAGAGCCCGACGCGGGCCTCGAACTCACGGACCGCGAGATCGTGACCTGGCTGAAGTCGGACGCTTAACCGACTGCGCCACCCAGGCGCCCCTCTTTGTTCTTTTTTTAACCTTTAATCGGGCCACTGAGAGAAATTCTATAGTCTTACAAGTTATCTGTGATGGAGGGAAATGTGTATCCGGGTAACAGATTTTGTCTGTGAGCAACTCTACCAGGCATTGAGCACAGAAGGGCCAAATTGGCATCTTTGTATCCTTAAAACCTTATACTCTTGGCCTGGTGTGTGGTAGGCCTTCCATGTTCACTATTAAATGGCTCCACATCTAAGCTTTTTCTGATATTTCTAACTGTGGCTACTGGTGTCCTCATCCATGCTGTCTCCTAAATTAAAATTCCCAGATTCAGGGTTCTCCCTCACTTCCAGGCTAAATATCTGCTGATTTACTTCCTCAATATCTTTCCTCTCAGTTCCCAGGGATGTAACTCAGAGCTTTGTAACTTTTTTCTGGGATATTTCAGCAGTCTCATTGGGTCTCCCCTCTTCTAGGCCCTCTGTCTAATTCATTCTCCAGTGTTACCTAATAAATCACAATCAAGCCACTTAAACCTCTCCTGTGAGTACAAACTGACTCCAAGATGAGTTCCAAATATCCCAGCATCCCAAATGCACAATCCCATGAAGATCAAATAACCTTACCATTCTCACAATGAAATTTTTAGTTTCTTTCATAAATGTATTAGTTATGCCTCAGAATCTACATATTCTAGCTCTTCTGCCTAGAATATACTTCTCCTTTTCCACAAAAGGACTCCTACTCGTCCCTTAAGATTTATTTCCCACGTCACCCCTTCTGTGCAGACCACATGACTACTACCTTAGGTAACATGTTCTCAGTGGAGCCCCACAGCATTAAAGCCATACTGCCTGGGTTTGCATACTGATCACCACATTGGCAAGTCACTTAGCCAGTCTCATCTCAGTTGTCTCATCTATGAAATTGAGATGTCTCAATAGAGATGGTAAAAGTGGAAATTTCATAGGCTTTTGCAATGGTTATATGAGTTAATTAATACGTATATAGTAAAGCACTTCAGTCTTAGTAAGTCTTGATAACTATTCGTTATTTTTATATAGTATTATTCACTCTCGTCTTGATGTTCTTATATATTCTTCATTTATAGAACATATCCCATTATGCTATAACTCGTTATATCTGTTTCTACCTCTAGATGGAGAGCCACTTTGTATACTGTGACTTATTCATCTCTTTAACCTATCAAAGCAGTGAACCAAGTTCTGAGCAAATAGTACTCAGTGAATGTGAAATGAAAAAATGTATGAGTGAGTGAATGAGTGAATGAACAAATGAACAAACGAACACGGGTAAAAAATATGCCAAAGCTGTTTCTTAGACAAGTCAAAGTAGATTCAGTCTATTAACCAAGTATTTATAGACTTGCATTGATGACATAAAATATAAGAAACTTTTTGGGGGGCCTTGACCCCCAAATAGCCCTTTTAGCTATGATGCAACCTTTTCATTGACTTGGAAAAGGCACTGATCCTATTAAATTATTCTTTTTTTCTTTTTTTACCCGCTCAGCTCATGTCTGATTTTTGCATATGCTGTTTGACTCCATATTTTTTGTCCCAGGTTAGACATCTAATTCAGCATAAGAAGAAATCATTGTAATTAACTTTGATGGTTACTAAGAAATAAATGTATTCTTTGTGTTCTCAGGGAGGAGGTTTGCTTCATTTACCCTTTTCTCTTGATAGATGCTCTTTTTTAATGCCTTTGTGGTGATAAAAAGACTGAAGGTTAGGGGGAAATCTGGATACTTTCTTCTCTGGGTCACTTTGCATAAAGACTTCTTTGCAGCTGTGTTCCAATGATTTATGTGCATATTGTATGTGCAGGAGCAGCAATTATAGAACTATTCCTACCATTTAACCTGCATCATTCTGAGTGGCCATTCACTGGCCACTTAACATCTGCTACTCTGGTAGCCTAATAGCCAGATAGAATGAAGATTCAAAAATATAGAACTCCCAACAGGCTTGTCTACTTTGATAGGTAATATGGGGTGTGTGTGTGTGTGTGTGTGTGTGTGTGTGTGTGTGTCCGTGCATGTGTGCGCGCGTGCGCGTGTGCGTGTGGTGTTTTAGTTTACGTCATCCAAAATTACCTTTTTTTTTAATCTTTAAAGAACTAGGACATCTTTATCTTTTCCTGACATTGTTTTCCTAACTTAGGAATCAGACAACAGGAAGAAATATAAGTGCTATCCTCTACGTACTTTATTTAGGGAAGGTCCTGTTTTTTCAGTCTTTTGCAGCCCCTCAAACACAACATTAATAATATTTGATATGAACAATTTCTTTTCAACATCTGAAAGTTGACAAACTGAGGCCAACAAGTTAAAATACCTATGAAATTACTAAATCTGCCTGACAAAACTAGTTTAATGCTCTCTACTTGTCATATATAATTGGTAACTGATTCATAGAAACATTGACTTTTAAAGCTAGAAAAGATCAGACTGGTTCATCCAATCAATTTTAAAGTCCTTCTTTCTTTTTGATGAATTCCTTTCTGCTCATCTCACCCAATCCCTTTAGTTCAGATGCTCATCATTTCTTCTATCTCCTCTTCATCAAGCTCCCTGTTGTGGCCTCAGGGCCCCATGGTCTAGCCACTCCCGAACTGTCAGAGTTGCCTTCTTTATCACTTTGACCATACCTCCCTTTTTATGCCTTGGTGACTTCTCAGCATCAATGTTCCAAAAATCTCCTCATTTCAAGCTTCAGAGCACTCCAAGAAAGATCATTAGATTTCCTTTTTCTCTTGCAACTTCCCGTCACTTGCCTGTCATCCAAACTTCTTCAGAGTTCCTCTCATAGTTAGTAAAGCTTTAGCTCTTGTTTCTGGGCTTTTCCCAAAGTACCCTTTTGCAAATGGGAATTCCTTTTCTCTTGGCCAGTTAAGCACTTTCTTTCCTATCAGTTCAGAAACCCCCTTCCTGCAGTACAATCTTCTCAGATATCTCCGTCTTTCTTTGCTTTGAACACTGCTTGAATGTTTTTGCTTCTCTTTTTCCACCCTCCCAAGTTGTATTTCCTTTTAATATACCCATTAACTGCATTCATTTTATTGAGTGAAATTCATTGATTTCACTGAATATGTGTATCAGATTATAGTTTCGTGTACTTTTAGGTTTATTGTGTTGTCTCTGTCATCCACGTCAATATGTTCCACTTAGTAATTGGCAAATAACTACCACAACACTTAGTGGTGTAAAACAGCAGCAATTTTATTGTATCATATGCATTCCACAGGACAAGACTTTTTTTACCCGCATTTATTGTATCATATGCATTCCACAGGGCAAGAATTTGTGAAAAGCTCAGCTAAGTGATTCTTTTCCATATACTGGCAGCTAGGATCACTTTTTGGTGTCCAGTTGGTGGATGGATAGGTTTTGTTGGTCTAAGACTGCACGTTATACATGTGTCAGGTATCAGGAATGGCTAAATGCTGGGCTCAGTTGGGATTGTTGACCTATATGTGGCTTCACCATGGTGGTCTTATGGTAGTCAATCCTCTTATGTGGCAGTCAAGGCTCCTAGAGAGAGTGTTCCAAGAGGCTCAAGTATAAATGACAACAATTCTTAGGCACCTAACCTTGGACATTCCAAAACACCAATTTTGTAGCCTCTATTGTTTAAGCAAATGATTGAGACTAGCTTAGAATAAAGATGAGGGAAATTAGATTCAACCTCTTGATGAGAATTATAGCATAGACTTTGTAGCCTGTGTGTGTGTGTGTGTGTGTGTGCGTGTATTTGATAAATGGCTTTTAATTACAGTAATGATTTTCTGATTTTAGGAAACAATACTGAAAATACAGAAATTGTGCTGATTGTACATAAAATGCATGCTAAGTGAATAAAATATTCAAACCTTAAAAAACATGTCTCTACTACCCTCCCATAACTTGGTCAGTAATTTATTTTTATTTTTTATTTATTTACTTATTTATTTATTAGCTAGAGAGACTACAATCTTCTGGGGAACAGTGTATATTTCATTTTTTATATCCTTAACAACTGTTTCAAAGCTTGGTACATGGTAACCTCTCAATAAATGTTTGTTGAATTGAATTGAATTAGTCCTGGATTTTGAGGCTGACATGGATAACTTATTGACTTCTCTGACTTCTCTGAATGTGTTGTAAAAGAGGATGAAATGTAGCAAGAAAATCCAGCCTGATCAAGGATAAATCCAACAGAAGGTGCTGGTATATATGCCAATTAATACAGTTCCAGGAGAAACAGGTGATGGTATAAGTAACTCTCCTCTATCTTCCTCCGTACAGTAGAATGTTCAAACGATCATCCATTTAGCATGAGCTGGATAGCACATATTTTGACTTACTTTGATAAGCTTTGGTTATTTTGTAGAAAAGCGGGGAGGGCAAACAAAATAATTCTATGATGCTTCTTTCTCATTATAGAAAAACCAAGCTTTTAAGAGTCAGTAGTAAGAATCAAAACATCTTTTTTAATTCAGTTTTTAGCATAACAAAGCAAGTTAAAACATCTTTTTAATCTTGGATGGAATTTTCTTCTTTAAGTCGTGATCTTGTGTTTCTCTGCTAATTTCAAATTTTAAGAATTCTTGGCTGGTGAAACTGTTCTATAAGCAGAGGCACCATTGTTCATTGTGTAATGTGAGAATTCAAATGCTCTGCTGCAATTCTCTTGTTATGTTACAGACAAGAGACTTCCAGAATTTTGATTGGAAAGATGGGTATATTTTGTAATTTGTTCTCATCCTGAGACAATTTTATAAGTATTGTTTCATATCAGCTACTAAATTTATTTCTATTTTTTTTCTGCATGTATTAGAAAAAAAAATCACCTCGTGCTTCCAACAGTCCTGTTTGTCTCTGCTTTTAGGATGTGTTTAAAATTCTTTTAAACAGTCATTAAGATTTTACATCATCTTTTTTCATTTTACTAATACTAGTTGACACTGCTTGGTTAAAACCAATTTAGAGAATTGAACTATAAAAATATTGCTATATATCTCCATGACATGCTTTCCAAAGACTCTTCTGTTCCTCTTTTGCAGACTTAAAAACTAAAGCATAAGATGTTAGAATATTTCACCAAATGACCAACGTCATTTAAGGCAGTAGCAGACTTGGAAAGATAATTACTATTTCATGATCATTCTGTCCTTTTCTAGATTTTTCTAGCTCTGTTGTCTACCTTTAAAGATCATTTTTAATATTAATAGATTTAATAGGCTTTTACATTTAATGTATTACATTTATAGACTATAGTCTTTCCATGGGAGACTCATTATTTTACTGGTATTTGTTTTAATTACTAGCTATTTCTATATTCCTTGTATGTATTTACTTATTTATTTATTTATTTATTTTGCTTATTGTAAATTATTTCTTTACATACACTCAGATAAACTTCACATACATGTAGTTTTTATTTCCAATTTCACATCCCTTGCCCTCCCTCTCCCAAGATTTGGAAGTAATTTAGTTTTCTGCTGATTCTTTCCTTCCATTTGGCAACCATTTTATTTCACTGTTTTTGAAGTGATGCAGTAAAAGAAAAATGGCTGCCTTTTGTTTATTTCCTTGTACATTAACATGATGACATCATCAAAGATATTAGCTACAATGGATATATATTTAAATACCTAGAGGTACACTGTAATACAAGAACACTCTGTTTCCCTTTTTGTTTTAATGCCCCAAGGTTTTGTAGCTTTAGCATAGATCTTGTGTGCAGAGGAAAAAATGAACATGAGCATTTTGGAACAAATGCACTAAAATGGTGGCATTTAAAACATATCTGAATATTTTTCAATGTTAAGAAAAGCCCACCAAAAGGCATTTATTTAAGACCTAAAACATTCTAAATCAGTGCTAACCCAACAAAAAAATATTGTAAAGAATGATGTTAGGTCATTGTATTTAAGGACTGGACTATTTAGCTATACTTACTATTCTGGCTTAAAATTAGTTTTAAAGAATTCAGTTGACACAAAAAATTGTAAGTTATAATTGTTTCCAGAAAACAATTTCTTATTGGTGGAAGGCTTGAGCAGATACATACGTTTGTAATTTTTAAGATTACTGTTTTACTTACAAACACTTTTAAAATGTACCGTATGTCTAACTATACAGAAAATTTATTTTCTGGTCTTCATTTATGGCGCTTCTGACTTTTCCTTCTGTGCTCTTTGTTGCACTTTGCATGTATTTGTCATAAAATTTCAACTGAGATTAACAAGTGACAAGCTTTCAATTATCAATTCAATTTAGACAGATTATTAAAGAGATAAGAAATCAATTTTTTTCATCAAGTTCCAATAATTAAATAGCTCTTTCATTTGGAAATCCACAATCCATTTTCAAATGTTAAGAAATAATTTTAGGTAATTATTTCATTATTTAAAAAACATTTTTAGAAAGGTGTTCTATATATGTGTATGTACATGTGTGTGTATATACATACACATATTTATGTTAATATATATTAATCGAATATCTACACAGCAGAAAATTCCTGTAAATGTTGAGTAGTCAGCTCTGAAACTACTTGTTAACACTGAAATCAGATAAGGTAAACCATATGCTTTATTGAGGTTAGCTGTCTAAAATAAGTTACTGCGATTTTAAGAATTAATATGAACCACATGTCCTTTAGATCTTTAAATTGAAATCTTCATTGTTCTTTTAAGTCAGCTGTTCTAAGAATGTGTCATCTTTTGAGAAGATAAATTAATCACCTACTTCATTTATATACATCAATAACAGACTCAACCCTCTTATCTACTTTATCAAAAGTAATTAGAATACTCTATTTTTATTCATATATAGTATCTATTAGTGATTGAGATTTTCATTGAGGAGATTTTGAGGGAAACAGCCACTCATCCTTTTCGAAAATAACCACCTCCAAGAAAAGAAACACCAGCAACTGAAAGGTTAAAACAGACTGTCAAATCATTCAGTTGAGCAAGGCTCTTTAATAACATTTGTACAAAAGTACTTTCAGAAAGCAGAAGGTAGAAAACTGCTTTTTTCTAGTTCCTTTTCCTTAAATTATTATTCAGCCTCTTATTAAAATAAAATCTAGTTAACTTCTTTTGAATGCCTGCTCAAACGTTTTCCATAATAATAATAAAAAAAAAAATCTTGTGAAAGGATTTCCATAAGTCGGGCTGCATTAATGACTTAGAGCAGCTTCATAATCTGTTATTCCTTCCTCCTAGCAGACCTCAGCTGATAAAAATATCCATAGACACAGTGAAGTCAGTGGCATGCCTGGCTTTCTCAGACAAAACTCCCATGTGATCACATATAGGCAGCCTCAGTGAGGCTGATGCCGTGCAGCAAGCAGTAGGTAATGAGTCTTTGTGCAGAGTGAAGCTCTTGTCGCTGAACAATAAAGCATACGGTACCAGCAATAAAACACAGGGCTGGCAAATTTAAGAAGATTCCACTGAACCAGGAAGAACAGTGCCTTCGGTGATGCTGACACATATTATAAAATGATAATCAATTTATTTTGGATGCTAATGAATAGAGAATGCAAGGACTAAGACTACATACAGCTATTTGAACAGGTCAGTGATTTTATAAATTACTCCCAACACTTCCTTGTGTTTGATTGGATTTAAATTAGGATGGGCTAATGCGTGTTTTCCCTTAAACAAAAACTTTGCAAGATATTTGCAGTGTGTAATATGAAGGATGCACTTGAATTGACCCAATGTGATTAAATCGTTGCTGTAGTCAGATGTGGTAGAGAAATGTTCCTATGATTATAGTAAACTGAAAAGTTATTTATCCTATTTAAAAATTTATGGGTAAGAAAAAATGCATCCAATAATTTCTAATCTTCTATATATGCAGAAATAATATAAACCAGAGTTCTACTAATAAATAGCTCAAATAAAAAGCTTCAAATTTATTTGTCCAGTGTTAAAAAAATCCTGCACTGCAACAGTTTACATGTCTTATAAATTGATGATATATCATTAAGATTTTATGGATGTCTTTCTGTACACTGAAAGAGGAAGGTTTGGCATATTTAATTATTTAAATGAAAATTTTCTAAATAAGGAAATTTTGAAGTGTTAAGAATGCTACTACTAGAACAATGCATTTTATATTTAACTATAGTAATATATATTTATATTAATCTGTTGTGTGCCTTTTATTTTTCATTTTATATTTCTTTTGGTAGGTGGAAAATACTTCATAAAACCTTTTATTTTCTAGATATTATTCACTCCCTAATGGACAAAAACAAATTAGCTTAATTTTCAAAAGAAGAATGGATTAATTTTGTGATGATGCATATTTCCATTTATTCACCATTTAGGAAAGAACATGTACCCTCATGTATATTTATAAAAATATGTACACACATGACCTTCTGTATCTAGAAAATAACCACTTCTTAGGCTTATGAGCAATAGAGAAGTTTATGTTTTAAAGAGAGAGATTGCTGTGTGTAGGCAGACAAGGGAAGAAATAACTCTAGCAAATAATAGCACAACACTGAACATCTTTGCCAAAGACAGACAAGCATTACTGCTACATGAATCCTTGAATTTAAACACATAGTTTAACTTTGCTCTACATTTTTACTGCTGTATTGTTTTAAAAGCATCTTGGGACCTAAATTCTTAACAATTAATTTCTTGGACACCGCTTAGGATGATGGTCTTTAAGACACTAGGGCTCATGTTAACATTTTATAGAATTACTACAGTGACTTCATGTATCTGTATAGTAACTAAAATATATTTATGCTTGTAAAATGCTGTTTAAACCACCACCACAACAACACAAAATACCCTATGTCCCTGATTATGCATGCGATATGTATGCCGATGGGGGGAAAAATAGCTATGTTTCAAAAACAAGAGAAGTTAATGAAATTTTTAAATTGGTTTTCCACATGTATTTAAATGAAGTATTTGACTATTTGGGTTTCCTTGGTTACCATAGTTGCTGCTGACAGCTCCCTTTGGTGGGGTGGGGGAGAAAGCAGGACTCTAAAACAAAGAGTTAAAAACACTTATCCATTAATAGACACGGGGTCGGTGATGCTGGCAGCCCAGAGAAGTCCGTGCCCACTCCCCATCGCCTGTTCCATCCCTCCGGTGATTCAGGTATTCTGGCGGAGCTGCAGTTCCACACTTCCTTACCCAGCATTCCGTTCCAGTTGCTGGAGGGCTGCCTGAGCCTTATGCAAATGAGACCAGCTCTGAGGCTTTGACTGCAGAAGCGAGGGGGTGGGGGGTGCAGAAGGGAGTTCAAAGGTCACGGGGCTGGTGGAAAGCTGGATCAGTTGGCCGGAAAAAAAAAATGCACTGGGCTTCTCTGCAGCAGTGTTTTGCAGCAGTTAAATGAAGTGTGCTTTATTTCTCAGAGTGAAGATGTTACAGCGTGTGTGCCGTAGTCCTTTAAAGTGCACGCAGGTACGGTGACGGATTTCGTGATGCGCCTAATTTTATTTCTATAAAAGACACTGAGGAGGACTGGCTATTTTAGTCATTGTGGAAATTGGCAGGATGTTCTTGGTTTTCAGCTTCTCTTAACTAGTTTATTAAATCTTCTAGTGTTTTTTTTTTTTCCAATTTGAAACATGGGTGTTTTGTTCCAATGGAATAATTTCACATAAGGAAAAAATTGAATTGGGGATTCTAAATAATTGTTTTGTTTTGGAAAGTTTTTGATAGCAGAGAGATATCTGGGCTGAAACATCTAGGTAAATAAATATCAGGACTTAAAACTTTTGCAGCATTTTCACATTTTTCAAAAAATTGTATTTTAAATTAGAACTGGGTTCATAGCCTAAGATTCTTGTGAGGTATCTGTAATTAAATGATGGAATTCTTTGTTCATATCCCACAAAACGTCATAAGGACAGTTTTAATAAGTTGTATTTCATCTCATTATACAGAGGGTTTCAGTGTTAATCATCTTCATTCTATATTTTATTGCTAAGAACTGTATCAAAGAAAGCATTTCTTATTTAGGGGTTATAGTTTGGAAATGCTTCTTTCATTTTTCTAGTTATTACTCATTTTCTTTGGGACTTTTTAGACAACGCTATTTTGAACTCAGCATGTTCAACTTCCTATGACTTTGTCTTTCAGTTAAGTCTGGGTTGTAAAGTGATTCTTATAAATGTCATAGGCAGGACAAAAGTCTCCTTTTTCCATGCACTAAAGATCACACTCTTGTAGAATGTGTGATTACATCATAGTAAAGTCTGACCTGTACCAAACAAATGTGTACTCACTTATATTGCTCATATTGCTTTTTTATTCCCAAAATGTATTTTTAAATAAACTTAATTAAAGCAGCATGATCAGACTATGTTTATCCACATCATTAAAAATTTTAAATGTATCAATTCGGCAGTTAAAATGTTGATAGGGAAAAATGTTATTCTAATTTGCATCAAGTGTGCATCTGTCTATATTACAGGTTGTATGTGTATGAAAATTTATGTTGGAAAGATGAAGAGACAAAATAATGTTTAGTCATGAAATTACTGCTTTATGCTTTTTTATTTGCATAAGATTTTTAAATGAATTCTATGAAGCTTACATACAAAGAGCTAATACATATTTAGATAAACTTAATTACTTTCTTTGCACTGAAAAGAGGGCGTTCATTTTATTATAATGATTAAGGCTTAGTAGTTTGGCAACAATATCTTTTATTTTAAAACAGAGAGTGGGGTGGGTAGAGGGTGGACCAGAACAGGAGGATAGCCATTTAAAACAGTAGAGGACACTTCAAATATTTATGAAATCACCTTGTGTTAGTCATTTAGGGCCAGATTCCCACCCTTTATCACTTTGTGGGGACATTATGACATTTATCCTGGATCCTGACATTAATTTAGGAGATGGAATTCATGTCTTGTGTGAGTTTTTTAAAAATGCAAAAACTGCCATTTGCTTCTAAACTCTTTCTGTTTTGAAACTTTCAGTAATGACTGCAGCTAAAGGGGATATCTTTTAAATAATCACCTTCTTATGTCAAATGGAATATGCTGTCCTCTGGTACAAACAGCACATTTGTAGACTTTTATTTTACACACACACACACGTGCGCGCGCACACACACACACACACACACACATATATATAAAATTACATATTATGAAGTAGATATGTATAGATACATTTTACATATGTCACATATCACATCTATGATATGTATTACCTAGTTATACAGCCAAATAAAATTTTTCTTGTGGTCAATCATATTTAATCCAATAGTTTTGAAACAAAAATTTTTTATTTTCCTTTTACCTCACTCAGGTCATGTCCATAATTTGTTATCTACTAACCTATGTGTGTTTAGACAGCACACAGTGAGGAGGAAAGAACCCAGCTGAAGATTCATTTAGGCAGTCTAATACTGGTAACTTTTCAATGCAACCATTGCCAGTTAGCACATTCTGAATATAGAAATAAAAATGCTGTGGGCCAAAAAGGAGACCCTATGAAGGTTGGAGAAAACCTGGTAATAGATAAATGTGAAATAAAGAGAATTGTGCTTCCGTAAGCCACCAGAGAGCTATATATGTCCTGCAGCAAATTTATGGCTTTGAATATCCTGGATAATTTATGTCTCTATGCAAATTCAGTCAAAACTTTGAAGTCTTTTTTGCATTAGCTGGAACCACACTACTTCCATACAAATCTCAGCAGCATGTACACAGTAAGTTCATGGACTGGATATTTAAATATATATGGAAAAAATGTATTCATGTAAATACAGCTCAAATTGAATTTGTAAAGTAAAAGAGTAAATAGAGCGATGTAAAACCCAATCATTGGAGGATATGCAGTTGGTGTACTTGAAGAAGCGGTGTTATATCAAATTTCAAAGGAATCTTTAATGATTTTTCAAAAATTAATTTCCTGCATTCTGATTACCAGTCTGTCTTTGTCATCACTCAAAACTAGAGACCATATTGTAAGCTTGGAAAAGATTTTAGGGCAAATATGCTTTACTCAGTCTAGCAGTATGGAACATAGTCTAAAATCTACAAATAACTGTTGTGATCTCAAAATCACATGTCTAGGTTTTAAGTTGTATTATCACCGTATATGTCCTTCTCCTGAACTTCCGGTGCCTGTAAAATAGAAACAAGAACAAAATGACTTATAACATATAGAAGAAGAATGCTCAAAATAAATGCGTATTCAAAACAATGACATTTCTTTCTATATTTTAACCTGGCATTTCTTCTTTTTTTTTTTTTTAATTTTTTTTTTAACGTTTATTTTATTTTTGAGACAGAGAGAGACAGAGCATGAACGGGGGAGGGTCAGAAAGAGGGAGACACAGAATCTGAAACAGGCTCCAGGCTCTGAGCGGTCAGCACAGAGCCCGACGCGGGGCTCGAACTCACGGACTGCAAGATCATGACCTGAGCCGAAGTCGGCCGCTTAACCGACTGAGCCACCCAGGCGCCCCTAACCTGGCATTTCTTAGGACACAATCAAAATGATTGCACTTTTAGCGACCTATTCTGGAATTTAAATAGAATTGTATTAATTTTACTGAAAAGTATAATAAGGTTGTGAAGTGATTTTAAAGACTTATTTTTATTCTATATTACTAGAAACATAGCAATGCTATAGTAATACTTTGTCTAGAACAGTTGAGAAATAATCTGTCCTAAATAAACCAATTTTCCAAATAAGTGAAGTTTATAACTTTAATAGCCAGTTATCTTAAAAATAGTCATTGCTTTCATGGAAGCAACATATAGTACATATCATTATTTTCTTCATGGTATAAGAATCATTATTCCCTCATTATATTGGACTTTAAAACTGCTCCCCAACTGTCCCCCAACACCAAATGGCATTGCCATCATATGCTTTTGGTATACAATTGTATATCCTTTTTATAAATTTTATATGCTTTTTATAATTTTACTCTTTTCCCATGTTACTACTTATTATTTTCTAATATAGTTAATAATTGCTCTTTATCTGAGAACAATTTAAAAATCAAGTTTATGAACTTGGTTTTACATTAAATCCTAAATCTTTTGGACTTTGGTGGGCAAAGAGAGGGAGGTAAACATCACTCCGTACTTTTCCTATGTATTGAACTTCTGATACCTGCACATACACAGTATAGTAAGTATAGGAACATAAAAAATAAATAACATTTATCTTAATTTTTCTTATCTTCAGGATATTGAAAATCATGTTTGAACTCCAGTTCTTGTTGCTACCATGAGAATCTGGCATGTTATACCATTAGCAAGAATTTGAAATACTTTGCCTAATAGGGAAATGAGGAATCTCCAACAGATATACCAAAGGAAACACACAGACCAATTTTTTTGTGTGGCATTTGAATAAAAATTGTTGTCCTATACCTATTCTTGCCAATTTTGGAGGTTATGGTCTATTTCATTCTCAAATCCTGGGGCTCTGAGATTCACCACCTCCCACCACCATGCTAGCTAGGAAGAGTTGCTACTTGAACAATCTTTTATCTCAATGCAAGCTTATGAATCCATGTATTGGTGCAGAAATGTGTTGTGTGTGCGTGCGTGACACACATACTTTACATTTTCCCCAGTAACATACGAAAAAAGTTAACACAACTGAGCCATCAATCTTCATGTTTTTGAAAATTCACTAATACAATGTATATGTTAAGATAACAAGGAAGCTAGTACCATGCTCCCAGGCCAGGTTCTTAGTTTACAAGTTTATTATAAAAAAAAAAACACTGCAGTGCTCTTGTGCTGTGACATCCTTTTACAGGAGAAGGAAAAACAGTTCTATTCAAGACAACTCATCAGGTTCTGACTGTAACAAAGAACAACTGCGGCTGAGATTTGAGGAGAAATCTTACAATTAAATGATATCCCTGAAAATAAACAATGATTTCAAAATGAACAAGTAGAAGGGAGACCTTGGTACTTATATTTAAAAATGTTCATTAAGCTCCAATAATTGCCGCTATCTTTATCTGTAGTCATGCTGAGTAAAGCTATAGCTAAATGGAAGTTCAAGTGGATTCACAAGGTATTAGTATTTACATCTTATTATCTGCAGTCTCTCAGAGAAAGCAAAATAACTACAAATAGCACTATGCCAGAAACTGGTTTCTTGACCAACAATGTTGGCACGCAAGACATTCATTCATTCTAAAGTGGCCACAGCTGTTGATGACAAGAAGCTTTGTATTTTTATATAGTATATCTTTCAGTCCATGTGAAACAAGTTTTTTTGAATGTTAACTATTCTCAGACACTTTGGAGTTACTTATTTCCATTAGATCAATAGGTGTTCTCATACACTCTGAAGAGCTTTGATGATGTGAAGGAATGTTGGTTCCATAAACTTAGTGTCAAAAGATACTCTGTAAGAATAAGAACTAGTACAAAGTATTGGGGGAAAGCTTCATATTCTGGTCTTCTTTTGAAGAATACCATTAGTATTTCAAAGAACCTGAGAAGTACTTCAACAAACCTGGGTAATTTTGTTTAATATAATAATGCCTTATAAATTTAGGGCAATTTAGGAACAACTAAACAGCCAGGAAAATATTCTGTTGTTTTCTTGATAGGTAAATGCCTTTATTATGTAGTTTCTTGGGTATGTGAGTTCAAAGTATGTCGTGGAATGTGAAGAAGCTGAACAGGTTAGTGGTTGGGAAGTAAGGTTTAAATTCCAACCCTGTGTCACTTCCAGGACATGGTCTGTCAATTACAATCCATGTGCCCTTGGATATGACACTTGAAATCTGTAAGCCTCATCTTCATCTGCAACGTGGGATGATCATCTCTGTGGTTTTTATGGGAATGAAATTGCACAATGCATGCCCAGCACATAATAACATTATAAATGTTAGCTAATATTATGATTTTTCAACCCATAGGAGTTGATTCCCTGGTGCCGATAAGACACGTTCAGCTCAAACCTGTAGTTACAGAGACTCTTGATGAAACATCTTAGATTTCGGCAGATGAGGGAAAGACGTGTTTTCCAAAAATAGAAACCCATGAGGAATTTATTGAAAGTCATACCTCCCTCGTACCATCTTCTATTGAGATGTGGCAAGTAGAGAAGGCAGTCACCATAGCCATCAAAGTTCAAACTATATGTGGCTTCATAGATACCTTGAATTTTTCCAACTGGAAGCACAGTCTCCACAAAGATCCTCACATATGTTGTGACAGTATGTACTTTTATAAGCTCTCATTTTATATCCTTTATTGCTTTAAAAATTTTCATCAATGTGCCTTTGCTCTACTTTTTCCCATTCCCATGTTGACTTTATATGACCAAGGTATAGTTATTCATCTCTGCTCCATCCAGAGTTCCTGTCTCATCCATAGACTATGAACTTTTCAATTATAGAGGGAGCCTGGCACACAGTAGATGCCCAAGAAATGTTTGCAGATCCAATGCTGTTTTGCAGCATAGTCTGATTCCAACTCATGTGGTAAAGATGCTATTTCTCTGAATCATGAAACAATCTCCGTGTCACAGATTTGCTGTTTTAAAGTTCCTCTGTATCATAATGATGTTTAGAAATACTGTATTCTGACTCTTGATTTTGGCTCAGGTCATTATCTCATGGTTTGTGAGATCAAGCTCCACATTGGGCTCTGTGCTGACATTGTGGAGCCTGCTTGGGATTTTCTGTCTCACTCTCTCTCAGCCCCTCCCCAATCACGTGCATGCATGTGCACTTTTTCTCCTCTCTTTCTCACAAAAATAAATCTTAAAAAGAAGAAATACTGTGTCAACTGATATAGTCACAAGAATTTTTCAAAAGAAACTTAAAAAATATATCGACACTTTTTACTTAAAATTATTTTAATAGTTGGGGCAACCTGGTGGCTCAGTTGATTGAGTGTCCAACTCTTGATTTCGGCTCAGGTCATGATCACAGGGTCGTGATATCGAGTCCCAAGTCGGGCTCCACACTGAACGTGGAGTCTCGTTGGGATTCCCTCTGTCTCTCCATCTCCTCCTCCCTCTCTTTCTCTCTTGCACATGTGCATTCTCTCTTTAAAAAATAAAATTTAAATTAAAAAAAATTTAATTAAAAAAAGTTATTTTAATAGTAGCACACCCAGAAGTGCTTTTTGATAAATATACATTGATAACAAATGTTGGATAATTGATGGGAAAGAGTATCATGACTCTGCTTTTGTCAAACTTGTTTGAATGGTGAAACTTCTCTAAATAGTGAGTTTCCAAATTTTAGAACATTGTATGAATTTGATGTGACTTATTTCCATTTTGAACCAGTTTTCATCTGTGCCAGTAGAACCTTCGCTGAGACTTGAAAACCCAGGTATTTAATCTTACAGTCTATATTATTTTTACTAATTGCTCTATAATGCAGTGTGCTCTGGAGGCTGAATAACTCGTTCTCTACCTCAGGTAGTAAAATCTATATCTTGCCTTAAGGTGGTGATTCATTTTAAAGCATGTCCAAAGTACTTTTTTCCACTTATTCTAATTTTAAAAATCTCCTCTATTTTTTGCACAGTGTCTTTGGCAGGATCCCAGTGCTTAGATGGGTATGGTCTCAAAGCTTGGCCATATTTTACTCTGATGTCCACTTTAGAGTACTTTATGGGGAAAATGTTTTCAAAGTTCCTTTCCCTTTGGACTATTCTTATGATTCTTCTGGAAGAAAAGGATATCATATCCCTTAAATACCCTTTGATCTACACTCGCTAGTCTACTTTATTATTTAATCAGAAGCTTTCTAAAAGACTGAAGAGAAACTTCTTAAGTGCTAAGGAGGAAAAAAAATGTTATCTCTCAGTGTTGCAGTAATAATTCTAAATTCTTCTAAGTATGTGAGGTCTTTTTTTCCCTGAATGCGTAAGTATTGCTATTCGCCAAAGGAATTAGGCTAAGCACTGTTCTTTAGCCTTAATAGCAAGCACATAAAATAAATTTTTCATTGGCACTTTTGTTAGAGTAAGAAAAATAGGCTTACAATGAGCACTTGATCAGTTTTCAACAGTTTTAAAAGCCTTATCATGTTCTTGGTTAGTTGTGTCTGCTCTTGCTAACTAAAAGAACATCCTGGAGGAAAGGACTTTTGGCTTCTAGTTCACATGTATTCTAGTATGCCATGTTGCCAAATACCAACTAATGAACAATGCTTAGGGTTAAGAGGGGTTAAAAACCAAGTTCTGTCTTTCTTATATGGATGGTAACTAATCTCAATGGCAGGTAACCTGGAAAACTTCTTGGGGCCCCCCTGCCAGATAGAGTCATATGACCAAGCTTTTATGGCTTTTATGACCAGGTAGTGGGGAATGCATTGCATTAGAGCCATTCTCACTAGTTATGTCTGCCCCTTATTTTGACAGAAGTGGAAATTGAGACCCAAGGAGGTAATCCTCTTACTTAAAATTAGGCCACTCGTTAGTAGCTCATCCAGGATTAGACTCCAAATTGATGGCCATTCATTTACTGAGCAAGCACTGGAGTACATCTTCAATCCATGAGGAACCTTACAGTCAAGTGTGAGAAAATGGCAGGCAAGCCAGCAATTATGATAAAGAGTGATAAGCACTGGGAGCTGTGAAATACAGAGAGATCACTTAACCCAGTGGGGTGCTGGTCAGGGAATATTTTTAAGGGAAAGTTTGGGTGAGGTCTTTTGGGAAAATGATCTAGATTTCTGAAAGCTTGCTTTCTTTTGTTAAAATAACCTTGGAGGATTGGGAAACAGATTACAGAGTATAGGTACAAAGAGCCTAGCCCATGGTCGGTGCTCACTAAAAGCTGACCAGTATTATAAATGGATCAAGGCACTCCAGCTACCTTTTAGGAAAGACAGACACTGTTTTGGGGAGAGTGTACTGCAACCCAGAATCATCCACCAAGATACAGAGTTATAGAGGAGGTCAGTTTGGGGTAGTTGTTTTAGAGTAGTAGGTGGTAGCCAAGAAAACAGTGAAGGAACCCCTAAAATTGTTATGGAATGTCTCCCTGAGAGTAGAAGACACCAAAGAAGTTGGAAAGACCCCTTCTCTAGGAAGTGGATGACCCTGGTGGTAAAAGGAACAAGAGACAACAGATTCTTAAGCTTCTTTGATACTTTGAACTAATGTGTCCATAAGAAATCATTTCTCCAGGTTCTGAATATCCACCCAAGCTGAGGAAGTGGGATAAATCACCAGAGTGGAGGCTCTTGACCAGGGAGTCCGTGGATAGATGGCATGCATTTGTACTTATTTGCCCTTTTTTCTGTGGAAAGCATTCATTTCTTTCATAAGATTCTCAAGCTGCAGATCAGCAAGCTGCAAAAATTTTGAGATCCAAAGCACATAAAGTAACTCAGACCTTTAACTCAAGGTCACAGGCAACTCTGGCACAAGGAACTCATACATAATTGGGGAACCCTGCAATCATTTCTCCAACAAAAATATTCATTAGACAGGAGTGCCCCCAGGGTTCTTGGCTTAAACAGGCACCTGGGCAAGAGGTGTATTTGGCCAACTTGCGCTTGTCACATTGGCAAGCCACCAGCAGCATTTTTCACATTGGTGGTGCCCCGTGGAAACACCTTGCAGGATTTTACCTTGCGAAATCCTTGCCAAATCCCTATCCTCTTGGAGGCGGATATGTCAGTTTCTTGCCAAATGGGTTAAAGCAGAAATGGCCCTAGTATTGTGGAAAAAGATATCCCCTCTTTTCTTTTTTAATAAGAGAAATGCATAAGCATTCTGAGAACGTGTGGAGCGATGAGTGTTTAAAGGCGTAGCATCTGATGCCAACTTCTTCAAATAATGATTATCTCATTTAGCAAAGACTTTAGTCTATAGTCTGTGCTTGATTAACAGAATAGTGTCAGGGCAGTAGTAATGTCAGTGTTAGGGCCAAACATAACAAATTACTCAACATCATGGTTTAAAAAAATAATTGGGATGGGGCGCCTGGGTGGCGCAGTCGGTTAAGCGTCCGACTTCAGCCAGGTCACGATCTCGTGCTTCGTGAGTTCGAGCCCCGCGTCAGGCTCTGGGCTGATGGCTCAGAGCCTGGAGCCTGTTTCCGATTCTGTGTCTCCCTGTCTCTCTGCCCCTCCCCCGTTCATGCTCTGTCTCTATCCCAAAAATAAAAATAAACGTTGAAAAAAAAATAAAAAAATAATTGGGGATGAAAAGGATTTAATACAAACTAAGTTGATTAAAATTGTATCCCAATAGTTAGGAACACATCTGGATAATTAAAGATATTGCACCCAAGGATTCAAAATAACACAGTATGATTTTTTTTTTTTTAGCTAAGCTTTGCTTTCTTAGGTATTGGAATAAGACCTATACGCCATCAATTGAGCAACTGTCCTCTTCATCCTCTATCTGGCCCAGTAACAATCTGGCTGATAAAGTGTGACATTGTGAATAATTTTGCTTTTGCCAGTTAGGCTTTTCCCACCTGCTATCACAGATGAGCCACACACCAGTATTTTCGTCAACCTGTTTGCAGTGCTGCTCAGCTCTTCATTTGAATTTGGTGAAGCAACCAGAAGAAGCATCAAAATTGCTTTCCATTCTGAGTGAAAGTAAAGAAAAGTAAGCTTTTCTTTCCATGCAACTTAATCCTGACACTGGTGTTTCCTGGGCCTGAGGCCCACTGCTGATGGAAGCAAGCAGCCTCGTCTTAGCAAAGTCCTTGGAGTAGAATTTTATCATAGTTTCTTAGCTTTTTGTGCTTGTTGGAAGAATTTGATGAGGTCATAAAATAAATTATTTTGTTTTTTGAGAAGTCATGGAGAGATGTCCTCCATGGCATGTAATGCAGGGGAATGTGCCATTTGATGTATGTCACGTCACCAAGGTGAAAGTGTCTTTGTTAATGACCCTTGCAGTTAAAGAGGACTCTCACTTTGCTTAACTACAAAACTAGCAAGGCAGCAATGCAAAGGACAAACCCAGGCCCCCACAAGAAAGTGAACAGAAGGGTTCTAGATGTATCCCTTTTTTCCTAAGGGAGTACCATGGAAGGCTTCTGGTCTCGGCAGTCTCCATGGAATAAAGAATTACCAGGTCAGATGAACCACAAACTCACAGCTCATCTTTTTTTTTTTTCCACCAAGCCAGGGAGGAGATAGCATTTCACTAAAAAGATCTCCTCATTCTCATAGAAGGAAATTCTTGCCATGCCAGAATTACTTCCTTTTAAATTCACTTCTTCCCGCACCAGTGATAGGTCTGGCCTGCCCTTAATCTATTAACCAGTACTCACCCCCTCACCTTTCTTTAATTATTTGTTAAACTCATGATTCACCCTAATTACCTTTCAGGTTTTATTTATTCAGTTTCATCTGTTTGGTAAAGGACAGGAATATTCAGATAATGTAGCTCCAGGTGGTAGGTGGTATTTCTTTCTTTCTTCTTTTTTTTTTTTTTAAGGCTTACACCCAACGTGGGACATGAACTCATGACCCTGAGATCAAGAGTTGCATGCTCTTTAACTCTTGACCTCTGCTCAGGTCATGATCTCACGCTTCATGGAAGCGAGCCCCATATTGGGCTCTGTGGCCTGTTTGGGATTCTTTGTCTCCCTCGTTCTGCCCCTCTCCTGCTTTCTCTCTCTCTCTCTTTCTCTCTCTCTCTCTCTCTCTCTGTCTCTCTCAAAATAAATAAATAAACTTTAAAGAAAAAAAAAGAGCTGCATGCTCTACCTACAGAGCCATCCAGGTGCCCCAGTAGGTGGCATTTCGTATGTAGATGTTTTTGTTACATTCTAGTCATTCTTCTTTCTCCTCCAGAGCTGAGAACACACCCCTTAGGGTTGTCAGAAGAAATTGTGGATACTCAATTAAATTTACATTTCAGATAAACTACAAATAATAAATACAAATATATCTTGAAGGTGATTTCATCTTTTATCTAAAATTCAAATTTAACTGGGTGTCCTATATTTTTATTTGCTAAATCTGGCAACCCCAAAGTGGTTCTGCAAATCAGATAACTTGCTCATCAGAATTTGGGATTGATGATATTCTTAAGGCATATTTTCTGTGGTAATTTCCTTACAGCACATAACAAAGCATTATGAAATAAGGACAGAATGAAAAATGAAAACAGGGTTAAACATTAGGTGAATAGAAGTGGGATAGTAAGAACTAAACGAGTTACCTATGAAAGCTACGAAATTTTTACGTTGTCAGAAGAGAGTGATATGAACATAATTCCAGCAAATACCCAAGTTAGCTTCAGTCATTCTTCCAAATGCATTAAAATGTACATTTTCGTCCAGCGTCTTGATTTGGCATTCTTAGTGAAGCTCTCCCACTTACTTCAGTCTACATCCTTCTGTCTTCTGATATTTTTCCAGAAATACATTAAACAAAAGAATTGCACTTGTAACCATAGAACATCTAGTGTAGTTCATCAGTATTTGTGTGTGTGTGTGTGTGCGTGTGTGTGTGTGTGTGTAGAGATTTGAAAACATTTGTAGCTCTCTACTACTTTTTCATTAAATGTGCTCTAACACTTCTGAACAATGGTTATATCTAATAAAAAGTTGAGAGCAATAGTATATGTTAGTGAAGAATAGCAGAGATCCAAGATCACAAGATGCTTATTGGAGTTTTATAATGAAGTGGTTATTAATTTGGCAATAGAAAAGGCACGAGGGTACAGAGAAAGGGGAAGCTGTCCAAGTGGTGAATTCATGGACTCTATTAATGAATGAAAAAATTAGGATAAATCAGTGTTAGACAAGAAGAAAATATTGGCTTTGAAGTACAGTTGAACTTATTGAGGCCTCTGAGTAAGATTCTCTGGAGTAGTACCTAATTGGGTGGCTCTTTGCCTTCCGGCCATGTAGTTGAGTGATCAAAGGGCTGACCCCTCACCCAGGATGGGCGAAAACATTACTCACTCCTTGGAACACTAAACTTGAACTGTGAGACATAGAGAGAAGTTGCTGGACTTAAACCTGGTAACAGTGGTGCTCTAGAAAAAAGATAAGGAATTTCTACAGTCATAACCTTAGAAGCTGTCCTTACTCCTGCATTCCTTTAATTTTGGATTTCAGCTCTATCTTAGATTGCATGAACTAGTTCAGTATTTTTCCAACAGATGTCTTTGTGCTTAAGTTAGCTAGAATTTGCTTTTGGGCTGCTTGCAAGCAAAAAAAAATGTATGACGTTTTGAGGTCAATTTCATCTTTCATTTTGATTCTCATCCAATCAAAAATGCCAGATATTTTGTTAGTGAGGAAAGAGAGAGTGGTGAATGAGATGAACTTGATTTCTGCTTCATGGAGCTTTCAGTCTCGCAGAGAAAACAGACACTGATAAGTAATTAAAGTATAGAAATGGAAGGGTTCTATGCATTCATCAACAAATATTTATTGAGCATCTATAATATATAAGACACTGTTCTAAACCATTGGCACTCAGTAAAGAAAACAAAGATCCTTGCCCTTGTATCTTGTAGCAGGGGATGAAAGCGATAGATAATAAACATCGAAATATATAAATAAATAACATGGATTTAGAAGATGGTAATTGCTATGGGAAAAGAATTAAAAAGGGGATCAGAAGGAACAATATATCAAAAGGCCTGGAAGCCAGAGAGAAATGGCAGGTTGGAGAAACTGAAAGATTATTAGAGCTAAAATACTGGCAACAAGGCAATGGCTCAAAATGAAGATGAAGAGGTTAGGTAAAGTAGATTGTTAAGGACTTTATAAGCCATTTTGAGGATTTTGAACTCATCCTAAGGCAATCCAAAGCCACTTAAGAGTTTTAAGCTATAGACTCACATGATCAGATTTGCATTTTAGATTTATCATTCTGCCTGCAACCTGGAAAACACATCTAAAGCAAACAGTAGTGGATGAGAGAGAGTAATTAGGAGGCTCTTGTCCTAGTCCAAATGAGAAATGGTGATGCTCTTGACTAGCATATGTTTCATGAATTGGAAAACAGTAGCTGTGTTAAAATGGCTGTTATTGAGGCTTAGATTTTCAGCTTCTCACATTTAGAACAGATTAATGCCTGTCCAGATTTATCTTCTGTTCCCTGGGCTTTGATGCTATATAAAGCCAATTTGAAATGTTGACCACTTTTTCATTGGCTTCACATCCATGAAGTTTAATTATGCCTCATCTTTAGAAACAAAAATATGATAAGTGGATATTTAAGGAACTGTGGCAGCCGTAAGACAGGCATTCGTTGTACTCCCTATAGCATCTGTACCTAACTAGCCACATATTGTCCTCAAATTCTGAATCAATACAGGACACAAGCAAACCAGGTATATACAACTTCTCTATTAACAGGGCCTTCCCTCTAAATTCTCATATTCTTCTCTTCCCCAGTGAGATAGTGTAGACGATGTAGAAGAAAACCACATGATCTTTTTACCACTCCACTGTTGGGTTTAAATGAAGGGTTACATTCCTTTAAGCGATGGGTCATTTGGCCTCATGATTTGTCATGACCTCTTATTACACTCACATAATATTTTTTAAAGGCAGTGCAACTAGACAAGTATTATGCTTGTTTGCTGCACAAGCAATCAGCACTTAACCAGTATCATATGTATATGCTAAGGTTAAGCACTTCTGTAATAATTTGAATTTTTTTAAGTTTATTTCTTTATTTTGTGAGAGACAGGTGGGTGAGAGGCAGAGAGAGAGAGAGAATCTCAAGCAGGCTCCGCAATGCCAGCACAGAGCCTGAAGTTGGCCTCGAACTCATGACCTAGGGATTGTGACCTCAGCTAAAATCAAGAGCCGGACACTTAACTGACTGAGCCATCCAGGTGCCCCTGTAATTATTTGAATTTTTAATTTCTAGCTTATATACTAACCCCAACCTAAAGCGTCAGTTCCTTCTTTCCTTTGAGCTGGGTCTAGCTCAGGTTCTTTCAGCCTTAAAGATGTAGACAGAAATTGTATCTAACCTTCAACTCCATTGCTTGCCAGTCCCAAAATACAATAACAAAAAGAAAAAGAGACTTTTCAATTTCCTTGTCATCCCTCCAAAAAGTTCCCCTCTTATTCTTGAGGAAGCAAACAAGGAAGAGTACCAAGTACCACTTTACCATATTGAAACATTGTTGTCTGTGGTGCAATTGAATGTCTTCGGTTCTTGAGAAATCTGCCTTTCCTAAGGAAGTTGGGAACAGAGGGAACTTACGGATATGGTTTGTAACTGTTCCCATTGCACTATCTTATTATAAGAACGTACTTTTTAAACATGGGTTTCCATCTTATATTACTTTGTGTCTTGGAGGCTCTCCCTCATGAATTACTTTGCATCTTGTTTGAAGTGAACCATTTTAAAATTTATATCCTGTCCTACTTTTATTTCAAGAACTTTACTTAAAATATCTTTTGTTCTCTTGCCCTGCTCAGATCTGCAATATGCATGCACATTTTATGCATTTCACACTCTTTAAGATAGAGAAAATAATATGCTAATTTGAATAGTGGTAAAATCAGAGTCAGGATAGAGATTTTATTCTCAGAAGAGTGGACAGTGCAATATCTTCTTATGGCGTCTGTTCTCTCCATTGTTAATATAAGTCATGTAAAAGACGTGGTTTAGTAAAACAAGGCAGTAGAACATGAATTTGGGAGTACTCTCAGTTTGATGGAGCCGCATAGTGGGTGTTTGCTCCTTGAGGGCAGGGAACATGTTCTCCTCCCTTTTGTGTCACCCACTCCACCCAAGGAGTCAAGCATATACATACCAGTAACTCAACATGTACTCAGATGAATGGAAAATATTGAAATTAATGATAAATCCTTATGAGACATTTAATACTATATTTAATTTTACTAGAAAACACACAAAGATGGCCAAAGAAGAGATTTTGACTAGGTTTTAAGTACTGGGTTTTGTCACTCTCTAGGACTAGGAAGTGGACACCCCCAAGGAAGGGAGCTGCTGGAGAGCAGACTAGAAATTAGACAAGTGGTCCTCCGATATGAGTACACAGAGTGCCAGGCACTACCTCCTGGAAGTGTCTGATTCAGTAGATCTGAAGTGGGGCCAGTGGCCCTCCCCAGTGATGCTGATTCTGCTAATCCAAGTAACCCACTTTAAAAACTACAGAATTAGACTTTTCGAGAGAGCTGGCTCAGCTGAGGGGACCTGGGCCTGCTGCCTTGCTGTGTGATCTTCACAGAGAAGGGGTGACTTCAGAGATGTCTGAGGGCAGTATCTAGAATAGTTTCAAGGGTCTTGCTTTCTCTTGATCAACAGGACTGATGGCTTCACTCTGGCAGGAAAAGGAGATAACGGTTTCACGAACTCAAATGAGACTTAAAATTAGCTGACGTAAATGAGATAGAAGTTGGAATGCATGAAATCAACTTAGTAATACTTTTAGCTAAGTTAACCTAATTTAGCAATGGAAGACCATGTACATACATATCTAAGCTAATTTATATATAGGTTATTCCCCGAAATATCCTTACACTGCAAGGAAAGTTTATGCTCTTTAGCTGACTGTGCATATGTCAAGGTAAATGGGGAAGGTGGAGAAAGGGCAGCCCAAGGAGAGAGGAAAGCCCATTCATCCTAGAGAAAGCATTTAGGAGAAACTACCCCCACCTTTCCCCCTGCCCACTAAAGGCTGTTTCCCAGGTAAATAGCCTTAGGAAGTTTCTGAAACAGTGGAAACAGCTTTGGTAACCAGGTATCATGGGAACACATTTCATCTAATTGCAGTATTGAAATGGAAACTACCTAAAATTTAGAACCGATTTCATATGCTTTGTTGTGTTCAGCTAATTAGGCTCTTGCATTTTAAAACTTGAGTATGAGGTTTTTACATACTTATCTGTGTTTCTTCTGGATGAATTTTATGTAAGGCAATAATCATTTAAGACTTTGGGGGATATTGACACTTTTTTCATTACAGGATTTCATGGACTCAGGTAGATTTTCTCAATTTGCCAACAAAAAGGAATAGAGAAATTATATTAAAATAAGCTGTGTCTTTAAAAAATGATACATGTTGGTAACCAAATGGTCAATTGCTCGTATTTAATTTTAATTTTAATTTTTGTTAATTTGAATTTGTTGATTCAATTTTGTTAATTTTAATTTTAATTTTTGTTAATTTGAAAATATTAAAAAAAAAACTGCTTAGTGATCCTTTCAAGGAAAGACTCAGCTCATGTATAAAAAAAAAAAAACACATAAAAATGACTCTGGAGACCTTGGCTACACATCTAGCGGTCAAATATTTCAATGCTTCATTGCTCCTGTTCCTGTTACAGGTACATGTGACAGCGCTGCAGCTATGAGTGGAATTTTAAAGAGGAAGTTTGAAGAAGTTGACGGCTCTTCACCCTGCTCCTCTGTGCGGGAATCAGATGATGAAGTTTCCAGCAGCGAGAGTGCTGACAGTGGGGACAGTGTCAATCCATCCACTTCTAATCATTTTCCCCGTGAGTACGGAAACCATACCTGAAGCTAATTGTCTGGCTCTGCAGTGAAAATAATTGTATCATCTTGGTCATTGTTTTGAACCTTTATTACTAGTTTTGTTTTGTCCTTGTAATTGATTTAAAAGCAAAACATGATTGAGTAAAAAAAGAAGCATTTTTGAAGTATCAGTAGATTCTTTTATTTGGATTGCTTTTGGGAGTGGATTATTTTGATAGTGTTAACCAACTGATTCAATGAAAAAATGGTATTTTTTTCAATTTTTTAAATGTTTGTTTATTTTTGAGAGAGAATGAGAGAGGGAGAGAGCAGGGGTGGGGCAGAGAGAGGGAGGCAGAGGATCTGCGCTGACAGTGCAGAGCCCAATGTGGGACTCAAACCCACGAACCCTGAGATCGTGACCTGAGCCGAGGACAGCCGCCTAACAGAGCCACCCAGGCGCCCGCAAAATTGTATTTCATTATTATTAATTTTAAAAGGGAGCACCCTACTGAGAAGATTTGGGGAAAGACAAGTCCAGACACAGAAATTTATCCTCCCAAAGCTGAAATGATATTCTGGGGCGGGAAAAAATAGATGTATTTGGGAGTGGGAAATCTAAGTTATAATGAGAAAGAACGTGCCACCCTGCAATAAGAGACAAGAAGGGTACAAAACTCTCCCAAGTATGTAAGTGCATGCGGTTTATACTTCTTTCTACTCATTCCTTTATTCTTTATCCCCAAGAATAATATTTAAAGCCCACAAAGAAAAAATAGAGATGTATGCCTTCTCATTGATTCCTCTTTCTGTCACACTGTGTGTTAGCCAAAGCAGGCTTCAGGTTCTGAGCTGTCAGCACAGAGCCCCCCCATGCGGGGCTTGAACTCACGAGCTATGAGATCACGACCTGAGCCGAAATTAGACACTTAACCGACAGAGACACTCAGGCTCAGAGCCCCCAGAAAATTCTTAATACAATCTGCAAGCTAAAAAAAACTGGCTAGTAATACCTAAATGATCTTCTTAAAGTTATTTTCCAACAGGAAGATTTTACTATATCATGATACCATGAGAGATAACTAGTCTTAGTTTTTCCATTTTTCAGTTAAGTGGCTGATTTTATTAATATGCAATCCTATAACATGGAATATAATTTGGAAATGTGAAAACCCAGAAAACCAAAAGAATAAACAATAATTTTAAAGGGAATAAAGATCTCAATAAAACTGTTGAGCATGAAACAAACTAAAATCAAAAGCATTCCTTTAAACAAGCAAAGCTAATAGAAAATATAAAGAAAGGGCAATTATAATTATCACAACAAAAAAATCATAAAGTATTCAGGGACAAGGTAATTGTGTAATATAAATAATCTACAAATACATTTATATATGTCATGATGATATGAAATGAGCTTGTGTTTTTGATTTAAAAGAAGATACATGTGTACGTATTAGGTCTTAGTATTAACAGTGGTAATAACATCATTATCATCATCCAGTAGAGTTTTGTGAAGATCAACAGAACAAGTGAGATAATACACATGAAAGAACTTTGTAAAATCTTATTACTAAACACATTTTATATTGAAAATTATGATCATAGCTAATATTTATAGGGTATATAAATGCTTTAATAGCTTTGGAGCTATACAGCTCCAATGTAGGGATATACATTATCCCTACTCTTTCCATCCATTCTAGAAGTACCACTACCTTCAGTTTATAGAGGAAATATGTAAGGCTCAGAGAGGCTAAACATCTTGCCCAAGGTCACACAGGATTTGATCTTAGATATATATGTGTGTATGTGTGTACCTCACTCCATAGTCTTCATTTTTTCCATTATCTCATACTGCCCTTTAATTATATAGTATTGGACATATCTTTAAAATATTGTTTATTGTGGGGCGCTTGGGTGGCTCAGTTGTTTGAGCATCTGACTCTTGACATCGGGACATTGGCTCAGGTCATGATCCCAGGGTTGTGGGATCGAACCCTAAGTCAAGCTCCACGCTGAGCATGAAGACTGCTTGAGATTCTCTCTCTCTCTTTTTCCCTTTGCCCTGCTCCCCTGCTTGCATGCACTGTCTTTCTATAAAATAAAGAATAAAAAATAAATGTTGTTTATTTTGAGTTAGTAAAGAGGTAGGTTATGTTTCCAGATATAAAGATAAATAAAGTTATTAAAGCTTTCCATATTAATTTATAAATATTAGTATAGTCTCAAAAGCCTCAATTGGATTTTCTTAGAAGGTGATAGAATGATAAAAATCTATTTGGGAAAATAAGCTAATGAGAATAAAGGTATATTTTTAAAAAGACAGTATAAATGTTGAAAAGCCATTCCAGATATCAAATCATAGTAGAAAATTATTAATTTAACTTTTTTGATAGTGTGCTAGATCTAGGAAAGTATAGAAAGTCTCAGCATGTTATATATAAGAGTTTAATGTGTAAGAATACAGTTTTACAGGGGTGCCTGGGTGACTCAGTCAATTGAGTGTCCAACTCTTGATTTTGGCTCAGGTCATGATCTCTCACTGTGAGATTGAGACCCACGTCAGGTTCTATGCAGACAACACAGAGCCTGCTTGGGATTCTCCCTCTCCCTCTCTCTCTCTCCCTCCCCCACATCTCAAAAGTATATGCTCTGTCTCTCTCAAAATAAGTAAAAACATTAAAAAAAAAAAAGAATAGAGCCTTATAGAGCAATGGGAAAGGGAAGAAGTATGTAATAAATGGTGATGGTGTTAGAGTTTGAAATAGAAGTAATTTAGATACACATCTCACAACACATGCCAAAATACATTCCAGGTGGATTAAATAGATAAAAAAAAAATCAAATTTTGGGGATATTGTTTATTTGTCAGACATGGGATCATTACCCAAGTTTTGAAGTAACAAAAAAAGTCACATTGCAAAATACTGATATTAAATATATTATTTATTATATTTAATTAAAAAAACACATATGAATCTTTTAGATAACCTCCAGAGGCAATCCACACAATAGGAAATATGATTAGCAAAATTTTAAAGCATGTAACAATAGTAATAATAATGCAGATTAAAATAATACTAATGAGATTCTGTTAGTATGAAATCACAGAAATTTTATCTCCATGAGATTAGCACTCCTCTCCAGTAAAAACTGCTGATACCTAAGTGCTGGTGAAAGTCACTGTATAAATCATAGGTACATACATTGCTACTGATGGTAGTGAAATAAATTTATTTATTTATTTATTTATTTATTTATTTATTTTAATATATGAAATTTATTGTCAAATTGGTTTCCATACAATACCCAGTGCTCATCCCAAAAGATGCCCTCTTCAATACCCATCACCTCCCCTTCCCTCCCGCCCACCCCCCATCAACCCTCAGTTTGTTCTAAGTTTTTAAGAGTCTCTTATGCTTTGGCTCTCTCCCACTCTAACCTCTTTGTTTTTTGGGGTTTTTTTCCCTTCCCCTCCCCGATGGGTTTCTGTTAAGTTTCTCAGGATCCACATAAGAGTGAAAGCATATGGTATCTGTCTTTCTCTGTATGGCTTATTTCACTTAGCATCACACTCTCCAGTTCCATCCACGTTGCTACAAAGGGCCATATTTCGTTCTTTCTCATTGCCATGTAGTACTCCATTGTGTATATAAACCACAATTTCTTTATCCATTCATCAGTTGATGGACATTTAGGCTCTTTCCATAATTTGGCTATTGTTGAAAGTGCTGCTATAAACATTGGGATACAAGTGCCCCTATGCATCTGTGCTCCTGTATCCCTTGGGTAAATTCCTAGCAGTGCTGTTCCTGGGTCATAGGGTAGGTCTATTTTTAATTTTTTGAGGAACCTCCACACTGTTTTCCAGAGTGGCTGCACCAGTTTGCATTCCCACCAACAGTGCAAGAGGGTTCCCGTTTCTCCACATCCTCTCCAGCATCTATAGTCTCCTGATTTGTTCATTTTGGCCTCTCTGACTGGCGTGAGGTGATATCTGAGTGTGGTTTTGATTTGTATTTCCTTGATGAGGAGTGATGTTGAGCATCTTTTCATGTGCCTGTTGGCCATCTGGTTGTCTGCCTTAGAGAAGTGTCTATTCATGTTTTCTGCCCATTTTCTTCACTGGGTTATTTGTTTTTTGGGTGTGGAGTTTGGTGAGCTCTTTATAGATTTTGGATACCAGCCCTTTGTCCGATATATCATTTGCAAATATCTTTTCCCATTCCGTTGGTTGCCTTTTAGTTTTGTTGATTGTTTCCTTTGCTGTGCAGAAGCTTTTTATCTTGATGGTAGTGAAATTTAGAAAGCACTTGGGAAATATAAGAGCCATAATAATATTCATATCTATGAGTCTGTACTTCAGATAATTTACCTGAAGGGAGAAACATCAAAAATGAGGGGAAAACTACATCAATGAAAATGTTGGTGGTTAGTGGTAGTATCGAAAAATGGGAGTAGGAGGTGGGGAAGAGAAAAGTAACATGTCTAAGAGCAGGGAAATGATCCATTAAATTATGATGACTTACACAATTATTTTCATAATAGTTGTGAAGATCTTCTGACAGTATATAAAATGCTCATGAGATAAAATTAAGAAAAACATGGGTGCCTGAGTGGCTCAGTCTGTTAAGCATCTGACTTCAGCTCAGGTCATGATCTCACAGTTCGTGAGTAAGCCCCACATCGGGTGAGCTCGAGCCTTGCTTCGGGTGAGCCCCATTTCTCTCTGTCTCTCTCTGCCTCTCGTGGGATTCTCTCTCTCTCTCTCCCTCTCTCTCTCTCTCTCTCTCTCTCTGCTCCTAGCTCACTTGAACCCTCTCTCAAGAAAGAAAGAGAGAAAGAAAGAAACCAGAACACAAAATTTTACTTCTGTTGTCATAAAGGCAAGAAATGGTATGGCACCTTAGCACTGAAAATGATTTGATTTTTTGAGGTATTAAAAAGATGAATGAATTTTCGTATTTATTAATTTTCATTTCTGTTGATATTTTATGTCTCCCTCAACCAATAAATCTTAAACTTAACCTAAAATGATGACTGTCATTCAAATTGTATTTATGTATGTGGACAGCAGATTGATTGAAATGGCGTGATCCGCTAAATCATCCAGTTTCTTCGCTAACTTGTAAAGGCTTTAATAAGTTATGTGTAATCAAAGTGATTTTTCTATTGAAGAAAATAGACATGTTTTATGATGTCCAAAAACTTATCAAAATGTTTCAGCTCATTGTTTATTATCTGTGGTGGCTGGCAATGTGTTTGTTTACTAAATTGCTGATTTAACTGTATTAAATGAAACCTGGCAGAGATTTTTCACAATTTTTAGAAATTTAATTGATTTAATTAAAAAATGCCCTTGTCATTTAGTAGTCTGCTTAGTTTACCATATTTTTATTATGGAGAGGGAGAAGAATAGGAGGAAAAGCAAAGAATCAAGAGATAAAAATTCTGCCTAGAATATTTACTGTATGAAAGACTTGGGCATATTAACTAATGTGAAAGGGGTAGTTAAAAGGGTTTCTTGTTTCTAGAAATGTATTTCAGATTATTCACTAGTCCTAAAATTGATATGCAAATTTTTAAAATATGTTTTATTTCTTTTTTCATCTAGATTAAAATATGTACTTATCAGCAGTGGTCTTATCTGCATGTAAATCTGTGGATCTAAACTTTTAGGAATATTATTAGTGGTGAATCCTGTTTCTTTAATATACGTCTCTACTTTCAGAAAAAACCTGTCTTAGAGTAAAGAATGATTTTTGATGACTATCAAATTTGTGTGGCATTAGGAAACCAAATTTAGTTTCACATTGAGATTTTTTGTAATGTGGTTATTTAAATCTCACCATCATGAGCTCATCTTTCAAATTAAAAATATCCCATGTACTCAGTACTTTGCAGGGATTAACATATTGTGTAACAACATTTTGTTATCATTACAAATACAGGCATTGATAAGATTGGTATGTGTCAGCAGCTGTAGTAGTAAAAAATTCCATGCTATTCTAAGCTTTCTTAGATATTCAATTTGTAGCACATCACATTATACCAATAAAAGCTTCAAAATATAAATCAATAAGGAAATTAGGCCTCTTTTCATGGACTTCTGAGTTTTGCTAGGCAACTAGCATGCTTACCAGCGATCAACCAAGGTCACATCGTGTACTTCCCTTGAGATAGAAGCATCTGGATTCTGTATTGCTGTGGAACACTTTGTTTCATCAAATCCCTGTGGCTCCATAGCCAATCAGCCTGTACTTGAGCACTGTCGAAAGGAAAGCTGCAGAGAAGCTAGAGAGGAATGATTTTTTTCCTGCCCTTTCAAGGTTCTTGGCACTTCACACGGGTAATGAGAAGCTATGTGATGAAACATCCTCCCGAAAGGAACACATTATTTTTCCCGAAACAGTGTTTCTACAAATACATGTACAGTATTTAGGAAGTGAAAATATCAAGAGGTAAAAGGATAGATCTTCTAAGCTACTTATGAAAGCAGGTAGTAGACGTTTTACATAGGGTTGCGATTTTCTCATTTAAAAAACACTTTCACATTCTTGAGTTCATTTCTATCCAAGAATTGTTGTCTGATTAGAAGCTATTATTGTAACTATATTCTAAAAGTAGAAATCACCATTCAGAGATGTATTCCTAATTTACCCAAGGGCTGAGATTATAATCTGTTTCCCTCCCTCCCTCCCTCTTTCTTTTCTTACTTTTCTCCCTTTTCTCTCTGAATACACAGGACATACATATGCTACCATGTGCACCCAAGTCAGCCTGTTTCTCCAGTGTCTCTTCCCTCCCACTGACTGCACATTTCTTAAAGAGGTTTGAGATGAAGAATCCACAGACAACAGATTTTGACATGAAACTTTGTACTAGAAGTAACCTATTCTCTTAACCTAGCAGTTAAAATGCATTGAAAATTTAGTCTCAGTTTCAACAAATAGAGTATATCTTATGTTACAGGCTCTGAGTTAAGTGCTTTCAGACGTGACAAAATAATAGACTACAAGTACTAAGTACAACTTACGATACAGGAGCAGATCATGTCTATCCAGCACTGTGGTTTACTTTGAGAACTTACTATCCCATAGATAAATGTAGCAATCTATCCCTGAATCTTTGATTTTTCAAACAATAGAGGAGTGTTCAGGCAGAAACCTAACACAGGTGTATCAAGGGAAGTCTTTGATTAAGCAGGAGGTAGGGTCACGTGACCCTCAAAATCTCCTGTCTACTCTGTGATAATATGATTCGAAGAACAAGGGTCAAAATAGCATCTTAAGTTAGAGCTGAGACCAAGTAAGAAAAAATAAGCAGCATAGGTCAAGACACCTCTGCAAAGCTACTGTTAAAATAAGAGATCTCCAGACCCTCTGCATCCCCTTATGTTGAAGAAGAACCTTTTAGCATGGCCTTGGAAGATCAGACCTGGAACCAGTTGCAGATGTGCTTATACGAGGTCAGTGTCCCCATCCAAACACCAGACATAGAGCAGTTGAATCTGTAGGTATTTAGTTGGTTGGGGATATGAAAGTTAAGTAGTTGGGAGAATTTGGAGTGTAGGAAGATAGATATGAGTTAGTGGTCCATTTAGAAAATACTCATAGGAATGCACTGTAAAGTTCAATTCCAATACAGTGGAGTTGTTTTCAGATCATTTCATCTGAGAGATCTGAGAGATCCAGTATGATGAATCAGAGATAGTTAACCATTGCTGCCTCCTCTGGCATTTAGATAGTCCTTCAGGCTGAAATGTCTTCTCTGCCTCCCAATCTCTATGAAGTTCTGTACCTGCTTTAATGTTCACATCAAATACTTCTTTCTCTGTGAAAACGTTACCACGTCTCTCATTTTACCCTGCTCTTTACTAAGTCTTTTGGTGCTTCACCAACATTCAAAACTTTGGCAGTGGTTTTCTATCCAACCATTAGCCTCATATTTCCTTGACCACCTCTATTCTGAAGTCTTTATTTCTATTCTATTTATGTCCTTTACCTCCATTTCAGTCAGCTGTTTACGTCCACAGCCTCATCCAGAATATTGTTACAAATTAGAACAGCTCTACCACCAATCAAATTTCAGTGTTCCACACTCAGACCACAACCCCTTTTCCTTCCATGTCCTTCCTCCCCAACTCCTTTTTTTTTTTTTTACCTCATCCTCTTGTTTTCCCCAATAAAGCACCCACCTCTTGTTTTTACATATCTTTCTACCCTTTACCATTTACTTCATTATTTGGTTGTTTTTTGTTTTGTTTTGTTTTGTTTTGTTTTTTTAATTTGGAGGCCAGGACTTTTAACCATTTTCCTCCCATATTCTTCACTCCATATTTCCTTTTTATTCAAATACGTGAAAACTTATTTATTTATTTATTTTTAAAAATTTTAAGTGTTTATTTATGAGAGAGAGAGACAGAGTGAGAGCAGGGGAGAGGCAGAGAGAGAGAGAGAGAGAGAGAGAGAGGTAAACACAGAACCTGAAGCAGGCTCCAGGCTCTGAGCTGTCATTACAGAACCCGACACGGGGTTCAAACCCAGAAACTTCAAGATCATGAACTGAGCTGAAGCCGGAAGGTTAACTGACTGAGCCACCCAGGTGCCCCCAAATATGTAAAAACTTTAAAGAAGTTTTGAAGAAAATGACAAACACTGTGTTTTCCGATTCAGCTGCTCATTATTGCCCTACTACCATCCTGCTCAGTGCCCCTGGTCTTCTCTCCCATTTCACAGCACTGAGTGTGTCAGACTAAAGTCATGCCACCTTCTCCCTCATACACAGCAGCTCCTTCTTGTCATTGAGGACCCTGCCTCCATATATATCCTTCTCCCTTCAAGCGGGGCACTCAAAATGGGTTTGGAAGGAATGAGTGTAAGCTCATCAAAGTCAGGAACAGGTCTCTGTACGCCTAACTTCCAGTAAGCACTTAATAAATATTTAGATAAATGGATGAATGAATAGACACTTATTAAGCATGTACTCTTTGCTATTCATTGCACTAGTCCTAGGAGCCAGAAATATAAAAGTAAATGAGACATGATTCAGCTTCTGTAGAAACTCATAGTCTAATAACACTAAAGCATGTCTCCAACACTGACTGTATTCTGTCTTACATTGTAGTTATTTGTACACACACCTTATCTTTTCTGGAGATTTACAGAGCTGAAACGTGTGTTCTTCTTAGGACTTATACTGGTGCAGGTACAATTACTGTTACATACTTGATAAATGACAGTTAGCTTTGCAAAGCGTTGTCTTGTTTTAGTACAACTAAACCATACAAACAAAAAAAGAATGCATTTATTGTAGGACTTTATAAGGGCATGGACATCAGTGGAAATACAGACAGATTTACAAGCTAACTGTGTAATTTATGATTTTGATGGGTATCATTGTGATATATCAGGATTCTGATATAACAGTTATTATGTCCAAATACATCTAATGGCGAGCTGTGTTTTAAATAGGGCCCCACTGTAATTCTGTATTCCCAGCATGTACCTTTCTGGTTTCATTTGCTTATATATAGCTTTCCTAGGCAGAAACATCGCTGTTTAATTGGATGCTGTGCAGCTATTTATGCAGTAGCTGTACAGCACACTTGAGGGAATCCAAGTTGCTTTCACCTTCACCATCCTTTGAATCAACTAAGCAAAAAAGGGATTACCAAGTCAGACCACTAACATTATATAAATACAGTTCATTTAGTTTGGTTTGGTTTGCTTTAAATTCAGCATCAGGACCTCAGGTTTAGCCATAATAAATGGTACCATTAAGCGTAGCTCTTTATTCCAACGTATTGAGAATTCTGGTTTTGTTTCCTTATTTGCTTTTCCTAGCACAGTCATGTGTTCTATAAACGTGTCTCAAATCTGTCCACTTACCTCCATTTGTGTTGCCAGCCAAGGACATCCATCTTTCATCTCTCTCCTGGACCCCTGCAGGAGCCCTCCAGCTGTTTTCTGCCTCCTCTCTTGTTGGAGTCTCAGTCTTATCTCTGTGCAGGAGTATATTGGATCTCCACTTTCCTTAAATCCTTAAGTTGCTTTCAGATGTACTCATTACTATGGCCTCCAAAACCCTGTACAGCTCCATGATTGAGCCTTTGCCCTCCTCCCCAACCTCCCCTCTCCTTCTTCCCTCCATCTCAAAAAATTCAGCCACATCGATCTTGACTCAGTTTTCTTTTTTTAAGTTTTTATTTAAATTCCTGTTAGTTAACATGCAGTGTAATATTAGTGTCAGGTGTAACATAACAAACCTTTCTTGCCCTAAGATCATGTCTGGAACAGTCTGTGCATGATTGATTGACTCTTTAGATTTCAGGTTCAGCTTAAATGCCAGCGCTTTTCTGGAACTGTCCCTGATCACCCATCCAACATATGCAGGCCCAAAGTCCTCATCTCTTAGAGATGTATGTGGACATTTTACAGGAAAAATAATAGATATCTTGGAGTTACTTTCAAATAACGCAGCAAAAAGAGAAAGAGAGACAGAAAATGAGGCTGAAAAATATATATATTATTCTGTATTTTATAAAATTAAAAATTTACATAATGCATTTTAAAACTATTCAGCTTATCCTAAAACTTCTGTGGAAGGGTCAGGGCTAAAAAAATTTTGAAAAAGAATAAGGAAAAGGGAAGGCATGCTTACCATTACAGATTTCAATACTTCAAATGCTAAAATAGTTAAAACACATAAAATTAGCTCAGACAGATGACACATGGAATAAAAGAGAGCTTAGAAACAGACTCATATTTAATGGCAACTTGGTATGTGACAGAGGAGACTGAGTTGGAAAAGGAGGGACTGTTCTAATAATGACCTTTTAACAACTGGCCAGCCACATTAAAAAAGATAAAATTAGGTCCCTACCTCATACCATACATGAAAATTAATTCCCAGTGAACTAAGTATGTAAATGTAAAAAAAAAAAAACAAATCAGAACTATAAAACTTGAAGAAAAAAATATAGGAAAATATCTTTATGTCAGATATGATGCAAAAAAGACAAAGCATAAGAAAATACATTTGGGTACATTAAACTTGTTTATATGATCAAATACAGCATCAAGAAAGTGAAAAGATGAGCTGCATACTAGAAAAAATATTTGCAATTAATTAACTGACAAGAAAATAGTATTTGAATATAAAAAGAACTCTTACAAAAATAAAGAGCCAATGTAATAAAAAAGTTATAGAATATGAACAGATAATACACAGAGAAAAGGCTGATACAAATATGAACAGATGTTCAACTCTGTTAGTAAGTAGGGAAATTAAAATTGCAAAAAGACACCATTTCACATGTATCATATCATCAGACTGGCAAAATTTTAAATTTTAAAAAATATTTATTTATTTTTGAGACAGAGACAGTGTGAACAGGGGAGGGACAGAGAGAGAGGGAGACACAGAATCTGAAACAGGCTCCAGGCTCTGAGCTGTCAGCACGGAGCCCGATGCAGGGCTCAAACTCACGAACCGTAAGATCATGACCTGAGCCGAAATCAGATGCTTAACCGACTGAAACACCCAGGAGCCCCAGATTGGCAAAATTTTAAAGTTTGGCAACATCATGTATTGACAAACCTGTGCTGAAGCAGGAACCCTCATAATGCCACTGTGAGTGTCAGATGACTCAATTACCTAGAAAACCCAGTATTGAAAGTTAAAAGAAAGATTAACTGTGGGCCAGTATAGGATTGGATAACTGTAGTTTGCTCATATGATGATAAAATGGATAACAGATTGAACTGAATAGTCAAGTTTACATGTATGCACTGTTGAGTGAAATACACAAATTGCAAAGCTCTATATGATACACGTATGTAATCAAAACACATCGAACGACACTGTATTTTATTGAAGTAAAAATATACATAGGAAAGGATGATACATGACATTGTGAAGATACCTGTAGAGATGAAGAGTAGAAGAATGGGTGGTGGGGGCTTACTGTACTTTCTCACTTTGCTTATATTGTAAAAGTAACAAGCTGAAGTCAATATGGTAAAATATTAACATCCATTAAATATGGATAGTAAATACATATTATTTTTGGAAGGTTGAAGTATTTTATAATTTTTAGCAAGTTTTACATATTTTTCACTTGAGATAAAAGTCCCTGGATTACCCCACTATTCTCTTCCCCTTTATTTTCTTTCTCAGTACCCTTTTTTTTTTCCTCAGTATGTATCACAATTTGGATCTATTTTATAGTGGATTTGTATATACTTGTATGTTTTTGTATTTGTTTATATTTGGGAATCTGTTTTGTTTAACATTGTATTCCTGATAGAAAAAGGCAGAATGGGGGCACCTGAGTGGCTCAATTGGTTAAATGTCCAACTTCAGCTCAGGTCATGATCTCAGGGTTTGTGAGTTTGAACCCCACATCAGGCTTTGTGCCCGGAACCTAGAGCCTGCTTCGGATTTTGTGTCTCCCTCTCTCTCTGCCCCTCCCCCATTCATGTTCTGTGTCTCTCTTAAAAATAAATAAACATTAAAAAAAAAAAGGCAGAAGATCCCCTAGCACATTAAAAACTTCCAGGCCAAATTTGTTCATTAACTAGAACTAAATTTAATCTGTTCATGGAGATTCTTCATCTTGTCCACAATGATTGCCAAGTGATATTGCCAAATATTCTTCTGAAATCCTTTCATACACATTCAGTGCCCAAGTCCTAAAATGTAGGGAGCAGCATCTTCCCCAGATGTTGGGCTCTAGGATGCACAGTGATGTTTACAAAAATCACCATTGGAAACTGCTTCTTGTGCTTTTAAAATTCACTGTAAACTGTTGCAGGATATATAGTACATCCCACAAGACCTTTCTCCCCACTATGGTGTTAAGGTAGAATATTGTCTCTTTAGTTGATCATCAGTGAAGTAGTTGCTTGTGTTTGGGAGCCATTGTGAAAGAGAAATATTTAAGTTTGCTATGATTTCTTTTCCCTAGTACTTCAGTTGAATTTGTGAAAATGGGACTGCATTGCAAATTTCTCCAGTGTGTTTTAAGTGGAAAAGCCACAACCAAGGAGCTATAAGATCTTCAGTGTAGTTTTAGTTCTATTACAAGTAACTCTGACTGTGGTTTAACCATTTAACCTGTTTCTTCATTTGGAAAATGTGAGAATAGATTGATATTCAAAGTATGGTAATTTGCATAAATTCCATCCAAATATAACATGCTACTGGTAGTCCTCCTTGCTTGAGTTATTTATATTATATTTGAGGATATCTGTGTGTTTTCAGTGTTTATGCTTGTGTCCATTAGAATATATATATATATATGTATATATATATATATATATACACACACATACATGCACACACATATACACAATAGAATGTTCCATTTGGTGATTTTAGCTTGTAGTTTCCACATAAGGAAATGAAAGTCGTGAGTTATTTTAATTGGTTTTGTTTGGGGGTGTCTTGATTAAGTAGATAATATACTTAAAGTATAGTGCATTAAAACTACTTGTTGAACAGGCAGATTTTTGATTAATAATAATAGGACTGTTGGTTAAACGTCCAACTCTTGATTTCAGCTTAGGTCATGATTTCACAGTTTGTGAGTTTGAGCCCTGTGTTGGGCTCTGTGCTGACAGTGCAGAGCCTGCTTGGGATTCTCTCTCTCTCTCTCTCTCTCTCTCTCTCTCTCTCTCTCTCCCCCCTCCTCCCCCACTTGCATAAGCACGTGCTCATGTGCTCTCTCTCTCTCTCTCTCTCAAAATAAATAAATAAAACTTAAAAAACAACAATATAAGACTGAGTGAAAATAAATGATGATATTTAGAGTAAGATGTTGTAAATGTTGGTCTATTGACAGAGAAATATTGGAGAAATAAATAGAATATTCACGTACCTAATGATTTTTAAAACTTATTTTCAAAGCTGTACTTAGCTGAAATGTATAAGTGGACACTTTGGAACGTCTCATTAATATAAAAGAATAATGTAACTGAAAATTTCTGAAGAAATTCACAAAAGGATGAAGCATTAGCAGCAATGATTTATCTGGAATATTTTTTAAATGCATAGTCATTTGATATCATGAAATGTTATTTATAACTGAATATCCACATTTGTCTCATTGTTGTGCTAATTGTGTTTTAAAAATTGGTGAGGTCAACCTTACTTGTCAAGCATAAGGCAGTATATTTTGAGAGGAATTTCTGTCCTAAAATATCTTCTACCATATGACTGAAAATGTTGTCATTAATGTAATCCCATTGGGATGACTATTAAATCTACATATATGTGGTCTATCTAGTAGTTTAAAATGTAATGTCTGGACTGAAACTGCCTAGATTCTCATCAAAGATTCTCTACTCAGAGGCAGGTAATGTATTATCTCTGATATTTGACTTCCTCATCTATAAATAGCAATAGAAAAAAATACTACCCTATTGTAAACTTGATGGTGACTGAAATGAGTGAATATAGGCAAATTGCTTTATACTGTACTTGATATTTAGTAAATGCCCAAAAGTATTAGCTATGGTGATGATGTTTCCAGTGAGGGACAACACAAATTTTATTAATAATTATTCTGGTAGGGCCGCCTGGCTGGTTCAGTTGGTAGAGCATGTGACTCTTGATCTTGGGGTTGTGAGTTCAAGCCCCCGTTGGGTATAGAGATTACTTAAAAATTTTAAAAAAATCATAAAAAAAAATAATTATTCTGGAAGACTACCTGTAGAGAGAGTAGGTCTCCAGAGGAAAGAGACATATTACAGTTATGTTTCTGATAGAGTGGGAGAGAAGACTGGAAAGATCCAGATTACAGATGCAAATCCAAATATCTTCAGATCCAGTCAAGCCCTAGAACTCTGAGAAAGCAGCCAAGTGTATGACAATAGGGCATGGTGGACCTAGAGTATTCCTTCCTAAAAGGTTTTATATTTAATAATAGTAATAATAATAATAATAATAATAATAAACCTATCTAATCCAGTGAAATTCTTCTTAAAGTTACATTCAGTTTACTACCTGTTTGCTACCCCTCGTCCAGGTAGTGGAACATTATTCAAGTGACATGAGATTTTATCATAGCTGCTGCAGAAGGTAGAATTTTCAGAGTATACTCACCATTCTTGGCAGCATGAGTCTTAAAAAATTGTAAGAATTCAGAATAATAATCATAGCAGTAATAACTGGCATTTATTGAACTTTCTTTACACATTCCGTGCTAGGAATTGCACTTACATTTTATGTGTTTCTCTTAATTAGCACAACCTATGAAGCATCCGTCACTGATTTTAAGTAGGTACCCAGAATCACAAAGCTAATAAGCTTTTCATCTTTGCATCATTTTGACTTTGAATCCTGTAATTTATACTATTGTTTCCTATAATTAATGTTGAAAACAGCATTATCAGTCTTTCTCATTCTTGCATCACTTTTCAGACTTCTGAAAACATCTCCTATCAGTTTACATCTAATTCAGAAAATACAGTAAAGTCCTCTGCTAATTAATCAAATAGCACATAGATTCCATTTTTAAATGAGAGAATCTCAATAAATAGTGCATGGGTTGAGCTCAAAGATAATACGCTGTATTTGCTTACTAACTCTTTTCCTGCATACGGCTTTTTGCACTGGTATCATAAATCTTTGTATTCAAATGCCTTGGTTGATAGAGCTTTGTCCTCTTAGAATTTTCTGAAGTTGAACCACTTAGTCTCTTTCTGAATGGTATTTTCTTTTCTGAGTGAAGGAGCATGGATGAAGAGGCGCTGACATTGTTATGACTGAGGGGGTAAGACAGGCCTTGTGGCACCTCCCAGCCAGGCCACTTTCCTGCGGGAAGTGCTTTGCAGCTGCAGAGGAGGGGATGTCTTGGCAGCCGCCTCCCCTTTGATTGACCACATCAGGTTTTAAAAACATCTATGGGCTCATTAGCATCAGCCATTTGCAGAGCTCTTCTGTAGACCATCCTAATGGAAACATGTGAGAGCTTTTATGACTGTACTCCGGGGTAAGATTTATGGGAAATAGTCACAGCAAGTGTTCGATGTCTTTTGGACTTACCCTCCTAAACTCTGGGCACCGTCGAAACATCAATAAAGCATGAGTTTTGCGTAAATATCAGGACAGAGAAATAAGTGTTGGCACAGGTATCTCTGGAAAATTTTCTATAACAGTTATCCAGGAGAACTTACTAGAAGAAATGGGTAGTAACTTGAGACTTAAAAGTCAAGTAGAGGGAAGAAAGGAGGGAGGGAGGAAGGGAGAGGGAGAGAAGATAATGTGGTCAATTGGATTGAAGATGTGTACTTATATACTCAGAAAACAGGATTAGGGAGGGGAAAGGGTACTCAACAGAAAGATTGTGGGGGACGAGGGCTGTGCTTGCTGAAGCACACAGCATAGATAGCAAGTACATGGCTGGTAAATAAACATATGCATTATAATACCAATTGTTTCGTTCCAGTTAGCATCTCTCAAAGTTTTCAGTTAAGACACCAAATCTGTTGCAAACTCCTAAGAAGGGTGGGTTTCTTTTCAAATGGTAAAAGAAATGTGAGGTTTAAAAAATATTTATTACTACACTTTACCTGCATTAACACATGTAATTGCCACAGCAATCCTAGGAAATGGGTATTATTATTTTTTAATTTTTTAATGTTTATTTTTGAGAGAGGGAGAGAGACACAGCGTGAGTGGGGGAGGGGCAGAGAGAGAGAGAGACACTGAATCCAAAGCAGGCTCCAGGCTCCAAGCTGTCAGCACAGAGCCCCATATGGGGTCGAACTCAGAACCTCGAGATTATGACGTGAGCCAAAGTCGGACAACTTTGCCACCCAGGTGCCCCTGAAATAGGTATTACTTTTAATCCTAATTTTACAGATGATAAAATGGGAGTTCAGAGAAGGTTAGTGACTTTTCTAAGATCTTACTGTTAGTAAGGGGTGGAACCAGATTCAGACCATGGCCAGCTTCACTCTGGTGTTGGAACTCTTAAAAACACCTCCTTATGGAAGTCTCAAAGGACCTAGTCAATGAAAACTTTTAATCTCTGGTATGAAGTTCTTAATTGCTTTTAGAAATTTGCAGTTTAACGCTTGTAGAAACCTATGTGGGTGTGGTTTAATTTTCTAAGTATAAAATAAAATCATTCAAATTATTTAATTAAAAAGTCTTTGTGGTACAGCTTTTATGTATTGCCTAAAAGTAAAAACTTCCATAATTTAACGTGTTTGCTCTTGCCTTTAACTCTTTATTTGTTCTTGCCTTTAACTCTTTTAGATAACAATCACCTCTATATTGTCTAGGAAATATTTGTAAAACCACAAGATGCTTTCCAAATTATTAAATGCTATTTGCATTTCTTAAAAACATTATTTTTGCTGTTATTCTTGGTAATCAATTAGTTCTCCAATTTTTCAAAGTTGTGTTTTGTATAGAGTAGCAAAATTAATTATCTTAGAATTTCTGAATGAAAGAATTATGCATATGTAAGGAAGAATAAGAGTACTATATGACCTGCATTCTTTTCTTCAAAGGTTTAAGGATATATACGTGAAAATATCAGTTATAACCATCAAAACAATTTTTTTTTAATTCCAAAAAGGTTATTTTACATAATCAAATAGCTTTTTTTGCTTTTGTCGGTACGTATTTTGTACTTTGAGTCATTTCCATAAAAATTATATTAACATAAAATTATATTAATTTAATTTTTCAGCCATGGTACGGGTATTTGCACCATGGAAATTGGTGAACACCACACATCAGAATGATCAATTTATTGTTTTGTAGATTGTGTAGAATTAAGAAAGCAATGAGAAAAAATGTTAGTACAAATTAAAATTATGTCATTTTTATAGCTTTTGCACTGTACATAGCATAAAGAGATGAAAACATATTCTTTAAAAAATTTTTTTTAATGTTTATTTATTTTTGAGAGAAAAAAAGAGTGCAAGCAGGGGAGGGGCAGAGAGAAGGGAGACACAGACTCTAAAGCAGGCTCCAGGCTCTGAGCTGTCAGTACAGAGCCTGACACAGGGCTTGAACTCCTGAACTGTGAGATCATGACCTGAGCTGAAGTTGGACGTTTAACTGACCGAGCCACCCAGGTGTCCCAAAAATATTCTTCTAATAGTCAAAAATGATCTCACCTAGCAAAGAAGTCATTCATGTTATTAATGAATGAATTATTTTAATATGCCTTCAATGCTTTGTTTTCCTTTCACTCATTTACTTAAATGAAAATGTCAACCAATATTTATATCTAAACTACACATATCTGTCAATTGCCACAAGAGGTTGGTGATGGACACATAAATTAAGCAAAAATCAATTGACATTTGATTCCATGAGAACCAAAATATTAAATAGAATTATAATAAAGAATGTTTACATTTTATTATTATTTGTAAATCATGAGCTATGCATTCTTTATGTAAGTAAAATTTATAATAAATATGTGCATTTTGTGGGGAGCCAGTTGATTTACCGGAATACCACTGGGTTCACTTTGATCATATGTGAACTCACGAGAATTTTTGTGTTTTTAAATTTTTCTGCACTTTTATTCTTTTGAATACCCTGGGTATATAATTTTGGTGTTTTTTAACTGATAAAATGATATTTTGTCAACTTTTATAAATATTAACTCATTAAAAATTCTTAAAACTATAAGAATTTGGGAGAAAAAATAATTAGATGCTATTCATTACAGTGAAATGAAAAAAAGAATTTGGGTGATAGTTCATAGATATTTTGCATTTAAGTACTTTTTTTTAATTCCAACTTCTCTTTTATGTTTCTGTTTCCAGTCCTCTTTTGCTATAAGCATTTGTCTGATTTGTGGTCAGTTAGCTCAGTTAGTTAGAATTTGAATGTTAATATCAAGCTTAATCCCAGACTGACCACTGGATCAGCTTCATTCTCTTCCACTGTGGAGGTTAAACCCTAATTAAGATCAGATAGCTACAATGTCTACTCTTCAATACTATAGAAACTGGCTAGAGGATAAATAAGTAGATGAAAATGTATCACAGTAACAGAAAAAAAAACAGTACAAAATGTGTGGTGCTCCATGATCTTTGTATACAGACCACAGTCACAAAGGATATACCAACAAATATATTCCATCTATGACTTTTCAACACAGATGTGACCGGTCTTTTCGCTGTGCTGTCTTCCAGCAGTTGCTTGAAAAACTATGAGGGTCTTTTATTCTTTCTTGGAAATTGAAGTGTATTTTTTTTAATATTAAGTTTATTGTCAAATTGGTTTCCATACAATACCCAGTGCTCATCCCAACAGGTTGTAGTGTCTTATTTTATTAACATAGCTTTCATTGTCATGACCATTAGCTAACATTAACTAACACCCAAATGGTTCTGTCATTAATTGAACTCTATGAAATTCACAAAGTTAGGCACCTTTGCTATTGAGAAACAATAGCAGCAGGAAGACAGTATGAACCAAAACCAAATAAATTGCCATTTACACCGAGTATACCATTTTTATAATGGTGTACCTGAAATATTTGATATCCATTCACATCTTTCCCCTGTCCATACAGAGCAAATTATATATGTGGAAGGATTATGGAGTGCCAGAAATAACAGCCATCACAGGGATGTGAAACCCTCTGAGGTTAATTATAAAGGGGAAACAAATTTTGAGTTGGGCCTAAAGAATGATGTGGTAATGTATTACAAATTGGAAAAAGAAGTGTATAGCAAGATTATCCTTATGAATATTGTTATTTATATGGTGTGAGGTTGGGAGGCTATTCAAAAGTGCTATTACATGTTAGGAATGCATCTCTTGTCATTTAGACCCACTTTTCCCTTTCTTTCTTTTGGGATCGTTAACATTAGGGCGTTACAGTCACAAAGCTATCAATCACACCCAAGGTAGCAAGAGTGACTTTGTTTTTAATAGAAGGTGTATGGGGTCCCGGTAGTATTCTGTGTATCTGAATTATAGAACTACAATAAAGTCAAGAAAAATAACAATAAAAAAAACTAAAGCCAAATCTCTTCTAATTTATCATTTTTTTTAAATTTTTTTTTAACGTTTATTTATTTTTGAGACAGAGAGAGACAGAGCATGAATGGGGGAGGGTCAGAGAGAGGGAGACACAGAATCCGAAACAGGCTCCAGGCTCTGAGCTGTCAGCACAGAGCCCGATGCGGAGCTCGAACTCACAGACCGTGAGATCATGACCTGAGCCGAAGTCGGATGCTTAACCGACTGAGCCACCCAGGCACCCCCCTAATTTATCATTTTACCTGAGATTGTTCCTAGCAGAATACAGAGTAGGTGAGAGATTTATTAGGAAAATCCCCTCTTTGATCTCCTAATTTTCTATTTATTGAGTTGTGAAATTAAAAATCCCATGATATCTTTTTCTTCTTATCTAAACTTCTTTTGACTCAAATTGTAATCTGAAGATTACCAGTATGGGATCACATTCACTCTTTTTTACTAACACAGTAATTTCATTACATTAGTAGTGACCCTAGCGAGCTAACAGTGCTTCTTGGTGAGTTGGGTTGTTGGTGGCCGCATGTGATCCCCCCACCCATATGGTACCTCAGAGCCGCTAGGAAAATCGAGAAAGCATCAGAAATATCAAGAGAACATACTAGAGAGAGAGAGGACACGTTATCTTTTTAAATCAGTTATAAAGTTCTGCACTTGCAATGCGCAAAGCATTATCAAAAAGAAAAGAGTTGGAGGCTCAGAAATTCTTGCCTTATAGCCTAGATTTTATTTGTCGGCTTGTCCTACTATAGGTAATTTTGACCTAGGGTATTTCCCCACTAGCTCAATCTGATAAAGACACTGAATTGTTATACAACCACCTAAGTTAGGAGGATTCAGATTCCAAAGATAAAGAGTTTAAAGAGTTCTTTTAAACTTAATAGGGAAATCACTCATTTAATTATTAATTAGGCTAAACTTACTACTCTGGTTGGATGAAGAACCTATAAGAGTAAGGATTGAAATTCAAAGAAAATTCTCAAATGAAAGGCATATATCTGAAGGGGGCACCCAAAGGAAATCCAAACTTTTTTTCCTCTCCTATTTCTAGAAATTTTATACAGTTGACCCTTGAACAATATGAAGGTTAAGGGTGTTGACCCCTTGTCAGTCCTCACATGTAACTGTTGACTCCCCCAAAACTTAATTACTGATAGCCTTCTGTTGACTGAAAGCTTTACTGATAACATATAGTTGATTAACATGTATTTTCTGTTATATATATTATATTCGGTATTATTACAATAAAATAGAGAAAATAAGTTATTAAAACCATAAAAGAAAATATATTTAAAGTACTGTATTTATTTTTAAAAAATCAATGTGTAAGTGGACCTGTGCAGTTTCACTGTTGTTTAAGGGTCAACTGTAAATCACATAAGCAAAAATATTTTACTGCAAAAAATTTTTAAAAGTCAAAGGCACCTTTATGGTTAAAAATTACTAATAATATGGTTTTCTATAAATGTTACAGGATAAAGCATTTAAACAATTTATATTTGTACAGTTTTTCTTTTTGATCAATTTGATCCAGACAGAGTTTATGCCTATATAAACCTTCTAAAACTTATCTAAGGTATCTGATCTTTTTTAAAAAAAAAGAAAAAAATGAAACATCTGTGAAGTGAATAAATATTTTTAATTTTCTAATTTTTTTTGGAAATCTATGCAGATGCTATTACATACAGTTAAATAAAACATTCAGTTACCATAATTACAAGTCCAAAGTGGCTTTTCTTTTCATGTATTTCTCTATTAAAAGATAATGGGGCAGTTGTGATTTTGATAGTAAAAGGGAGCCTCAGTCTTGAAAAAATTGAAAAACCACTGCTCTAGATGTTAAAGTATGATTTATTCAGAAGTAAGGATATGTCCAATGGAGTTCATAAAGTAGACCATTCAACACTTACTAGTATCTCATAGATGTCTCTGTCACTTCCTATAAAATTACTTTGTTCAGATTAACATTACATAGATGTTTATTTTAAGAATCATCTAGGTTAATAAAGCAGAAAAGCTTTTAAATATTACCATAGAATTTGTGAAAAATTGTAAGCATGCCCTTGATAAATTGCGACTGATTTTCCTTCGTATTCTGTAATATAAGCCCATCGTGAGTAGTGTGAGTATTGAAATCCCATAATTGCAGTGGCTGAAATCTCACATTTGGTTTTTATAAGGTGCATCCTCACTCAGCGGATGCTTCCATATTTTCATGGAAGGAACCTACCTGAAGGATATTGCAGGGGCTCCTGGGGGCTCAGTCGGTTAAGTATCCGGCTCTTGATTTTGGCTCAGGTCATGATCTCACGGTTCATTAGGTTGAGCCCCATGTCAGGCTCTGCACTGACAGCACGGAGCCTGCTTGGGATTCTCTCTCTCCTTCCCTCTCTAACCACCCCCCTCACATTCTCTCTCTCTCAAAATAAATAAATAAACATTTTTTTAAAATGAAGGATATTACATTTTAATTCCTTTCTACAACTGAAATGTCAATACTGCCTATGGATTGAAGTGCCTCAAATTTTGTTTACCATACCCCATGTTTGTGTATGTGAGATAGGATTATATATGATAATAAACACGTATTATTTATTATGATTAATATACTTAATATAATAAAATATTGTGTGTGTGTATATATATATATGTATATATATATATATATATATGCTCTTCTTCAAATTTACACTTATAAGAGAAATGGCCACTGCATAGTCACCTCGCTTTTCTTAACCTTATTTTAATTTCTTTCCTCATTGTAAAAGAACATAAAGGTAGGGTCACATTATGATACATCTTAGGCTGGAAATCAGAAGCCAAAGTAAAGAAATCCTAGTTCTTGGTAAGCGGTCTTGGGTCACTATAGCCCTCCTGGGTGTTAGGCCGAGTCTTGTCCGACCACAGGTGTTCTTGGCAGCTTCTACTGCAGGCGTCCTACCAAAATATTATTTTTTTGTGTCCTGCTTGCCTCCCTCAGTCCTGTTTTTGAAATACCCTTGACGCCAACTCCGGCTTTCTTGTCTGGCTTTTCATCTCACTGTCCTCCCAGCAGCCACAATCTTCTGCCGGTATCCTTCCATTTTATGAGAATGGAAGACACAAAGGGACAAAACATGGCCTGGCCCTTAAGGAACTCCTAGTTTCACTGATGGGAAAGGAAGTGCAGACAGTTTTCAGTAGAGCGTAAAATGAGTCTGTGGAAATAAGGGCAAGTCTGTGAAGCAGCACTGAAGCAGAGTGTTACTGTTTAAAAGGGATATGGACCAAGAAGGTGTTACAGATGAGGGGATGTTTGACCTTTTTGTCTCATTTAGTTACAAATCATATTATTTCTGTGTGAATGTGAATTCAGTACAAGTTCTCATCATTGTCCCTCTCTGTCTTTTCTTGTTGAAAACAAATCATGGGGTGTGGGGTAGCGATGAACCATAGGGATTCTACCCTCAAAACCAAGAGCGCTACTTTTAGCTACTGTACAAACTGTATGTTAGCCAATCTGACAATAAATTATATTTTAAAAAAAAGAAAAAAAAATCAATGTATCTTAAACAGTCTCTCTATATTTGCTCTACTTACCTGTGTGTGTACATACACACACACCTCACACACATTGTCTTGCTTCCCCTATTTTGGCCCCATCTATCCCTTGCTTTCCCACTTGATATTCTGACTTCCCACTTGGTATTTCTATTTATGTGTGATATTGAATGTGTCTACAGATGAGAATGTTTATTTTGCCCATCAGAACCTTTGGCTTTACTACTTAGAGAATTTTCTTCAGATCATTGAACATGTTCCCCTACTCTTACAAATCCTAAAAGGAAGGCAGAACTTCCCTCCTTGTGCTGGTGTTTTATTCTCTTTTGAAATGTGCCCCCCCCTTTTTTTTTAATTTAAATTCAAGTTGTTTAACATATAGTATAGTATTAGTTTCAGGAGTAGAATTTAGTGATTCATCACTCACATGTAACACACCCAGTGCTCATCCCAAAAGTGCCCTCCTTAATGCCCATCACCCATTTAGCCCATCCCCCCATCCACTTTCCCTCTAGCAACCCTCAGTTTGTCCTCTGTCTTTAAGAGGCTCTTATGGTTTACCCCTCTTTCTGTTTTTATCTTATTTTATTTTTCCTTCCTTTCCCCTATGTTCATCTGTTTTTGTTTCTTTCTTTCCTTTCTAATAAACATCCTACTACATTTCTGCTGTATTTTCCACCTTAAAAAAATGACTTACGAAGTTACTGAGGCACTCAGAAAAGAGAATGTCTGTAATTGAATTTTAAAAGTTCTTCCTTGCAAATGAATACTTTAAATTCTAGCAGCCCATTTCCCTCCTTTTACGTGTGTATTTCTTCCACCATGTTATTGTCCAGCAAATCCTCCTTAATTCTTATTTGGCTTTAAAGATCTCTAGAGGGATTAGTTCTGGGTCTGTACTTTTTTTTGTAAGAGTCAAAATATGTACTTAAAAAAATAATATATTAAAGAGAGACATATATTTAAATAGCTTTTTCTTTGGTATCTATGTATTATTTGTTTGGCTGCTGTAACAAAATTATAGTCATTTTAGCTACATTGTAGAATATAGCTTGTGCTCAAGCTTATTATGTCCCTTAAACAAAATGGAAGTTTATTTCTCTCAAAACATAAGGGTCTAATCATAGACAGCCTACTGCCATATGGCAGCTCCCTGTTTTTGGGCACTCAGGTTACTTCTATCCTATTGATTTACCATACTTAATGCACAGTTTCCATCTTGTGTTTAAGGTTGCTATTTGGTCACCTGCTACCATGTTCATTTTCCTGCCGGTGAGGAGAGGGTAAGGAAAAAGCTGGGGGAAAAAACACTTCCTTTAGAACAAGACCCAGAAGTTACTCATGGATATGGGTCACAATCTAGTCACTTCATGACCCCACTTATGTGCCAGGGAAGCTGGGTGACTAGCTTAAAATGGTGTGACTAAAGAAGAAGTCAAGATATTAGAGAAAGACCTACCAGTGCCAGGGTATACTCGGACATTCTACTTTCTTCTCCAGCTCAGACCTCCTGTCTTTAAATCCATTGGTGTTCCACCTCCCTGAAGATCCCCATGCCTTTTGATATAATCAGGCCCTTTACTACCTTTACACTTATTGGTGCTTTGATGTGTTTCTACTGCAGAGACTTCAGCCCTCAGATATTTTGAGGGTGTGAAGTCACTCATGGACTCTTTCCCTCCCTCCTGAATTCCCACTTCTGACGCTTGGATTCCACTTCTCGATGGCTGTTGTCTTAAGTTTTTTGTCCCCTGCCATTACTTTTTCTGATGCCCTCCTCTTCCCTTTTAGAGCACTCTCAAGTGGGGTGACTCTTGTGTGTCTCCTTCTCTCCACAAAAGCAGCTGTCTCCTTGCCTGGCTTCTTCTGGCTCATCTTGCCCCAGTGGCTCAGGAAGTCTGTCAGCTTCATTTTTCTCTGGACTTTCCTCTTGCTGCCCCAGCCTGTACATACAGTAACAACAGAGTCCCAGCTACCCTGTCCTGTTAGTCCTGCTCACTTACTTTGTGTCTTCTTTCATCGTGGATCCTAATGAAGATTCAGGAAAACCATCCTGTAATTTTTGTGGGGGAAAGAAGGACTGTAGTTCTTAATTTACATAATTTTTAATAAAAGACTTTTTAATAGAGGAATCTTAATTTTATTTCAACTTTTTCATGTATATTCGGAAGCTAAAGGGTAAAATAATCTCTATCAAAACACAGGCCCAGGTTTGGATTCTGAATATGTACGCCCTACCCTGGTGCCATGGGGCCTCCTGGGGGAAGGAACAAAGGCCTCAGTGCCTGCTGTATAGAATCACCACAGAGGGCTTCCATTAGGCTGGTCCTTTTTTCTTACTAAAACCTTCTCCAAAGTCAGTCTTTTTTTTTTTTCCTTTGATGTGAGCTTACAATTTCCTCACTTTCGGGGATTTAAATTACTACAAATGTTCTGTGGGTTCATCCACTTTTTTCTCCTTGAATTTTTTCCTTTGAGGTGAAACACACAAAATCAACATTTTGACAGTGTACAATTCAATATATATATTTCAAAGAATATTTTTTTTAATTTAAAAAATTAAAAAGCCTAGTTTAGGCTTGATTTTCTTCATTTACCATGAAGGATCACGAAATGTGTTTGATGACTATTTTTTTTAATAAAAAATGTATACATTTGAAGTATATAACGATGACTAAGTCAAGCTAATTAACATTCATCTCCACGTTGTTATCGTTTGTGTGGGGTTGGGTGAGAGCGCCTGAAATCTACTCTCTTAGTAAATTTCCAGTTTATGATACAGTGTTATTGACTAGAATCATCATGCTGTCCATTAGCTCTCTGGACTTACTCATCCTACCTAAGTACAACTTTGTAAGTGTTTCTCCATTTAGAGGTACCATGGTATCTACAGAGTCTCTTGCTGGCCAACTACTCTCATCCATTGTTAAACTGGCACCTTATAAATTTCTGCCTAGATGTCCTTTCTCTTCACAAAAGCTGCCTAGGTTTTCTTCTCTTAACTAAGAAGCCTTCTGTTCATCCTACAGCCCCGAGGAAAGCCAAATATACTTTAGAAAGCCAAAGTTCTCACCTTTCCTTCCCCTGCCTCTCCATATTTCCTCCTTTTCCCTAACACCTCATTCCTTTATTTATTCTGTCCACTCCAGTGGTCTCACCTACCATTCACTAGGATTCTCTTAGGTGCCAGATGTTATACTTGTTAATCTCCACAACCCGATGGGGGAAATATTCTCCATTTTACAAAGAGGAAACAGAGAGCAGTTATGAAGTCTCAAGAAGGTGGGAAAACAAATAGTGGCTAAGCCAGGATCGAAATCCCATTGTGACTGTGAAGCCAACACTATGTTACACTGCCCTTCAGACACATTTGTCTGTTGTTTTTTTTAGTTTTCTTTTAAATGTTTTTAATTATTTTTCAAGGAGAGAGAGAGAGAGAGAGCATGAGCGGGGAGGAGCAGTGAGAGAGGGAGACAGAATCTGAAGCAGGCTCCAGGCTCTGAGCTGTCAGCACAGAGCCCGACGCGGGGCTCGAAGTCACGAACTGTGAGATCATGACCTGAGCCAAAGCTGGACGTTCCACGGGCTGAGCCACCCAGGCGTCCCACATTTGTCTGCTTTTAGAGAGATCATGCAGAATAATTAAAACAATGTGACAGTCCAAAAGATCCGATTTCAAATCCTGACCCCATCATTTTGGTTGTATCCTAGGCAAATCGTGAAACTTCTGAGTTCGTCTTCTCACCTGTAAAATGGGATCAGTGATCCATTCTTTCGTTCAATAAATATTTACTGAGCACCTCTTTCGTGCCAGCTACTGTTCTAGGCATTTAGAGTATGGCAGTGAATAAGACCAATGCTACTCTGTTCTCAAAGAACCAAGGTGTTAGTGGAGAGGCATAATAAGTATATGTATCACGTAGTTGTAAGTTCTCTAAAGAAAAATAAGACAAGGAAAGAAAGGATAAGTAAAGGCTTCTCCAAGAAGGTGAAACTTGAGCAGAAATGCAAAGTAAGGGGGTAGCCACATGGACATCTGGGATAAGAATATTCTAGGCAAAAGGAAAAGTGCAAAATCCTAAAGGCTGAATTTAATAGTAACTGACTCAAAAGCTTGTAACAATTAAGTGACTCCTCACAGTACATAGATTGGTATATTTCAGGCACATGAATATCTTCTTTCTCCCTTCAAAGTTTCAATGTATTACTAACCCTTAATATTTCCTTGTCCAAAGCACATTTGAGAGCTGAACACATTTAAAAACCTATTGTTTTGGGGCTCTTGGGTGGCTCATTTGGTTAAACATCTCTTGACTTGGCTCAGATCTCACAGTTTGTGAGATCCAGCCCCACATTGGGCTCTATGCTGATATCTCCTAGCCTGCTTGAGATTCTCTCTCCCTCTTTCTGTGCCCCTACCTGCTTGTTCTCTCTCTCTCTTTCTCTCTCTCTCAAAACAAATAAATAAAACATTTTAAAAAACCCTACTGTTTTGCCTCATTGCTATGACATGCAGGGTCTTTTACCACCCTTCAAACAAGTTAGCCCAAGGTGCCTGCTGCTGCCACTTATGTTCTGGCAACTTCCATCCTGCTGCTGTCTCTTCTTTATACCCAGTGGCCAAGTGGCTTCACCAGAGTGTGCACCATTCTCTCCCACAGGTAAATTTACTTATAATAGTCTCCAACCAAAGAAAATCCCCACTCCACACCCTCAATTCCATCCCGTTTCCCACCAATGCAATGAACAGATTCTTTTTCCCTTCTGTAGTTGCACTTCCTTCACCATCATGCAGCCTTGTCACTGGCCTCCTTCGTCCTTGTGAGATACATGTGTTTTTTTTTGTGTGTGGCTTTATGCTTTCATGCACTTTAGAGGAGGTTATTTCTTTAGGGCTTCCTTTGAACTCCTTCACCTCCTATCTCACTGTTCTCTTTTAGCTCCTGCTGGTTACCCCAGCTCTTCTGTTAATCAGTCTTCTTCGGGCCCAATATTCGATGGCACTGAGATCTTGTGGGAACCATTTAACTGGGTTTGATGTTCCCGCTTGATATTCTCCCTCTACACCAGGCCTGAGAAGACCTTCACCTCTGATGCAAGCCCACCAATCTCCTCTCTTCAGCAGCTGCAATAATTTTCCTTGCATTTTCTTGATTTCCCCATTGTGTATATTGAGCTAGTTTGTTTTTCTTCCCATTACCTGAAGTCCCTTGCCATTTCTCCTGCAAACCCTTTTGCACTAGCTGCTTTTCCCAGTATAGCCACAAGTAGTGTTCTTGAGTTCTGTTCTCTTTCATTCTGGCCCCTTGAAGTAGGCATAGCCTAGCCTTATTGAGAAGTGATTTGTGGCAATCTCTTTGAAATAGCTTTCTCTGCCTCCTTTTTTTAAAAAATATTTTTCTAATGTTTATTTTTGAGAGAGAGAGAGAGAGAGAGAGAGAGAGAGAGAGAGAGTGATAGTGGGGGAGGGGCAGAGAGAGGGGTAGACACAGAATCCTACGCAGGCTGCAGGCTCCAGGCTCTGAGCTGTCAGCACAGAACCCGACACGGGGCTCAAACTTACGAGCCATGAGATCATGACCTGAGCCAAAGTTGGCCGCTTAACTGATTGAACAACCCAGGTGCCCCTCTCTGCCTCCTTTAAAAATGAATGCACTGATATTCTCTTTGGAACCCCTCTTCTCCCTTCACATTGCAGTGATTATTGGAACCACACACAAACTTTGTTTTTGGTGCCCTCCTTTATTAGTTATAACTACTTTCCACTTAAAAGGAAACTTTCCAGGGGTGCCTGGGTGGCTCAGTCGGTTGAGCGTCCAACTTCGGCTCAGATCATGATCCCACTGTCTGCGAGTTCAAACCCCACATCGGGCTCTGTGCTGACAGCTCGGAGCCTAGAGCCTGTTTCAGATTCTTTCTCTCTCTCTGCCCTTCCCCCACTCATGCTCTCTCTCTCTCTCTCTCTCTCTCTCTCTGTCAAAAATAAACATTAAAAAAATTTTTCCAGTAAGTAACACTTTCTTCCTCTTGTCACATGACCTTACTTAGTTTTCACAAATATTGACCCTCCCACGAGTAAATGCGATTGAATACAGTATCTTTATTTGATCCTCACCACCCAGGGACATGGTCAGGGAATGATACTTGTTCCTCCTTGGATACAAAACTACGATCTGAGAGGCTATGAAATTCCACCCCCTCCCCATCAAGTACACAGCCAATAAACAGCTGCTACTTGGACCCCATCTTCTGTAGACCTGTCTCCACTGCCCTATTACACATGCCCCAGCAAATTGCACTAGAACCTGATGTCTTACAATGCTTGCTAAAGCCAACTAACTGAGTTACAGATCCTCTTGGAGCCATTGTTGAATTCCTAAATAATTCTCCTAAAGAGAATGGGTAGTTTTTAACCTCAGCCTATTCAATGGAATTGCTTCAAAATTTCCCGCAACTCTATTCTGGTATCATTTATTAGTGAGCCCTACCCTGGATCTCCTGGCGGTTACTCCCATTCTTGGGTCGTAGACTCGCATTACCAATCAGTCCAGGGGGCTATGCTCTAGATATGTCCCCACTCCCAACCACAAACGTACTCTTCTTTCAGACCTCCTTTATTCTTGAGACACCATTATATGCCCTTCACCCCCTACTCTACTTCTCTTGTCCTCTTGGCTTAGCAGTGTGCCACCACTTTCCAATGTCTTTCTGTACTTACTATCTCCTGGTTCATGCATCTCATTCACACACATTAAGAAAGCTCCCATGATTTTCCCTTCTAAAAGCTATGAATTCCGGAGTGCACATGTGATCTCCCCATCTCTGTGAAGCAGCCAAAGCACCGCAGATATGTGACTTGTCCAAGGTCGTTGGGTGGCCTGTCAAGTCAGGAGAGAGGCTAGAATCAGATGCAGAGTGTCATGTTCTCCCTTTGGCATTCCTCATGAAATATTCAACCAAGTGACAAATGAAGATATCTCTGGATGTGTTTGTTTCAGATTAGTGAACAGTAAACTCCAGAACCATCAAATTACGGTTTGTGAAAACCTAAAGCAGCACCCCAGCATTAGTTGTATTCTACCACCCTCTTTTATCCCCCTTTAAAAGTTTTCATCTTTATTTATCTTCATTTTGCATTCTACCTTTCATTGATTTCCTCTTTTATCCCTGGATGCCCTGCCTGCAGCATTCAGCAAACCATTCCTTCTCTCAGATCTAGAGGACCCCAAGCTGATTTCCTGTGGTTCAGTTCTCAACCACTTAAAAGAAAGGTTGCAGCGTTTGCTTTTGTAGTCAGGTGAATTTGATTGTTTAAAACAAGCTCGCTTTCAAAGAATCTCAACAGACTCTACAAAAGCTTAATCATCGTTTCTGTATGTAGACTAAAATAAGACCTAGGGCAAACCACCCAAGGGTGCCTATTCTTTGATATTTGAAGAAATAAAAAAAGCTCCTTTTTGTCTCCTTTTCTGCCTGAAAAATTAAATTCTACTATTCTTAGTGAACAATGCATTAATCCTAAAAGCATGCATATATATTTTGAATTGGTCTTTTCATTTTCTAAGACAGCATTTATAATTGTGATTCTTATTTCTTCTACACCTAAATCTGACTTCCTTCCTCCAACTGTTTATTCACCCTCCTTTATTGCCTTTCCCACCTTCTCCTTCATCATTTTGAAATCCACCATATTTTTTCCTGTCTGTTACCCCATCCCAACCCCCCAACCTCCACAGGGCATTAACTCTAGTGAGTGGTGGATACATTTTAGGTACCCATGAGAGCCTATCCTGGAACTTTACTCCTCCCAGCTGGACACCAATAACTCTCCAGCCTGGATCTCCAGGGTCTCTCATTGCATCTCCTTCTTTCCCAGATAACAGATGACAGACAAAATAGACATTTAATATTTACTCTGTACGTGAATATATCTCTCACTCATCGTGATCCTTAACACCATTTGAGGAAATACTGACCTTGTATAGCTATCCCTCATGGGGATTTTATCAGAAATCTTTTTTATTTCTTTTTATTTCTCATATCATAAAATTGCTTATATTCAACATGTTCAAAGTCAGCCCTTCAGTTCTTCAGAGCTGGTGGAGCAAAGACCTTATTGCATGCATTCACTCAACAAACATTTATTAAAAGCCTACCCAGGGATATACAGAGATATATGAATGCCCCAGGGAGGCTAATTATTTGTTCAACATTTTCTTATTAGGGCCAGGGTTTTCAATTATTTGTGTACCTTTTTCATTATGTTCAAAATGAAAGATTTATTACCTGCACTAAACATTATGTAACATTATAACTTAATTGTAATTGCCTTGCTATTGCAATTTTCTGAACCAGATAACTTCTGAGGAGGCACATAAGAGGGTTTTAAATTTAAATGATAAAATAAATCACACGTTCCTGGTAAACAGCAGTTATGCCATGCATCTTGCACTTTCAGAATTTCAGTTTCCAGTGACTGCGACTTGAGGCACCTGACTCAGGCTGGGGGCAGTATCTGTGCAGGAACGTGATTCTGCCTGCTGTGCAAGGAGCGGCTGGTGCCCGTGCCATGTGTATCCTCAACAGAGATTAGTGATGCCAGTGAAGTCTTTTTATGTTCTCACTCGAGGGAGCTGTTAACTTTGGTGGGAACAAGACCAATTTATAAGTTGCTAGCATTCTGCGGAAATCCACTTTTACTGGCACATACCTTTTATTTATTCCAGTGATATTTCTGTAACCCATGATGGATGGCCCCTCTAGAAGCCCTTTGCCACTGCCCAGCTATCCTGCCCTTAATGTATTAGGGATATGAAAGAAAAGCAAGAGGGACTCCATGCCCCAAAAGACCTCAGTCTAGCAGAAGAGGAAACAGATAAAGTACACAAATCAGTTATTAGACAACCAGAGTATATCATTGTGTTTAAGTGATATTTTTAGAGAAATGAACTGTTTCATAAATTAGAGTTCAGTAAGACTACAATCCTTGCAAGCCAAACCCATCCTGTCATCATGCTTTATAAGTAAAGTTGTATTAGAATACAACTATGCTCATTCATGTACATATTGCATATTGTCTCTGGCTGGTCTTGCACTATAATGGCAGAGTTGAATAGTTACAAGAGACTGAAGGGCCCACAAAACCAAAATGTTTACTATCTGGCTCTTTACAGAATAAGTTTGTTGACACCTGCAATAAAATGTGTATGAACCTGTTTCAAAAGGATGAGTTCAACTACTATTGGCATTTAAAGTGTTGACCCAAGGGGCACCTGGGTGGCTCAGTCGGTTAAGTGTTTGACTTCAGTTCAGGTCATGATCTCTTGGTTCATGAGTTCAAGCCCCACATTGGGCTCTCAGCTGACAGCTCAGAGCCTGGAGCCTGCTTTGGATTCTGTGTCTCCCTCTCTCTCTCTGCCTCTCCCCAATTCACGCTCTCTCTCTCAAAAATAAATAAATATTAATTTTTTTTTTTAATTTAAAGCATTCACTCAAGACTTGTTTGTAGTATTTTCACAATTTCTGTGCTAAGTAGCCAGGCCCAGAAACAAAATGAAATATGACCATCATTGCACTCATGGTAATAGAAAACCATAAAACATTTAATGAGTGCTTAGAATACAGCGTAGGTATTCTGAATTTAGTGAAGAAATGTTCTTTTTTTATTTTCTTATCAATGTCACAAATCTGTCACCCTTTTAAGAAAAAAAAAGTAAAAGAAATCAAGTGTTCTCTCTCCCTTCATGAACAGTCTATCCCTGCATTAGGACTTTAGAGCCTTACATCTACATTTTAAAAATCTATATCAGAGGCACCTGAGTGTCTTGGTTGGTTGAGCATCTGACTTTGGCTCCTCAGGTCATGATCTCATAGTTCGTGAGTTTGAGCCCTGCATTGGGCTGTTGTCAGTGCAGAGCCCGCTTGGGATTCTCTATCCCCCCACCCCTCTCTCCCTCTCTCTCTCTCTTTCTCTCTCTCTCTCTCAAAAATAAATAAAACATTTAAAAATAAAAATAATAAAACTCAAGAAATCTAAATCATTTTTTTTAAGTTTATTTATTTATTTTGTGTGAGAGAGAAAGAGAACGAAGGAACGGCAGAAAGAGAAGGAAAGAGAGAATCCCATGCAGGTTCCACAGTGCAGAGACTGAAGCAGGGCTTGAATTCACAAACCATGAGATCATGACCTGAGCCAAAATCAAGAGCTGGACACTTAACTGAGCCTCCCAGGCACCCCTAAATCATTTATAGTTTAATAAATTCTTCATCAGAATATCTCATTTTGATTCATAAAGAAAAGCCTTGGATTAAATGAATATTTTTTCATGGAATATTTCCAACACATATAATTAGGACACACCCCATGATTCACCCACACCTTTATTTTGCTACTGTTTTTATCAGAACTTTGCATTCTCAGGATTGATTGAACAACAACTAAGCTAAGTGACTTACCAGCTGTCAATTTCCACTTCCTATCTGCAAAATCCTTTATCTCATTTGTAGGGCTGCACCAAGAATAAATGAGATAAAACTTGAAAAATGCTTTGCACTGTGGTAGGCATGTGAAAAATGTTAGTGTCCTTCCCTTTTTTGATATATTTTGTAATATTTGAACATTTTTCTGTCATATTTAATGTTAATGTTCCTATCACCTTAAACTTAGGAAAAGGGCCACCTGAGTGAGCCAGATGCTGATTACTGTGGTTCAGCTTGTTTAATGTCTCTTAAAGCATTCATCCCAGTCAGTTAACCATCAAGTGACTTAAACCTAGGGATGCCCTACTCCAGAGGACCGATAATGCAATAGTATCCTTCAATGGAAGGCAGCCAGGACTGTCCTTTATTGTTTCCTTCTGTCATTTAAATCACCTGTAACTGTTGGAATAGGAGTACTAACATCCTGGAGCCAGCAGATTCTGAGACTCTGTCTTTAAGAGAGAATGCAATGGCCTATCATAAAGCCTCAATTTCTGCCATCAATAATATTTTGATCTTACTATTTTTCTAGGATTTCTTATGAATCTGCATGGGAAATATTCAGTATTTTTAATTAAAAAAAAAAAAGATAGAAAGAAAGCAATCCCTTCTGAGATTTGTAGCTCTCTCAGTCTTGCTTTATTCAACATTCACATGCCTTTGTTTTCCACATAATCACTTCAATCCCCTAGCTCACAAGCTTTCCAAGCCTCCCCACTGAGTACAGAATAAAATACCAGTCTCCTGGTAACAAGACTTAAATTTAAAACCAGACTGGCCTGTTCACCTATTTTCTCTTGAATACCCGGTCTTGTGTTTTACTCCTTTGTTCATTTCCTCAGTGCTGAGAATAATGCCTGACACATAGTAGGTACTCAGTAAATATCTGTTCATTTAACTAGTAACCGAAGTATAAACAGACCCTCTTCAGCAAACCACCCACCAAAGATAACAGTGGTAAGACTGACAAAGACCTCATCCCAGCAAAGCATATATATTGATGGTCAAGATGGATAGTTGACAGATACATAACATCAAACAGGGATATGGACTGACAAAAAAATAAAAAGAAGGAAAGGAAATGAATGAGTGGAAGGAATGGAGGAAAGGTTGGGTAGACGGCTCTCCTCCCCAGGGAAGTTAAAGAAGGCCTCTGTGAGTAAAAACATAGATTTCATGAGGAAGTATGCTAGGTCTTGTGCTAGGTGCTGAGAACATAAAGGCTAGTGGAGCATACTCCTAGCTCACAACAGGAGCATGCTACCTGTTAGGTGACAATGATTGCATTCTAGGGTGTGGAAAGGTAACACAACCTGTGGACAAAAGCCATTCTAACACCTTTTATGGTTGCCTTGCTGTGCTTCTGTGTTCCTTATGGTAATCTCATCCAGAGCTGTGTCTTGTTCATCTTGGTTTGCCCCGAGTGCTTACAGTCCCCATGTGTTCTAGGCCCAGCAGGCTTTTGAATTCAGCCCCTGCATCCTGAAGAGAGCTGTCCAGGCACTTAAGCTGGAGCTGTGGGAGGAGCCGCCTGGAGGTACTGTCTCCGGGTTCTCAGCAGAGCGAGCTGACTGCTCTCCCCCTGTGAATTACTGTACAACCCAGAAGCCGTGTGGCAGCACATGGGATCAGTGAGAGCTGCCAGAGCAGTGCGGCCAGGCGGGGCCACTGGGGCGCCTGTGAAGTCATCCTCTTCTTTTCTGTTTAAAAGTCTTACTGTGATCAGAGTGGAGAGGAGTGGGCAGAACTGGAGAGACTCATTCTTTTCTTTCCATGAATATCAAAAACATACCCCAACGCCACACGGGACATCTTGGTTGACAAAAGCTTGCCTCCGTTTTCCTCCCAGGAAAAGAAGGAATTTTTAAGTGGAAACTTTAAATTCCGGAGTGTTCAGAAACTCGCTCTCAGAGGCACATTCGAGACTTTGCTCTCTGGGATAATCGGCTGCTTTAATAAGGGAGTTGGTGTTTGGTGAGGCAAAAAGAAAGAGAGCAAGTGAGAAAGGGCAAGTTAGTAATTTGTGCTCAGGTAAGAACATGGCATCATAGACTGTTCGTACACACAGGACAAATACCTATTTTAAATACCTAATCTTATTTGTATGTAATTTACACATGAGACACTATTGTCTTGTTTACACACAGTATCTTACCTAACTGTAAGACTACTCTGCACGGGTCTAGATTTTATGTTAGATGATGTAATCATCTAGGTGTTGTGGTCATGGCCCAGTGCAGCTAACCAGGATCGCAGACCAGAATTAATGTGCTTCTGTAGAATCCTTCCTCCACCTCCCTGACACTGCTCTTCCTCACTCCATATCCATTCTGTTTTCCCTCCCAAATTGCTACCCTGAGAGCTACAAGGCATCTATTTCCATTAGGCAAAGCAGTTTCTCCCCCTGCAGCTTCTGCTCCCAAACTCACATAGCCAAACACAACATGGCAAATAGCAGACTTAAGGGTAAAATTAAAAAAAAAAACTTGTGTTTTGTTTTATTCTGTTCTCTGAATCTATGTAAACATATGATATTGTTTTAATAGAATTGCTGTTAACATGGAGAGAAACAATGTCTTCTGTTGGGTCAGGTGAACTTACTTGTTCTTATCAGCTGTGGCCAGTGACAAGCTCATATGTAAGCTTATTGACAATTTATGCAGAAGCCACCTAGGAATTGCTTGGGTTATAGGCACTTAATAGATATTTATTCAGTGAATGGCTAAATATGAATGCATACATGCATAATTGGATGCATAAATTTGAAGTGTAAAGGTGAGGAACTCTTTGAAAAAGTAAATAACATAGGAAGGTAATCTGTGTGTTTTTAGAGATCTGTGTATGAGGAAAATTATTCTAATTCATTTGATAAGACACATGTCTTAAGATGCTTTCCCAGTAATGTTGATGTTTTTGTGTTATTCAAATACGTCTCTCCCATTAAGTTTTCATAACTAATAGCACTGATGTGCAAGACAGGCAGGTGACCGCTATCATCATGTATAACCTTGGCTTCACTAGAACCAAGTTAGCAAATCAACCAGATATACTTATCATAAATGGATATATCCCTGTAAGACATAAATATGTGATATCTGTATATGTAAATCACATGCATATTTAAATTCTAGGAAACTTAGACTCTGTGACTATTTTCCCACCCATTCTCAAATTCCATCATGCTAATACTGCTACACTTTTACTAGTTTCTTAAAAAGTAGGACATTAAGCATTAGCTAACTCATTAGCCTAAAATGCTTTTGGCTTTTATCAGTGCTGGAGCAGAGCACACAGAGATATCGGTGGATAGGGACTGAGAGCAGTCACTGGCAGTAGGGTTGACCCCCATGTAAGACAACTGGCAATCCTATTCACAGTACCACAGGTATTATGGCATATTCAGTTCTGATCTAGGCAAATTTTCTGTTTGTTTGTTTTTTAATTGTTAGAGAAAATGTCTGACTGATATGGTGGAAAAAAGTATGACAGAGAGTATTGCTGGATCAAAGAACTAGGCAGGTCACAAAGCTATGATTTTAGGATGATTTGATAAAGCTATAGCAGGAACTCATAAGATAGCTTGGAATTAAAGAACAAGACCAAGTGTTGAGTAGGAGGAAGGAGGTAAAAGACACTAGGGCTCTTGGCTCTTGCCCTCTTCAAACTGTCTGGGTCTTTATATACACATTTGGCAGAAATGCCACTATCCGATCAATGTGAGTGTGCCTTGAGAAAAAGAATAGACTAATTAGTATACCTGGTATGGTAATGGTAATGGAGATGGAGCTATTAATGTATTTCCAGGCTCATTCTCATTGGCTCAGAATTACTACTTACAGTTGGTCATGATGCGACAGGCAAGGAATGACACACAATGGTTCATAACCATTATAGAGTGATTTAGGCTCCTGAACACATTTATGGAATTCTGTATATCAGGACTTGTACCTATGTTTAATGAAAGTTTGAAAATGGAAAACATATGGTCATAAGTGCTAGGGTATAAGATGAGTCATTTTTACTATTACCACTTCATGGATGTATTAAACAATTTCATTGTCTTATGTTCAGAAAGCTATAGAAGTGTTTCTCAAAATACAAAATGGAAAAAAATTATCTGCTCTTTGTCATGTTAATTTTATAAAAGTTGGAAAATTAAAAACGATATAAAGAAGATTTAAAAATACATGTATAGCACTGCAAAGGAAACAATCAACAAAACTAAAAGGCAACTGATGGAATGGGAAAAGATATTTGCAAATGGTATATTGGACAAAGGGCTAGTATCCAAAATCTATAAAGAACTCACCAAACTCCACACCCAAAAAACAAATAATCCAGTGAAGAAATGGGCAGAAAATATGAATAGACACTTCTCTAAAGAAGACATCCAGATGGCCAACAGGCACATGAAAAGATGCTCAATGTCACTCATCATCAGGGAAATACAAATCAAAACCACACTCAGATATCACCTCACGCTGGTCAGAGTGGCCAAAATGAACAAATCAGGAGACTATAGATGCTGGAGAGGATGTGGAGAAACGGGAACCCTCTTGCACTGTTGGTGGGAATGCAAACTGGTGCAGCCACTCCGGAAACCAGTGTGGAGGTCCCTCAAAAAATTAAAAATAGATCTACCCTATGACCCAGCAATAGCACTGCTAAGAATTTACCCAAGGGATACAGGAGTGCTGATGCATAGGGACACTTGTACCCCAATGTTTATAGCAGCAGTTTCAACAATAGCCAAATTATGGAAAGAGCCTAAATGTCCATCAACTGATGAATGGATAAAGAAATTGTGGTTTATATACACAATGGAATACTACTTGACAATGAGAAAGAATGCAATATGGCCCTTTGTAGCAACATGGATGGAACTGGAGAGTGTATGCTAAGTGAAATAAGTCGTACAGAGAAAGACAGATACCATATGTTTTCACTCTTATGTGGATCTTGAGAAACTTAACAGAAGACCATGGGGGAGGGGAAGGAAAAACAAAAAAGAGAGGGAGGGAGCCAAAGCGTAAGAGACTGTTAAAAACTGAGAGCAAACTGAGGGTTGATGGGGGGTGGGAGGGAGAGGAGGGTGGGTGATGGGCATTGAGGAGGGCACCTGTTGGGATGAGCACTGGGTGTTGTATGGAAACCAATTTGACAGTAAATTTCATATTAAGAAAATAAAAATAAAAATAATGTATAATCCTATCACTCTGAAACAACCAGTATTGCATTTTGGTATACTGCCCTAATATTTCCTTTGTGTATTATATAGTGGCTACATATTGTTCAGCATTTTTTTCTAATCTATTTTTTTACTAGACATGATAGCAAGCATCGTCTAGTATTGTTAAAAAATATCTGCAAAATCTTATTACTTTTATTGGCTATAAAAATATGTCTTCATATAGATAGAGCCTCATCTTACTCAACCATTTCTACAATGTCAGGCATTTAGATGGTTTTCAGGTTGTCATTATTATTATAAATTAATGATGGACATGCTTGGATATATATAATTTTCTAAAGCACTGATTATATCCTTTTTTTTAATATTTTATTTATTTTTGAGAGAGAAAGAGCATGAGCAGGGGAAGGGCAGAGAGAGAGAGAGAGAGGGAGACACAGAATCTGAAACAGGCTCCAGGCTCCGAGCTATCAGCACAGAGCCCGACATGGGGCTTGAACCCACAAATGGTGAGATCATGACCTGAGCCGAAGTCTGCCGCTTAACCAACTGAGCCACCCAGGCGCCCCAGCACTAATTATATCCTCTTTTTTAAAGGTTCCGGTATTTTTCCCCAATCTTCTTTTTTTTAATGTGTATTTATTTTTGAGAGAGAGCATGAGTGAGCGGAGGAGGGACAGAGAAAGAGGAGGACAGAGGATCCCAAGCAGGCTCTGCACTGATAGCAGTGAGCCTGATGTGGGGCTTGAACCCACAAACCCTGAGATCATGACCTGAGCTGATGTCAGACGCTTAACTGACTGAGCCACCCAGGCACTCCAGTACTGATTATATCCTTAAGGCTTGTTCCTAGATTCAGAATTATTTGTATTCAAAAAAGATGAAGATTTTCTAAGGTTCTTAGCATACATTGAGAAATTGCTTTCTGAAAATGTTGTATAGTGGTATAAAAAAGTACTCATCTCTTTGTACTATTACCACAATTTAACATGATTATAATTTTGTATTATTTACTAATTAGATGGGAGAAACTTTAATGTTGTTATTGTTTTTATTTTTATTTTTTGATTATTAGTGCAGCTGAGCACTTTACATTTTTTAAGCACTTGGATATCATTTTATGTCACCTTTCTGTTTATTGACTTGACTCATCAATCAATCGTTAGAAAAATGGCTTACGAGGAGAGAAAAAGCACATACAGCTGATTCTTAACTATTCATGGTACTTATGTTCTGTAAGTTTGCAGTGAACCCAAAATTACTAAATACTGAACCACTGCTCCTAGGAGGAATATAGGGTCAGGTTTCTGGGAGCTTCTGGTCATAATGTTTTCACCCACTGATCAATACATACCTTGTTTAGTGTATTTCTTTCTTGAAGGCACCTTATTTAATATATATTGCTGATTGATTAGCGTTTTTTACTCATGCCAAAAGCGCTGTGACTCATGCTTGAACAAACTTATCTAACATAACACATCTGTTTTCTCAGTAAGACACATCACAGCCTTCCCACACTTGAGAACACTAGGCAGCAAGCACTACACTTTGGGTCCATTTTAAAACAGCAAAATGACCAATAAAAGCCCAAAAGTGCAAATAATGTGACAGTAAACATACTGCATAAAGGATGCTTTTTATGCCAGGAGAGCTAAAACAAGAAGGCAGGTAGTCACTTTGTTTGGCCTCAGCTGGGAATGTGAGGCTAAATTTTTCACTGTTCTGGGCATGTCCGTGAATGACCAGGAAAGTGCTGCGAATATTGATCTGGGGGTTATTTAACAAATCAGTTTTAGCAGGTAGGCAAATGTACAAATATGGAGTCCATGAACAGTGAGGATTGCCTGTTATCTTTAGATCTTAGTAGTCTGGCCACAAGTAAATGGTGACAAACATGGGTGAGTAAAGAAATGAATGAATGGACTGATAAATATAAATCAATTCACTGTAAAGGGAACAAGTAAAAGGAAGTGTCCTTTAAATCCTATAATTTTGAAATAAGGCAGGAATTGCTATACCCACAGCAAGGAAAGTGCAAAACGGAGACTGGGAAAGTCAACATGCTGACAACTGAGGAGAAATAGCCCACGGGGAAATGGAAAGGGCAGGAACATGAAAGCAGGTGAAGGCAGACTGAGACGAATGTGAGTCTCACCAGGTTGTGACCTTGGTGAGAACCACTCCCAGCCTCCATTTTCTTCTCCACAAAATCAATATTAACATATCCTCCTCAGGCTAACTGTCTCTTAGGGGTACATGTTATCCCTTATTCACAGTTATAACCCTAGGATTTTCAAAAAGTCCCTATATGTGTATGTCAATTATCTATCAGATATATATGTTGGATACTCAATACCCAAAATGCACCAAAAATGAATGCAAGGACACCCCCCAAAAAAGTTGTTAAAGTCCAGAATGTTGTACATTTATTTATTTATTAAAAATTTTTTTTAATGTTTTTATTTATTTTTGAGACAGAGACAGAGCATGAGCAGGGGAGGGACAGAGAGAGAGGGAGACACAGAATCCAAAGCTCTGAGCTGTCAGCACAGAGTCTGACACGGGGCTCGAACTCACGGAGTGTGAGATCATGACCTGAGCCAAAGTTGGATGCTTAACCAACTGAGCCACCCAGGCACCCCAGAATGTTGTACATTTAAAGTACAGAATAAAACATTTTTATTGTAAAGCCTCTTATTGTAAAGCCTTTCATGTGGGACTAGTCTCTGCCAATAAATAGTTTACACATATTGATCGTTCTGTTTCAGACACTCTACTGCTTTATATAAATGATTTATGTGAATTCAAATTATGTGAATGATTTATTGATTTCTTTATTTTTAATTAACACTTATAGAGTACTATGCACCAAGCATTGTTTAACACTTTATAAATATTAATTTATAATTCTTGTAACAACACTGTGTAGTAGGTATTATTACTAAAACCATTTAAAAACTTTTTTTAACGTTTATTTATTTTTGAGACAGAGAGAGACAGAGCATGAACGGGGGAGGGGCAGAGAGAGAAGGAGACACAGAACCGGAAGCAGGCTCCAGGCTCTGAGCCATCAGCCCAGAGCCCGACGCGGGGCTCGAACTCACGGTCCGTGAGATCATGGCCTGAGCTGAAGTCGGACGCTTAACCGACTGAGCCACCCAGGCGCCCCCTAAAACCATTTTATAACATGAGGCATAGAAAGAGTAAATAACTTGTCCAAGGTCACACAACAAGTAAATGGCAGACCCAGGTTTGAACTAAATGCTTTGGCAGCAAAGTTCATGTTTATAAACTCAACTTCTTCACAATAGTCCTAGGAGATTCCAGACAAGGAGACAGGGGTTAAGCAACTGACCTAAAGTGGCAGTGAACCTACTGGTGTGTCTGATTCCAAAGCCTGTGTCTTTAGGATTTATGGCTCCAGGTCACTAGCACTCTGGTAATAAAACGACAGACGCTCACAATGGTTTACTGCTTATGCTGCTTCCAACTGCTTCTAAGGCATGGGCGACTTGCTTTCTCTTTTCCTGTTCTCTTAATAATGCAGCTAGATTTTCATTGCTATAATTCTAGATTTTTGTCTGGGTTCTGGGAGCAGGTGTTCATGAGATACAAGAAATAAGAGTATTATTAGTCCATTCTAGAACTAAGAAAGGGAGGCAGTATATCGTCAAGATTAACAACTTGAGCTATGTATGGACTGACACCGTCTGCATTCAAATCAGGCTGCTCTGCTACCAGCTGTGGAGTTTTGGGAGCTGACTTCACCTCTCTGGACCTCAGTTTCATTTATAAAGTTGGTACAGTTCTACCCATTCAAACTGTGATTGCATTCATTTGAGGATTCAGTGAATTATTACTTACAAAGGAATGAGAAAAATGTTTGGCACATGACAAACATACAAATAAAATTTCACAGATAGATGCAATACTTTAAAAGTATCCACGTTTGTCTCTTAGTTTCACCTCTTGTGCATTAGTAGTTTTCCAAACTTTTGTGGTCACACAGTTCTATCAGTTCAATTGGCGTGTATACCAACATCCTTATTTTATGTATACATTATGAAAATTACATTGCTATAGTAATGAATTTCATGCAGTTTTAAACTAGACCGCAGATTCCCCAAGTCCTCTTTTATCTTTTCCCAGTACCCCTGAGCTGCCCTGGGGCACCCCTGGATTGCTGCACCTCCCCTCCCCAAAGAATTCTTTGTTCAAAGCCACCTACGGCCTCCTCCGGTCATTCTCAATTCCAGTGACTTACTAAAGAAAAAAGGGTAGCTGTTGAGGAAATTAATTATATCCATTACCATCTGGGAATAATAGTAGTTCCTTAACTCTCCCAAGATTATTCACACACTCAAAAAACATCCTGTGTTATCCTTACTGAATCCTTCATCAAAGGCCGAAGTCTGGGGGCCAAGGCAGGGTCTGACTTCAATTGATTCTACTTCTCACTTTTTCCAACTCGAAACTCCAGGTGCCCCTTTGGTGAGTGCACTGGTCTCTGACGGGGTCAGTGATGACTATTTTGCTGGTGTTAGTCACTTAAATATTGGACTCAGAGGCAATGAAGACCGTATGTACGTGAGAACAAGGTCCGAGGAACTGGTTAGTGGAGAATGCTAAGGACCAAGTTTTGGAATTTGAGTTTGCTCCAGATGAAAAAACAAATAAATCATTGAGAAGTAATGCCCTGTAAAGGTAGAAGAGGTTGAATCCTGCCTTTATAAAATGCAGTATGCTCATGATTCTGTTCATTTATTTTTCTTCCATCCCAAGAAATACAAACTCCTAAAATGTAGAGGGAGAAGAAACCTCTTTATTTTTTCCTTCTTTATATAGTCCAAACCCAAGATTACATTTGACTTTGGAAAAAAAAAATACTTCTTGTAACAAATAGCCCATGTGTCACAAAAGTAGCAAAGAAAAGGACAACATAAATCCTTTGGGACTGCTATGCATCCAGGAGATAGCTAAGAATGTATATATTTCCCTACAAGCCACATAGGTGTGATAGTAACGTTGTAGCTGATACCACTCCTGGAAGCTGCCAGAATCCTTCTAAAGATCTTTGGACTGATTCTCTCCTTTGGCAAGAGGTTTGCAAAGGGAAGTATCTGTGAGCTATGAAGAGATCTAGAGGGAAAATGCTATACTTCATAAGAATCGAAATACCTCATTTACCATTCTTTAGGAAACTCTTTAGTTCATAGACACTTTGCAGGGAAGATTGTTTCTTGATGTGTTATCCATATGCTTTCCCATACTAAGTGATAGTTACAATATACATGCCTGTGAAATGATCATCTCACAAGAATTACAGTGTTTAATAAGAGTAGAAGCCTATCAATAAGTCCCACTCATTCATTAAACAGCTTGGTGTTGAATATCTACTGTATGCCAGACCCTGTTCCAGGTGTTTGAGATATATGAATAAGCAAAATAAATGCAAATTCTGTTCAGAGACACTCCTCCATAGGATTTTGCATTCCTACTTGCCTTTCTGAGGATGCCAAGAATGCACTGCTCTTTACATGGGCTATTTCTCAATGTTTGTAGGAAGCAACCTTGAGGGGTGGGGTTATGTCTCCTCCTGGGACAAAGAACAAGATTGCTTACTGAATGCTAAAAACCAGTGGGTTCCCAAGCTCAGTAGGCCTTTGGTACAATGCAGACCTACTATGTGTGGCATTTCTGTGATCCTTGTGTATTGCTCCTGGGGACAATTTGGGGGACACAGAACACCAACAGAAACATGATGCTTATGTTGTTTGTTGTGCTGTGAACAGTAAAGTGTATTTCAGACCCAATAGTCTCGTGTCTTTTGTCCCCCATCTGTGAAACATCAACAGGATAACTCTTTAGCTTTCGGGTAAAATCAGTCCCACACGTGAAAAATCTATACCCTCATTCCACTTCTGTTCTAGCGTGCCTGGCTTCAGTTCTGTCTTGCTCTTACATTTTAATAAAATTTTAGAATTCTTCTTGCTTATTTCTGCTCCTTGTCTCAGGAAGCCATCAACTGGGCCTTTTTTAGCTTTTGTCTCATCACCACTACCACCAAAAAGAGAAAAATTATCTGTCTTACAACATGCCAATATATTATAAAATTTCATAGGAATTTAATAAATCTTGAGCAACATGACTTTATTTTTATAGGACAGTCACTGCTCTAAGGCAAAGATGACAATTTAAATACTAAGAGATAGAATCATTTTGTAGATCTGTCACTGATGGACTGCTAAAGGCAGGAATTTCAGTCACATTTTTGCTGGAGGTCAATACTAATTAGTATTTTATCAGCAGGATTTCTCTTTCAAAATCATTTTATAATATTCAGGTAACTCTTCCCCCTACCAGCTACTTGCTTTTTAGAATTGGACTTACAAGCTCATTCTTGATGGATTGTTTAGAAGTTTATTATGATGCCAGGGTTGGTTTGTTAGGTTAGATCTTCTGATATGTAAAATATAGCATATTTCAAATGGTTTCTAATACAAAAGTTATGTGTACCCTCAAGTTATAAGGGCAATGTGTCCTCTTTGCAATACATAAATTTGTTCACTGAAAAGTACCCTGAGAAAATAAAGTGACTAGCAGGAAGGGAGGGAGGGAGGGAGGGAGGGAGGGAGGAAGGGAGGAAGAGAGGGAGGAATATGTATTGACCCTGAAGCTTCAGGGGAAAGCTGTTAAATGTCATCTTACCATTTAAAATTAAGGAAAATATATTTAAGAAATGTAAATATTTACTTAGCCCAGAGTTCAGTTATTCATCCATCTAATTTGTTAAACAAACACTTATCAACTAAGTCCTAGGTCTAGGTGCCCAGCTGTGTGTTGTGTACTGAGAGTTCCCCAGGGAGTAAGATATGATCCTTGTATCCTAGATGCTAAGCTGGTAATGAAGTAGAAACCCACACTCATGGTATCACCAAGGCAGGGATGACCTGGAGATGTGTAGACAGAGCACTCACCTCCTCAACCTCATTCTAGAGGGTCTATGAAAGGCTATCTGGAGTAGACATTTTTATTTTTCTATTAGATATTGGGTAGTAATTCTATGTCAGACATTGTGCAGAATTCATAGTTTTAAAAAAAATGTTAAAACAATAAGGGCAATATTTAAAAAAGCATATTCTCAATCAAAAAATATGTACATTTATAGGGGTGCCTGGGTGGCTCAGTTGATTAAGTGTCCGACTTTTGGTTTTGGCTCAGGTTGTGATCTCCTGGTTTTGTGGTTTCAAGCCCCACGTCAGACTCTGCACTGACGGTATAGAGCCTGCTTGGGATTCTCGGTCTCCCTCTCTCTCTGCCCCTCCCCAACTCATGCTGTCTCTGTCTCAAAAAAAAATAAATGAACTTTAAAATTATTTTTAAAGGTACATTTATGGAAAAAAAATCATAGTTAAAAGTTTTTTGGGTTTTTTTGTTTTGTTTTGCTTTGTTTTTTGATATTTACCATCTCAAATCACTCACTGACTTCCAAGAAACAGAAGGCACCTCAGTAACCCCAGCTGCCTCCTCCCACTGCCTTCCCAACCTCATCTTTCATCCCAATTCTAAAGTCCTACATCTCTTTTTTAAACTTAGATTTCTGACATATGGAGCCAGTAATACAGCACTGATGAATTTCTTCCTTTTATGTTTCTCAATGATTTGGATTTCTATTTGAGATAAATATAGTAAAGGCTTTTTAGAGTAACATATTTTTTTTTTAATGCTTCCAGATTTTATCCTTCCTGGCAGAGGTCAAAGTTCAGTGTATAATCTTTGATCCAGTGTTGCTCTCCAGAATGACTGGATCTTAGAAAAGTTTTGTTGCTCTTATTTTTGACGGCTTTGTTTTGTTTTTTGTTATTGTTAAGTGATGTTCTGACCTGGATTACCATCATATATTAGGCTTTATAGGACTATATTATTTGACCAGATGAAATACTGTGTGGGAAAGTCCCTGAGCAGGTGGAAAGTGCCGTTTAATTCTTCCAACAGGAGAGGCTCATGGTCGTTTTGAAAAAACGTAAAGAGCAGAGAAACAGGTTAGCAGAGCTAAAGAACAGCAAATGTCTCCTCTGTCATTGTGTGAGAATTTTAATCAAATGGCCTGCCTCATGCAGCTTTATTTTGCATTGAGATATTCCATGTCCCCAAAATATTTCTCCGATGGTGGTAATGAATTGCATTGCCCTCTCCGTTGTAAAAGTACGGGTATTCTGCAGAGCCATATGGTTCCCATTTATTTTAATGTGTCTTTGACATCAGGAGAATTGCTGAGACAGCAGAGGAAAGTGCTTACATCTTGGACTGCAGCCAGAACTACGATTATTTATGTGTAGTAACGAGTACCTTTTTTTCCCAATAAGAAACAGTTTGGTCTTAAGATGGTATCCATGTTGAGATTTTAATGAAATGGGAGTGTAAATTTATATATTTTGGAAATGACTGTTACTTTAGTAGTAGTGAAATGTGTTTCTTAAGCATGAAGTTTTAGGGTTTAATTGCACGTATGAGAAATTAAGGAAACAAGCTGGGAAGTAGGCAGTCCTTATTTTCTCACTGATAATAAAGGAACATGCTTTTTATTTGGTTTAACAGCATCACCAAGATAGTACCCTGCATATGTAATGTTTTCCATCTGTGATTCTTAAGGCTTTTTACAAAGGTAATTATTCCTGGTAATATTCCTATGAGGGAGATAACATAATTCTGAAAATATTAATGGAACTGAGACACTCATGGATGTAATATGTACAATGGATTTTAGCAATTATTAGAATACATATTTTTAATTGATTACTTTATTTAAATTTTTTTTTCTTTTTTTTTTTTTACATTTAAGTATATCTCTGAACTTTCCTTTTTTGTTGTTGTTGTTGTTTATGAAATTTATTGACAAATTGGTTTCCATACAACACCCAGTGCTCATCCCAAAAGGTGCCCTCCTCAATACCCATCACCCACCCTCTCCTCCCTCCCACCCCCCATCAACCCTCAGTTTGTTCTCAGTTTTTAACAGTCTCTTATGCTTTGGCTCTCTCCCATTCTAACCTCTTTTTTTTTTTTTCCTTCCCCTCCCCCATGGGTTCCTGTTAAGTTTCTCAGGATCCACATAAGAGTGAAACCATATGGTATCTGTCTTTCTCTGTATGGCTTATTTCACTTAGCATCACACTCTCCAGTTCCATCCACGTTGCTACAAAAGGCCATATTTCATTTTTTCTCATTGCCATGTAATATTCCATTGTGTATATAAACCACAATTTCTTTATCCATTCATCAGTTGATGGACATTTAGGCTCTTTCCATAATTTGGCTATTGTTGAGAGTGCTGCTATGAACATTGGGGTACAAGTGGCCCTATGCATCAGTACTCCTGTATCCCTTGGATAAATTCCTAGCAGTGCTATTGCTGGGTCATAGGGTAGGTCTATTTTTAATTTTCTGAGGAACCTCCACACTGCTTTCCAGAGCGGCTGCAAATTTTTTTTTTCTTAAATATTATTTTCCAGGTCCAGGGACAGGATAATAATGTTTTCTGTAATTCATTAGTAACATAATATGCTTACAATAAAGAAATACTCTTTAAAAAGAAGACAAATAAATACCTGAGTAACAATATATGTTCCACATTCTCCATGTGTGAATGTTAACATTGACTCTGTAGAAATCTTCAAGATTCCTTGGAAAATTTTAATATTATCTAAAGAAAAGTACATAGGATGAAAAGAGAAAAGAATTAATTTGATGAAAATTCTATAAAAAATTGTTCTTACCAGTAATGTCAGATGACTAAATGAGTTTCTGGACCAGGGGGAAAAATATTCCCAATTTCCAATCTGCTTTGGGCAAAACTGAGCAGAATACAGGGCCTAGATTTAGCAAACACTTTCATATCCCATTGTGTTTCACATATGTTACGCATGGATTTGAATTTATAAATTTTATTTAAGTGATGTACTCCATAACAACAAAGTTGAACCAGAAGAAAAACTGTTTGTCCAACAGAGAATTGAAGCAACAAAATTCATGATATGAGTTACTGTAAATTTGAGGGATTAACTTGATGAAAAAGGAAAATTAGAATGAAAATCAGTCTATCACTCAGTGGTATTTTTTGTAATTTAATTTTATTTCTTTTAATTTACATCCAAATTAGCATATAGTGCAGCAATGATTTCAGGAGTAGATTCCTTAGTGCCCCTTACCCATTTAGCCCATCCCCCTCCCACAACCCCTCCATTAACCCTGTTTGTTCTCCATATTTATGAGTCTCGTATGCTTTGTCCCCCTCCCTGTTTTTATATTATTTTCGTTTCCCTTCCCTTATGTTCATCTGTTTTGTCTCTTAAAGTCCTCATATGAGTAAAGTCATATGATATTCGTCTTTCTCTGACCGACTAATTTCACTTAGCACAATACCCTCCAGTTCCACCGACGTAGTTGCAAATGGCAAGATTTCATTCTTTTTGATTGTGTGTGTGTGTGTGTGTGTATATACACACATACATACCACATGTATGTATGTGGTATATATACATACCACATCTTCTTTATCCACTGATCCATTGACGGACATTTGGGCTCTTTCCATACTTTGGCTATTGTTGATAGTGCTGCTATAAACAGGGGGGTGCATATGTCCCTTCGAAACAGCACACCTGTGGATATCCCATGGATAAATGCCAAGTAGTGCAATTCCTGGGTCATAGGGTAGTTCTATTTTTCGTTTTTTGAGGAACCTCCATACTGTTTTCCAGAGTGGCTGCACCAGCTTGCATTCCCAAGTAAGTGGTATTATTTAATCTCTAGTTTAATCTAAATATGTTCTAATTTGGCAACTCACCATCCCCCATATCAGTCGCGCTTTCTGTTGATGGCTGGGGCACTCTGCAGTCATAACACATTTGCAGTACAATGTCAAATTAATGCAAGGGGGGCGTTAAGTCAACTATATATTAAGACTATATGTAAAAGAGGGGCACCTGGGTGGCTCAGTCGGTTAAGCCTCTGACTTCAGCTAGGTCATGGTCTCCCAGTTTGTGGGTTCAAGCCCCACATTGGGCTCTGTGCTGACAGGTTGGAGCCTGCTTCAGCTTTTGTGTGTGTCTCTCTCTCTACCCTCCTCTGCTTGTTCTCTCTCTTTCTCTCTCTCTCTCTCAAAAATAAATAGAACATAAAAAAAGATTATGTATAAAAGAGAACATGATTTCTTTTTAAAATTTTTGACCCTTCAATTTTTCAATTTCAATTTTATAACTTTAAAATATAGTATTTATTCCTTATATCCAACATATATTAGAACAAATGATTTCTTCCTTTTTTTTATTCAGAAGAATTAGGGGGAAAGCATAGGGGATATCTTTAATAAAATGGAAATGTGTGCATAAAAAATAGCTAGTTCTGAAAAATGATCACTCTTTGTTAGTTAATCATTTTAATTATCAATGACATCAAAGCTGGGAGGTCAAAGTTTATACCCAGACACAGTTTTCATATGTGGCATCCTAAATTCACATCAGAATCTTGGGTGGTAAATCTTACATTTTTTCTATGCTGAGAATTGCAAATGGATGATTATGCTGTTAAAGCACCTCTGTAATGTCAAAGCCAGCTTGCAGCGTCTCAGCAGCCTGGGTTGTAGCTGTCTGGAGAGGTTCAGGAGAAAGCTTGTCCCCTCTGTGCAGCTCTCTCGTTTGCTTGTGTGGACGTAGCTGACAGACTGAATGGACGACGACGTGACATGCATGTTCATGATCCAAAACAAAGCTTTAGTCATCCAGCCCCAAGGGTCATCTTTTTATATTATTTCTATTTTTGCTGATTTTTTTATTTGTTTAAATGCATATGCAGTATTTGGATAAATCTTGACAGAATACTTAACTTCTTACAGTCTTATATGAGAGGGTTTTTGGTTTTGTTTTGTTTTTGCAAACTGGTGACTTAAACAAAAGGGTGTCATCTTGAATTTTTTAACTTAGAAGCTGCAATTCACAAAAGACATTATTAGTCTCGAGGGCAATGCACTGCAAATATTTCCAACTTAATATTAGAATGAAAATTTGTGCAGCTAAATGATTAAACTACCTAATCTTGCCTAAGAATTTTAAAGCTTTTCCTTCTCTACAGAAGGACTGAAATCAGAATGATGACTGATTTTTATGTATGTCTATCATATTTTATATGGTGTGGTCTCCTTGTCCCTTTATTAGCACATGGATTGTTTGGTTGGTTTGCGATGGGGAAGAGTGACATTTAGAGCCTAAGGAGAGAGATGTGCTATAATTTGAAAAGCATTTAGAGCTATCATCCACTCTGTAGGGAGCCAGATACAAACTTGGATTTGACATCACAAGCATCACTGTAAGTGGCAGCTATTTTTCCTTGATTTTTGTCTTTGAATGCTATTTCATAGTAAAAGGGCAGTAATAAAATGGGGAGGAAAAAAACCATGATTTGCTGTCTCTTTGGAGAATTCTGATATTTTCTTACATTTCCTGACTCTGTCTCAGTTCTGATTACTTCTTTGGAAATGCAAAGCACTTCAGTTCCAAAATATTGGGTGTATCCCAGTATTGCCTGTCCAGTGTTTGGGAGAGTCTCTCTATTTTGTTTATAACTCTGTGTGTGTGTGTGTGTGTGTGTGTGTGTGTGTTATACCCTTCAAAACTGAGTATAAAATAACGTACTGAATATACAATAATGTAACACTCATTTGGCCGTAGATAATAGATCACTTTACATCCCATACTCGAGGTAATTTGGATTCTGTTCATGGTTGGAAAGAAAATATCCCCAATTAGTCTTTACTTTCATTTTGCCTCTCATTCACTCATGCCACACGGTATTTCCTTATTATCAATCTTTTGGAGTTTCTCCCACTTGAATGATTTACTACTGCCCTAAGTACATTACTTGAGCAAAAAATTGAAAGATATGGGGCACCTGGGTGGCTCAGTCAGTTAACGTCTGACTTCAGCTCAGGTCATGATCTCATGGTTCGTGGGTTCGAGCCCCTTTCAGGCTCTGTGCTGACAGCTCAGAACCTGGATGCTGCTTCAGATTCTGTGTCTCCCCCTCTCTCTGCCCCTCCCCTGCCCACTCTCTGTCTCTCTCTAAAATAAATAAACATTTTAAAAAGTTTTTTTTAATGATGAAAGATATGACTAAGGCAAGTATATTCGGAAAACTTGAGGATGTAACTTAAAAGAATAAAAGGGTAGAATTAGAAGAAGGAAGGATTGCTTTTAATAGCAAAACAGGCTTCACTTTCAAAGAAACTACTCCTATATTCCTTGGCTGTTGGATTCATTTTCACTCTTGTGGTTTAGGGTCTGAGACCATGTGGTTGACACCTGATCAAGAAAGGCCAACCTGGACAATCATGTCAAGCTGTAAAGTACAGGAGAATATGATCACAGAACATTTACAGAAGTCACTTGTAAAGGTTAAGGACATATTTTTTGTAATCTTAATAACTTTAACCATTGGAAATTGATTTAATATCTAAGCCATTAGGATAATTTTTTATATAAAATATTTCTGATGAGACCGATTTTTCTGTTTGTAAGCTAGGTTTCATGACTTCATAACTGATTTGATCTTGATTTGTTCCTCAAGAGGTAAGAAGCAATATGCATACTTTCAGAATCCCTGATTAGTTTGCTGTGTATGTTTCTAAAAATGGGAGTTTTTCTTGCCCAGGACTTACCAGCTAAACAAGTTAATTTCAGTAATCTCATTTTGCTTAGGCTAAATTCTCCCCAAATAAATGAAAAATAAACACAATATATAGACTTACAGATCATCTGGTATTTTCCTTCTGGGAATAGTGCATAGGAGAGAGAAGTATATTATTGAATTTAGACCCAAATGGTAGAATTAATATTTTCCACAGACTGGACCACAAACTCTCAACTTCTGTGTACTAAATTTAGTGCCAGAAAATATAATTCTGTTTATTGCTCTCTGCATTTCTGGCTATACCAGGGCTTTGCTGATAGTTGTTGACACTACAAAGAACAAGTGCCTTGTGAGGGTAACTAGTTTGCTGTTCAAACATTAGTTCCATGGGTGCCTGGGTGGCTCAGTCATTTAAGCATCCAGCTTCAGCCCAGGTCATGATCTCGCAGTTGGTGAGTTCAGCCCTGTGTCGGGCTCTGCACTGACAGCTGAGAGCCTGGAGCCTTCATCAGATTTTGTTGTCTCCCTCTTTCTCTGCCCCTTCCCTGCTCATACTGTCTCTCTCTGTGTCTCTCTCTGTCTCTCTGTCTCTCTGTCTCTCTCTCAAAAATAAATAAACATTTTAAAAAATTAACAAAAAACAAACAAACATTAGTTCCAGAGTGGCTGCCCAATAGTGGAATCAGTAGTCTAAGATCTGGTCTTCAATTTTTCAGGCCCAGACACGTGATGATTTCTTACATGCATAGAAGGCAATCTCAGATGGAATAACACATCTAACCACATTCAGAAATGACTGACTTATAAATCTGAAACAAATTTGATTATTTTCAGCAAGAAATAAAATTAATGAGTCAACTAGATACTCTTGTTGATCTGAAGGTGTATTCCAATTTGTATGAACAGGTTCATTTATAAGTGTGGAAATGAAGCAAATTCAGTTGAATTTTCTTAGAGCTTAATTTGATTCAGTTGTGATACCTTGATATATTGATCAAAACTTATTAGTTTTGGCTTCCATTTTTAATCCACTCTGTTCATGGACTCTTTATATGATTTATGGTACAGATTATTTTATTTTATCTACTTACATTCTCATCCTGGAATTGTGAATTAGGCAATTCTCCAATTCTCTTCTCCATTCATTTCCAAAACATTACTTTAGGAAAGATAGCTTCTGCAGATAGCTAACATCAGTCACTCTGTGCTGTTTATTCCTTTAGCTTACCAAGATCAATATCATCTCCATTATATGTGATCGTTGTACAGTAACCAGCATACCCTGGTGGGAACCGTAGTGGTGTTCTCAGGAGCTGGGTCTTGTGCAGCACACAGAGTACTGTTGCATTTAGACGCTGAGCTTCAGGGTGGTAACTGTGAATAGGATAAAAGGAAACAAGTTTAAAGACACCAAAAAAATTAGTGTGTATGAAAATAGACTAATTATTTTTCAAAGCAGTAATGAAAGACACCTTCTCCCTTTTTTATTCACTCTTGACCTCACAGTGGTAAAGTGAATTCTGGACTCTGTAGAGACACAAAGTAGAGTTCAGTCATTCTGCAAAGGGCACAAATTACTAGGTAGGCATATGAGGGAGGTTTCAGATTCCCTAAGGCAGATGTGCTGAGTGAATTTGGCCTGTTTGTCCCAGGCTTGAAGAACACACACTCTTTTTTTATGACTTCATTTTGTGATGTTAGTCAAATTGGAGCCTGGAGGCAGGAGATAGCCCATAAAGGCCCATTCTAGTGCTCCAATTCAATCATCAGAAGAGAGACGTGGGTGGCTCCTATATCCAGGAAAGCTACATTTAAAATATCTCCCAGGAGGCTGATCTTATAGTATTTCAAAGCCTTTCTTTTAAATATATCCATAGGTGTTTCGATCATTATTTTTACGGTGCTATTTATAATATGCAAATTCTAGAAAAAGGATAAGCACAGGTTTGAATTATAAACCCCCATGGATAGGAACTGACACCAATCCAATCCTAACACACTTTGACAATGTTAGCAAAGCCAAGAGCCCAGGTGAAGGGACTCTACAACCTGCCACTATTGTTATCCTGGAAGCCTTAGAAAATTGTCTTTTTGGAAAAAAGTAATCTGGCTTTTTAGGAAATGGTAGATTCATATCACAATAGATCCATCCAGAAGACTGGAGAATCCTTATAATCTAAAAGTCTAAATAAATGTTAAAAATGAAATTTGTCTAGACTACCATGAATTATATTTTAAAGATTAGTAATAAAATCACCAGAGATGTTTATAATAATTATTTTAAAGAGTTCATTAAAACCTTTTTTTTTTAATCTGTAAATTCATGGCCTTGAAAGATAATGTCTCAGGGCATCATTTAATAATAACAAAAGTGAAAAAGGTTAAAGGCTATCACCCAAAACCAGAGGCTCTTGCCTGCTGTAAGGTGGTGACAGATGAGCCTGTCAGATAGGGTGGCAGATTACTAGGCAGGTTGCTGAATTTTTCTTTCTAGGGTAATCTTTTACATTTTGACAAATTCTTCCCTGTTTTGAGATGATTTAAACATACCGTTATGAAGCAGATCAGAGCTTCTAAATCAAAGTTGAAAATTGTCTCTGCTGGCAGGAGTACAAATATGTGCAGTGAACATGTACATAAATAAATGGGAAAATTGTGTACATGTTTGAAAGTATTTGCTTTCTGGCAGTCTCCGGTGGAGAAGTAGAACAGTAGAGAAGAGGGGGAAGTTGGGAAGATGAAATTCTTGCCCAAATGTCATTATTTCTCTTACTCTATAAACTTCTCAGTCTGTTATTCTGTCTGAGTTTCTCATCACTGGAAATGGAAGTTCCGTGTGGGCAGGAATCACCATGTGGGTTTTTTTCACCAATATATCCAATCATCTGGAAAGTGCCTGGCACGTAGTAGGCCCTTTGTTTATATTTATTGAATAAGTCAATTCGTGAAATGTGATTAATCATAACAGCCTCTCTGCATTTGGTTTGAATGTTTTAAGGGGGTTGGAGGGTATGAGGCAAAGGAACTTGAACCCTTTTGGAAGAAGATTCTTAAATGCAAAGTGATATTGTAGTCCCTTTTCTTTCATTGCTTATGCAACCTTCCAAGTCAAAATCATCTTTGAAAGCAGCAGCAGTTGACATCTACCAGAAGTAGTATGACACCAAGACTCAGCCTTGTTCAACTCCCTGGACCTTGGAATAATAAATTCCAGCTTCACTTCTCCTTATATGACTTTGGCAATGTTATTAACCCTTGGTGACTTGGTTTCCTCAAATGGAGACACAGGTAATATCAACCCAAGGAGTTGTAAGGATAAAATGAGATAATTCATGGGAAGCACTCCATAAATGTTAGCTTATATTACTGGTGGCTATCCAAGGATTTTTGCTCAGTGCATTGTTTCTGTCTGTTTGTCTACCTGAGCATGCATATTAGTTTCCTAAGGCTGCTGAAACAAAGTTCCGCTAACTCAGTGGCTTAGGACAACAGAAATTTCTTGTCTCACCATTCTGGAGACTAGATTGAAATCAGCGTGTTAGCAGAACCATGCTCTCTCTGAAAACCGTAGCTTTCCTTGCATTTCCAGCTTCTAGTAGCCCAAGGCATCTCGGCTTTTTGCAGTATACTCCTAATCTTTGTATCCACCTTCACATGGACTTCTCCCTTTGTCTCTTTACATCATCCCTCCATGTATGTGTGTTTAAATTCTCCCTTTTTATATGGACACCAGTTGTACTGCATTGACACCCACCCTAATGACCTTACCTCAACTCGATCACCTGTGTAAAAATCACCTGTGTAACCTGGGGTGTTGAGCGTTAGAACTTCAACATATTGGTAGGGGAGTAGCTGAAATGATCCATAAGAGCATGATTCTATATTTTTCTCCTCAATTCAGTGTACTTTTCTTTCTGCAATGGAGAAATATCATATAATATGGCACCAGATTGGGGAATTGCTGGTTTAAGTTTACCTTTTCCACTAACTACGTACATTGAAAAAAACTCAAATTCTGCAAGTCTGGGTTACTTTATAAAATAGAAAGACGGGGTGAGATGATGTCTAGCATGTCTTCTAACTCTAAAAAGTTCATGTTTATAATATGTGCCTCTCTTTTTCTCAACTATGGTATATATCTCAAACTTCCATGATGCTTAATGCATCTTGATGTCCCCAACTAATAATAAAGATTCTAATGTATTTCATAGCCATTTTCAATTGTCTCAATGTACACTTATATTAAAATCCTACTGTCTGTAATGCTAGTTAGTAGGGTTCTTATCAGATGAAAACTTTGTTAAATTTAGGTTGTGAAAATGTCTTAATAGTGCCAGTAAACCTTTTTTGTAAGGTTTTTATTGCTTTTTAAAATTTTCTAAAATTCACAGACATTTTTTTGCCAAGTGCCCTCAATATCAAAACAATATCCAAAATATAGGAGTTTGTAGTATGTCTTTTCTGATTATAGTATGATGCAACTCATGTGAAGAACCACAAAATCCAAACTTAAGATGCTAGGGGAAATAAATTAAATTCTGCCACTGACTCACAGACTATTGGCAACTTTCCTGAAAGTTTGCTTAGACTACCATTATAGAGGACTTAAAAGTCTACTCCACTATAGCTGGAGGAAAATTTAAGAAAGGAAATAGAAATCTGTGCCAGCTCTCAGATAGAACATTTTTAGTGTCTCCCAGCCAGAAAGGGTTGACAATAGATTCAATAGCATCAAATGGCATTTTTTAATTCTTCACCTCATCTGAAGACTGCTGCCCTAGGTGTTCACTGAACTGTTTCTTTCTCTTTCAGCTTCCTCCATCCTCAAAAGGGAGAAGCGGCTAAGGACAAAGAATGTGCATTTTAGCTGTGTCACCGTGTACTACTTCACCAGGAGGCAAGGCTTCACGAGCGTGCCCAGTCAAGGGGGTAGCACCCTGGGCATGTCCAGCCGCCATAACAGTGTGCGCCAGTACACTCTTGGTGAATTTGCAAGAGAACAGGAGAGGCTCCACCGGGAGATGTTGAGAGAACACCTCAGGGAGGAAAAACTGAACTCTTTGAAACTAAAGGTAAAAAAAATCATTAGGAACTCACTTTTTGCAAAACCTTATAACCTTACCTTGATTTTGTTGAATTAACCATTTTCATATTTATATTCATTGACCAAACTGGACATTTTACACAACAGACTGCCTGCTAAGGCTTTTTTTTTCCTTTTATGCAAAAAACAGTAAAGTGTCTTCACTGCAAACAATGTGGAAAACTTACCTGACATCATTTATTTATTCATTCAATAAATATTTGTTATTGTGTGCTACTAGGTCATGCACCCTCTACTGGGGTTGGGGCCAAATGGTCTCAAAAATAGATGTGGTCCCTTATCTCCTGGAACTTCCATATTAATAGGAAAGAAAAACATCAATCATGTAAACAAAATAAACTCACAGCTTCACTAAAAGCTATAAAGGAGAGTTGCAAGGGGTCCTGAAAGTAGTAACAGGGAACTGATATGGTCCAGAGGTCAAGGAAGGTTTCTTCAAGGAAGTGACAACTGAACTGAAATCTGAACAGATAACTAGGCCAAAGGGTTGGCAAGAGTGGTCCAGGCAGCAGGAAGAGCCAGAACTGCCTTGTGCCAGAGGAAGCACAGTGAGCACACAAAGGCTAGTGTGGCTGGAGCAGAGACAAAAACAATAGATTATTCATGAAGTAGATTATACATGAAGAAGGCAGGACAGGGCTTTGTAGATCATGCTAAGGCATTTTTTTTTTCTCTTCATACTAAGAACATCAAAAGTCATCCAAGAGTTTTAAGCGTGGGTCAGTGTACAGAGTGGTAGAATAATAAGATCTGGTTCGTGCTGTGATGCGAGTATAGTTTGGGGTTAAGGGTTGCCATGTTGGTAGGGGAACATACAGAGACCATTTAAGAGGCTATCACAGTAGTTCAGGAGAGATGTTGATAGATTAGCTAGACTGATGGTGGGAAAGATGAAGAGAAATGGATAGAGGGAGAAATTTGGGAAGTAAAATCAACAGTTCCTGATGACAGACTGGATTTGAAAGGAAAAGAGGGGTACAGTCAAGAATGATTCCTAAATTTCTGGCTTACAAAACTGAACAGGTTGTGGGTAATAGTACCTTTCTCTATGACGAGGGTATGGCAAGGAATCCGGGAAGAGGAGCAGGTTGGGGCTGGGATCAGAAGGGAAGAGGTAAATAATGAGATTATTTTGGGACATACTGATTTTTGAGAGGCTTTTGGGTCATTAAAGAGATGTCAAAGAGGTGTCCAGGCCACATTAGAGATGAAGTGGAGAGAAACATAGTTCAGAAACTGTCTTTCATCAACCAAGACAATCTTTAAATATGTGCTGATCCATCAGCCTATCAATATATAGGAAATGCTCTCTCATCATTATCTAATGACAAAGGAAATCTTTTTTAGGTAATCCAGGATACTTAACATAAAGAGCCTCTTGTTAAATAGCTGAAGACCATAAGCACACCTGCGTTACCTGTACCTTTAGCTTCCAGGCGCAGAGGTGTGCTGTGTGTTTTAAAATACCTTGTTTTTATGTATTCTGCAGTGTGTATATCTGCCTTGTTCCCAATTGTATAAGAAGGCAGTTGTTCAAATTAACCTAGACACAACCCTAGCCTAGAGTATGTCTCTATTTCCTTTGATGGTATTTTTGACAAGTTTCACTGAAAGTCCCTTAGGATCTTTTTTGGTAGCAATCTGCTATTATTGTTGTTTTTCATGATTGCTTTGCATATAGCTTAATTTAATAATAATTCTAAATTTTCCTCTGAAATCCACCCTCTGCCTTTCTAACCTACTGCAAACCAACTCTACACCCTCCTCAAAGAACAAAGTCATTCTCTAAACTCAAACAATACTAATGGCTGCCATTCATTAAGTGATTTTTATTTCCCAGGCATTCTATAAACATTATTTAATTTAATCTTAACAAAGACCCAGCGGGATAGGTAAATTATGAGGCCATGTGTACTGAAGAAAAAGAAGCACAATGATGTTAAACAATGACTCACTCAATAGAAAATCAGTTATATTATCCTGTTACTTCCTATTCTAAAATTAATTGATCACCCCCTCTAGGCATTGGGAAAGACAATCTCTGTACCTATAGGGAGTCATACCTTTCTAGAGTTTGGTACTGTGTGAAGTGGTTTTTAACAGCTGGGCGACTATAATTCTGAGAACCAAAAGATTTATTATGGTGAACTTTGAGGCACATTATACCTGTGATGAATGTTAGGAAGAGCCACACACCCACAGGAACCTTCCATATAAGGCAGTAATTTATTCAGATATTATAATTTATATTCAGCTGCTTTTATGCTGTTTTCTTTACTAAGCTGAAGAAGAAAAGAAGAAGAAGAAGAAGAAGAAAAAGCATCCCACTATTTATTCATTTTTTAATTTTTTTTTAAGTTTATTTATTTATTTTGAGAGAGAGACAGAGCAAGGGTGGGACCAAGAGAGAGAGTGAGAAAGAAAGAATCCTAAACAGGCTCCACACTGCCAGTGTGGAGCCCAGTGCAGGGCTTGAACCCACAAACCATGAGATCATGACCTGACCCAAAATCAAGAGTCAGGCACTTAACTGACTGAGCACCCAGGCACCCCCATATTTCTTTTTTATTGTTCTTAGTGTTGGAAGTTGGAGAGGCAGTCATTCGAGTGGGTGTTATGGCAAGCCAAGGTTTGTCACTGGTAAGTGAAAACATGCAGATTTCCCTTTTGGTGAAGATATAAAAAGAAGATATTTGGATGTCATTGCTCCTTTCAGATGAATACCAAGCAAAAAGATAATGGGATTCTAAGGCGATCTCATCGTAGCTTCATTGTACTGAAAATATTTAGAAACTCAGAACCATATCACATGAACCTAATAAAAGACTATAGTAATGTGGACTAGTTTGCTAAAAAAAAATCTGAGAAGACTGAATGGAGAAACAGTTGTATACTTTAATTATAATTCCTCTAGTATATTAAGTTTTATGATTTTTAAAATATCATCAACTATATTTACCTAAGGTTTCGCTATCCCAAATCTAAAATTAGCTATCCAAAAACATTAACTATCCAAAAATTTCACTTTGGTACTTGGAATTTCACTTCTAATGTAACATTTTGTCTTGAAATATTAATACCTCTAAGGTAAGTAACAAAATAAGTGTAGCTAAGTTGATTCCATTATTTTGGGGTAGCAGGAAGGTCCCTGGCACAGAGAAGGACTGAAAAAGGAAAGTAAGGATTGTTAAAGACAAACTTCAACTCTGGCTTTGACTGGAGGTGGTTCTCTGTGAGGAGCAGCAAGCTAGCTATTGAGTGAGGACAGAAAAGGCCCATCTGACAAGATAAACATTTCCCAAGGTTCTCTCCATGGAGACCAGATAAAACACCACAGGAAACTCATTGGACCTGGAACTGGGTAGTATCCCTTTTCCTTATTTGAGAACCAACAGCCTAGAACAGTAATGAGAAGTTCTCCCTCCACTGTGCCTCATGTCTTTACAGGGTGTTTCTCTAGGTTCCAAACAGAGAACCCACTAATGCAATGACACCTCTTCCAATGGGGCCTTAATAGTGAAAGATCAGTAAACAGAAACACTCACTACATACTTCTTGATGTTCTCTTATAATAAATATTTTGGAAGCAGAATAAGAATAGGAATTTAGTTTTTCCTTGTAAAACTGATTCTTATTTAGTAATCCATCTCTTAATCAAATTATAAATTAGACACGTTGGGAAATAATATATGCAATTAGATTTGTAGAACACATCCAGTTCTGTTTGGGGATTCAAGCGTCTTTTTTGGTGGTGGTGGTGGTGCTCAAAACATTGTCAAAAAACCATCAATACACAAAGCTGATTGAATAAAATGGTTGTTCCTAGAAGAAATAACTAGTTTGAGATTTCTGCATTGCAGAGAATAGTCCGTCTTCCCTGTCAAGCCCATTCAAACATGTCATACTCTTCACAGTAATCAAGGCAGTCACGTTAATACTGTACTCTTCCAAATTAAGTGCTTATATTTCATCATCTGCACCACATTGTTGAACAATTACATTAGCCTTTATTCCCATTTCACATGTATCTGTAAAATGCATTAGGCAGCCATTTATGTTTCAAAGAGCCTTGGCATTCCAATTGCCTCTGGGTTATATCTTACTGGATTCTACTACCTTGTTCTAGGAAATTTAATTTAGCTTTCACAGCTTTGACTGGCTTCTCTTTCTCAATGTTTTTCCAACCTTGTTCTTTTTCTCCTTTCTAAGATCAAAGGCCTATCGCCACTCTGGTACCATTTCCAGTTACTTCCAAGGGTTATATACTTTTCTCAATTTTTCAGTCATGTGTTCCTTGAGTAATGCTTGGTTGTATGCTCTCTTTCTTAAAAAAGAAAAAAAAAAAGTTGCCAGTTGATAACTTCCTTTAATAATCAACCTTTTAAAACTATTTAAATTTTCTTCATCCCAGATCTCATATTTAAGGCTGTGCTTTATTCACTTAGTGACTTACCCATGCAACATAATTCTCCCCCCTTCACCTCCAGCCTTGTTCCTCATATCCCTTCAACAATCTCATGATTTACTAACCTCTAGGTAAATATCCTACATGCTCTAGAAGATGTAAAGGATTGGGGGGTTGTAAGAAATGGTTGACATAGGCTATTATCTCAAGTCTATAGTTTCTAAATTTTTGGATATGTCTTTAACCACATCCTGGTTCTATAGTTCTCTATTAGATGAGTCAGGGTCTGCTGGCCATGGTATATTTTAACTCCATTTATCCTTATGGAACTTCACTGTTAGACTCCGTAGAACTTGCTCAAGAGCATACTTAGTGCCAGTGCTTCCAGAATGTATCCTTAAATGGAGCCCTGCTCCAACACCAAATGAAAAACTTTGATACCTGCCAAACACCTGTTGTGTCATGTGCACAACCTATTTTAACAAGTACAGAAAAAATATACCTAATCAAAGTGATGGAGACTGACAGACTGGGCTTCAGCTCTGGGCAAATGCAATACATTAAAGAGTATGTTCTTTTAAAATACTGCTGATATTTTAACTTTAATGGAACAATTAAGCATATGTAATCAAATCTTTATATTCTTCTTGTGCAATACACATTGATCCTCTGGTTCAGGAGTAATCGATTTAACAGATTCTCCTTATCAAACTATGGAATGCATCCAGTGGTGCGCTAGAGCCACAAAAGTTGCTCACTGAGGTGTATTGTGCATATATCTTCCCAATAGTAGTTTAAAATCAGCCATGATGAGACTATTTACACCATGGGACTTGACAATCACAACATATTAGAACTTTTTTTTTTCCCAGAGACATCATTGTTAAATATCTACCAGCACACTGCTGGATTCATTTGGGTTAATAGCCACCACTAGAAGAAGCAATGTTGATCTAAACCAGAAAGGGGGATAATGGAACATATGAAAGTTTATGTGTCTTGTATGTTGATATTATCCTCCTTTCTGGTGATTTTTGTGGTGGTACATAAACCACAGACACATTGTGAATCCAGGTTGTTGAATTTCTTATAGGCTGAGACAATAATCAAATCTTCTTGGTTCTTTGAGGGCATAATTAAATTGGTTCCAATTTGCCACCTGCTGTTAGCAACTAATGAGCAGAAGAATTATACTATAGGATTTGACTGAATATCAAAATAACATGAATATTTCTCTTTAGTTTGCCAGAGAATTAGTGACTAGGTTGTCTACCCAACTCATACCGCAAAACCAAAAATTCTTTCTATCAAATATATGTCCAGTACAAAGCCACTTACTCCACATCTTTGGTGCCCAGAGCACACTGCTTTTTGAGATAACCAATTCTATTTATCCAGCTATAATTGTTAGAAAGTTCTTCTTTACATTGACCAGTATGCTCCCATCTAATTCTATCTTTTGACCCTAATTCTGCCCTCCAGGCACACAGAATAAATCCTGTCCCTGTTCTCTAAACTCCAAGTGTTTGAAAGCAGTAGTGATGAATATGCAAATGTCTGACAGTAGGCTATGTGGGCTCCTTGTGTTTCAGTTCTATAGGATTAAACATCCTTAGTTCTTTCTACTAATCCTCCTAGGGCATGGATTTCAGACCTTTTATCAGCTCGGTTAAGTTCTCCTGGATATAATGCTGTTTGTTAATGTCTACCTCAAAATATGGTACTTGATCTGGACATTGTACTCCAGACAGGATCTATCTGGTGCATAGGAATATGTTATAATATCCTCTCCCAAGTTAGGGATGCCCTATCCCTGAGAATACACTAAAAGATACAGTAGCTTTTTAGACCTTGATCAATTTGTTTGTTCATATTAAACTGATAGTAAATAAAAGAGCAACAAAAAGCAAGCAGACAAACAAAGCCCAGGTAAATCAATTCAGCTTCATCCTGTAAATCAAAACTTTATACATCTCCAGGGCAAGAATTCTCTTTAGTGCTGAACATGACCTGTGATCAATGAAGTTTGTTCTTTAATGTGAATAAACTTCATCTTGTCACACTCAAATGTGATAAGCCTACCCCATAGTCTTCATTCAAGATATGACTTAATGGGAATGCAAGCTGGTGCAGCCACTCTGGAAAACAGTATGGAGGTTCCTCAAAAAACTAAAAATAGAACTACCCTACAACCCAGCAATTGCACTACTAGGCATCCAAAGGTGTGCTGTTTCAAAGGGACATATGCACCCCCCTGTTTATAGCAGCACTATCAACAATAGCCAAAGTATGGAAAGAGCCCAAATGCCCATCGATGGATGAGTGGATAAAGAAGATGTGGTATATATATACAATGGAGTATTACTCGGCAATCAAAAAGAATGAAATCTTGCCATTTGCAACTAGGTGGGTGGAACTGGAGGGTATCGTGCTAAGTGAAATTACCCAGAGAAAGACGAATATCATATGACTTCACTTGATGAACATAAGGGAAGGGAAACAAAAATAATATAAAAACAGGGAGGGGGACAAAGCGTAAGAGACTCATAAATATGGAGAACAAACTGAGGGTTACGGGAGGAGTTGTGGGAGGCAGCGTAGGCTAAATGGGTAAAGGGCATTAAGGAATCTACTCCTGAAATCATTGTTTCACTATATGCTAACTAATTTGGATGTAAATTTTAAAAAATAAAATAATAAAATTTAAAAAAAGATATGACTTAAAAATTATATTTAACAAGACAAAGTCCAGTTCAGGGTATTCTCTCAGAGTAGTGATCCTCAAGAGGAAAGGAGGGAGTTTCCCCTTCATGCCACAATGACCTCCACCTGAAACTTGTTGGTATATGTGGCACATCCCTCATTCCCAGCCTCACTGGTGTCCAAAAGAGCTAAGCATCACTGTTATTAGAGACATTTCCAACTTCTCAGATAACTAAAAATTCATGTATCTAACCATTATTAATGAGTTCACCTCTTATTAATGAGTTCACATTTTGTCCTTCCATGTATAAAACATAAAAAACTTTGTCCAAGAAACCCAAAACGAGATCAGTGGTTTTCCAGCTGGGTTCTATGGGGTCAGGACTCTGTATCTCACTCCAGCTTTCATCTATTTTATAGCTTCAGATTTTGAATGGAGTTTAATTTGACAAATGGACATTCTCTCGTTAGTGAACCCAAGCGATGACCCTGGTAGTCACTGCACTGCTCTCTTTCTTCAGATGTACAGAAACCATCTGTTTAAATAATCCTTTCTAGAATATTATCTAGAATTAGCTTTTTTTTTAACAATTCACTCCCATTTTGATCATCTTTTGTTTCCTTTCCCCATAGCTCTTCACACATATTAGACTGAGCAACCATAGCTTTAAGCTTTTTCATTTCTCCATAGCATGAATGGCCTGGACCTGGGCATGCTTACATAAAACAGCTGAGAACTATCTCACTGTCTCCCCTTCTTTTATTTTATTTTATTTTATTTTATTTTATTTTATTTTAGAGAGAGGGAGAAAGCATGAGCAGAGGAGAAGGGCAGAGGAAGAGAGAGAATCTTAAGCAGGTTCCATTCTCAGCAGAGAGCCCTATGTGGGGCTCGATCCCACAACCCTGGGATCATGACCTGAGCTGAAAACCAAGATTCAGACACTCAACCAACTGAGCCACCCAGGAGCCCCCCATCTCTTTTTTATATGTTAAATCCTTGCTAGCATATCTGATCTCCCTTCTGGTTTGAAGGTTTTCTCCTTGATAGAGACTATGGAATCAGAATAGGAGCTAAATAATTCTTCTTTGTGCCTTTGTATCTACCCTTCCTTTTCATTTGTCTATCATTTCCTCCTCCCTGCTACTTCTGTAACTTGCACATGTATTTTGTTGCCCTTCCCACACTATCTTATTTATTGCATGATCATCTCTCCACCAGGCTGGAAGCTCTAGATGGCAGAACTCTCATACATCTGTAAATCCTGACACCTAGTACAATGGCTGGCAGTGTAGCATAATGATTAAGCATTCATTCATTCATTCATTCAAAAATATTTCTTTATCAATTACCGTGGAACTGCAGTTAACAAAGTGCTTGGGGTACAGTGGTGAACAAGACAGACTTGGTCTCTCTTCTCATTGTGTGCACATTGTGATGGGGGAGATACACATGAAACTAATCACCAAAAATAATATATTAATACAAAATTGGGCAGCATACTATGCTGATTAAATTCAGGCCAGAGTTAATGAATTAAAAGTCAGCTGAGATAATCAAGACTGATATGTTAGTTGCTTCTGCTGGCATTTCCATTAGAAAGTCTGCCACTAAGGAGCAGGGGCTGGTTAGCTCAGTTGGTTAAGCATCTGACTCGGTTTGGGCTCAGGTCATGATCTCACATTTCATGAGTTCAAGCCCTGTGTCAGGCTCTGTGCTGGCAGTGTGGAGCCTGCTTGGGATTCTCCCTCTCCCCCTCTCTCTTTCCCTCTCCTGCTTGCTCTGTCTCTCTCGAAATGAATAAATAAACTTGAAAAAAGAAAAGAAAGTTCACCACCACATGCTCACAAAATAGGTACCCAAAAGAAATGCCATAGTTTCAGCTTGTTTCCTGTTTTCTTCTTTTCTGAGCTCTTATTCTCTGTGTCTGAATCATATTTTTCATTGCTGAATGAGCTAAATCTAAGGAAGCTTGTACTGCTCTTTCGTCTGCTATGCCACAGCACTGAGGTCGGCTCTTGGAACGTGGCTGCAACCATATCTTTTTTTCCCTTCTGTATAAGATTTCACTATTCCTCGAAGAATGTTTACTCTAAACTGTCTTGAAAGCCTGGCTTTTCCTTTGAGGTCAAATAGACCTGAGTTTGATTCTCAATACAATCACTAATAAGCTAGACTCTGTCAAATTATCTTCTCAAGGCTTCAGCTTTCTCAACTATTAAAAAAAAATACTTCATAAAATTGTTGTAAAAATTAGGTGAGATAATCTATATAAAGTATGGAGCCCAATGACTGGTTTTCATTATATGGTTGTGTTGGTCATACTCAACATCATTATCATCACTATAATAGGCAGTAATCAGTGTTTACGGAATTGAATTTTTTTTTCACCTTATTTCTTTCCACTGTCATTTTTACATGTGTTAATAACTTTGTAATAATTCTTTCTTACTAAAAGCACCTTTTAACTGCTAAAAGGAAGTGTTTTCATTTTTGTGGGGTTTTGTTTTGTTTTTAGCATTTTGGTCAATCCACATTTTCAGTACTATTTCCCTCTCCATATTCACTTTGCGTTGAATTAGTTTTTTCAGGAACTTAATCCACCCAAAATTTCATCTCACTGGAATTTATGGTGGAATTCATTCACTACATGACATGACAAAAAAAAAAAAGGTAGGGAATTGAATGCTGGCTTTCACTTGAGCCCCCCTTTTCCTGTACTTGACCTAAAGCAGTCTGAGATTCATTCTACTGATTCTGACAGTTATGTATCCCATCCTGTATGTGTATTTAGATGGTCAAGGGTTTTACTCTACTGGGCTTTGGGAACTATTTGTTCATATTTATCAGTACAAATCAGACAGCTTTGTAAAATTGATATGTTTAAATTCTGTCTCTTTAAAGAAAGTTATAGTCCTTACAACTGTAGAATGAGTCTGGACAAGTTACATGGTGACTCAAGATTTAAGTCTCATTTTAATTATCCTTCTTGGAACAAAGCAAGCAAACACACACTCACACACCCAAGCCCTTGGCCTTGAGATTCTTCTAATATCATACAAAGAAATGCACACAAATGTAGGATAAATCTAAAATAAGGTAAAGATCATTTAATCAAATCATGAGTTAAGTCTTACTTATCACCTCTAAAGTGACAAAGCCAGGAGAATACAGGAGCTATTCTCTAGATGCCTACAGTTTATTTACTTTTTTTCTTTGCTTATGGACCAAGACAGGAAGTGATCCTGTACAAATTCGCTCATCTGGATAATTTGCAGGCCAATAAAAGGACCATGCTCTGTCCCATCTCACACCTTTGAAGCTATTGTTGTTCAATAGTTTCAATGAACAATGCTGTTCAACCAGCATTAACTGATATTTCCATCATATCCCATAATTACCATTTCTTTTTCATGATGGGAACATTTCAAATGTACTCTCAGCAACTTTCAAGTGTGTAGCACAGTTTTGTGAGCCACAGTCATCATGCTGTACATTATATCTCCAGAACTTATTCGGGTTTTTTTAAGTTTATTTATTCATTTTGAGAGAGAGAGTGAGTGAGCAAGCACGAGTGGGGGAGGGACAGAGAGAGAGGAAGAGAGAGAATCCCAAGCAGGCTCTGTGCTGTTCACATGCGCCCAACATGGGGCCCAACCTCACTAACCATGACATCATGCCCTGAGCTGAAATCAAGAGTCAGTCACTTAACTGTTGAGCCACCCTAGTGCCACTGTAATATATGAATTTTAAAGAGCATTTAAACTCAGTAGGTTTGGCCTGGGTTTTAAAGGAGCAAATGAATAAGAGTGCAAGAGGGGCTGGGGAAGCAGAGTATCTCTCAATGACTACATACCACACCAGAAACTGTGAGGAAGGGGAGAGAAGGCAACTGACTAGGATGAACTTGAGTATTTCCAATCTTCATTAGAAATGGCAGAGATGGGCACCTGGCTGGCTCAGTTGGTTAAGCATCCAAGTTTGGCCCAGGTCATGATCTTACAGTTTGTGAGTTCGAGCCCCACGTTGGGCTCTGTGCTGACAGCTCAGAACCTGGAGCCTGCTTCAGATTCTGTGTCTCCCTCTCTCTCTGCCCGTCCCCCACTCACACTCTGTCTCTCTTCCTCTCTCTCTCAAAAATAAATAAACATTAAAAATTTTGAAAAGAAATGGCAGAGATGATAGTGGGGAGGTGAGGAGAAAACCTTGCCAGATCACTTCAACATTAAAATGATATTTTGAGGGACGCCTGGGTGGCTCAGTCAGTTAAACGTCCGGCTTTGACTCAGGTCATGATCTCACGGTCCTTGAGTTCGAGCCCGGCGTCCAGCTCTGTGCTGACAGCTCGGAGCCTGGACCCTGCTTCGGATTCTGTGTCTCCCTCTCTCTCTGCCCCTCCCCCGCTCATACTTTGTCTTTCTCTCTCTTAAAAGTAAATAAACATTAAGAAAAAAATTTTTAATAAAAAAAATGGTATTTTGAAATCTGGATTAGGGCCCCTGTGGGTTCCTCAACAAAAGTGAAAACAGTATGTAGCTCTATGTGAAGAGGTTTTAGATTCTTAATTGAATTTTTATCTTGAAATGAAATTCTTCATTGTAGTTTAAATATATAGGAATAAGAGACACAGATCATATTTCTAAGAGCACTTCTATTTGGAGTAATCATCATCTATAGTTTGATTTTTAAAAATTTTTAGATTCCAACTGGTAATTCATGTTCCCTGAACAGTTTTCATTGATATGTTAGCAGCCATTTATATTTTTAAAAAATCAAACTCTGTTGATATAAAATGAAAGTGTTTTCATTATTTTTTGATGTTAACCACTTACACAAGGGAGCATAATTTAAGAACACAGAGATTAAATAGGAAGGAAATATTAAATGAGTCACATTAACCAAGTCCTGGGTGTTCTCCATGGGCTGTGGAGTCAAATCTTGATAAGTTTCACATAGGCCAAGAATTAGTGAAAACAAATCTAAATGACACAAAGGTGACAAGATGGGAAAAGTAATGCCTCCTGTTTGTTAATACAGCTTTGCCTAACACAGAAGATTGAGTATGTGCTAGGTAATTACGCATTTGAATCTCCCAGAAAATCAGATCTTCACAGAAGAAAGCTGTTTCTGTTAGCAAATAAGAATTAACAAAAATGATAATAGCAATCAATCAGAGTAGCATCCTAGTACAGGACATTACAGAAACATGGAAACAGCTTAACCAAGACATACATAAAGAAATGCCAACAAAGGAAATGCATTGCAGATCACACTGAGAAACAAAACCCAATAAAGGGGGAGGCCCATCTTTGCAAGAACACAGATTTAAGCTCTGAATTATTCAGAAAAATATAATTAGTGGCTTTTGAAAACACAGTTTAGAGACCCACTGTAATAGACTTTAATACATACTTGCTACTGGGGTGTTTCCTCTTCTTGAGGGCAAAGACCAGTCTTCTACCTGTTTTAGAGTAACTTGTTCTACAAATGTTGTGCAAGACGAGCAGACATTTTTAATAAATCTTAACTTGATGAATGAGGCATGTCTTGCAATACGAATAGTACGTGACGCTGAACATCACATGACCACACCTGAGCCAATGGTTCTTGAAGTTCGCTTTGTTATCAAGTGCTTTGTATTATAAGCATGTTTCCAGAATGAATTATGCTCACCAACCAATGTTTTATTGTATTCAGAGTTTTCTGGTTTGTGATTTTGGGTCAATAATAAATATTTTTATCTAAACGTTGGACTTTTTCCTATGAAGACAAGAGAATGATGTCTGATGTCACCAGAGTATTTTAACTGTGTAATAAATGAACTGTTGTTAAGATAAAGAATAGCATGGTGATGATTACAATTAATGAAGTTTATGAAGTAACAAATTTAAAAATTAAAGAATCAAAATAGCCTCTATATTTAGAATAAGCCCTTACAGAACTTCTACGTTTATTCCTGTGCTGCTTCTCAGGATATGTTTCTTGCTCCTATTCAGAGAAAAACGTCTCTAAGTGCTTCTTTATGAAGGAATCTCAGTGTGCTGATATAACAGTGAGAAGTGAAATACTGATTCAGGGTTTACTGATGGATGAAATTCATTTAGAACGGACATACTAATAGAAGCAGAATAGTTATGGGTATAGGGGACATAGCTGTCCACATGAGCTATGATGCAGAAGGTATTGCTTTGGGCATGGGTTCACATGAACTCCTTTGAGGGCCAAGTTTATTGTTTCAGTTGCCCGTTGGCGAGAGCCTGCCGGCACTGCCCTCTGCTCCTTGTCTTTTGGATAGCATGCTAACCTGACTGATGACTTCATATCAAGCCCTCATTCTTGGAATGTTCTGTAGAGTGACCATGTTTGGAATCCCAATAGCACAGTGCAGCACAGTGTTATTTCCTAGTTCATGGTTTTGCTGGCGCCCAAAAGACAGAGTCGTTATTTCAAGGACATGTTTGCTGATTTAGGTGGCAGTGGCTTCCACTAAGATGCTATCACCTCTGAACAGGACACATTTATTCCACCATCAGAGCTGTCCATCACGAACCGAGTCTAAAGATAGCTTTCACTGATGAGCCTCTGTAACCTTTGGTCTTTTTCACATCACACTGGCTAAAAACTCTAACAACTATAGCTCCTTACATTAGGAGGTTAAGAGTTCCAATTAAGTCTTTTGTTACCAGTACATTTAAAAGCCTATCATTTGGATGTCTTCCTTTTTCTTTCCTGTGACTTCTCTAAAGAGAAAAATAAAAGGAAATAATATGACCCACAAACATTTATGGATTATGGAGACATGATGTTTTATACTAGTTTTATTCTTGGGGCACCTGGGTGGCTCGGTCGGTTAAGCGTCCGACTTCGGCTCAGGTCATGATCTCATGGTGCGTGGGCTTGAACCCTGCCTCGGGCTCTGTGCTGACAGCTCAGAGCCTGGAGCCTTCTTCTTATTCTGTGTCTCCCTCTCTCTCTGCCCCTTCTGCTGCTCGCACTCTTTGTCTCTCAAAAATAAGTAAACATTAAAAGAATTATAATAGTTTTATTCTTATCAAGTGTAAAAGTAGGGAGTTGAGCCCCTGCCGATGCTAAGTCTATTTGCTGCTTTGTATTTCTAGATGACCAAGAATGGCACAGTGGAATCTGAAGAAGCTAGCACTCTTACAGTGGATGACATTTCTGATGATGATATTGATTTAGACAACACGGAGGTAGATGAGTACTTCTTTCTACAACCCCTGCCAACAAAAAAACGGAGAGCACTGCTGCGGGCCTCTGGGGTGAAAAAGATTGATGTGGAAGAAAAGCATGAGCTGCGCGCCATCCGTCTATCGAGGGAGGACTGTGGCTGTGACTGCCGAGTGTTCTGTGATCCAGAAACGTGTACCTGCAGCCTGGCAGGCATTAAGTGCCAGGTAAGGACTTGGATTTCAAGGACTCCAAAGATGGGACATTATACACCACCCCCCATATGACAGACAATGAAGTTTCTCACATATAGAAAAAAACTTTGCCACAAGGCAAGACATATGGTTCAAGGGAGAAAAACTAATTCAGGGACATTTATGGGTATACATAAGATGCTGACACGTGTAAAATACAATGTGAGATCGACCGTAGCTAAGTCGATCAGAATTATTTCCTCCTGGATTCATTTATTGCACTAAGCTTATTGTGGGTTTTCACAAGCACTCAGATCGTGACATGTCTGACATTTGAGTTTGTATTTTCTGATCCAACTATGGGGTATCAAATGGTGGTAGGTGAGAGGTGGCATATATTGGTGGAAAAATTACAAGACTGGGACTTAAGAAAACGGAGTTCTACTCCTGGCTCTGCTTTTTGCCAGCTTTGTGAAATTGCCAAGTCAGGTAAACTTTCTGGGCTCGGTTTCCTCGTCTCTAGTGAAAGGACTGGACTAGATCAGAGTTTGGCAAACTATAGTTCACAGGCCAAATCGGGCCTGCCACACCTGTTTGTATAAGTAACATTTTAGTGAAGCCTGGTCACTTTGTGTTTCTTTGTTTGTTTTGGTGTTGTCCATGACTGTTTTCATGTGTTTACAGCAACAGTGAATAGTTGCCAGAGACACTTTATGGCCCACAAAGCCTAAGATAATTTATTCTCGCCCTTTATTAAAAAGGGGGAAGAGAAAGAAAGAGGGAGAGAGAGAGAAAGAAAGAGAAGAAAGAAAGAAAGAAAGAAGAAAGAAAGGAAGGAAGGAAAGGAAAGAAAGAAAGAGAAAGAAAAGAATGGAAGGAAGGGGGAAAGAATGGGAGAGAGGAAGGAAGGAAGGAAAGAAGGAAAGAGGGAGGGAGGAAAGAAGGAAGGAAGGAGACAAGAAAGGAAAAAAGGAAAGGAAGAAAGGAGGGAAAGAGGAAGGGAAGGGAGGGAAGGAAGGAAAGAAAAGGAGAGGAGAGGAAAGGAAAGGAAAAGGGAACGGAAAGGAAAGAAAAAAGAAAAGAAAAGAAGAGAAAAGAAAAGATGCAAAAGAAGACTTTACCAACCCCTGGACTAGATTCTCAAGTTCCCATACATCTATACCATCGATGCCCCATGATTAGTTAGTTGTCTTTATTTTACGAGGAAACTTGGCTTTTTTGATAAGAACAGCCACTCTGGCAGGCAAAAAGAGAGGATAGTTGTCATCAGCTAAACAGTTGCTTAAGGTGGATTAATAGAGAAGAAATTCATGAGTAAGAAAAAGCTATAGAATCTGGCTCTGACCTCTGCCTCTAGTTTTTACTGAATCCAGGATGACTGCTGGAGCCTGCCTTCTCCTCTGTAGTAAAGGAGATTCCCTGCACGTGGAGAAGGGGAAAGCAGGGCAAATTCTTCTGGGTGCCTGTGCTCTGATCTGCATATAGGTTAATTGGTAATATCTTGGGAGTGCCCTTGGATTGCTGATAACTCCGCCTATCACGTGACTGAGGAGTTCGGTCCAGTGACGCTCGCTGAACGCAAACACTTAGGCGGCAGAGTCCAGTGTCTCTCATTCTGGGATATTGATTACGTGAATATCCCTTTCCCTCAAGAAGCTTATAGTCTACTGGAGTGGGGAGGAGTGGGGGAAATACAGGACCTAAATGCATGGGTCCACTAGTCACAGTCATAAATGTGCGTGACTGTCACACCCCTGCAGTACACATTCGTGCACCATGTACCAAGGATCCAAACAAATGAGAAGAAAAACCAATGAGAACGAATTATCAGGCTGCATGATACTAAGTGGTGTCAATCTGGACACCGCAGGCAAAAGAGTTCATTTTATAATAAGCAAAAGGGGGGGAGGAGGCTAGTATGGAAAATGTCATATAATTTAGATGATTAAAAATAGCAGGTGGGGATGCAGGGGGGTAAGTTTGTGTAGTTTAAACTGGGCATGTGAGCCGGCCTGCAGTAGAAGTGAAGGGAGCTTGGGGGAAAGAATGGACTTGGAAAAAATGGGAGCAAAAATAATAGGATGGAGAGAAGGGAGGGGAGGAGGGGAGGGAAGAATGGAGAAAGAAGGAAGCACGGGCTGGGTCAATGAACTAAAACTCCACATTTAAACAGCCATAGCACATTTGTATCTTGAATATAGGTTTTAAAGCTATAGGTTAACTGTTACGTTTGAAGTCTTCACTTCCCCTTTGCAAAGTCTCTTTGCAGTCTCATTGTCATTGGTTCTCATTGTCATTGGTTCCGGCACAAGTGGGATTAAGCAATCCCAGATTCGAAGGGGTTGCCCGGAGGTACCGGATTTTTATTTGGCTTGTAAGAGTTCCGTGGGGCTAATCTGTGTTCTTCCTTCCAAGGTGGATCGAATGTCTTTCCCATGTGGCTGCACTAAAGAAGGATGTAGTAACACAGCAGGTAGAATTGAATTTAATCCTATCCGTGTCCGGACTCACTTTTTGCACACAATAATGAAACTTGAACTGGAGAAAAACCGAGAGCAGCAAATCCCCGCGCTGAACGGCTGCCACGGTGAGATAAGCGCTCCCAGTAGCTCCATGGGCCCCGTCGCGCACTCCGTGGAGTATTCCATCGCGGACAACTTTGAGATTGAAACCGAGCCCCAGGCCGCAGTGCTGCACCTGCAGTCGGCCGAGGAGCTAGACTGCCAGGGAGAGGAGGAGGAGGAGGAGGAGGACGGCAGCAGCTTCTGCAGCGGCGTCACCGACTCCAGCACACAGAGCTTGGCCCCCAGCGAGTCAGACGAGGAGGAGGAGGAGGAGGAGGAAGAGGAGGAGGACGACGACGACGACGATGATGACGACGAGAAAGGGGACAGCTTCGTGGAAGGTTTGGGGACCCATGCGGAAGTCGTGCCTCTTCCTTCCGTCCTCTGCTATTCCGACGGCACGGCGGTTCACGAGAGCCACGCGAAAAACGCTTCTTTTTATGCCAACTCGTCGACCCTGTATTACCAAATAGACAGCCACATTCCAGGAACTCCTAACCAGATCTCCGACAGCTATGCCGAAAGAGATCCTGTTAAGAACGGTACCCTGTCGCTGGTGCCTTACACCATGACCCCGGAGCAATTTGTGGACTATGCCCGGCAAGCGGAAGAGGCCTACGGCCCCTCCCACTACCCCGCCACCAACCCCTCGGTCATCGTGTGCTGCTCGTCTGCGGAGAGTGACGGCGGCGTGCCCTGCAGTAGCTTGTATCCCGAGCACAGGTCCAGTCATCCCCAGGTGGAATTTCACTCGTACTTGAAAGGCCCCTCCCAGGAAGGGTTTGTCTCTACACTGAATGGTGACAGTCACATTGCCGAGCACCCCGCTGAAAGTTCTTTGAGCCTGGCGGAGAAAAGCAGATTGCACGAAGAGTGCATCAAATCACCCGTGGTGGAGACCGTCCCTGTTTAGTAGCGTAAATTATTCTAGGACCAACTCTTCTCTTATTTAAAAGCACTGTATTTAATTGGATTTCCTGGGCCCATGGTTGTTTAAACTGAGGACCAAGAAAACCTGGACTGTGGTGAATCTTCCAGACTGTATTTTGTTTTCTCCTTTCCGGCCACACGCCTGTGGCTTTGCACAAATACAGTCTCTATGAGGATTTTAAAAGATTTCAGACTGTTTTGATAGAAAATGCTAATTAAAAAAAAAAAAAAAAAGCATATCTCACAGTTGCCTACCTGTCAAACTGTGTGAAACCTGCCAAGCTGTGTAGATCAGAGCTTCAAGTTCTGGATTATCGGGCCTGTGCAAGATTGTTGACTAAGACTGGGAAATAATAAGATTTAGAGTCCTAATTTTCGATAAATCTGAAGATGACGGTGACTTTTTAATGTAAAAGTAATTACTGTAAGAAAAAGAGTTAATCGTTCCATGTGTATTTTATTTATGGTAGTTAGGAGTCATGTTTTGATGAAACTGAACAGCAGCATGTTCTTTTAAGCTGAAGATGCATAGTTAGCACCACTGAGCATGCCCACATGGATTGCATCTGGAATCCATTCACGTTTTTATGATCATGACTGATCAGATTTGCAAATACTTTCTTAAGGGTGAAATAGGCCTATTTTTGCTATTTTGGACAAATAAATGAGTCTATATGTGCAGGTCCTTACACAGTTTTCTCTAAAGTTAAGAGTTAGGACAATCCTCTGGTGAGGGTCTAGTTCACTGCCCTCCCTCAGTTGACTCCAGAGATGGAGGTAGAAGGAATTGCCTTTCTTTTTAAAACAGCATCATCTTGGTTCTTAGCTTGGACACAGCACCTTTAAACTCTACTCCCCTACATCAAAATGCACTTTAGTGCCCCTTCATGGTACCTTGTGAGGGGTGGGGACTGAGAACTCTTTGAGATGAAAAATTTAGAAAAAATTTTTTTAAATCTGTAAACTATTATAAGGTTCATAGAATTAATATAGAGGAATCATCCAATGATAACTTTATGAAGGGAAAATGACCTATTTTCCTTCGCCACTCTGAAGACCTAACTCGGTAAAAGCAGAGGAGGCAGAGGAAACATGGAAGAGACACATCCTCAGCAACCAGCCTTTTCTACAGCGTGATCAATCCATCTCTACAAAATGAGTATGTAAGGAGATTTCCTTTTAGTGACTAGCCGATTGAAGGGGGGGCCTCGACCCAAATACTCAACTAGGCCTTACTTTTCTGAAGCATTTTGATTTCTCTTGCCTGGGACAATTAGCAGAACAGTCCAGAATGCATTGAATACTTCCTAATTACCTCACGTTCTCTTATTAAAGGGGACAGATAGAAATAAAACATGCACTCCCCACCTTTAGGTTATCTGCACTTGGTTCGTCGGAGGACTTCTAAGATCCCGTTTTCCTGTACATTAATTTAGGTAACTAACTAGTGTGTTCTACCTTTTTTTTTTTCCCAATGCAATATGACTATGCTAAATCCGTTTCATATTTTTGACCTTCTGTTGTTACACCGTTTCACATTTTCTGCCTCTTTGAAATGTGGACATGCCTTGCTATTCAGTGACTGCATCGCTAATTCTTATGTCTTTTAGATTTAGATGTTTAGAAATAGGGATATAAATATATTGTAGATCTCGATTCCTTAAAAATTACTATTTTATTTAATTGAACTTAAAAATGTTTGATCTAGAGAAAGTCCTCCAATGGAAAAGTTTCTACTAAAACTTGATTTGGGGAAAACATGTTTACTTGGTAGCTCTTCCAATGTGCAGTTGGCTCCTGCCCTTTCTCTCCCCCACCACAGGGCCAAATTTATAACCGTTCATACTAACATTAAAGGAACTTTGGGTTTGTCCCTACGGAAGTAGCAGTAATGAGGGCAGGGATGTTCCTTTTGAATGATAAGCCTTTGGGCTAATCAGTTTGAGTTTAGCTCCGATCTCGGTAGTGTATCTCATGTTGTCTACAAAGTTACACTTTTTAGTGCTTGATTTCCAAAATTGTTTCCTTTACCAATACAATCTAAAGAGCACCGGCCCAAAGAAAAATGACAAAAGGCTATTGTTCTTCATGTAGGCATGTGAAAAAAAAATCACACGTGCTGTATTTGCTGGACCCTACAAGCCCTCGAAGGATTTACCCGTGAAGCAGTCAGCTTCTTGGAACACAGACTGTGGCAGAATGGGGAAAAAGTGACTCTGGGTGGGGCAAAGGTGAAGGGTAGAATGTCAATCCAGTTTCTGAAAGGATAGATATTTAATTTAGTCCAGCTTTATATTCACTGGAAGGTCGACGCCTACTTGCTTATGTTTGGCTAGGTCTCTGTTTTGTAGCTTCATTTCCAAAAGGATGCTTAACCTTGAAACGGACAAATAAAAAAATCAGAGCTCTCTCCCTATTTTTTCCATTTGGGGTTGAAAGTAACTGTGCACAGAAGGATTAACCTTCCAAGCATGAATTCCATTCCAGATTCACATATATGTATAACCTAACCCCTAAACATCTCCCACAAACTACATACACAAATTACCTATTAAAACACTCCCTTATAACACAAATGCACACGCACACACGCACATACACACACTTACACAAACACACACTAGATGTATATCACACACTGGAGAATGAGAGATTTTAGGCAATGGCCAGTAATGAATACTGTATGTTTTTCCCACCCTAGAATCTGATTGGGTTTTATGATCTAAAAATAAGGTCTAGAAAAGAGGATGATTTGTAAAGCTATAGTTTGAAAATGTTGGGTCAAAGTTGCATATAATACTAATGATGGAATCGTTTCATTGTTACTTCCTTTCCCAGAAAAGCTGAGAGAGCACAGTGTTCCATCTGACTTTTTTTTTCCATTAATAGCCCTTCTATTCAACAAAAACTGCCCACATGCCAGGAGAGCGCTGCCGTTTTTTCTAAGCTTTTTAAAATGGGGATCAAGCTAGATGCAGCCAGTTGGGATACTTAAGATCTTTATACTAAGACACAATGACACCTGACCTTCAGCTGTTGTATTTCCCCCGTAGTATATCTAACCAAATTATTGTCTTTTTTTTTGACACACAGCTTTTTAGTTGTTCCCTGCCAATGGCAAAGCTTCGTGCTTTGGTCCTGTTGTTTTAGCATCAGCCCTATACTTTTTATTAGGGCTTAAATCCCAGTTATAATCCTGGCCAGATTGATGTGCAAATCAAGTGGCTGGAGCAGCTTGCATTTCCTTTGTCATCCTAGGTTTCCTTTGGGAGAAAGAATCACTGAAAGAGATTAACCTAAATTCCCCACCCCCCATCCCTTAGTCCTTGATTATTAAGACATAACTAAAATTTGTTCGTGTCTTTTGTTAGTTGGGTAATATAGATACTTTTCAAAAATTAGTCTTTTCTTTGTGATAAAACTATATTTTCCCAGTGCTCCAGCCACATATGAAATGTGAAATTAATATTTATTAGAGTCATAAGATCTTCACAAACATATATGGCCCAGCAATAACCCTTCCCCCCCCCAAAAAAAACTAGGAGTTATAGAAACATTGGCCACAAAACAATCAAGAAGCAAAGAGATGATAAGTGGTTCTTTATATTTTTGCACTCTAACAGGTGACTTGTAGGCAAAATTCTGGTTGGGTTATCATTAAACAGGAAAGTACATCATGATTTATTCCCTATAAGTTTGATACATCATTGGCTCTTTGATTAAACTTCTGATATTGCACAAATTTATAATCCTTTGGTCTTAATACTTAGAATTTACTAAGTATCAACTCTGTCTTTCAACAAATATTTATAGAATGCTGACTGTTAGAAGAAGTGTTCTAAGTGGTAAAAAGAGGAGGTAAAACACTCCACATTCTAAGAGATCATGATGACAAAGAGGAGTGGCATGAAATAATCAAGCCTCACTGTAATTCTTTTAACGTGTGCTTTTATAATGTGATCTTAGAAAAAGTGAAATCAATTCTTGTCTCATTGTGTGCAAACTGTAACTAAAAGGATACTTCTTTTTCCTAAATTAATGCAACTCACTGGATGATCTTTTTTCCTCTTCCCCTATCCGAAATTTCTGAATTAGACTCAGCTAGAAGAACTGAATCGAATGAAAAAGAGATTTTCAACTAATTGCTTCTTCAGTGTTAGGTCTGTATAAGTGAGGCTAAATTTATACTAGCAAACTCCTACCAGATAGTTTCAAGAGCTGGTTGACTCATACATAAACCAGGAAATATTTCAGGAAAACTTTGAGACAATGATGTGGAACACAATCACTTTTACTTCTATTTATATACAGCTTAAAAAATTAGCAAAACCATAGTTCCAAATTCCAAAGGCATTGCCTTATATAGCCTGTAGAAAAGAGAGGTCATTCAACCCACCTCACTTGTAGCTGGGGTTACAAAACCATCGCCAGCAGGTGGAAAGTGGACATTCTCAGAAGTCAGAGACTACTTTTCAAAAAGGTACCATGAAGCCGTCCATTTCTCCAAATATGACTAAAAACGACATCTGTTCCTTATTCTCTCACAGAAGAGTCATTACTGTAGTCAGTGTATAAAATACCAACCTTGAGTGGGAAGTACCTTCTTGCTTTCAAAGGCAAGACTTGACTGTAATTTGAAACCAGAACTATGTATTCTTACCACAACCAACATGGAAAGTTTAAAGCCTTAATCACTCTTAGTTCTAACACAAATTTGCAACTTCTGATTACATTATTCTTTCTGAGATCTGCTAACTTGTGCTCAAGTAACTCATATGCCTAAGCCAAATACCACAGCTTTGCACAAATACCACTGCTCAACAGATGTTTTCTGTACCATTAAAGAATTTAATTGACTTAATTTAACTGAATATCAGGAATTTAAAAGCCCACTAAAATTATGAAAGTGTCAGGGCGGGATGAGAATGGAATATAAGCATAATAAATAAGTGGTAGTGTCTCCCAGGAACCATAAAGTTTCAGCAAAGCTGAACAGCTAGAATTTTAACCAGAAAACTAGATGGCAGATGGCAACCTGAAACCTAGAAGGGACAGTGACAATGTGGAAACTCAGAGGCCAGTTGGTGTTCATGTGGGCTGTCCACCAACCTCATCGATTACGTCTTCCTATCTAAAAATCATTTGATGCTTGCTTTAAAAAATAAAAGCACTGAGCTGTAATATGCTAAAGAAACTATTTTTAAGATTTAGACACATTTTATATTAAAATGACTGACAGACTATTGTCAAAAGTGATGAATATGGAAATAAAAGAGCTCTTTCATATTTTACCTGTCAAATCTGCATATTTAATGTGACTTTTTAAAATAGTCACTTCTAAGTTTCACTTCAACTGCTCTCAGCTTTCATACTAGACCATGAGACCCCCTTCCAACCAACCAGTGAAAGTGGGGGAGGGGGTTCGTTTGTTTTCTTTCTTATCAGAAATTCAAATTCAAAAGTTGGTATGACCTGGGTTTTGCCTGGTGGAGTGGTCTTGGGGTCAGTCTATCTAACTTGGCGCTGCCTGACGGTGGTAATTGAGACAGAATAATTGGAGGCAGGAAGGTGAATACGATCAGATTCAAAGCCTAAGACAGTTCATTCTTTATATGCAATTACTGTAATCTAATTAACATATAGCCTGGAGTTTTAGTAAATACAGGTACATGTAGCTTTCATGGAAAATGAAGTAATTTCAAAAATTTAAGTCATATCGTTGACTACTTTCTTTCACTCGTGATAAATATATACAGGGTAAAATTGTTTCTTCTTTGATACTTTATACTTGCTTGTAATTCAAGAAAAGCCAACTCTAGTGTGTCATTTTATTTTATCTCATAAGTTTCTGGCAGAACTAAAGTTTCAAGAGAATATGACAGAATTTATTTTGGGCAATATTTGCGTTGAATGTGCTAATGATGTCATTCCTTTCTTTGGATTACTCACTACCATAGTGATCATCAAATCAGTTCAATAACTCTCATTTTAGTGACATGTATGAGGCCATTTAAATATTCTAAGATAATGTATATTGATTCAAAGGATTTAGGAAAAGACAAATTTATGGTAGAAATTTGCCTTGCCTGTGTCTAAGTTAATTCATGTGACCTGTTTGAATGCCTCTAGTTGTAATTTTGGAATAACTTTTTTGTTAGCTATCCCTTTCCTTCTGCTTTTGGCTTTCTCCTAATCTTTTTATCTGACTTGGGAGGATCTTAAAAGTTATTTATCAATGAGTATTTGGAAGGAAACTGATTTAGAAAATATCTCTTTAAAAATTATCCAGGAGCTTCTGTCACCAGAGATCTTTATCAAGTCTTACCTAGCCATGCTAGGTAAGACCACAAACACCCTTGTCAGGGATGTGGCCACCAAAAATGGTTTTGCTGTTGTCTCTACATGGGAAACCTATTAAAAACTAGGTAGAATTTTTCAACTTTAACATAATTTATCCAATTTTGTTTTGCTTCTCCTTTTTATGTCGGTCACCAAGCTTTTCTTCTTAGCTGCAAAGAAAGCCACCCATCTTTAAAACAAATTCAAAGATCTATATGCCACTTTGAAATTTTATTTAAATATAAAAGAAAAAGAAGGAATAAAATAAAATCAAAATCTGAATTCCCCTAAAGAGGGAAAACCTAAATATCAAAACCTAAGAAATGAATTGCCTGAGGTTATTATTTTTTTAATTAAGTGTTGATCCTCGGATGATGTAATGATACCCAAATAATATCTGAACTTGATAGATTTTACATTTTAGTAGTTGGCACAGTGAATTCTTTTGTACCATAATCAAATAGCCTCCACTGCCAAAGGTTATGGTCTGAATCTTGATTCATTAGGGACTAGTCATGTTAAATGGGTATCTTAAACTAGTTTAATCTTTTCAAGGATACTCACAATGGCCAACTGCGTCTGAATAATGAAAAGTTTGAGATTCTTGTGTATTCTTCAAATTTTATAGTCCTGAGACTAGAAGAGATCTCCTGAGGTCATCTGGCTCATCCATCTCTCTCCAGGGAGGACTGTCATTCAGGCATGCCCAACAGGATAGATACCCATCTATTCTTAACATCTCTAGGGAAAGCGGTTTCCTTGGCAACACAATCCAGTTCTCTTAGGTTTTTCTCACAATAAGAAAATATCTTGGCCAGTCTTTGTGGGCTAGGCACCTGGCAACAGTTGTGGTGATTTGGGCCATTGTACTGGCAGACTCAAAGGACATTGGGTTTCCCCTTACTTTGATGATTATTGTATTTGATGACTCCATAAGTCTCCTAAGAAATCAGATTTTTAAAAACTACACATATGAGTATTGAGACAATGCTCAATAATCTAACCTGCCTCCAACAAATATGACAGTCATTGTTTTTCATTTTTATTTTATTTTTATCTTATCTGTGTTCACCATTGCTGTAATGTCAGGACATAATGTCAAGAAAATGACTATTTCAGATCCCCAGTGACAGACATCAGAGTTAGGACCAAATGACTTGACCTGCTTAATTTTCTGAGAAGTTACAATTACATAAGTGAGCATTTTCTACCTTTTTGCTTCTAAATAAGTACCTTCTTGTTGATCTTTCTTTACCCTAAAATGACAAATGAGAATCTCAAGCTTTTCCACTCCTTCTGGGGAAGATGTGACTAGTTTTGGAGAGTCTGCTGTGGAATAAAATGCCTCCAGAGAATTACTCAGCCACCATTTGATCCCAGCCTTTGTCCCCGTGCTATTTAAACAATAGTTGCCTGCCTTCTCAGGGATCAGCAGAATTCTGAATTAAAAATTTGTCACCTTGACAAGGCCTGAAATCGAAGGGAGGAGTCTGGGAGGAGGGTGTTTTGTTTTTTTTTTTTCCTGATTACATCACTTGACCCAAGCACCCAAGCACTGCAGCTTTCAGAGCATCTTCTGTTTGCTCAGAGTTGTTTCCAACTCAGAGTCCGAACTAACTGGAAGATGAGGAGCACTCCTGAAACCAATGTTTCTTTTCTCCATGGGATTTTTTTCAATCCAGATACAGCTGCTTATCTCCCCAACTCGGATGCTCTTGTGAAATGACAGCCACATCAGTGTGGTTGTTCCCCACAAATACTACTAGGGGAAATAACCCTTTTTGCTTTAAAAAAAAAAGCTATAGAATGTTTATGTAAAGAATGTTGAATAATTTGGCCCATGTTTTAATTGACTCTAGACACCTCTATGGAAATAAGTCTGAGGCGTAGTTTGTGAAACATGTTTCAAAAGTGTTTGATGTAAAATAAATGCTAGACATTTACAGTACAGACATAGTTTAAAAAATTAAAAACCTGTAGATTACAACTCTGTTCCTAAGAACCTCAGCCTTTATTGTGTCTTAGTAAAGTTGATCTGCTTTCATTTTAGTTTATTGCATTTCTGGTGTAATAGCCTCTTAAGATAGAACTATTAATACATATGTACTGGTTAATGCCTGTTAATGCAGAAAATGGCACTTTGTTATTTCAATGTGTTTCCCTCAGTGTCACAGGGTATATCAATTTGATAGGAAAAGGTCATTTGACATTGGTCAAAAATGCATTTTCCCCATTTAAAATATATATGTATGATTGGTTGCGTAGACAAATGGCACCTTTTGCAGTATCTTGATCTTGATCATAGTCGTAGATGTCAACTGTGTCTCCACTTTCCAGCTGCCATAGAAATTTGGAACATTTGCAAATTCTGGTGAAATCGAGTGAGCTGAATGTAATGGTAGATCAAATAATCCAAAGGACTTGAGTGTTATCCTTCAGTCTGTGTTGAACCATTCGGACATTGGGAATGGTCTTTACACAAGGGAAGTCTTTTGAGAGTGTTTTTTGGTTTGTTTTTTTTTTTTTTTTTTTTTTGCTGACAAAAAAACAATTTAAAAACTCAGTGAGGTAAACTCACTGTAACATATTTTTTGACATTGTGACTGGTTTTATCTTTTAGTTGATTTCTGTTACGACTTTTACTCAACTTCAACAGTATTTCAATAGACATTTTATTACTGTTATGTCCAATTTAATCACTTAGAAAGGTTGAAAGGGAAAAAAATCAAACAACAGTTCATACATACAATCACTTTACACTAAAACGTCATATTGTGTGTCACACAGTTTCTAGATTGATTTCTCTTGTGTATAAGTTATAACATCAAAGATGCCAAAGGGTATATTAAATAAGCTACAATAATATTCAACAGAACTTAACCTGGACCTTATGTTGTAATAATTTATTCATATTAGATGTAGTCTTCTGTATTTATATTTTCAGTATTTATTATGAATGACATGGAAATTCGTGTATTTATTGTGGCTTTTTATTGCAGTGTGTATATATATATATATATCACAAATAAGCATTTTTAAGTCTTATCCTTAAGTTTCTTTTATTAGTGGCACTTGTATTATGCTGTACTTTTTATTATATATTGTACAATATCTTGTCCATTTGTTTGCAGCAGAGTAAAACCGGTTTCTAAGTTGTATCTACTGTTGCATTCTTTTACATGTCATGTAAGCCCTTTGTTCTTTCATACTGAGCTGTCACAAAACACATAATACCTCCCTCTGTGTAACAGATACAGTCTCGAAGGTTGTGTGAAACCAGTTCCTGTGAATGGCCTATTACATTATTATCATCTCAAAGATGTGTTAACTTTTTATTTGATTGATCCCTAAGTGGAGACACACAAACAACATTTTTCCTCCTCAACTATTCAGCTTCTTCATCAAGTAATGATGTGTAAACAAATGAAATTTGGGAGGACGTTTTGACAAAGACAAATCCAGTCTCCTGTAAGTAGCATCCTGTAATATACCTGTTTGTAGTAGTTTTGTTTCACTTTGCTTAAAGCAGAATCTGTCTGATTTGGTGTTTAGGCTATTTGTGTACACATAGGTGCATATAAATGCTACCTGTTTGGTAATGCTGAATTAAGGTAACCTTCTATTGGCAATAGAACGAAGAGAAAATGGGACCTTCCTTGTCTATTGTATGCAAGTCACAGTCCTCAAACAACTTGTTTTCTTACTTCTGGACACTAGATTTATATTTTTGGAAGTGAAATAATAATACGTGATTGTATGAACATCATACAAGCTCAAATTTGATCGTGTTGCTCCTTTAATCTCCTGTGATCGTCCTTCCTCACTGCCACCAGATAAAATCCAAACTCTCTGTGAACACAAGGTCGCTTGAGATCTGGGTACAACAAACATTTCCACCCTTTTTGCTCATCAAATTCTCTCTCTCTTTATTGCCTGTTCATTTATTTTGAGAGAGAGAGAACAAAAAAGAAAATGTGAGCAGGGGAGGGGCAGAGAGAGGAGAGAGAGGATCCTGAGCAGTCTCCGCACTGACTGAGCCACCAGGTACCCCCATCAAACTCTCTTTGCTTCTCAACCCTTCCTCTGCCCACAAGACAGACTGCTTAGACCTTGTCTGCTACTCTATTTTTCACCACTGCCTCTGTTCAGCACGCCCTTTTTGTCCAGAACATACACCCCACAGCCCTATCCTGACAGCATAATTCTAATGACCGTCTGCTTGTTTTTCAAGAGAAAACTCAAATGTGTCTTCCTTTCTGTTGATTCTGAGACTGGATTACCTGCTATTTTATACCCAATGCAGACATTTCCTTTCAAGTCCCACTGCACTCATTTATGTACCTACTCCCTCTACAGGACTCCTTGAGAACAGAAAATTTGTCTCTACTCGCCGTATCTTTGGCTTTCAGTTTAGTGCCTGGAACATAATAGATACTTAAAATGTTTCCTGATATATTTGCAGTACAATAATGAAGGGTGCATTTATAAGAGTTCCGATGAGGGGAAGATGGCTGGCTGAAAGAGAGGAGAAGGAGTTAGATTCAAGGGGAGGGAAGATTTAAGCCTGTAAGAGACATTCCAGATTCTACTTTATGGTTCAGTCTGAGTCAGGACCAAGTCACCCCCTTCTGTGCTGAGCAGAGGGACATTGCTAAGAACAGACGATTTACCTTTGGAACAAATGAGCAATCAGATGAGAATCAATTCAGATACTGCAAAGCTCTAAGGACCAGTCCAAAGAATCTGACTTGTATCCTTAGGGAAATAAGAAAATCTAAAAACATCATGGAATCAGAGTGGTTGCAGTACATAGTTGGTTTGGGAAGATGGGAATGCCAGAGTAAAAATCTCTGTAGTGATTGCAGTTACTATTCTTTAAAAAATAGTTGTTGAGGACCTACTCTGTCTAGAACCCAGTACTAGAGAATGAGGGAGCAATGGTGCACAAGACAGACAGGGTCCCTCTAGACAAACGAGTATAGAAGTTTGGTGATTATGGCGAAGAAAAGGTCAGTTATTTCAAAGCCTATTTAGGTGTGAGAGAGTAAGAGTAACAACAAGATTATGAGTTTAAATACTGTAGGTGAAGTAACGGAAAAGATCTAAGAGCATAGATATATCATTTACAGAAGTTAGCAAGAAGGAAGACGTGTTCATCTTGGATGTTGCATTGATCCTGGAATACTTAATGAACATAACAAATGACAGAAGGAAATAGGAGTCCAGAGCTTAAATAAAGATATAAGATTGGTGAATGAGTGTTTGTTTAGAGGAGAATACAGGTTTCCCCTGCTATCTGAAAGTAGAGCATTCCCATGAAACCTTTCATAAGCTGGAATGGCAGGACATGAAGAAGTAATTGCCATTTCATAAAATCAAATACCTCTTCAGAGTTCTCTTGGTTATCAAAAACATACTAGTATAGGTCTTTCACAGAAATGACGTAGAACTTTCAGAGAGTGGGGGAAACCTGTATATATAGAGAAAAAAGAGGATGATGGAGAGGACGGAACATTTCAGAGGTGTTGCAGGTTGTGTTCTCCAGAAATGGATGCTGAGATGGAGGTTAGCAAGCCATGTGTTTATTAGGGAGCAATACTTGTGGGAGCTAGGGGCAGGAAGCAGATCAGGAAGAGGGAGAAATCAAGCTATGATGCAGACCCGACAAAGCCCCAGCCCAGCTACCCTCACTGGGTTGCTACAGAGCATAAGTGGTTCTTATGAGCCTGGTGGGCTGAAAATGACTGGACCATTACAGAGAGTTGCAATCAGTCACTGGGTATAGTCCACCCCAGAAAAGGTGTGCTGTGGGGTGACTTGGAACTCTATAGTAGAGGAGCACTCTCAGAAGCTGGGAAAGTCCTTCTTTGAAGAGAAACCCTTGAAGCTGGCATAGCTCTATGTCTTCCACATTCCATCTCTCAGATCCACTGCTTCATTTAAACTTCAGTAAGCAGGTCTTCCAGGATTCTGGAAAACTTAGAAGAGTTTGGTTAGTGGAATAAACTACAGGCCCTGCCACTCTAGCCGGTCTTAGAACCAGAACTGATACTCATCATCTCCATCTTTCACTATAAATTCTACATTCTCTTCAGCTTCAGCAACCACTTCTTCTGGTCTCGGTGGCTTACCTAGTGGTATGACCCAGACCCAAGAGGCATCTAAATGGTTATTCCTTCTGGTTCCCATTGTAGAACATCTTCCCTACCTCCTCCTGATGATCAAGGTCAGTTACCTCTACCAAGATGGTGATTCTTCTCCCTGTCCAAAATGCCCAGGCAGCAACAGGAGCTTAAGTACTATGGGAATCTTTAGCCCCCTAATAGAAGTGTGCCCTGAGAACAGGATCTTCAATCTGTCAGACCCTATAGAATGGTAGGGTAGAAAGCGCAGTTTTCCCCAACGGGTCATGTTAAATGGGTCCACTTCCGCTTTCACCCTGTGAAAGGAAGCTATACCTTGATATAAACTGAAAAGATCCCCTGTTGGTTGCCCATCGACTTTGTAGGTATACCAATTTCTATTAACTGTTTCCATAACTCTCTGTGGGTCAGGATCCCTCGGCTGCTAGTCTAACTCTGTTGCTCATTATGATAATTGCATCCTCCTTGCTTTTAGCACTTATCTGTCACCACCTATCCTCTATTGTTTTACATTCTGTCATCCCCATTGGCCTACTACTTTAGGTCAGGAAATGTCTATGCTCCATATAGCGTCAGTTAAGGAATCTACATTACCAGCCAAGGGGTAAGTGCAACTCCAAAACTCCATCTTATTAACTGATTTTTTGGACCATTCCTGGTACCAAATGTCAGATTGAGTTTTCTAGAAGCTGACTCTAAAATGGAGATTGACATGCAGGATATTTATTAGGTATGAACACCTGTGGGAGCAAGGATGAAAAGCAGTTGAACAGAGGGATATGTTGAACGGTGACGCAGGTCTGACAAAGCCTCAGCCCAACTCACAGGGAGCTCCGGAACCTATATCACTCACTGGAGTTGTTCTGTAATGAGCCCAAAATGTTAGATCTTTATGTCCCTGCCATGATCAGTCATTGGATGTGAGTACCTCAGGTAGAGCGTGCTTTTGAGCAAGGCATCTCTCTGCAGCTAAGGTCATCCCCAAAAGAGAGATAAGTCAGCCCTGATATGACTTTGTGTGGTAAATCTCCATGCCCATCACATAGAAGAAGAAGAAGAAGAAGAAGAAGGAAAAGAAGACATGTAGCAGTTAAGAGATCAATGTAAAATCTGAACTTAGATTTAAAAAACGAACACATAAGGGAGCCTGGGTAGCTCAGTGTGTTAAGCATCCAACTCTTGGTTTCAGCTCAGGGTGTGATCTCAGTTTCCTGAGTTTGAGCCTCGCTTCCAGCTGCTTGGGATTCTCTCTCTCCATTTCTCTCTGCCTCTCCCCCACTTGTGCTGTCTCTATCTCTCTTAAAATAAATAAACTTAAAAAAAATGAATACATATATTTACCATCCCTACGGTTAGGAGCTATCTTTGTTGGAATTTCCCAACAAAATCTCCAGTAATGTACTTTCTCATAGATGTTTTCTATGCCCAAGTTCCCTATGATTACCACCACCCTGTCAGTACCCTGCTTCTTTGTCAAGTTCTCACTGGTAAAGCAAAGCAGCAAGCCAATTACTGAGATCATTCAGATGAAAATTTTACTTTTGCCTGAATTAGCCAGAGAATTGAAGCATAAATAGACCTTTTCACTTGACTGATTGAGATAATTGCCTCACTTTTCTAGAGGAGACCTATAGCTGGGAGGCTGTGTTTGGTCACCAAAACATGTTTGTAATACGCATTATTGACTTTTCTTGAAACAACTATGCTTGGCTAGGTGCCACACTCAAACGCTTGCCCTCATGTCTTTAGGTGTCTGAAACAATACTCAGCAATACCATACCATGGGGAACTCAATGCTCGAATTCTTTCATTTTGGGCAAGCCCCCAAACTCACCAGCTCAGACCTCCAGAAGGGGTAAAATGACATCTAGGGGAGTCTGGGAGGAGGCGGCTGGGCAGAGGGTTGGTTCAGTGGATAAGATGCAGGAAGTGAGAATTAGCTCCAGGTGCATGGGAACAAATGGCTTTTCCTGAAAGGAGTGGGTAGGTGGACTTGAAAGAAACATGTAATTTCCATTTATTATTGGAGGGGTGAGAGGAGTTAATAAAGAGACCTGAGCAGGGGCAGACATTAGAGCATCAGCAGGACTCAGATCACAGCCTTTGGCCTGGATCCTATGTAATAGAAGCTTTTTCTAACAGCATGGGACCTGGGGAAAGAGAGATTCCAAAGAAACAGCACAGCATCTGAGCTTTTCTGCGGCGTTGGTGGCCTGCCGCTTCGCCAGCATGGTCAGCGATGACCTAGAAAATTCACTGAAGAGCAAGATACGCATTCGAAAAAAACCCTCACAAACTTGAATTCTAGGAGAAATGGTTGGCATGTGTCTGTAATTACTTTGTGATGGCTCCCCTTACTGGCCAACTAGCAGAACGTCTTAGATTCGGAAGGTGAGTGGAAGGACATACCGCACGGACGCCTCCTGCTTAACTTCTAAGTTGCCTGCATTAAAAATAATAATAATAAAAAAACATTTTTTAAATGCTGCTAAAGTAGATTTTATTTTCTGAGTATCAAGGTAAACGAAAGGAAATCTCAGCCACGGAATTTACATTTATTTATCTTCAGTGGGTGTTTAAAAAGTTCAGTGTTAGGATTTATGATTATAAAATAATATGACTGCTTTAAACCTTTTAATTTGTTAAACTTCTGTACCACATCTAAGTTTTAAAACTATTTTGAGGTGATAGATGAGATATACACACAAGCACACTCATACACACACACACACACACACACACACACACATCAGAATTGATGTGTCTAAGTGAGCTGCTTTCCTGGGGAGACACAATAAGGAGGCTGGCATTGTTCAAAGCTGTCTTGAATTTCATTGTTAAAAAACTTGTTTGGCATAGAGCTTTAATTGTGACAAATTTTAAATCTTTAAAAATCTATTGGGCTTTTTTTTTTTAACATCCATGTCATTCAGAATCAATTATGATGAAACGCTGATGAGCTAACTAGTAAAGTTAAACACCAGTGTCTGTAACATAACGAAAATAAAATATATGTCTTCCAAATTGTTCCCCAGGATTCCCCCCCTCCCCGGAGTAATATTTAAAATGTCAGATAATATACTAAATATATATCCCCTACCTTTCCCATAGTTTATGCATGTGGCTATTAGGTTAAATAAAAGAACAAATATTTAATTAAAATTTTTAAAAACAACCTATATATAGGTATCACCAAATGTTTTTATGTGCATTTGGCATTAAGAAGTTTGAGAAAACCAATTCAGTCACTAGTCCAGGGCTAATTTTTTGCATTGATCTAAGACAAGACGAATAAATCTTGCTTGCAAGACAAAAGATACTGGTATGAAGGAAAGAAAAAAAAAAACACCATTAAACTGATTATTTTATTTAAACTGATTGGGGCGCCTGGGTGGCGCAGTCGGTTAAGCGTCCGACTTCAGCCAGGTCACGATCTTGCGGTCCGTGAGTTCGAGCCCCGCGTCGGGCTCTGGGCTGATGGCTCGGAGCCTGGAGCCTGTTTCTGATTCTGTGTCTCCCTCTCTCTCTGCCCTTCCCCTGTTCATCCTCTGTCTCTCTCTGTCCCAAAAATAAATAAACTTTGAAAAAAAAATTAAAAAAAAAAAAAAAAAAAAAAAAATAAACTGATCCTACAATAGATGAAGATATCCTAAAATTAAGTTTACATTGAATTGTTCATTCTCATCAGATTATCCACTCTTTCAGTTTTATTTTTCTTTATTTTGACTTTAGTACATCCATTGTATTAGTTAAAGGATTCGACGTGATGCTGTGTTGAGAGCAAATAAACCTCTAAATCTCAACGGTTTAAAACCTGGTCTCACTTCAGGTCCATCTTAAACGGGCGAGGTGCTCCGCTCCAAGTTGTCCTCACTCTGGCATGGAGACTGGTGAAAATTTCACCATCTGAAACATTGCCTGTACGGGGAGGAACTGTAGCTGACCACACTCTGCTTCTTGAAGGTTTCTAGCTAGAAGTCACACACGTCACTTCCATTACCATTGCACTGGTCAAAATAAATCTAACGGACAGAACCTAGAATTGCATTTTACTTCCTATTGTCTCACCTGATTCCCAACAAAGATGCGTTAATTATAAAAAAAAAAAAAAAGGAGGCGGGGAGGGGGTTGGATAATGCCTCCTACTACGTGCTGGGAAGAACAGAAATTGGTGAACAGCACCGATAACCAATAACTAGCAATAACATCACTAAACAAGGAACTTTATATTTTGATTTTTTTTTCTCTTTTTTTGGTTAACAGCAAGAGGCCTAACGTTGTATTTGCTGATTAGGTTTAACATCTGAATTTCTTTCTGAGTCTTACTTTTTACTGCAATAAATTGTGCTTACATAGAGCTCTCTCGGGATTTCGCAGTGATTAATTAGACTGTGGTTAGGGCCACTCAGGATGGATGTGGGGAGTGGGGCTACTGCGTGAGAGCAGCCGTTTGAGGGCTCCCACCTCAATCTTGAGCGTTACCATGGTGACAGCTGCCGCGGGAACCCACTGGGAGCCCAGTAGGCACGCTGGCTGCCAGACCTTTGTGTCAGACAGTGCACTATCCCCAGCCTTTCAGAATCAGTATAATGAACTCTTTGGCCAGGGTGTTTCTGCTCACTAACCTAGGGGACACTTTATTCTTGCTCGAACTGTCACTTGCCAGATGTCAGTTTAGAAAGACAAACTATTTTCCCCTTCTTCCTGTGCTCTTCCTCTCAGCTTATTTTTTTCTCACTTTATTGCTCTGAAAGTAACAGTTATTAATAGGGAAACTCATAAATTCAGATACAGTGGAAAATCCAAAGAAACAAATCAGGCCTCTGACACAGCACTGACCAATAGAACTTTCTGTGATGATGGAAATGTTCCGCATCCATGCTGTTCAGTGCGGTAGCCACTGGTCACATACAGCTAGTCAGCATTGTAAGCGTGGACAGTTCAACTGAGTACATTTTTAGATTTACTTAATCTAATTCCTTTTTGTTTTAATTTAAATAGCTACATGCGGCTAGGACTGTTTTATTGAACAATACAGTTCTAGAATCATATTTAAGCCCGGTGAGTCGTCTGGCCAGGGAGGAATCATCCTCAGCAGGTTCCCCTTGTTTGAACTAGCATGTTTATTATCTGCTCTAAAGCATATTATTGTTATTGCCACATAAGGTATGCCTTGGCCTGCACTAACCACCTCTTATAAATTTAATTATACGGCTAAAGAAAGAGGAGCGAAAGGAGACATGATGATTTGGGCCATTACAGGTAATCATCATCTAGAAGCAACCCTTAAGGGGAAAGATGTTACTGTTTCTAAATAACATATTGGCCACATTACTGTGATTCTGCAAAAGAACCAGATTCTAACTAGAAGTCATCGGTTCTAGCCCCAGATTTTATGCTAGTTGACTGTATTACTTAGAAAATACACACAGCAGGGGCGCCTGGGTGGCTCAGTTGGTTAAGCATCCGACTTCCTCTCAGGTCACGATCTCGTGGTTTGTGAGTTCGAGCCCCGAACTCACTGTCGGGCTCTGTGCTGACGGCTCCAAGCCTGGAGCCTGCCTCAGATTCTGTGACTCCCTCTCTCTCTCTGCCCCTCCCCCCTCCCCTGTGTCTCTCAAAAAATGAATAAATGTTAAAAACAATTAATCATTAAAGAAAAGACACACAGCAAAGGGTTTTGGGCCTAAAAAGTCCTTCTCTGTATGAAAAAGAAGACAATAATATTTACTGTGTGTTTAATAATATGACAGAGGCTTTAAGTCTCCTTTATTCCTTTAAACAAATTCATAAATTAGGAATTATGTACATTATACAGCGGAGGAAATTGAAGCTTAGGAGGGTTAAGTGATTTACATTTCCTTGTTAGTAATTGAAAGAACCAAAAGTCATTCAAACCCGAGTCTGTCTGTCTCCAAAGCCCAACATCTTCCTACAAAATCTCATTAGAATAGGTCTAACATCCCTTTTAATTCTTATCATTGAGGCAAGTGCCATGTATTTAACATATTGAGTGAACTTTGAATATAACGAAATGTAGAATTCTTGTCTGTACTCCTTTTTTAAAAACATGATAATGACTAATTTTTCAGACACTTCCTAACCTGGACTCATCTATGATGCCCTTATCCAGTGGCTTTCAAACCTGGCCTCACATTAGAACTATTTGGAGAGTCGGGGCGCCTGGGTGGCGCAGTCGGTTAAGTGTCCGACTTCAGCCAGGTCACGATCTCACGGTCCGTGGGTTCGAGCCCCGCGTCGGGCTCTGGGCTGATGGCTCAGAGCCTGGAGCCTGTTTCCGATTCTGTGTCTCCCTCTCTCTCTGCCCCTCCCCCGTTCATGCTCTGTCTCTCTCTGTCCCAAAAATAAATAAAAAATGTAAAAAAAAAAAAAACTATTTGGAGAGTTTTAAAAGATACTGATGCCAGGGATCCTTCTCAAACCAATTAAATCAGAATCTCCAGGAGGAATAGGTCCCAAGGGTAATTTGTTTCAAGAAGCTCAAATGGTTCCAATGTGCAGGTGGGGCTGAGAACTGATGTGTCAGATGTGGACTCGGCAGAAACCTGGCTCTCTTTGAGCCACCTGCTAGATCATGCACCTGCCTCCAGGAGAAAGCCCCTTGGTATCTTGGTCGATATGTTTCGTTTTGTGGACTCAACGCTGGAGGAAACGATCGAGTTAAGATGGGAAACACATCTCACGCAAACAAGCTTCTTCTGACCACTGACTACCCATGAAGCGAGGACTTTTTCATTCTCAGCCTTGAGGCTCAGAAGCCTCTGTCACATGCAAAACGGGAAGGAAAGTAGTGGAAAGAGAGTAATTACCTGGTGGAAGAAGGAAGGACATACCAGCTTCGTTCTGAATTCCTTTCTGTGTGCCTGGTGCTGTAGCAGTGCATGTCTATTTTCAGTTTGCTGCAGGGTTTGAAAGGCTTCCCAGCTGGCAGGTAATGCCATAGGAATGCAGGTATTCTGAAGCAGGATTCTCTCAAGGAGTCAAGGAGTTTAATAACTAGGGTAGCTCATAGACTAGAAAAGCAGGCTTGCCCATACTATCACACCTAAACCAACTGCCTTTTGTTTTTCTTTGACCCAAGTTCTGTGCAATTCACACACACACACACACACACACACACACACAAAGCAACTGTACACAAACATTCAGTAGCCCTACACACAACTCTCACATGATTTAAAGAGCTCAAAGTTTATATTAAAATGCTGTTTTACTGATTTCACTCTCCTACTGTCCTCAAAACTCCTCAGTGACATGGATTTCTCACAGCAGTGATTCATAAACTTGGAGAGTCTTGTTCAAAATGCATATTCCTGGGCCCCACTCCTGGAGGTGTAGAAAGGAGCCCATTTGAAATCTGTGTATTTTAGAGATTCTGGTAAACTGTTACAGGTGATCATGATAGTCTCAATAATGGTCCTCCAGAGATGTCCCTATTGTAATCCTCAGAACCTGCAAATAAATTAGCTTAAATGACAAAAGGATCTTTGCAGATGTATGTAATGAGGTTAAGGATCTTTAGGTGGGAAGATAATCCTGGTTATCCACGTGGCACCAATGTCATCCAAAGGCCCTAATCAGAGGGATGCAGGAGAATCAAAGCCAAAAAAGGAGGTGTGACAGTGAGACCAGTGGTTGCAGTGATGTCCTTTGACGATGGAAGAAGGAGCCGCAAGCCTTAGAATATAGACAGTCTCTAGAAGCTGGAAAGGCAAGGGAACAGATCTCAGATCATCTCTTGAAGACTCCAGGAGAAATGCTGCTCTGCCAGCATCTTGATTTTAGACTTCTGATCTCTAGAACTGTAAAATAATAAATTTTTGTTGCTGTAAGCCACTAAGTCTATGGTAATTTGATACAGCAGTAATAGGAAACTAATACATGAAATGCAACATTAACCCAAATAAAACACTTTCTAGATAAATCAACTTCAATGCCTCTTTTCCTATAATGAAAAGGAACCTAGAACACAAAGAGTGCAGTAAATTACTCAACTTCACTCAGGCATTTAGGGAAAGTCCAGGATAAAAGTGGAATTCTCTTAGTTTGGTTCTACTTTGTCCTAGCATTCAGGGTGTCCTCAATCTAGCCCACATATTCCTATTATTCCTCTATCCTTACCCCTATGGACAAGCAAACTAGTAGACACATTTTTCCCCCTGAATAAGCAGCATAATTTGAGTTTTACTCCCTGTATGTTTAGACTTCCCTCTTCCTTAAGTCCTTGCATTCTTAAACATTAAGGTTCATTCAGCATCAGTCCTGCGTCTCCCGAGCTATCCCCGAGCATCAGATGAGCACTGACCTTTAACCTCTTTGGTGTAGTTGCAGCTGCTCTTTAGAGAACAGGATGAAGAATCCCCAGTTAATCTATTTATTCTGCAGCGTGATGATCTGATTGACTCTGGGCTTGCAGATACTCCCTTAAGTAACAGTGCGGCAGGAATGGTTGACTAAAGACCTTTAATCCAAGTCGAGCACCTCGATTTTCAAGTTCCACTTTTTTATGAATTATATTTAACTGACTCAATGGCTTTTTAATAAATAATAAATAATAACAAATAATAATAAATAACAAACTTGAATTACTTGTTTTGTTAGTGGAAATAGACATCTTCCTGGTTCAACAATTACAGTCTTCCCAGTAACTTGAATTTATAGATGGCAACCTCAACTTTTACCTACCAGGGGAGTAACACAGCCTTTCTAAATATACATCTTATTGAGACATAATTCACATACCATAAACTTCACCATTTCAAAGTCATTTCTAATATATTTACAGACTTGTACAACCATCACCACTCCTTCTGGGACATTTTCATTACCCCCAAAAGATGAATAGACACTTTAACCATGAAAAGACATTCCCCATTCTCCTTGCTTCCCAGCCCTTCCCCAGCCCCTGACAACCACTAATCGATTTTATCTCTCTATGGATTTGCCTAGTTCATGTAAATTAAATCAGCCAATAAGAGGTCTTTGCAGCTGGCTTGCTTTACTAAGCTTACTGTTTTTAAGGTCCATCCATAAATATATCAGAATATCATTTCTTGTTATGACTGAATAATATTCTCCTATATGGATATACCACATTCTTTCAATCCATTCATCAGCTGATGGATATTTGGGTTGCCTCCACTTATTAGGTAATATGAATAATGTTACTATAATGTTACTACTTTTAGTGTGTGAAAATATGTTTTCAATTCTATTGGGTATATGCCTAGGAGTAGAATTGTTGGATCATATGAAAATATATGTATAACTTTTTGAGGTATGGTCAAACCGTTTCATACTGCTTTGGTGACCACACCATTTTACATTCTCACCAGCAATATATACAGATTCCAATTTCTCCACATCTTTTCCAACCCTTGTTATTTTCCTTTTTTATTTTAATTGCAGCCTTTCTGGTGGGTAGGCAGTGGTATCTTATTGTGGGGTTTTTTTTTAATGTTTACTTATTTTTGACAGAGAGAAAGAGACAAAGCATGAACAGGGGAGGGGCAGAGAGAGGGAAACACAGAATCCGAAGCAGGCTCCAGGCTCTGAGCTATCAGCACAGGGTCCGACCCAGGGCTCGAACTCACAGACCGCGACATCATGACCTGAGCCAAAGTCAGACGCTTAACCGACTGAGCCACCCAGGAGCCACTCATTGTGGTTCTGATTGGCATTTCCCTAATAGATAATGATGCTGAAACTTTTTACTTGTGTTTTATTGCCCATTTGTATATCTTTACAGAAATGTCTGTTGAATTTTTTTGCCTATTTTTAGTTGGGTTATCTTTTTAATTTTTTTTAAGCTTATTTTTGAGACAGTGTGAGCAAGGGAGAGGCAGAGAGAGAGAGAGAGGGACAGATGATCAGAAGCAGGCTCTACGCTGACAGCAGAGAGCCTGATGATGCAGGGCTTGAACTCAAGAACTGTGAGATCATGACCTGAGCTGAAGTTGGACACTTAACCCACTGAGCCACCCAGGCATCCCTTTGTCTTTTTCATTGTGGAGAACAGAGTCTCTTAGAGTAATATAAGAGTCTAGAATTTGGACTCCACCTCCCAGGCACTAGCCAGCATCCTTCTACTTTTCATAGATTCATCTGTGTGTTTCAGGTCACCAGTCCCACTACAGCCGTCCCCTCCCTCACAGCAATCTAAATTAGCACCAAGAAATAAGTGGAGAAAACATCCTCCTAGCTCAAAAGAAGTTTGGAGGGATGGTTGAATGGCTACCTCCTTCTTGCCATTCGGATCTTTGAGAGTCCTTGTTTGACCATTTGATCCATGGCACGCACTTTCTAATTGCATTACTCTGTACCTTCGTTTCATATTTTTCAGGAACTTTCCAGAGGGATTGTTAGGTCCCCCAATATCAGTATTTAGATGGCTTTTCTTATAATTATTTTTTATTTAAATCCAAATTAGTTAACATATAGGGTAATAATGATTTTAGGAGTAGAATTTAGATTCATCACTTACATACAACACCCAGTGCTCATCCCAACAAGTGCCCTCCTTAATGTCCATCATCCATTTAGCCCATCCTGCCACCCATCACCCCTCTAGCAACCCTCAGTTTGTTCTCTAAAGAGTCTCTTATGGTTTGCCTCCCTCTCTGTTTTACCTGGATGGCTTCCTTATTTTATTCTGTTTTCTGTTTTTGAGAAAATCTAGCAAACTACAAGCATGCTCAATAGTAATTATCAGAACTAATTCCACATTCTAGAAACTAATTTAACTCAATGAATGTAGTGAACTACACTTTAAAGTTAACCAGGACAAAAAAAAGTTAGATGTTTTCATTCTTCCCGCTCTGGTATATAAAGCATAGTGAATATTTCATGTTTAGTTCTTACATAATTTCAAGCTTATCATATGCTTTTGTTTCATTGCTACCACAGAGAGAGAAGATAGGGTGTGGATGTATAACGCTCCCTAGAAAACAGAAGTGTAGCAGCATTTCCAGCAGTCACATTCATCTAAATTCAAATCCTAGCTCACCATCAGAAGAACTTTGGGCAAGATGATCTGAGCTTATCTGAGATCTGAACTTATCTGAGCCCTTTCCCATTGTTGGCAAAATGGGGATAATAATACAATCTTATAGAAGAGTTTTGAGGATTGAAAACAATATTTCATCTAGCACTGCATTTCTTACAATAGTAAATGTTACCTGCTTTCCTCTCTTTAAATGTTTGTTTCATCTACAACTTTGTTATGGTAGGTTGGAGGGAGAGAAATTAGGTAAAGGGTTATTGAAAGAAAGGACATTAGGAAAACAAAATATGGTTCATCATGTATTTGGATAGCAGCCAGTGAAGGTCTACTCCAGACCTTCAGGTAGGGACCTGATGATCTATGCCTTAACAAGCTCCTCAAGGATCCTGGTGATTGGCTGAGATAGAAAAGTGATTCTAGCGGGGCACCTGAGTGTGGCTCAGTCAGTTAAGCATCTGACTTTGATTCAGGTCATGATCTCATGGTTCATGAGTTCAAGCCCCATGTCGGGCTCTGTGCTGACAGCTCAGAGCCTGGAAGCTACTTTGGATTCTGTGTCTCCCTCTCTCTCTGCCCCTCCCCTGCTCACACTCTGCCTCTCTCTCTCTCTCCAAAATAAATAAATGTAAAAAAAAAAAAAAGAAACAAAATTGATTCTAGGGATGCCTGCGTGGCTTAGTTGGTTAAACATCCAACTTCAGCTCAGGTCATGATCTTCCAGTTTGTGAGTTCAGGTCCCTCACTGGGCTCTGTGCTGACAACTCAGAGCCTGGAGCCTGCTTCAGATTCTGTGTCTTCCTCTCTCTCTGCCCCCTCCTCCACTAGCACTCTGTCTCTCAAAAACAAATATTTTTAAAAATCTAAAAAAATAAAATAAAATAAAATAAAATAAAATAAAATAAAATTGATTCTCTGTCTCTTATTTCTTTCCCAGAAAAACTAATAAAGCTCAAAGTTGAAAATTAAAGATAGCCAGAATGCAGGTGTCTTTACTGGGATGGAAATGCTCCTAAATAATTGAATAGAAACTTTTATCCAGACTAAACACTGGACAAGACTAAAAATGGGCTCCTAAAGACCTATTGTATCAAGCACAGTGAAAGCAAAGATTTGCTGGGGACACCCTCAGTCAAAGGCTGTTGGCAATGGGACATGAAACTCAAGACTCCCAATTCCCAGCCAAGATAAGGTTTCTCTTCCATAGCTCACAGAGTATGTGCAAAACTGTAAGTTGTTTTAATTCAAAAGTTTACTTTTTACATTTCTTAGTTTACAATCTTTGTTCCCAACGTTACCCCTAAATTAGTTGCTTAGAACTACAGAAGTATTTTTTTTTTAATTTTTTTTTTCAACGTTTATTTATTTTGGGGACAGAGAGAGACAGAGCATGAGCGGGGGAGGGGCAGAGAGAGAGGGAGACACAGAATCGGAAACAGGCTCCAGGCTCTGAGCCATCAGCCCAGAGCCGGACGCGGGGCTGGAACTCCCGGACCGCGAGATCGTGACCTGGCTGAAGTCGGACGCTTAACCGACTGCGCCACCCAGGCGCCCCCATAAGTATTTTTTTAATGTTTATTTATTTTTGAGAGAGAGAGAGGGAGAGAGAGTGAGCACACAAACAGGGGAAGGGCAGAGAGAGAGAGAGAGGATCCGGGGCTCAAACTCACTAACCTTGAGATCATAACCTGAGCCGAAGTTGGATGCTTAACAGACTGAGCCACCCAGGCACTGCCTGTCACATAAGTATCTTTTAAGAGATGTAGTAAATGGTGCAAATAGTTAATGTACTCTTAGACTTTTGCAGCAAATTAAATACCTCTTTGAAATAACATAGCAGAATTACAGTTCAAATAGACTTATCTTAAGTTCTGGAAATAGAAGGTCATGGAGAGAATGAAGAAAATACAAAGAGGCACGAAAAGGGGAAACAAAGGGAAAATGTGTTTCCTCCTCTTGTCTGAATGTGGGGATTACCATGACGAAAATGTTTCTACGTCTTTCATTGCCTTTTCTGCGCCCACCTTCACTGGTCTGCAGTGTCCTCAGAGTTGTACCACAGGAAGGTCAGCCCTAACCCAGTCAAGGTTCTCCCCTGCTTAGCAAACACACACCTTGCACCTCCAGCCCAGTGCCAAAATCCCAGCTCAGTTCAGCAGAAAAATCTTGATTTCATACCATCTCTTTTACCACCTCAATGGAACGTAGCTTGTTTTATGGAGGTTGTCATCCAAGATACATACAATATATATAATTTATGGAATATTAGGCAATACAAACAGGGAAGAGCAGAAACAGTAACAACAAAGGAATTAAGCTATAGGCAGGAATGCAAGAGACTCAAGTTTTAAAAATTTTTTTATTGTTTTATTTCTTTTTGAGAGACAGAGTGCGAGTGGGGGGAGGGAGGGCAGAGGGAGAGGGAGACACAGAATCCAAAGCAGGCTCCAGGCTCTGAGCTGTCAGCACGGAGCCCGACGTGAGGCTCACCAACCGTGAGATCATGACCTGAGCCAAAGCCGGATGAGCAACTGATTGAACCACCCAGGTGCCCCCAAGGGCCCCTAATTTTAACTCACTTTTCAAAAACACTTGAGGGGTGCTACTGCTTGTGGTATCTATGCTGTTGGAAATGTGAAGTTGTCCATGGAGTCTTAAAACACTCGAGTCTCTTTCATTCACACATAGTCCCAATTCCCTTAAATAGGTGGCACTTAAAATAATTTAAGTTAAGAAAATCTTAGTAACACCCAGCTTTTCATAATATACCAGGCAAAGAGAGATGGAGACGATCTTTTATTCAAATTGTTTGTGCCACAGCGTTTTCATCATGCTAAGAAGTAGAGTCGAAATGGAGATTCACTGTTATTTTCTTATTTTGTTCTGTTTTTAGTACGTTGTAGTGGTTTTCTTTTAACTTTTAATTTTCACATAATTTCACATATATAGAAAAGTTTCAAGAGTGTTACTAAAAATTCCCATGTTCCTTTCACCCAGATCTCCCACATGTTAAATTTTACTGTCTTGGCTGTATCTTTCAAACATTCCCCATTCCATGCCCCAGAAAAGTTTGAGTGTAAGTTGCAGAAATGATGCCCCTTCACCACCAAATCTCTCAATGTTTCACAGTGATTTGGACCCAATCTGCGTGCTGGGTGAGTCTCCAAACCCTCTGAGGTACATGGGCTGGAGGGTTATAATACCTCTCTCCCTAGGCTTTCAGATCAGCATTAGACTCAAGCTTCTTTTGACTGGAATATCTCAGGATATTTGGAGCAGCTTCCAGAGTCCCTCAAAAGAAAGAGGGCAGTAACTACTGTCTTCCCTGTCAGGGGAAGACTGTCTAACACTTTTCGACAACAAAAGCTGTTCCAGTATTTTAAAAAGATGCCATTCCCCTCCCACCGTAGCTGCTGACCTAATTCAGTTGAGCACACCCTATTAAATATTTACTAAACATCAGTTCGTGGAAGCACTATATCAAATGTGTACACAGGGGCAATGCCCACTGGGCGGGTTTCCAGGAAATCAAAAAGCACAGTTCTGAATTAGGAGAGTGGCTGATGCTCTAAGAAGAATAAGTGTAACATACACTTGCCTGTTTGGAAAAATGGATCCACACAAGAGCAGGAAATAGAAAATGGAAGGTTAAAAAGCGGAACCAGAGGCATCAGAAACACAGCCTAAGAGAAGCTGCATATTCTCTTCCTGTGCTGATACAGAAACAAACTTCCTTCATTTATTGCCCATCTTTCACATTTGCAATTGCACATTTTCTTGAGGGCCAAGAACAGATCTAAGTGTTGTGGAGGCTGAAGATTTTAAAATTTAAGGGTTTCTTGTTATGAAAACAAACATAAAATTATGAGCATAGAGTCCAAAGGTAAATATCTACAAACGGAATTTCAACCTCAACAAATAAGCAAACTTTGAGGGGCTGACAAATATCATAAACATCACAAAATCAGTAAAATAGCATACTAGTTTTGCTAATTAACTAACATGACGTTATAATAATTTTCCTGCATTATTTGGCTTTGTACTCTCTTCATATGATTTTATTTTTTCTTAATTCTTTTTAATGTTTGTTTATTCTTGAGAGAGAGATTGGAGAGAGCATGAGCAGGGGAGGGGCAGAGAGAGACGGGGACAGAATCCGAAGCAGGCTCCAGGCTTTGAGCTGTCAGCACAGAGCTCAATGCGGGGCTCAAAATTGTGAACCGCGACACCATGACCTGAGCTGAAGTCCGCGACACCATGACCTGAGCTGAAGTCACAGGCTTAACCGACTGAGTCACCCAGGTGCCCCCATGTAATTTTATAATGTCATGTTCTACATGGGGAATATAAAAACAATTCCATCTCACCTCTACCATGATTGGATAAAATTTCTATCAAAATAAAATAAGTTTCCTCCTTCATTGGGGCCAATTTTAAACAACGGTTTAAACTTCTCCTTATAATTATGTCCTTCATCCTGTGGGCAAAATTGTCCTGTCATAAATAACAGGGTGGGAGTGAAGAACTTATCAGAGTCTTTCCAAATGTCAAACCTTTTGCTAGAGTGGAAGAACAAGACGAGCCTAGGACATGCGGGAGGAGGAAGGACAATGGAAAGGGAGGGACAAGAGCATAAAAGAGGAAACAGAAGATAGAGATGGGGAGACGATACTGAAATCATTTTTCCCAAGCCTTGACTCAGAAGGCCTTTGCTAACTCTTTCTCTTCTCCTATCACAAAGTGAAGTTAAATGCCAAGGGGCAGGCACGCTTCCATCGCTGAGAGAATCCGATCTAAAATAACAAGCAGACACGAATGGGTGACAAGCATGATGAGCACTGTGGTGTCCACTTTTGAGTTAACTATAAAAAGATGTCAGCACAGATGGAGGAGGAGAGCGTATCTTTGCCGCTCCGCTTGAAAAATAAAGACCAGAAATATAAATGCCATCAAAATGTTGACTCTTCTCGAACCAGAAATTTTGGTTTCGTATTCAAAGCCATGCCCATTTAGAAGAAAAACACATTCATTTGGGTTTTGTGGTTTGGGAAAAGGACTGCCAGAGAGGAGGTGGAAGCCACAGTGGCGCATTCCTGGACAATCCACAGCAGGCCTGAGGTGATCACCATGCGGGCAGCTCCTGAGCCATCAGAGTCAAAATAGCAACAGGACCAGAAAGAATTCAAAGCCTGAAACATTTTCTTCCCTCCAGTTCAAACTCTCTTGCTTCTATCACATGGCTCCAGCCATCCTGCCCCCTCCACAAAACCTTTCTTCGCTGAAGCAGTGACAACTCCCTTTGAACTCTACTTTATATAAATACACAATTCCCATGGTTCTCTTGTAACTCCATTAAATGCACTTGCTCTCTGGCTGGTGCATAAGGCAGATCCTTTTATGCTGCATTTGGTCAATGCTCGATGCTTTGGCTCTTCAGCCTTCATATTCGGCAGGCTCTTCTAAAGTATTGTGAGTGCCACATCCAATTCATAAAGCATTATATTTAGCAAAACCTCTTTTTTTTTTAAGTTTTTATTTATTTTAAGAGAGAGAGAGGGAGAGAATCCCAAGCAGGCTTCATACTACCAGGGCAGGGCCCAGTGCAAGGCTCGAACTCAAAAACCACGAGATCACGACCTGAGTTGGAATCGAGAATGAGACCTGTAACCAACTGAGTCACCCAGGCGCCCCCTTAGCAAAATCTATAACACAGAAAAACAAATATTTATCATTCATGCTCAATGATAAACTAGAGACAAGGCCACTTTAGAGAAAATACGAATGAAATAATGGTCAGCAAAGCAAATTATCTCTGCGACGTGTATGTCCCCCTTCACGGCCCCCTTTACCTCCTCGGCAACCTCATACTCCTTGTTTCACCGAACCTTAGTTCTTTTTAACTATGAGAAGATTCATGTACACGCAAAACCATATAAAAATAGAAATCTTCATTTTCAAGACCAATAGTAAAATGAACACCTGTGCACCCCCCCTTCAGAAACAGAAATGTGCCTTCAACACCCCTCGTGTGTCCCTCCCCAACCACGTCCCTGTCCTCCCACATTCTGAGGTAACCGTTTCCCTGGGAGTTTACAAAAGTCCTTAAGAGGGAAGCGGAGGAAAGGTCAGGAAGGTGGGACGGCCAAAGTTCGGGCACTTGGGTGTGAGTCTGGAGTTGGAGGTCTGCCGTTGATAGGCCAGGATCGTGGTCAGCTCTGCTTTCTCTGCTTCTGAGTTCACCATGGCCCACTCCCTGCTCCCAAGAGTCGGTGAAAGGTCACCCTCTTTCACCCCATCCAAAGAATTGCAGATTGCAGGTGGGAAGCTGAAGGGCAGTCAGCCTGGCTATGTCTAAGTTGTTTTTCCAAGTGTGGCTCACAGTCCTGTCTTCCAGTGAATCTTCCCTGACGCCCGCACTGTGAATTCTCCTTGCCTTCTCCTGGCTTCAGGCATGTCACATCTCAGGCAGATACTTCAGTTAGTGTGCCATTGGCACAGGTAAGGAGACTTTGCCACAGTGATGCACGTGAAATAAAAGTGCTGGGAAATGTTTTTCTCCATTTATCCCTAAAACCAAACACATGTGTATTAAGCACTAAACAAATTAAAATCTGATTTACCCATCTGCTTGTAATTTATTTTTATAGCACAGCTAGAGACTGTTTCCCTTTCATAGTTAAGAGGTGAACAGTTGGCGAACAAAGTATTAAGAATGTTACCACCTTTTAAATAATGTTTTCTAAGGGCGCCTGGGTGGCTTGGTCAATTAAGTGTCTGACTTCAGCTCAGGTCATGATCTCGCAGTTCGTGAGTCTGAGCCCCACATCAGGCTCTCTACTGTTGGTGCGGGCCTGCTTTGCATCCTTTGTCTCTCTCTCTCTCTGTCTCAATGATAGCTAAACATTAAAAAAAAAAAATCTTTAAAGAATCTTTTCAAACTATATGATGATGATAAGTACCTTTACTGTTTTAACTAAGCTACAAAATATCAGTAAAAATGATACATCCAGATTATCAGATATTACCTATCCCCCAGAATTAACCATGTTACATTGCTATATATCCTTCCAGATTTAATATATCTTTTTCTCACAAAAAAACTTAGATCATCCTGAATATGCTGGTTTTTTTTATTTTTATTTTTTTTTAGTCTTTATTTTTGAGAGAGAGAGAGACAGAGACAGAGTGTGAGTGGGGGAAGGGAAGAGAGAGAGGGAGACACAGAATCCGAAGCAGTTCCAGGCTCTGAGCTGTCAGCACAGAGCCCGATGAGGGGCTTGAACCCATGAACTGTGAGATCATGACCTGAGCTGAAATCGGACACCTGACTGAGCCACCCAGGTGCCCCTGAATACGCTGTTTTTTTATACAGACTTTTTTCATTCAGTATATCCTGGGTCTCTTCTCATCTCAATAAATGCACTTCTAAAACAGTAATATTTAATGTGCATATATTAATTTATACACGTGTAGTAAAATCACAATAAAACCCAAGGAAAAATAAACACAAAATTCAGAAAAGCAGGTGTTTTTATTGAGAGGGTATTGGATTTGAGAAGGGCCTAGCCATGATTTTAAAGACATAAAATATTTTTCATTATTTTTATACCAGGAATGTTATTTATAAAACTTAAACACAAATAGACTATTTTGTGATATAGATACATCAAAATTTATTCAAGCAACTTCCTTCCAGTAAGCATTTATATTTTTCCAATCTTTCGTTAAACAAAACTGATGAATATTCTTATAATAAAATATGTTACAAATACCTTTCTTTTTATTCTAGGACAAATAAAATTGTTTAGTCAAATGGTTTGCAAAATTTTAAGGCCATTAATATATATTGCTGAACTGCCATCCAGAAAGGTTATGCCACTTTGAATTTCCATCAGCAATGTCTTGAGTGTCCTTCTCTCTTTGTTCCCAGACACTAACCATAATTTAAAAAAAAAAAAAATTCTGCCAATTTGATTAGTGAAAACTTGTCTTCTATATTTTCTGTAATTTCCATTTCTTTAATTACTGGTGTAATTAAACTTTTGAAAAGTTTTGAACTATTTCTACTTTTTCTTTTATTAACTACTTATGAATATTCTTTGTTAAGTTTTCTGATAGAGCATTATTATTTTTACTGATTTCTAAGAGTTACTTATATAAATATGTCAACCTTATGTCCATCTTCTATTGTGGTAGGCAGGAAAATGGTCTCCCAAAAATGTTCACCTCCTAGTATCCTACAACCTCTGAATATATTATATGTCAAAAAGGAATTAAGGTTGCAGGTGGAACTAATTTTCCTAATCAACTGACCTTAAAACACGGAGATAATCCTGGATTATCCAGTGGACTCAATGTAATCATAAGGAGTCTTAAAAGTGGAAGAGAGAGACAAAGGAGGGATCAGAGTCAAAGAGAGATTTGAAAATGCTACACTGCTTCCTTTGATGATGAAGGAATGGATTCACAAACCAAAGAATGTGGAGAGCCTCTAGAGGCTGGAAAAGGCAAGGAAATAGATTCTTTCCTAGAGCTTCCAGAAGGAACAGAGCCCGGCCAACAGCTTGACTTTTGCTCAGTGAGACCCATTTCAAATTTCTTGAACTGTAAGGCAATAAATTTGTGTTGTTCTAAATCACCAAGTTTATAGTAATTTGTTACAGCTGCAATAGGAAACGGATACACATGTTGCAAATGTTTTCCCAATTTTTTTATACACAGAATGTTTACAAAACTATCAAACTGTCCTTAATGACTTGTGCTTTTTAAAATGTATTCACTATATTTCTTCTATTCTCAATTACAGTGAAAAGATAAAATTTGATCAGAAACAGATGATGATGGGACCAGAGGCAGAGAAGGGTGATGGCATAGTCAGGATACTGCTCACCTGTAGGGAGATTGAGCTAATCAGGAAATACATTGAAGTTAATGGGAGCCACGCTTCTCCTGGTCACAGAATGGGTTAATAGAAATGGAAATGGAGAAGGCTAAGGTATTGGACTGAAACTGAGAGATAGATATACAATAATAGATAAAGATGTGTGGGCAGATATATAATTAAATAATACAGAAATATAAACCTATCTCTGTCTTCCAAGAGGGCCAAGAAGTAATAATACCCTAGCAGTAATGAGCCCACCGAGCACCCAGATATTGGTTTCTATATGCCTCCACACAAAGGAACCTTCAAGTTCCATGGAGAAATGGTTGATTCCAAGGCAGGGCACAGAAAGTACAAAATGAGTCAGAAAACACAGAAGTGCTTAAAGAATGATGGGGACATGCTAACAACATCATAGGAAGTTGCTTGAAGAGACTTCAATGGCCAAATCTGGGACAATCAGAGCATCAGGATAAATAATGATAGTAATCAGATTATAACCCACTGAATGAGGCAAAAAATCCATCAGGCCAGAATGAAGGACTGAATAAGAAGGGAAAGCTTTTCTTTCAGTATAATAACAACCAAGTATTGTAGAAGGAATGATGACATGGGTCAGAGTGGAGTCATCAGTGGATGTTAAAGATAAAGAATTATGCATTTGCATAGTCTTGGAGTATCTCTTAAAGCCCACCCACAAAGGGGAAAATAATGACCTCATTGTTTAGGAATCTGGCGGATACCAACTTGAATGGGTTACCAAGGTTAACATCTCCAGTGGTAGGAAAGACCAACACGGAAGGGCTGCTGATGTAATACCGTAAGGACAGTATCATCTCTCTGCTATTCCTGATAAGAATGAATGGCCTGAGTCTTGCCCTGTTGGGAAATATCACAATGCCTTAGACTGATGGACATTCTTTATACTCTAAAACTGTGAACTACGTGAAAGTCAGGGAAAGACTGTGGAACTGCTTCAGACTAAAGGAGACTAAAGAAATATGAGAACTAAATGCAGTGGGTGATCCTAGCTTGGGTCCATAATATATCTTTCAGAAAACAAAGGAGGAGAAAACAACTTCCCGGTTTCATGAGACTAGTGAAAACCAGATAACAAACGACAAAGCCATTACAAGAAATTTCCAAAACAATATCTTTCCTGAACCCAGACATAAAATCTCTAACAAAATACTGGCAAATTAAATATTTCAAAACAGAACTAAAACAAGTCCAGGGAACAAAATAAATACAAAGAATCTGGAATAGTAAAAACAATCTTGAAAAGGAATAATAAAGTTGAGCAATTTATTCCACAGGATTTCAAAACCTACTATAGAACTACAATAATCAAGATAGTGTTGTATTGCCAGGAAAGACATGTAGACCAATAAAACAGAGTCTAGAAATAGACACATACACAGAGCACATTCATTTTCAATGAGGGCACCAGAGCAATTCTTTTGAGAAAGAAAGTTCACAAATGGTAGTGGAACAACTAGATATCTTTATGGAAAATTAAATAAATCTTGACCTCCATGTCACTCCGTATATAAAATTATTTCAAGATTCACCCAAAATAAAATCTAGAACAGTAAAGTATCTAGAAGAAATACAGAACTATAGCTTCACATCCTTGAAGCAGACAAAGATTTCTTAGAATGTAAAAAGTACTGAACACAAAATGTGATAAATTACACTTCATCAAAAATAAGTTCTAGGGACACCTGAGTGGCTCAGTTGGTTAAGCATCCGACTTCAGCTCAGGTCATGATCTCATAGTCCCAGAGTTCGAGCCCCCATCAGACTCTGTGCTGACAGCTTAGAACTCATAGCCTGCTTCAGATTCTGTGTCTCCCTCTCTGCCCCTCCTCTGCTCGCACTTTGTCTCTCAAAAATAAACAAACACTTAAAAAAATTTAAAAAAATAAGTTCTGTACATTAAAACATATCATTAAGAAACTAGTCAAACTTCAGACTGGAAGAAAATACACTACATATGTCTAACAAAGGACTTGTATTCATAATATATAAGGATCTTCTACAAATCAATAATAAAGAAATCTATTCAATAAAATGCACAGAAACCGAAAACACTTTACGAAAAAGATATGTGATCATTCAATATGGACTTGAAAAGATGTTCATTACTCATCAGAGAAATAACAATAAAAACCACCTTAAGATTCCATTCTATGGCACAAAAACAGACACATAGACCAATGGAATAGAATAGAAACCCCAGAACTAGACCCACAAATGTATGGCCAACTCATCTTTGACAAAGCAGGAAAGAACATCCAATGGAAAAAAGACAGCCTCTTTAACAAATGGTGCTGGGAGAACTGGACAGCAACATGCAGAAGGTTGAAACTAGACCACTTTCTCACACCATTCACAAAAATAAACTCAAAATGGATAAAGGACCTAAATGTGAGACAGGAAACCATCAAAACCTTAGAGGAGAAAGCAGGAACAGACCTCTCTGACCTCAGCCGTAGCAATCTCTTACTCGACACATCCCCAAAGGCAAGGGAATTAAAAGCAAAAGTGAATTACTGGGACCTTATGAAGATAAAAAGCTTCTGCACAGCAAAGGAAACAACCAACAAAACTAAAAGGCAACCAACGGAATGGGAAAAGATATTTGCAAATGACATATCGGACAAAGGGCTAGTATCTAAAATCTATAAAGAGCTCACCAAACTCCACACCCGAAAAACAAATAATCCAGTGAAGAAATGGGCAGAAAACATGAATAGACACTTCCTAAAGAAGACATCCGGATGGCCAACAGGCACATGAAAAGATGTTCAGCGTTGCTCCTTATCAGGGAAATACAAATCAAAACCACACTCAGGTATCACCTCACGCCAGTCAGAGTGGCCAAAATGAACAAATCAGGAGACTATAGATGCTGGAGAGGATGTGGAGAAACGGAAACCCTCTTGCACTGTTGGTGGGAATGCAAACTGGTGCAGCCACTCTGGAAAGCAGTGTGGAGGTTCCTCAGAAAATTAAAAATAGACCTACCCTATGACCCAGCAATAGCACTGCTAGGAATTTATCCAAGGGATACAGGAGTACTGATGCATAGGGCCACTTGTACCCCAATGTTCATAGCAGCACTCTCAACAATAGCCAAATTATGGAAAGAGCCTAAATGTCCATCAACTGAAGAATGGATAAAGAAATTGTGGTTTATATACACAATGGAGTACTACGTGGCAATGAGAAAAAATGAAATATGGCCTTTTGTAGCAACATGGATGGAACTGGAGAGTGTGATGCTAAGTGAAATAAGCCATACAGAGAAAGACAGATACCATATGGTTTCACTCTTATGTGGATCCTGAGAAACTTAACAGGAATCCATGGGGGAGGGAAAGGAAAAAAAAAAAAAAAGAGGTTAGAGTGGGAGACAGCCAAAGCATAAGAGACTGTTAAAAACTGAGAACAAACTGAGGGTTGATGGGGGGTGGGAGGGAGGGGAGGGTGGGTGATGGGTATTGAGGAGGGCACTTTTTGGGATGAGCACTGGGTGTTGTATGGAAACCAATTGGTCAATAAATTTCATATATATATATATATATATATATATATATATATATAAAAGATTCCATTCTATACTCATTAGAATGCTGAAAAGCAGAGACTGAAAATACCAAATTGGTGAGGATGTAGAACTCTCATGTGCTGGTGGAAATGTAAAATATCACAAACATTAAAAAAGCAAACATTGGGCAGTATCTTTCAAACATTCAACAATTCTATGAATCTGTTCTTAGGTGTCTACCTAAGAAGTAAAACCATACCTTTACAGAAAGACTCATACTTGAATGTTTATAGCACTCTTGCTCAAAGTAGCCTAAAACTTGGAAGACAATTGTCCATCAGTGGAAGATGAATAAACAAATTGTAGTGTGGGCATACATGGTATATTACTCAGCAACTAAAAGACACAAAACTTCATGGATGAATCTTAAAAACATTATAATGAACAACAAAAAATGGACACAAAAGGACATATAATTTACAATCTCATTTATATTAAGTGAAGGAAAATCAAAATTCATTCATGCTGAGAGCAATCAGAAAGTGGTTGTTTCCTGCACTGAAAGTTTAAGTGGGAGGAGGCACAGTGGCACTTTCTCGTGGGATGGAAATATTCTATAGTTTGGGGGCGTGGTTGCGAAGATATCTAGAAGTCAAAACTCGTCAAACCAAATCCTTAAGATTTATGTATTTTACCGTATATAAATTATATCTTGATAAAAAGTTAATTTTCTAAAACAAGCTAAAACTTGTTGCTGTAAGAAAACATGAATATGATATCCAACTCTGTACAGTACAGGAATTAAAAATATAATAGTTTGACCTAAGAGGCAAAAACCAATGAGAATGTTCACAATATGATGGTTTTAGTGGAAGTATGTTCATATTTATCATACACATAGCCATTTTAAAAAAATGTTTATTTACTCTTGAGAGAGAGACAGAGCATGGGGGGGGGGCGGTGCAGAGTGAGAGAGGGAGACAAAGAATCCGAAGCAGGCTCCAGGCTCTGAGCTGTCAGCACAGAGCCCGACATGGGGCTCAAACTCACGAACCACGAGATTATGACCCGAGCCAAAGATGCTCAACCGACTGAGCCACCCAGGTGCCCAAGATTTTACTTTTAAGTAACCCCTGCTCCGAAGGTGGGGCTGGAACTCACAACCCTGAGATCAAGAGTCAAGGGAGATTAGGCAAGATGGCGGCGTAGGAGGACGCTGGGCTCACCGCGCATCCTGCTGATCACTTAGATTCCACCTACACCTGCCTAAATAACCCAGAAAAACACCAGAGGATTAGCAGAACAGAGTCGCCGGAGCCAAGCGCAGACGAGAGGCCCACGGAAGAGGGTAGGAAGGGCGGCGAGGCGGTGCACACTCCACAGACTGGCGGGAGGGAGCTGGGGCGGAGGGGCGGCTCACCGGCCAAGCAGAGCCCCCGAGTCTGGCTTGCAAAAGCGGAGGGGCTGGGCGGACTGTGTTCCGACAGCAAGCACTACTTAGCGTCTGGGAGGACATAAGTTAGCAGCTCTGCTCGGAAAGCGGGAAGGCTGGAGGACAAAGGGAGGGAGAGCTGCTGAGCCCCCAGAGAACAGAGGTCAATTTGGCAGGGAACAAAGGCGCTCGCCAGCGCCATCTCCCCCGCCCATCCCCCAGCCAAAATCCCAAAGGGAACCAGTTCCTGCCAGGGAACTTGCTCCCTCCACGCAAACACCCAACTCTGTGCTTCTGCAGAGCCAAACTTCTGGCAGCAGATCTGACGCCCTCCCGCTGCCACAGGGCCCCTCCTGAAGTGGATCACCTAAGGAGAAGCGAGCTAAGCCTGCCCCTCCTGCCCCTGTGCACCTTGCCTACCCACCCCAGCTAATACGCCAGATCCCCAGCATCACAAGCCTGGCAGGGTGCAAGTAGCCCAGACGGGCCACACCACCCCACAGTGAATCCCGCCCCTAGGAGAGGGGAAGAGAAGGCACACACCAGTCTGACTGTGGCCCCAGCGGTGGGTTGGGGGCAGACATCAGGTCTGACTGCGACCCCGCCCACCAACTCCAGTTATACGCCACAGCACAGGGGAAGTGCCCTGCAGGTCCTCACCACGCCAGGGACTATCCAAAATGACCAAGCGGAAGAATTCCCCTCAGAAGAATCTCCAGGAAATAACAACAGCTAATGAGCTGATCAAAAAGGATTTAAATAATATAACAGAAAGTGAATTTAGAATAATAGTCATAAAATTAATCACTGGGCTTGAGAACAGTATACAGGACAGCAGAGAATCTCTTGCTACAGAGATCAAGGGCCTAAGGAACAGTCACGAGGAGCTGAAAAACGCTTTAAATGAAATGCAAAACAAAATGGAAACCACCACGGCTCGGATTGAAGAGGCAGAGGAGAGAATAGGTGAACTAGAAGATAAAGTTATGGAAAAAGAGGAAGCTGAGAAAAAGAGAGATAAAAAAATCCAGGAGTATGAGGGGAAAATTAGAGAACTAAGTGATACACTAAAAAGAAATAATATACGCATAATTGGTATCCCAGAGGAGGAAGAGAGAGGGAAAGGTGCTGAAGGGGTACTTGAAGAAATAATAGCTGCGAACTTCCCTGAACTGGGGAAGGAAAAAGGCATTGAAATCCAAGAGGCACAGAGAACTCCCTTCAGACGTAACTTGAATTGATCTTCTGCACGACATATCATAGTGAAACTGGCAAAATACAAGGATAAAGAGAAAATTCTGAAGGCAGCAAGGGGTAAACGTGCCCTCACATATAAAGGGAGACCTATAAGACTCGTGACTGATCTCTCTTTTGAAACTTGGCAGGCCAGAAAGAATTGGCACGAGATTTTCAGGGTGCTAGACAGAAAAAATATGCAGCCGAGAATCCTTTATCCAGCAAGTCTGTCATTTAGAATAGAAGGAGAGATAAAGGTCTTCCCAAACAAACAAAAACTGAAGGAATTTGTCACCACTAAACCAGCCCTACAAGAGATCCTAAGGGGGACCCTGTGAGACAAAGTACCAGAGGCATCACTACAAGCATAAAACATAGAGACATCACAATGACTCTAAACCCGTATCTTTCTATAATAACACTGAATGTAAATGGATTAAATGCGCCAACCAAAAGACATAGGGTATCAGAATGGATAAAAAAACAAGACCCATCTATTTGCTGTCTACAAGAGACTCATTTTAGACCTGAGGACACCTTTAGATTGAGAGTGAGGGGATGGAGAACTATTTATCATGAGACTGGAAGCCAAAAGAAAGCTGGAGTAGCCATACTTATATCAGACAAACTAGACTTTAAATTAAAGGCTGTAACAAGAGATGAAGAAGGACATTATATAATAGTTACAGGGTCTATCCATCAGGAAGAGCTAACAATTATAAATGTCTATGCGCCGAATACCGGAGCCCCCAAATATATAAAACAATTACTCATAAACATAAGCAACCTTATTGATAAGAATGTGGTAATTGCAGGGGACTTGAACACCCCACTTACAGAAATGGATAGATCATCTAGACACACGGTCAATACAGAAACAAGGGCCCTGAATGAGACATTGGATCAGATGGACTTGACAGATATATTTAGAACTCTGCATCCCAAAGCAACAGAATATACTTTCTTCTCGAGTGCACATGGAACATTCTCCAAGATAGATCACATACTGGGTCACAAAACAGCCCTTCATAAGTTTACAAGAATTGAAATTATACCATGCTTACTTTCAGACACAATGCTATGAAGCTTGAAATCAACCACAGAAAAAAGTCTGGAAAACCTCCAAAAGCATGGAGGTTAAAGAACACCCTACTAAAGAATGAGTGGGTCAACCAGGCAATTAGAGAAGAAATTAAAAAATATATGGAAACAAACGAAAATGAAAATACAACAATCCAAACGCTTTGGGACGCAGCAAAGGCAGTCCTGAGAGGAAAATACATTGCAATCCAGGCCTATCTCAAGAAACAAGAAAAACCCCAAATACAAAATCTAACAGCACACCTAAAGGAACTAGAAGCAGAACAGCAAAGGCAGCCTAAACCCAGCAGAAGAAGAGAAATAATAAAGATCAGAGCAGAAATAAACAATATAGAATCTAAAAAAACTGTGGAGCAGATCAACGAAACCAAGAGTTGGTTTTTTGAAAAAATAAAATTGATAAACCTCTAGCCAGGCTTCTCAAAAAGAAAAGGGAGATGACCCAAATAGATAAAATCATGAATGAAAATGGAATTATTACAAGCAATCCCTCAGAGATACAAACAATTATCAGGGAATACTATGAAAAATTATATGCCAACAAATTGGACAACCTGGAAGAAATGGACAAATTCCTGAACACCCACACACTTCCAAAACTCAATCAGGAGGAAATAGAAAGCTTGAACAGACCCATAACCAGCGAAGAAATTGAATCGGTTATCAAAAATCTCCCAACAAATAAGAGTCCAGGACCAGATGGCTTCCCAGGGGAGTTCTACCAGACGTTTAAAGCAGAGATAATACCTATCCTTCTCAAGCTATTCCAAGAAATAGAAAGGGAAGGAAAACTTCCAGACTCATTCTATGAAGCCAGTATTACTTTGATTCCTAAACCAGACAGAGACCCAGTAAAAAAAGAGAACTACAGCCCAATATCCCTGATGAATATGGATGCAAAAATTCTCAATAAGATACTAGCAAATCGAATTCAACGGCATATAAAAAGAATTATTCACCATGATCAAGTGGGATTCATTCCTGGGATGCAGGGCTGGTTCAACATTCGCAAATCAATCAACGTGATACATCACATTAACAACAAAAAAAGAGAAGAACCATATGATCCTGTCAATCGATGCAGAAAAGGCCTTTGACAAAATCCAGCACCCTTTCTTAATAAAAACCCTTGAGAAAGTCGGGATAGAAGGAACATACTTAAAGATCATAAAAGCCATTTATGAAAAGCCCACAGCTAACATCATCCTCAATGGGGAAAAACTGAGAGCTTTTTCCCTGAGATCAGGAACACGACAGGGATGCCCACTCTCACCGCTGTTGTTTAACATAGTGCTGGAAGTTCTAGCATCAGCAATCAGACAACAAAAGGAAATCAAAGGCATCAAAATTGACAAAGATGAAGTCAAGCTTTCGCTTTTTGCAGATGACATGATATTATACATGGAAAATCCGATAGACTCCACCACAAGTCTGCTAGAACTGATACATGAATTCAGCAAAGTTGCAGGATACAAAATCAATGTACAGAAATCAGTTGCATTCTTATACACTAACAATGAAGCAACAGAAAGACAAATAAAGAAACTGATCCCATTCACAATTGCACCAAGAAGCATAAAATACCTAGGAATAAATCTAACCAAAGATGTAAAGGATCTGTATGCTGAAAACTGTAGAAAGCTTATGAAGGTAACTGAAGAAGATTTAAAGAAATGGAAAGACATTCCCTGCTCATGGATTGGAAAAATAAATATTGTCAAAATGTCAATACTACCCAAAGCTATCTACACATTCAATGCAATCCCAATCAAAATTGCACCAGCATTCTTCTCGAAACTAGAACAAGCAATCCTAAAATTCATATGGAACCACAAAAGGCCCCGAATAGCCAAAGGAATTTTGAAGAAGAAGACCAAAGCAGGAGGCATCACAATCCCAGACTTTAGCCTCTACTACAAAGCTGTCATCATCAAGACAGCATGGTATTGGCACAAAAACAGACACATAGACCAATGGAATAGAATAGAAACCCCAGAACTAGACCCACAAATGTATGGCCAACTCATCTTTGACAAAGCAGGAAAGAACATCCAATGGAAAAAAGACAGTCTCTTTAACAAATGGTGCTGGGAGAACTGGACAGCAACATGCAGAAGGTTGAAACTAGACCACTTTCTCACACCATTCACAAAAATAAACTCAAAATGGATAAAGGACCTGAATGTGAGACAGGAAACCATCAAAACCTTAGAGGAGAAAGCAGGAACAGACCTCTCTGACCTCAGCCGTAGCAATCTCTTACTCGACACATCCCCAAAGGCAAGGGAATTAAAAGCAAAAGTGAATTACTGGGACCTTATGAAGATTAAAAGCTTCTGCACAGCAAAGAAACAACCAACAAAACTAAAAGGCAACCAACAGAATGGGAAAAGATATTTGCAAATGACATATCGGACAAAGGGCTAGTATCCAAAATCTATAAAGAGCTCACCAAACTCCACACCCGAAAAACAAATAACCCAGTGAAGAAATGGGAATACAAATCAAAACCACACTCAGGTATCACCTCACGCCAGTCAGAGTGGCCAAAATGAACAAATCAGGAGACTATAGATGCTGGAGAGGATGTGGAGAAACGGAAACCCTCTTGCACTGTTGGTGGGAATGCAAATTGGTGCAGCCACTCTGGAAAACAGTGTGGAGGTTCCTCAGAAAATTAAAAATAGACCTACCCTATGACCCAGCAATAGCACTGCTAGGAATTTATCCAAGGGATACAGGAGTACTGATGCATAGGGCCACTTGTACCCCAATGTTCATAGCAGCACTCTCAACAATAGCCAAATTATGGAAAGAGCCTAAATGTCCATCAACTGAAGAATGGATAAAGAAATTGTGGTTTATATACATAATGGAGTACTATGTGGCAATGAGAAAAAATGAAATATGGCCTTTTGTAGCAACGTGGATGGAACTGGAGAATGTGATGCTAAGTGAAATAAGCCATACAGAGAAAGACAGATACCATATGGTTTCACTCTTATGTGGATCCTGAGAAACTCAACAGAAACCCATGGAGGAGGGGAAGGAAAAAAGAAAAAAAAGAGCTTAGAGTGGGAGACAGCCAAAGCATAAGAGACTGTTAAAAACTGAGAACTGAGGGTTGATGGGGGGTGGGAGGGAGGGGAGGGTGGGTGATGGGTATTGAGGAGGGCACCTTTTGGGATGAGCACTGGGTGTTGTATGGAAACCAACTGGTCAATAAATTTCATATAAAAAATAAATAAATAAATAAATAAATAAAGAGTCGAGGGCTCCACTAAGCCACTCAGGTCCCACTACACATAGCCATTTAAATATGTTTACTTTACACTTTAAAGGAAAAGATAGTGAGGAAAGAATGCAAATCATGTTATAGTTTATAAATCCTAGGATTTGTACTAAAGTCATTTGCATTTTTTTTTAGTCTCCTGGCATCTGAACTCCTTCCCTAAGCCTGTGGAATCTTTGCCCTCTGGTACAGAAGCCCCAAAGCCAGATACTCGCTTTCATAGACTCCATTGCTTTGAGGACAGGGCATATGAACAGGCTCAGTCTTCATCCAGCTGGATATTGATCTGGGAACTGTTGAGAAAAGCAGGCTGTGGGGATTCCTTCTGGCAGCAGCAGGGGCCGTAGCTTTGAAGATACAGTCACAGCTATAGCAGGGGGTCATCCAGCAGCCAGTGTCAGCGTGGGCAGTGTCAACGTCAGGGGAACAAGGTGCAAACCGTTCATCTGGTGTTTGGTGAAGGTGGGAATAGTATCCCCAGCAGATTGAGTTCTACAGCATAATGTTCACTTCAAATATGTGTGCTCTGCTTTATCCCGCCCGTTTTTCAAGCCTTCTCTCCACTGTTCTAAATGCCTCTATAAACTATCAATTCCTTTTCACAAAATTCCTTTTCCACCAAAGTCATCCAGAGTTAATTTTTATTGCTGGCAATAAGACCCTGTTGGGAAAATAAAATAATAAAAACGCTCTAACATAGAATAACAGCAGAGATGATGCTCCCTCCAGATAACAGAGATTTTACAAATAAGTAGAAGATATTTGGTCTTTCAAAAAAAATTTTTTAAGTTGCTTTCAATAATTTAATATTCTGAGGTCAATACATGCTTCCAAAGTATTTTTCTTAATTAATGTTATGTTTTTAAAAAGGAGACATTCTCAAAATATCCACGGCAGGGGAGAGGAGGGAGTAGACTTCTGTCATAATAATTTACACAATGGATGACTGAGATTCTAAAAGAAAACGTTAAAATTAAAAAAAAAAATTGTTAAGTGGAAACAAATACACAGCTAACATTTAAGGAAGTATTCTGTCTTTGCTGTAGCACTCAATAGGTAGGTTTGAGAAGATGCTATTGTATTTGTGTGACTCTAAGATCTTTGAGACTAAGCATCCTACCTTTCCTTATCAATTGTGAACTTACCAGCCATCAATTTTACTGAGGCTACTTTATATCTACTCAAAATTTCCACCTACATAAACTCTTTAGGTAAAGAGTTTCATGAATTTACTCTTTGCTATGTGAATTAGTACTTTTAATTTTTTGGTTCCATTATTCTTATACTATAGAATTTTATACATAAATCTATGTCTCTGTAAAATGTCTTTTGAAGAAATAATATGTAAACTCAGAGAATTATTTCCATTAAGGTTTTTTTATTATTTTTTAATTTGTATCTATCTTCATCAGTCCAAGCAAAATCCCCTTTTAATGTTGTTCTCTTTTTTTTTCACCATTTTTCCTCAACACCTTCCATTCCTATGCTCATGGCCTTTCCCCATGGGCACATATTCTGTGTTTAATATAAGTATTCTTGAACAATACAGAGTTGTTTTATTTTATGTGTAAGTATACCAAATTACCTAAATTTTAACATGATATGAATTTCATTGCTCCCTACCTTGCCCTCAGGAAGGTTCCATTTTAGTGGAGACAAAAGACAAGTTCACACACAAAATAAGACAATAATTTCAGGTAGTGGTAAATGTTATTAAGGAAATACACAGGGTGGTACAATAGTGATTGAGTTACTTTATAAAGGGTGGTTTCTGAGAATATGTCATTTGAGCTAAGATCGGAAACATAAAAATACTGTTATAAAAAACATCCAAAGAAAACATAGGCTCTGAAGAAAGAACAAACTAAACTTAGGAGTCAAATAGAAGAGACAACTGCTGTGTCTCACTCGAGTGCAATGAGCCAGAGAAAAAGCAGTTGTAGACAAGACAGGAGAAATAGGCAAGAACTGGATCATCTAGGGTCTTGTAGGCTGAAGCCAGGAGCACAGTTTTTTTTATTCTAAGAACATCTGGAAGCCCTTGGAAGAGTATAACGGCAGGGGAGCAATGTGTTTTTTATTTAAAAAGCAAACTTTAGTTGCTGTGAAAAAAATCGGCTACTGGAGTGAGAAAAAAGCAGGGAAATTAGTTAAGAGATCATCTTGGTCTGTGTGAGAGATGATGGTCTGGAGAAGAGGAGGAGGGCTGGAGATAGAAGCTTGTGGACCATAGAAGCCCAGAGAGGAAAGAGTTTCAAAAAATTCAAAACTGAGGTTGTAGTCAATCATTTCAAATGCTGCTGAGCTTACATATTTGAGGACAGAAAAAGAAATATTGGATTTGGCAACCTGCAAGTTGTTAGTGACAGAAGATAGATGGAACTCATTGAAGAATGAATGAAGGCTTTTTTTTTTTTTTTTTTTTTTTTTAATTCAGAATACCAGATTCAACCCTCTGGTCCCTTCCAAACTTCCATGAAAATGACAATAAAAATGTAACAAAAATTCATAAACCCATAGGGAGAAAGAGCAGGGGAGGCTAGGGGCGCCTGGGTGGCGCAGTCAGTTAAGCGTCCGACTTCAGCCGGGTCACGATCTCGCGGTCCGTGAGTTCGAGCCCTGCGTCAGGCTCTGGGCTGATGGCTCAGAGCCTGGAGCCTGTTTCCGATTCTGTGTCTCCTTCTCTCTCTGCTCTTCCCCCGTTCATGCTCTGTCTCTCTCTGTCCCAAAAATAAATAAACGTTGAAAAAAACAATTTAAAAAAAAGAGCAGGGGAAGTTCAATGACAAAATCTTGGAGTTTGCAAAACAAATCAATTCGTAGTGTCAACAGAATGGAGAAAGGTTAGTCCAAAGCTAGGAGGGGAGGAAACAGGGCAGCAATCAATCCATTTTTCAGTGCAAGACCACTAGAAGATCAACCACTGGTGGTACCAGGTGCCTCTGGAAGTGAGGGGAAACATGGAGTTGGAAGAGGAGGACTAGCTACGACTCTACCCATCCCATCCCTTGATCCTCTCTGATACCCAAGGGGAAGCCTAGAGAGTCACTCACTGGAGAGTGCAAAACAGGAGGGTCTCTAGAACAGGGAACTTCAAGTGCAGTTGAGGACAGGAGTCTTATATTGAAAGCCCTCTTCTCCCAATGACAGTTAGGTTTACATCCTCCAGAAAGGTGATTGGAAGATTCTACTCTATGAATCTAACTAGTCATTTTGTCTCCCAGTATAAAAGTCCCATCAGGTTACCCTGTAAGAAAGACCACAGTCAACAAGTCCTCTCCATATACAGATCTTTCCAGTAAGCATTCGATATTCCTTTGTTAAAGATAAACAGGCAAGAAACACCAGACATTTGAGGAAAATATCTATTATGAAATTCAGAGAGTAAAACAGATAGGAAAAAACTGCAGGTCAGAAGAAACAGTTATGCAAATTGATGAAAACTTAAAATAAAATTTAAAAAACTACCATTAATATCCATACAAAGATGAAGGAAAAAAATTACATTCATATAGTATAACAAAATCTTATACAGGAAGCATTCAGAGAACAAGAATGTGTTCATGGGAATTATAAATGATAAAAATTTTAAAATTCAATGGAAGGCTTAGAATAATATATCAAGAATACCCCCTAAGAAATAGAATAGGCAAAGACATGGAATAAAGTGAGCAAAGGACCCTTCCAAGTATATTAGAAGATCAATATATTAGAAGTCTGATGTAATAAGATTTCCAGAAGGGAGGAGTTAAGATGGCAGAGCAGCATGGAGATCCTGAGCTTGTCTCGTTCCTGAAATGCAACTAGATCAGCACCAAACCATTTTGCACACCTAGGAAAGTGATGTAACAAAAAGCCACAGAACTTGGCAGGTATGCAGTGCAGAGGTGTGAACTGGGAAAACTGGGGGAGAGAAAAGCCACAGAGGAAGGGAGCTGCTTTCGCAGAGAGAAAAGAGAGAAAAAGAGAGGAAGAGAGTGCAGCACATCGGGACCTTGCAAGAAAAACACTCCACACTGACAGTAGCTGGGAAAGAGTGAAAACACTCGCAGGGGACTGAACAAGAAATCTGTTTCCCAAAACCATTGATGGGGAGAAAGGAGAGGGTTTCAATGCCACCAGGATTCTATAAATAGTGGAGTGCAGAGTTTGAAGTTTCGGAGCTCAGTGCCTGGTGGTGCTCTGATGAAAAGTAGGGCAAATCTCCAGAAGCAGTGAGTCTGATGGATCCGGATCCATATAGCACACAGGGAGAAGCCAGTTTGCTGCTTAGAGTACATTTGGTAGAGGCCATACGGCCTCAAAAGATATAAGGTGACAGAATGGATAAGAAAATAAGACCCATCTATATGTTGCTTACAAGAGACTCATTTTAGACCTAAAGACACCTGCAGATTGACAGTAAGGGGGTGGAGAACCATCTGTCATGGCAATGGTCATCAGAAGTAAGCTGGAGTAGCCATACTTCTATCAGACAAACTAGATTAAAAAAAAAAAAAGACTGTTAATAAAAGATGAAGAAGGGCATTGTATCATGATTAAGGGGTCTATCCACCAAGAAGATCTAACAATTGTAAATATTTATTCTCCCAATGTGGGAGAACCCAAATATATAAATCAATGATCAAAACACAAAGAAACTCATTGATAATAATGCCGTAATGGTAGGGGACTTCGATACCCCACTTACAACAATGGACAGACCATGTAAGCAGAAAATCAACAAGGGAACAATGGCTTTGAAAGACACACTGGACCAGATGGACTTAACAGGTGTATTCAGATTATTTCATCCTAAAGCAGTAGAATACACATTCTCCTTGAGCGCACATGGAACATTCTCCAGAATAGATCACATACTGGGACACAAATCAGCCCTCAACAAGTACAACAAGATTGAGACCATACCTGACATATATTTTCAGACCACAACACTATGAAACTCGAAATCAACAACAAGAAAAAATTTGGAAAGACCATGAATACTTGCAGATTAAAGAACATCCTACTAAAAAGAATGAAAGGGTTAACCAAGAAATTAAAGAGGAAATTAAAAAGTACATGGAAGGGGCGCCTGGGTGGCTCAGTCGGTTAAGCGTCCGACTTCAGCTCAGGTCACGATCTCACGATCCGGGAGTTCGAGCCCCGCGTCGGGCTCTGGGCTGATGGTTCAGAGCCTGGAGCCTGCTTCCAATTCTGTGTCTCCCTCTCTCTCTGCCCCTCCCCCGTTCATGCTCTGTCTCTCTCTGTCTCAAAAATAAATAAATGTTTAAAAAAAAATTAAAAAAAAAAAAGTACATGGAAGCCAATGAAAATAAAAACACGACAGCCCCAAACCTCCAGGATGCAGCAAAGGAGGTCATAAGAAGGAAATATATAGCCATCCAGGCCTTCCTAAAGAAGGAAGAAGAGTCTCAAATATACAACCTAACCTTACACCTAAAAGAGTTGGAAAAAGAACAGCAAATAAAGCCCAAAGCCAGAAGGGAAATAATAAAGATTAGAGCAGAAATCAATGATACTGAAATTTAAAAAAGAGTAGAACAGATCAATGAAACCAGGAGCTGATTCTTTGAAAGAATTAACAAAACTGATAAACCCCTAGCCAGGCTGATCAAAAAGAAAAAGGACCCAAATAAATAAAACCAAGAATGAAAGAGGAGAGATCACAACCAACACTGTAGAAATAAAAAAATAAGAGAATATTATGAGCAATTACATGCCAACAAATTTGGCAACGTGGAAGAAATAGACAAATTCCTAGAAACATACAAACTACAAAGACTGAAACAGGAAGAAATAGAAAATCTGAAATGACCCATAACCAGTAAAGAAATTGAATCAGTAATCAAAAATCTCCCAATAAACAAGAGTCCAGGGCTGGATGGCTTTCCAGGAGAATTCTACCAAACATTTAAAAAGTTAACACCTTGGGGCGCCTGGGTGGCGCAGTCGGTTAAGCGTCCGACTTCAGCCAGGTCACGATCTCACGGTCCGTGAGTTTGAGCCCCGCGTCAGGCTCTGGGCTGATGGCTCAGAGCCTGGAGCCTGTTTCAGATTCTCTGTCTCCCTCTCTCTCTGCCCCTCCCCCGTTCATGCTCTATCTCTCTCTGTCCCAAAAATAAATAAACGTTGAAAAAAAAAATTTAAAAAGTTAACACCTATTCTTTTGAATCTGTTCGAAAAAAATAGAAATGGAAGGAAAACTTCCAAACTCATTCTACAAGGCCAGCATTACCCTGATTCTAAAACCAAAGACCCAACTAAAAAGTAGAACTACAGACCAATTTTCCTGAAGAACAAGGATGCAAAAATTTTCAACAAAATACTAGCAAACTGGATCCAACAATACATTAAAAGGATTATTCACCATGATCAAGTGGGATTTATTCCTGGGATGCAGGGCTGGTTCAATATCCATAAATCAATCAATGTGATACATTAATAAAAGAAAGGATAAGAACCACATGATCCTCTCAATAGATGCAGAAAAAGCATTTGACAAAATACAGAATGCTTTCTTGATAAAAACCCTCAAGAAAGTAGGGATAGAAGGAACATACCTCAAGATCATAAAGGCCATATATGAAAAGCCCACTGCTAATATCATCCTCAATGGGGAAAAACTGAGAGCTTTCCCCCTAAGGTCAGGAACACAACAGGGATGCCCATTATCACAACTGTTAATCAACATAGTGTTGGAAGTCCTGGCCTCAGCAATCAGGCAACACAAAGAAATAAAAGGCATCCAAATTGGCAAGGAGGAAGTCAAAACTTCACTCTTCATATACGACATGATACTCCATGTGCAAAACCCAAAAACTACTAGAACTGATACATGAATTCAGCAAAGTCACAGGATATAAAATCAATGTACAGAAATCGGTTGCATTTCTATACACCACTAGTGAAGTAGCAGAAAGAGAAATCAAGGAATCGATCCCATTTACAATTGCACCAAAACCCATAAAATACCTAGGAATAAAGCTAACCAAAGAGGTGAAAAATATATACACTGAAAACTATAGAAACCTTATGAAAGAAATTGAAGAAGACACACAAAAAAATGGAAAAATATTCCATGCTAATGGATTGGACGAACAAATAGTGTTAAAATGTTGATACTACCCAAAGCAATCTACATATTCAATGCAATCCCTATCAAAGTTTCTCTCCAAAATATCATTGGTACAATACCTCATTTCTAGCCTGTAAACTTCTTGAAGATAGGGACCATTTTGTGTATCATTAGTCCCTGGTGCCTACTACAATCATATAAACACAAAAAACAATTCCTAAATATTGTTGAAAATTAGAGAGCAACAGTGTCTACATATGTGTGCAGGAAAAAAACTCTTCTCCAGTGCAGTTAGACTGATAAGTGATGGATAATTTGAAAAATGTAGTTAAAATAGAAGACCATAAAAAAGATATGTATCAAATATTTTTAATTTAAAACACATACATTCATTCCACATTTGTATGCATATTAGTTTCTTCACAAACATTCTATTGCAAGGCCTTTTGTGTATATTAATTTCTTCACAAACATTCCATTGTAAGGCCAAGGCCTTTTATTTGAGTATGAACTGGCTTATGAGAATTATGCAACATCTTTCATGCACAAACCACACTAAAAACGCATCATTTGAAGATACTTTGTTTTGTTTTTTTAAAAGTAAATTGGAAGCAATTTGAGTAGACTCTTCTGAGATTTTTGTTTTCTCTAATTCTCATCCAAACATAATGTAGCAGCATTTTTAAAATAATTTTATTATTTTTTAGTTTTCCCATTCAATCTTATTTTCTTAGAAATAACAGTTCCCTATATTTTCGGATGGTGTACACAGTATTTATAATTAAACTGCCTATCAACAGTAAGGCCAATTCTCTGGCAATCTAGTGTCTTAAAAATTCATCATTATTGATTGTAGTAATAGGCAAGTTTAGTATATTGCTTATTTTCTCTCGTGGCTAGTCACATCCAGTTGTAAGTCAGCCCACCCAACAGGTTAACCCTGGCAGGTTTGGCAGTATAGAGTTCTTGGGACTTGGTCCTCTGGAAAAAAGGCAGCATGCCAGGTTTTGTAAAGCAACTATACCATTTGCCATGGTCACTTGAAACTGAACCAAAGGTCCACAATTTCACACTTGTGTATATTCAAATCTCTCAGGTAGATGGCAACCAGACTCCATAAATAAATGCTTGTTACCACTGTTTCAAAACTGAGACTTTTAAAAGCAACTACCTCTATCTTGAAGGGTAAATCCCTAATGAAATTAGTTATGTGACACCTGAACAACAGTCTAAGGCTTCCAAATTAGGTAAGAAGGACTCTCCTTTGATGCATTTAATACAGCCACAATAAAATCAACTAAATAGATTTTGGGTGAGTCTTGACATGACAACACATGACTAATACACAGAGTGCACTCAGATTTTTTTTTTTTAATTTCAGATTTGTTTTGTGAGATATAACAAAATAAGAGCAGTATTTCTTACTCTAGAATAACAAATTGAGAAATTGTGCATTTAAGTGGGCATCAGTGTGTATTTCACAACACATATTAGTTGTATTTAGCTACAGTAATAAAAATACCTTTACTTTTTAAAGAAATATCAGATATGAATGGCAAGCTGTCACATCATGAAATATAAGTAACAATGTCACTATGCTATTTCAAAATTATTTGTCTGTCTTTCTGCTCCACAAGATCTAAGCTTAAAGGCAACATAAGATTCATTCTGCCTATCTTAACTTTGGGTACAAAGTTAGATACATGATAAATATTAGTTGAATTGAAATATAAGTTGCCATTGTAATACATTAAAGAATGCAGGTCTTTTAATGTAAGTTCAAAGTTACAATGAGGTGATGGGACCAATAATTTTAAAACATTTTCTTTTGTACAATTGAGGCTCAGTAAGGCTTCAAATACGCAGCCAATCATACTTTACTTCTTAAATAAGAACATAGGAGATCTCTATATAAAATGAGAGGGAAAAAAAAAGTGTTAAATCTCCTAAGCAGGCATCACATTTTTTTTTAAAATTACTCTATCAGATGCTCAAGGAAAGTTATCAGAAATTAGTACAAAATGTTCGAAATATCTAACATAGAATCTTCTCCATTCCCCATTTTTTATACGATTACCATGAAATATTTGAGTATTCCTTAAAAATATCTGATGGCTCTACGATAGGTAATTAGAAATTAAATATACAAAATTCATGCCCTCCCCCATCCAATATGAATTATATATTTTATCCAAAAGAGGAAAGAAATTTAAATCAAATAATTACAACAGTGATAAGGATTCATTTTATTGTGTTTTCCATATAGACAGAGGTTTTTTTGATGAAGAAAAATCTTTACAAAGATCATCTATAATTGAATCAGCACCAAATAAAATTTAGCTTTTAAATGAGTCAGGTATTCTACATTTGGAATTCAATTTCACAAACATTCAAGGTTAGCGACTTTTGGTAAGAAAAAAAGACTAGCAGAAAGGAAAAAGACACCTTTTCAACAGATAGTAACATAGTTTTTTTTTTTAATTGCTCTGGGAAAACACAGTATAGTTATTTAAGAAATGTCTTTTAAGCAATATTTAAGTGCTTCAAGTCAAGAGGTCTTCAGACTAAAAAATATTTTAAAATTTGCCAAGATACTGCAGCATCAAAAATATTCTCCTTATTCACTTAATTTCATGTTGAAGGAAACATTTGACAGATAAGTAAACAAAAGGCAAAAAAGTTTACCTGCATTTTTATATAATAAATTTTAGATCTATAAAAATTTCCTGGTTTGTACACAAAGGCCAATGCTTGACCTTCATTGATCCATTTCTATGTAGTTAAAAAAATACAGTATCAAATCTTTCTCCCTCCCCCAAAAAAACTAGAAGAAATATTTTAAATTGTGAGTGTGTGAATGTAGCTATGCATATCTTTAAGTGCACAAAATACACAAATATCACTTTACTTGGAAAATTATTTTCATCATACTGTAAACATCTCTTTCCCTAAATCTGGACATTTCAAAATAGTCTTTGGTATTCTTAGCTATTGTGCTTTGAAATGGAAACTTAAAAGATTTCTGTAGCAGTGCTACATAGACATTTTAAGATATAAATAAGAAAAATGCACTTGGAATAAGTTATAATTAGCTGCTTTTGCATAATTTTCAACAACTACAGTGTATGCTTAGTCACAGTTTTATGAGAAAGAATATCTTCTTTTTCAACTCCTTAATTTTAAGGAACACTTAATCATTTTGGCTAAAAATCCATTTTTGCAGTGGATCTGACGGATTGCATGACACTAAGCTTGGATGCTCTCCATTTGCTGAAAGGCACATTTTTAAGAATGGATTATATAGAAGTTGATCCTACAATAAAAGGAAACACAATAGGCATTAAATTTCAAGACTCATAGCTAACTGATAAATATGGAAACTACATTATGGTCTCATGGAAGCTAAAGGGAGACTCACATACCAAATGTACATTGTTCTTAACTTTTAATCTTCCTCAGATCAACTATGTCATAAAATCTTGTTGGTTTTTGGCATTTTGGCATTTATGCCACTACTGTTCAATTCACAGAAGGTATTACATAAATGAAGAGATGTAGACAGAGTGAGGGCTGAATCAAGTTTTCAAACAAGAAACATTCCATTGGGATATCCATAAGTGACAAACTCTTTTAAAATATTATGTTATAAAAATCAGTCTCTTATAGTGTTCTGGTAGGGCACAAAACACTTTTTAGGTAAGAACTGCTATGTTCTAGCTAAGCCTTAAAACAAAAACAGAGGGGCACCTGGGTGGCTTAGTCGGTTGAGCATCCGACTTCGGCTCAGATCATGATCTCACAGTTTGTGAGTTCAAGCCCTGCATCAGGCTCTGTGCTGACAGCTCAGAGCCTAGAGCCAGGAGCCTGCTTCGGATTCTGTGTCTCCCTCTCTCTCTGCCCCTCCCCCACTTGTGCTCTGTCTCTCTGCCTCTCAGAAATAAAAATTTAAAAAAACAAACAGAAAAACAGGAAAGATATTTTATATATTCTTTCAATTCTAAATTCATAAAAAAGTTCTAAAACAGGTGAAAAGAATTAATTACTGTAGGTGAGGAAAATATAATGATTTTTTTCTTTCTGTCAGGATAAAAAAAATGTGGCTGTTGTCAGAAGCCTTATAAGAAACTCTTAAAAAGACAGATATGGGCAACTATTATTAATAATTCACAAAAGTGTTGATCTGTATAAATCATGCTTTCACTAAGCAACTTTACTATTATTTTGCTTCTAAGAGTATTTAATTCCTAGATATATTCTCTTTATCACATTGGTAGATATACACAATAACAAAGTTAACAAAGAGAAATTCTGATAGATAACATTAATATGCTATGTTTCATTCATTTTCTCAGATAAGCAATTAGAGCTAATCAAAATAATTACATGGAGAGGTGAATTAATTGCACTCAGTTACCTTTTGGATCTCCCATATCTGTTCTCCACTGGCCACTGTCTTGTGACCTTTGTAGGCACATGCCCTCAGCTGAACAAGACCTTGAGCAGCATGAAGACATAATTCCTTCTGGATGTTATGGCGAATTTCACGTTGAGCCGAGTATTCAAAATACTGTGAAAAGAAGAATGCTATTACTGACTTGTATCCTCAGTTGCAAAATAATGGTCCAATAGTAATAATAATAATAATAATAATAATAATAATCACTGAATAATGAAGTCATGTGTACTGAACAAAATAATACAATAAAAGTAGGCATTAGAAACATAAGCTGAGCTTTTATGACAGAAGATGCTAAATGCTTTTCCAGTGTATCAGCAATAGGTAGTTACTTAAGAATGTATTGTCTTCCTCTCATGTCAGAAATAGGAGGTTATCAGGTGGGATGGAGGCTAGCTAGGACAGGTACAGCATGGAAAAGGATCTGGAAACTTCTAGCAAGCATATTAATTGCCTCTTCCTCTCTGCAAAGTGTTCCTTTTCTCTTATTCCTCTCAATTAATGGCATTTTCATTTACATTAGGAACAATTCTCCATGTCTCAGTTTCCTTGCCTGTAAAATGGGTAATTTATTTATATTTTTTCTTTTTTCGTTTTGAGAGAGAGAGAGAGGGAGAGAGAGAGAATCCCAAGCAGGCTTCACACTCAGCATGGAGCCTGACACAGGGCTCAATCTCACGATTCTGAGATCATCACCTGAACCCAAATCAAGAGTCGGACGCCTAGCTGACTGAGCTACCCAGGCACCCCTAAAATGGGTAATTTAATAGTTCCTACCCTACAGTGTTATGAGGATAAAAGGGATAATAAGTGTAAAACACTCAGAACAATAACTGGTACATGGTAAGCTTTTAATTCATTTTAGCTGTTATTACTAGGATTGATGTTTCTCTCTCCCCATGTGTCCAGTTACATAGCTTCTTAGCTCTACCAAATTTCCTTCTCAGACGTCACCATCCCACTTTCCTTGGTACATCACTTCTCTTATTCAGGCACTCAGAATCTTTACTGTAATACCTCCAGAGACCTGCAGTCTCTGCCCCCATAATCCAATTCACCCTGCTGCCAGTCTTTCATAAGACTGATTCAATCTCCTACCTCCCTTACTTGAGTGAGTCACTAATGCTGCTAAGAGAAGTCTACACTCCTTAACTGGTACGTGAATTCTTCCGTTTTCAATCTTATGTCAACCAATGCCTAAACTGTATGCTATATTCTTTCCGCACAATTCTACCAACGCAGAGCATATGCATCCATAACTCTAAGACTGCTTTACTGTGCTGTGCCTGAAATATCCTTCTGGATCCTTCTCTGCCTAGCTAATTCCTTTTTAGCCTCAAAAAGCCAATTCAAATGTTACTTTGCTTCTTTAGTTTCCCTGAACTTGTCCTACTGAACAAAATTACACCCGTTTCAGGGTTCCCGTGGCATATCAGAAATAACTTTTATTGTACTCTATCGGAATTGTGTGTGTAGCTAGCTGGCTTCACAGACCAAAGTCAGGCAGTGTATCTAATAATAACATCCATTACAAATCAAATATTTCACAATGTTGACATTCCAAAGATAAAATAAGTGAACATAATGGATTTTTAATAATGAAGTGATTAGTCTTAGCACTAATATTTATTGAGCCTTTATTATGTGCTAAGCAGGGGCTGTTTTAAACCCTTTATGTGTATTAGACTAGGCACTTCACAAACATTAGCTGAATTAACCTTGAGTTCCCCTGATCTTGGCCTCATGCTTAATTTAGCTCCTTCCATAAATATATCCATCATTTTTATAACTGATAGTTCTTCAGATGGAGACACTGAAAGAATAGGAGTATAGATCATGAAAATAGTACTTTGGCTAACATTCCTCAAGAAAGATAAATCTTAGAATTTCAAAGATGGTGTGAAAAGTTGGTCCAGTATCTTAGCTTACACACGTTATATATTTTTTAATCATTAAAAGGTAGTTATAAAGAATAGGAAAGAGTGGAAGATACTTAAGCAACCAAAAGAATGTATTATTAGCTAGCTGGGGATAGTGGAGAGACATAACTTGGAACGAGGACAAATGCCCTGGAGTAGAAAGTAACAGCAGCAAAGCATTACGTGTTACAAAGCCATAATGACTTACACGGCATTATTGCACCAGTATATTTGATCAATATACTCACATTATCAAATTACTTATTTTAAAAAATTTTTTTGAATGTTTATTTATTTTTGAGAGAGAGAGAGAGACAGAGCATGAGTGGAACAGGGGCAGAGAGAGAGGGAGACACAGAATCCTTAGCAGGCTCCAGGCTCTGAGCTGTCAGCACAAAATCCAACGTGGGGCTTGAACCCACGAGCTGTAAGATCATGACCTGAGCCAAAGTTGGACGCTCAACCGACTGAGCTACCCAAGTGCCCCTCAAACTACTTATTTTACTTGGCATACACAAATACTGTTATAATGGAGTTTTTATGTTATAAAATTGTCATTATCTGGTCAAAATAGTAGAAGGGAGCATGAAGAAATGATTAAGTTGGATGACAGATCAAAAACACTTAGCACTAAAGGAACTAAAATTTGCAATGTAGTTTAAATGCAATGCTTGACTTAAAATAAAATTTAAAGGAAAGAAACCAAAATAAAATCGACCACGGTGTTACAGTGCTAGAAATCAGAGTCATCTTCTTAATATTTAAACCAGGACCCACACCTGGGTGGCTCAGCCGGTTGAGCATCCAACTTTGGCTCAGGTCATGATCTCACAGTTTGTGAGCTCATGAGGCTCACTGCTGTCAGCACAGAGCCAGGTTAGATCCTCTGTCCCCCTCTCTGTCCCTCCCCCACTTGCATGTTTTTTTTTTTCTCTCTCTCTCTCTCTCTCACACACACACAAATAAACATTTAAAAAAATGAAACCAGGAAATATTATTCTCCTTCTCAAAACTCTCAGATGGCCTCTGTCATATTCAGAACTAAATCCAAGTTCCTAGGGGAGGTCTGCAAAACCTTCAATGACCAGGCCCTTTATCGATGTCTCTGACCTCATTTCCTACCCTGTCTTCCTGGACCACTCTGCTGCAGCCACACTGACTTGCTGACCGCTCCATTTACCTGCCACTGGCTTCTAGCCTTGCACCCCTTCTGCCAGGATGTCCCCTTCCTGGAACACGGTTCCTCTCCAATTCCTTTAGGCCTCTGCTCCAACATCACCTTTTCAAAGAGGTCTTCCTGAACCTCTGAAAACAAATCCCCCCTCCACCCTGCTCCTCACATTCAAATCACCCATCTACCTCACTTCATTTTTCTTTATGCCCAAAATTACATATGTTTATTTCTTCTCCTTCAAGAATACAAGATCCACAAGGTAGGATTTTTCAATACAACAGTGCTAGTTACATTACAGGCTCTAAACAAATATTTATTGAAAGAACATGTGAACTACTTCTCCATCCCCCAAGTTTTATTATTTTTTTAATTTATTTTTATTTTGTTAAGATTATTTATTTTGAAAGACAGAGACAGTATGAGTGGGGGAGGGGCAGAGAGAGGGACAGAGAGAAACCCAAATAGGCTCTGTGCTGCCAGTGCAGAGCCCAATGTGAGGCTCAACTTGGGAAACTGTGAGATCATGGCCTGAGATCATGGCCAAGAGTCTTATGCTTAACCAACTGAGCCACCCAGGAACCATGCCTTCCATCTACATTTTTAAAATACATCTATACTGTATTTATAATTTACAAGTTATTTCAGAGAAAAGACTATAAAAACATCTTTATGGCAAGGACAAGAGAAAAACAGATAAACAATGTATAAGATATTTTCAACTCTTATGATAAAATAAATGTAATGGTAGAGGAAGCTTAGGAAAATTTGTAAGTATTTACATTTAGTGATAAGGTTTTTACAAATGACTAAATACTTATTGTCCAAAAACTTAATTTTAACTAGCATGGTCCAGTATTATTTCCAAAAAAAAAAAAAAATACAATTATTTATTTTTCTTCTAATATATAGAAGGCAATGTTATTTTAAAACGTGTGTGTGTGTGTGTATAATATATATATATATATATATATATGCATGCACATATGTAGATATATGTGTGTATAGGTATATATGCATGTGTCTATACCTGTGTATATGTGTGTATGTGAATCTCCATCACATTCTATAATTATATCTCAATCACTAGCTATGGCTTCTGGGCTTCTGTGTTCTCTACCCTCAGTAGATTAGTTGGTTTGATGAGAAGGGATTAGAACTAGAGTAAGCTGAGGTTAATGACTAGGAAGAAACATGGAAGAGGATGGACCAGGAGATAAACTGATACTTTCTTAAAGCTGACATCACCAAAGTTCCATCCGCTTAAAATAAGACATCGTGAGTATTTAATAGTACGAAAATCCTCCACACACATCTTGAACTCTACACCAAAATACCTGCAATTCGCAGAAGAAAGACATACCAGCTCTCCTCCTTAGAACCCCCCTTCACATTCTTCCCATCCTGTTCTCACTCCCACCAGCCATCTCATAACTCCTATGTACCTTTCAAAAAATGTTTTCAAATGTCATCTTTCCAAGGAAAATGTATGGGCACCCAGTCTAATTCATTCAGATGCCCTCCCCCATACTCTGGAAGCACTCTGAATGCTTTATCCCAGACCTTATCATGCTGACGGTAACCATTGGTTTTGAAATATAGATTTCTTGAGGGAGACAGAATCTAAATTTCTTGAACCCAGCAGAATACCTGGCATGGAGGGGTCACTCAGTGAATTTGTTGAATGAACAAATGAGAAGAGTTCAATCCTTCCAGGAGTTAACTTGTAAAAGGCAAGGCAAAGAAGCTAAATGCTAAAACTGTATGTTAATAAGTTCTCTACCCATAGTAGGCCAAACAGTGACACTTGACATTTGTCTTAATTGCTAAAACAGTCAAAGCGTGGTAACAAGCAGATAAATCATCAGTCAAGGATAATCAAGAACATGCCTTTTTTTATTAAAAAAAAAATTTTTTTTAATGTTTTTTTTTAATTTATTTTTGAAGGAGAGAGAGACAGAGCATGAGCAGGGGAGGAGCAGAGAGAGAGGGAGACATAGAATTTGAAGCAGGCTCCAGGCTCTAAGCTGTCAGCACAGAGCCCAATGTGGGGTTCGAACTCACGAACTGTGAGATCATGACCTGAGCCGAAGTCAGACGCTTAACTGACTGAGCCACCCAGGTGCCCCATACCTTTTTGTAAAGAACATATTGAAATAATATCATTATCCACAAAAATAACTTATAATACTGCTCTTCTGGTATCACATTTAATATAATTTGCTATCAAATGCAGTTAAATATAGACTTTATGTATAATTTTGCAAAAGCAACTTGCCAATAGTCCCAAAACATCAAAGACCCACATACAAGATCCTGTTGTTTTTTTTTTAATTTCAGATGGCATGACTCTATTATTTTCTCATTTGCCTTTCTACTGAATGGGTAGGTAACTTCCAATTGTTTTCTGTGTCAGGATGAAAGTCAAAACAAAGTATGCAACAACTTTAATATTAATTGCCAAACATTATTAACCTAAAAGCATTTTAAATACCAATTTATACCAAAATATAAAGCTGATTTGGGACTTCTGACAACTTATTTGTAAGAGCCAACAAAAAGGGAGGATTTTTAGCGCAGTGCTCACCTGGTTTCCCCCAAGTCCATGGCATGTATACAAAATTAATGGTTTGCCTCCTTGATTATTTTCTCCAACATCCAGACACAAAGGCTGACCAATGCTTTTAATCTAAAGGGAAATTTTCAAGTTATAAGAATTTTTTTTAATCTATGGGGTTTATATATTTTTTTCAGTTAATTCCAGGAAGTAGTATTAATAAATAGTAATGTAAAATCTCAAAAGCAATAAACCGGGAAGTATTTCAGCAATTTTCACTGAACCACATAAATGTTTGTGGCAAGGCATAAACCAAGTAAAAAGGAGGAGGAAAACACTCACATATCCAGATATAACAGGATTAAGGTCTGGCACATATGCTTCTGGATAAATAGTGTTCAGATACCACGTAAAATTTTTACATTGAAGGCGGTGCTTTATTTCAAATCTTTTTGAAAGATCACCAAATGATTTCTGGAGAAAGAGAAGAAGTAAAAAGAATGCTTAATCAAAACAGCACTGATAAAGTAGTTTAAATGCTACTATTTGTGTTTACATTTGGATCTTAAAGAAAAAAATTCTGGGCCAAAATGCAAGATGCAATTTAAAGTATCCACCATTTATTCAGGCAACAAGTATGCCTGCCTGCTTGTCTCTGCCTTCAAAGAGAGTCACATTACCACTGTGGTGCTGACGTAATACTATTTTATTCTTTCTTTGTGGTACCAGACGTCCCCCATGGGCAAAAGGTCTCTAGAGAAATGCTGTGGGCCAAGAAATGGTAGTGGGGGCATCCAAAATGGATCTTAATTTTATACCCAAAAATGATCTGTAAAGTGAGGTGTGAGGAAGCAGGTATAAAGAAACAGTTGCCAATACAATGTAATTTATATCTCTTCTCTAGTCAAGACTACAAAAAACAACACAGTTGGGAATAATTTTTTTTTCTAGTTTTAAATGGGTTACTTACTCCTAACAAAATCTTAAACATAATAATGTATTAGTAGAAAAAGGCAAGTTTTTAATAACTGCATTTTATTTTCCTTTATCGTGAAAGGACTAGGAAAAGAATTTTAAAGAACACTATTAAACTGAAAAGGTATTTGGTCTATAGGCAAAATTTTAAAGGAAAATTATATTTGGTACCTATTATATAGAAAGTTTAAATACTCAAGCTTATCATTTCAGTTAAGAAAATATTTTCTCTGCCAATTTTAATGTCTTGACCAGGGATTTTAGCAAAAAATATAAACTCTAAAGGACTTCTGACTAGCTTATTCATTTTATCACGAGATCTGTTTGCCTTGTGGTAAAAATAGGGGTTTACTGGCTCCCCTGCCCTGTTGTGGGAGATAAGCAGTTAGCGCCCACTTGCCTGCTTAGCCAAGTACACAATCTTCCCAATTTGTCCTGGTGGCCTTAGATAAAAAGATAGCCATCTAACCCAGTAGTGCTCTGACTTTGCATGCCACTGGCATGTTACAGGAAGTTACTGGAGACCACAGAAAAGCTGGAAAGAGGTAACCAGACCTTTCTTTATGACAGTCAAAATGTTGATGCCCTTTAATCTCAATATATACCCTCTGCAAATCAGCACTGTTTCTTAAAAAGGGGGTTGGATGCCATTCACTGAAGCATGTTCTTAAAATGTTGAGCTTGTGAACCACACCCAATATTGAACCTGTTGGAGCTCGGTTCTAATGTCTTAAGCATTACAATTCTGCACAGCTTTTACTATGACAGGTCAGTAACAATAGTGCCATACATTTGTGAGCACTTACTTCTTCATTTCATAGCTACTCTGGGAGACAGGCAAGTGTTTCATCTCTGAAAACAGGGAAGCAGAGAGAAGCTTGGCTGAGCACACACCTCATGTTGGGCCAACTCTCAACCACCTTATGAAGTGTCATCCCATTTTACAGACTCAGAAGGCCTTTGCAAAGGTAACCCCTCCAGTGAGCAGTGGAACCAGAATTTGAAATAAAAAAGCCTTGATACTTCTGGTTTATTCTCCTACCACACTCTGACATTGTCTCCATCTCCAGTTCAAAGAGCCACTTAGCACCTTTATTTAGGTGTTAATCACATCACCTAAAACCAGTTAAAAGCGGTTCCACTTAACCATATTCTTTGGGTAAAATACTACACCAAAGCAGTTACAAAAACTAAATATCTTCCATACTTAAAGAGTAACATCAAGTGGAATGCCTAAATTTTTAAAAAGGCATTTTACTTGATTTTTCCTCAAGAAAAAAAAAGAAAACATTGGCATCAATCAGTTATGTGTGTGTGTATACACACACACATACACACAAATATATATAATATTTATATATTATATATAAATATTATATATTTATATATTATATATAAATATTATATATTTATATATTATATATAATATTTATATATTTAATAAATATATATAATATTTATATATTATATATATATATATATTATATATATATTTGAGAGAAAGAGCACGTGCATGTGCACACGAGGGAAAGGGGCAGAGGGAGAGAGATGACCTGAGCCAAAATCAAGAGTCAGACACTCAACTGACTGAGCCACCAGGTGCTCCAATAAGTTATATATTCTGAGTTAAAAAACTCGATTTCAAAATTAACTTTTAAAAATGTTTTGCACTTGAACTGACACAAATAAGTAAAAGAATATGTGAACTTGATGTGGATTTTTATTGTAATTTAATGATTTAGCTCTAACTTACTTGTTTAACAATTTTTGCTGCATCTGTGTTTCTCCTATAAAATATTTCCTTGTACTCATCCATCCAGACTTCTGCAAGGCGAACTTGGTTGCGAGCAATCACCTGAGTGCCTTTTGGAAAGGTATGAGGGCTTTTGCTGCGAAAGACATGTCCAACAACAGAGCAAGGCATAATCTCCAACTGCCCACCACATTGCCATACCTGATAATTAATGATATTTGTTTAAATTCACAGTATTTTTAAAATATAAAAGTGTTGTTTTTAAATTCACCTTTAAGATACTAATAAAAACAAAACAGAAAAGATTTATAATAACTTCACAAATAGTCTCTGTCCTCTGCCAGTTCAACTTAAATTCTTAAATATAAAAAAACAACTTTATGAAATGGTACAAATACTAAAGACAACATAAGTATACTTTCAGGAAATATTTCAACAAAATAGTGATTTCAGATCTCTCATAAAAATAAAGCCCCACATTTTTTTTTTGCAAACAATTATGCAAGCTCTCTAATATATACAAAAGACCAAAGACTCTTCTGTATTTGAATTCTATCTTCTTATACAAGTTATATGGCCACTTCACTTGAACCAGATTCTCTCTTCTCTGGCATGAACTAGCAGTCTTGGAGTAAGTGGACCCAGACTCTATTTACTCCTTGCATATTCAATTTTCTAATTTAGAAAATTCCAGATAATACCAAAGTACAATCTTTTAAGCTTGTGAAGTAGTTGGTCATTATTAAAGACTCATACCTATTTAGAGATAGAGGGACAAAAAAACTTATTTGCATTATCTCTAAATAAAATGAAAAATTATTAAATCAATACTTGCTCATTTAAAAATCTTAGCAATCAGTTCTGCCATGAACAGTCACTAAGCAAAAAATCGAAAATGAAGACATGCTTAATAATCTGTGCTAGCATTAGGGCAAGAGACCATATTCTCTCTCTCTCTCTCTTTTGTTTTTAAACAAATGAGAAAACTCAGTGTTATTTTTAATTCAACAAATTGTGCCTGAGATCTAACACGCGCTAGGGGTTGGGAATACTTAAATGGATATAATAAGACCCCTCCCTTGAGCAGTTCAAATTTGGCTAAGATCATCATTGCCATTATGTAATGGAGCCAGAGCTAAAACTTAAATCTTCTAACTACTAGTTCAGTTCTTTTCCCAGTACCTTCCAGTCTAAAGGATGAAAGATGAATGATAGAGTCATTGCAGAAAATGAATCATGAAATGAAATAAGTGTATGTGGAGACCATCCAAAGTTTTTGTTTTGTTTCTTATATTAACTTTTAATATGTATAGGGGGAAAAAAAGGTCATTTAATCCAAAGAGTTAAGGTCTTTTTAAAGTTATACATAAATGTTTTTCCATTCTGACTCCCTTGATAATCAACTCATTTCCTGAAGCACTAGATTGAATTATATTTATCTTGGCTGGAATTCAGTTGCTACAAGTGCATTAATTGGTGCTATTGGCTGGACACAGGAGTTTAACTGATTCCTCTTGTTACACTGGCTGCAACGAGTAAATATATTAAGTTAACATTTTGAAAAGAAATACCCGTATTCTAAAAGTTCTAGCAATTGAATTTTAGAAGCACAAAAAGTAGAAACTGCACACATCTAGGATAATCATATCAGCCAATTAGAACAAAATGTGTATTTTATTGTCTAATATGCGTTATATTTATAAACTTACTCTGAAAGACATTTCTATATTTTCACCTCCCCAGATTTCCATTTCTTCATCATAAGTTCCAATATATTCAAAATATTCTTTTGATATGGAAAAAAGGCCTCCTGCAAAAGTGGGTGTTCTGAAAAATAATCCATTGTCAAATTTTGTTATAAAAATAAAATAAGGAAAAACAAGTTATTTAAAGAGTGACTAAATCAAATCACAAACAAATTAGATCACAATTTCAAGAAGTTTTATATTGGTTAATAGAAACTAAAAATGCTACCTTCAGAGTCAAGTTTTATGGGGAAGCAGGGAGGGAAGTACTTTAAATATATTTTCCCAGAGAAACAAAATTATTAAGTGTCTTCTAACCAATTCTAAAGATTCTTTACTAATGATTATGAGAAGACAAAAGGCCTCACTGATTCTACTTCCTATTCGGTAACATCATGTGTAAGTATATACATAAATGGCTTCTCTATTCCCAACATAGGATGTGTGTGTGTTTCTTTATTTCATTAGTGTGAATTACCTTGGAGGCAAAAACTGTAAAAAGCAAAGTGTGAATACATATTCAAATAACTGAACTGCATATAAGACTTTGGGAGCAATCGTCTTACTTAATTGGGTAGGTTTCATCTTTCCTTCTTTGCCTCTCGTGATCAGGAAGCGATTCCCAGCCAAAGGAAAGGCTCCAGTCAAAGTTTCCACGGTTGTGATTGCTTCCATAAGGAGAGGGTTTGTTGAATTCAAATGTGTTCAGGTCTATGGATGCAATATCCGGACTCACCACGGCAGTGTAATTCTCAGCTATCCTGGCCAACAAAGGTTCTAACCAACCATAGAAACACTCACCTGGAAGGGAACACAATTCTAATTAACCCAACGAAAACACTGAGGGTTTTCTCTTTTGTGGTTTGAAGATGATTTAGAGAAACAAGAATAACAGCCATTCGTGTTTTGAACATTTACATAGGGGAGATTTCTTAAAGGTTTCTGGTGACAAGATGAGGGTTGGATGAAAAAGGTAAGGCACAATTCAGCATAGTTAGGAAAATTTATCTACAGAGGATGATTTTTTTTTTTAACGTTAGAGAGGAAATAAAATGATACTGGTGTATTTAAATTTCAGATGATGTGTTTTCCTCTAAAATGGCCTTGGATCAAAGGTAAGTTTTTGCTGATCCATGCCATCTAGCCCCAAAAGTGTTCTGATTTATATAAACTTGTCTCCCTCAGTAAGGTATAGTAACAAAATCTTCATTTCTCTGAGTCTTAGGAGAAAATAAGCCAACGAGTCAGAATATTCTGATGTCAGCAGTTGGAGAAGGACCAGCCCTAATGGAAAGTGGGGGCAAAGGAATGCCATACAAAGTCTGGGTCCTGGCTGGGGGCCAGGCTCACTTAATACACAGAGTTCAGGAGACTCAGTCCTACCCACGTCTCCCCATCAGGCAGAGTTTGGCAGTTATTAGAAGGACCACTTGGCATCAAGGAGGATCATCAGATACATTTGCCTCAGAGGAAGAATGCCCAGTGTGACATAATTGGAATTTTGGACCAGGAGAGGAAATATTGGAGAATGAACCATTTCCTTTTCAAAACACTTCCCTTGGATTACCTATGGACCTCTCTTCATTTGAGGGCCAGGTATTAAGGGAGTACTGGATATGAAAACTCTAAAGAGACTCAAATCCAAAAGTCCTCCTAGAAAAATTAGCATATGACCAAAACCATTTGCTGGGTCAAACATAATCCAAGGGCTAGTCAGTTCAATTCAAAACAAAACAGTCATACAAAGAGTATAATCCAGTAAATCTAAAGCTGAAGGACTAAGGGACATTTTGGTGATCCCTAACATGCCCATTAAAATTTACTCTAAAAATACTTTCTAAATACTTTAAAATCATTGACACTAGAGAACAAAACCATTAAAAATAAAGGGCAAAAAAAAAAAAAAAAAGGCAGTAGCAACAAAAACAAAAATTGATACTATTCATGGAAAAGATACCAGAAAAAGTTGGAAGGGGACACCTCTAACTTAGCACAAGAGGAGTGTGCAAATCTTTGAAAAAAGAATGGAAATATAGAAATTGAAAGTATCAGTACCAGGTCAAAGTTTAAAGATAAAATTGCTTACACTTAAAACTTTCATTCATTTTAAACTATAAGAATCAATAATAATAACGAAAAACATTTGGGGGGGGGGCGGGTGGACACAGTGAGTATCTGAAAAAAATCCCAAGCAAGGATAACTCGCTGGGAAATCTGGTCGCTTAAGGAAAGATACTGAAGTTAAGGAGCCTAACTCCATGTAAGTGAAAGGAGGCTCCTACCCAGAGCTATAACCTGCTTAGGCTGTCATTGCTATAAGCATCAGCTGAAAATGATGTTAAAGAAAATACAATTAGTTATTTAAAGAAAAGCTTTCTTCACTTTTTAAGTTAGAGGGAAGCAGAGGGGAAAATGTTACAACTACGTCTATACATATATACTTACAGTGAGCATCTAAAAATGTGAGGGTTTCAGCTGTTGCAACTGTTGCTCCTAGCAACCTGGCAGTGATCAGACCTTTTCTCTCTCTTTGTCTAACTATTTTTACTATAGAAAATTGTTTTATATATTCCTCTAGTTTATCATGTAAGTACTCTGTAAGAAAAAAAAAATATCAGGATTAACTCTTCCTAAGTTTATTTTCATATATGAACACATGAAAGCAAATGAAGAAACCACAGGGCAATGATATCTCCACATTTGTCATCTTAACAGTTGCACACATCCTCCCATTAAGACGAAATTGTATCTTTAACTCTTTAAAGAAAAGCAATAGCTATATATGCAAATCTTAACTTCTGAACAACTATAACACATACTGTGGTAACACTGACTTATCCTGTACATGCAATATCAATAAATATATTTTGTGGGGAGGGGAGAGACTTCAAATGGAGTAGACCCAGGAGTTAAGAAGGCTCATTTAGGGGTCTGAGAAAACTAGCTAAGGGAGTGAAGGAAACTGAATTTGGCCAAAAAGATATTTGACACATTTTAAAATTGGAATTTAAGTCTGGAAATTCAAAGAAAAATGCCAAGTATCAAAAGGATTCTCTGATACTTAGGCAGTGATCATAATAATTTAAAACAAAAATGATTAGGAAAATGGCAAATAGGAAAGCCCAAGGCTACAGCAGTTTAGGAATATTTTTACAAAGAGTCAGCATAAAATTTTTGAAAGCTTTGGAGTCTGCTGACACAGAATTTTTTCCAGTAAAAATATGAAAGAAGAAAGGAGCATGTAGTTAGGAATGGAGCTAAAAACAGGCTAAATCTTATTAATGGGTATATAATTTAAGATATTCAACATTCCAATTTGGATGAGACATGATAAGCAAGAGTTAAAACAGTAGGTAAAAGAAAACACATTAATCATGTCAGTCAAGTATTGTTCATATTTTGAAACAGCTTCTTAAGTCTGCTTTTTTTCACCAATAAATTCTTGATTCTTTGTTAAGTATACAATGTGTTTCCTCAGGTGGACTTCTTGGGCCCATAGCACAGCCTCAAAAAGATCTGGGGATGCTGAGAACATCAGTAAATGTCCTAGGGTAGATGTTTGCTTCTGCCTGATTCCAGAAGCAAACATAGATGACTTTATCTATGATTATATATATTTTTTCAGTTCTCCAGTGGTACAGATAAAAGAGTTGCTTATTCAAAGTTTAAACATTCATAAAGGAAGTGAGAGTTCAGGAACAACTTCTGTGGACAATAAATCTAAGCATTGCTGCCTCAAAATAATAGGCTAACTTTTTCATACCTTCTAAGAACCTCAGAATTAATTCTCTGAAAGACAAGCAGGATTGTAACTTGTCTTAAAATATAAATCATGGATATTTCTGCCTTAATCGTAGATTTATAAAATAGAAACTTGTATAAAAACATTTCAAAGTCTTTAATGGGGATTGAATCTTTTTTAATGGAGTCACTATAGATTCCTTCAATAAACTATCCCCTGTTTGAGTCATTAAAGAATTTTTTATTGACCCACAACTTCCAAACTTCCTATAAATTTTTATCTGCCCCTTAAATTCAAGCCCCATCCATACCTGTATTTTTGCAAGGTTAAGAGCACAAAGCCGTGAAATCAGACCTCCTGGGTTTATTTATTTATAGCACCATTACTTTTAGCTGAGTGACTTTTGGTAAGTTATTTTATTTTACTTGGACCTCAGTGTATCTATAAGATGGGGATAACAGCATTTACCCTTACAAGGATTGCTGAGAGTATAAAAATGAAAGATTGCTGTGCATTTAAGACAAGGCTTACCACATGGCCCATGCTCTGAAAACGTTGACTGTCTTGTTTTGCTGTCACTAGGACTTAACTATCTCTTTGTCACTTGATTATCCACATATTATGCTGCTCTTTCCTAAACCAATTGAAACCAGGGACTATAGTTTCTACATCACAAGCTCCTCTACAACAACTAGGAACACATTTTCTATAGCGGGTACTCATTAAATCTTTGATTCAATAAGACAAATTAATTACATTAGGATGCAAAAAGATTCCTCACCAAGAAAACTGTTGCAAATTCATTGCCAATGCTATAAAGAATTAAAATATTCAGACCCTTTGACCAAGCAGTCTAACTTACCCAAAGATACAATTCAAAAGAAAGGATATTCATTACAGTGTGATATATACTAACAGGGTGGGGTGAATGAAGGGGAATGGTAAAATAAGTAAAATGCATCTAGTCCATCATGGTCATTAAAAATAAAGTTTTGAAGGTAAAAGAAATGGGCTAATAATAATACTGTATGAAAATGTCAGATTTCAAAATTGGATTTCTGACATGGATGTAACTAGGTAAACATTCTATGTTTATTTAGACAGCGATCAAGAGAGAAAAAGCGAAATTAAAATTAAATAGGAAGATTATGATTGGATATCACTTTTCTTTCTGATTTCCTTTAATTCTATTAATTTTGTTTGAGCAATAATAGAAGTTACCTTCAACTGAAGGCTTATTACAAGTAGCCTTACTGTGACCCTAATTTCTCACTGCTTGAAAAATCAAACAAATAAAAACCATCTGAGAAGGAAGCTCAAAAAACCAAAGAGGGATTATTTTTTTCTTTTCTTTTTAGAATATAACATATGAAAGGCATGCAGAACTTAATCAAATGTCACTTAAAACTCTATGGATGCAGGGGCGCCTGGGTGATTCACTCAGTTAAGCGTCCCACTCTTGATCTCAGCTGAGTTCATGATCTCATCGTTCATGAGATTGAGCCTTGCATCGGGCTCTCTGCTGCCAGTGCAGAGCCTGCATGGGATTCTCTTTCTCTCTCGTTTTCTGTCTGCCCCTCTCTTGCTTGTGTTCTCTCTCTCTCTCTCTCTCTCTCTCTCTCAAAACAAATACATAAACATGGGGGGAAAAAAAACACACCTCTATGGACTACAGACCAAGAATTAAAAAAAAAAAAAATCATAACATTTCAAGCAGTAAATAAATCAGTTGGTTACAATTAAGTGGTGTTATAACCTGGGTAAGAGGACTGGAGATTCAAATCTCTGATCCAGTACTGTGTACCCACATGCAGGGAACTTGAATTATAAAACTTCCCCATTTAGTGAATACATTTCACATCCATGTCAAACATCTCTGGAGATAAGCAAACTTATTCCACCTAGATGATACTTAACTTGAAAACAATCTCAATTCACTCATGATATTTTATTTTGAAGTTAAAGACATGTTTAGGATTGTATGTAGAAAATTAAATAAGCCAGGTTAGTAATTTTATGCTTTATTCACTTATTATCATTTCTTAAGTCTGGATACATCTTGTTATTGATGACATGTCACTTAATAAGCAGTATTTTTTTTCTTTTTTCATGGCACATCAATTAATGGTTTATCTTAAAACAGATGTTGCTTTTGGATAGATGAAAGAGTATCACTATCTCCATTTTACAGATGAGGAAACAGCTAGTTAGTATTGGAGTGAGAATTTGACCTTAAAGAATCAGGCTCCGAACTCAACTAATTCAGGAATAAATTTTGTGATCATTGAAATAATCTATATCTGTTTGGTATTTAAAATACTCGTTAATGTTTGAAAACTTAGCAAATTAGGGCATTTGTCTGATTAGCCTCGCAATTCCAATTTAAAATGTACAATTTAGTAACTGACCGTTGATTTGTAATTTTAAGTAGACATTCATTAAAGAATTCAGCTAACTTTGTAAACAATATTGAAATACTTAGCAGCCAAAATAAAACAGGATGTAGTGACTTTGTAATGATTTTTAACTACTCATTTATATTATTAATTAATGTATTATTTATATTAACTCATCTAATCTTCAAAACAATCCTAGGAGTTATGTATCATTTATGTATTTCCTCAATTCTAAGCTGCACCATTAGATAGTTATTATAATCAATGGCATCTTAGTGTAATTGGTTGTGAGGGTTTTTTATTCTAGCGGTATATAAACTAATGATGAAAAAAAGATAAAAATTAAAAAAATAAACTAATGATGTATTGTGCAATAAATTCGATGAAATATGGCATTTTCCCCATTTTACAGATAAAGAAACTGAGGCATAAAAAGGTTAAGTAATTTGTCCAAGTTACACAGCTGGATAGGACCAGAACTGGGATTCAAACCAAGGCAGCCTGACTCAAGGCTCAAGTTTGTGTTCTTAACCACTATGCCTTACAATAAAAATCTCACATTGAGGACCACAAAGTTAGAAGTCATGGTACTTCAAACATTTCTGAACTTTAAAATATTTAAATATAGACACCTTTGAATTCTACTCTCATCCATCATACCCATCATCCAAGGTACTATATTCAAGCTGGGGGGGCGGGGGAGGGGTGCATACAGAGAGTACAATACAATCAAATAGACTTTGGACAACATCACATGGATTTACTTGGAAAACAACCTAATTTGCATGTGCTTTCTTACCATCTACACTAGCATCATCCACCAAAATGATTTCCTTCAGCAGTATGGCAGGGGAAGAATAAAGCACACTGTGGACAGTTCTAAGCAGCGTGGACCAGGCTTCATTATGAAAAACTATTATGACACTGGTGGTAGGCAGGGGAGGACAGCGCTTAAATTTTTGTTCAATACATCTAGAAGAAGTCAAAGAAGTAGAACAATTATGAATTTTATTACTTTATTTCAGAGCTATGCCATTACTAAAATTATTATTTAACCATTATCACCATAGAAACAATAGCAGACAATTTTTTTTCTATGTAAGTTGATCTTAATGCTATGCAAATGCAAATCAAAAAAAATTTTTTACACAGAGATCATGTCCACTGATACAGATTCCAGGTCAAGGATTAAAACGTGCTATTGTAAGTTTTCTCAACAATATAATTTCAAATACAAATAGCATTTTAAATAGAAAATATAACCTACAAGCGAGATAACCTATAACAATGGCAAACACTTGTAATCGCTCAAATAAAAACCAATTTTTCTCCCCCCCCTTGTAGAAATCATCCATTTTTCTTATTACCTCCAATTTTTTTTAACAGTGCAACTTCAAGGGCACCTGGGTGGCTCAGTCAGTTAAGTGTCCAACTCTTGCTTTCAGCTCATGATCTCGTGGTTTGTGGGATCAAGCTCCGCATTAGGCTCCATGCTGACAGCATGGAACCAGCTTGGGATTCTCTCTCTCCCACTCTCTCTGCCACTCTCTGTGCATGTGTGCATGCACACACTGTAGCTCTCAAAAATAAATAAACTTTAAACAGTGCAACTTTATTAAATGAATATTCATCTTCGTAGAGATTCTTACTTTCCTAAGTATGTAATATTTTTCAAGTTTTTAAATCAATTTACTTAATCTCTACTTGAACCAAAAGGGAAAAAAATGGCTTACTATAAAATCTATTTTTTTATGATGCTCACGATTCAGCAAGACTTACTAAGTTGCTACCATATACCAACCATGCTGTGTTAAAGATTTTGCTCCAGTAACCTGATCTATAGTTTAATTAAATAAGACCTAGCATTTTAAAATACTAAACTTTAAAATTTTACATAAAATCCTAAATCCCTGTTAAAAGTCATGTGATCTTTTTGCCATATGAAACATTGATAGGCACAAGGAGTCGTTTTTGGCTGATTAATGGTACTAACCATTAGCTAAACACATTAGTTACAAATTGATCTTGAGTTTATTTTTATAATAATATCTTCCTCAATGAAAATAATCTTCATAAGAAGCTGTTGGGTATGAGTGGATCTGTACAGTCCCCAGCCTTTGAGACTGAAGCTGACCACAGTCCCTCACGTACTGAGTTGAGGTGAGGATCCAAAGATATAACAGAGTAGAGGGTTTCAAAACACTGTAAAATCAGAGTAACCCTGGGACATAAAATATGTGTGGTCTATGGTAAAAATAAATAATCTTTAAGTTCACTTAAAAATCATAAATGGTGGGGCGCCTGGGTGGCGCAGTCGGTTAAGCGTCAGACTTCAGCCAGGTCACGATCTTGCGGTCCGTGAGTTCGAGCCCCGCGTCGGGCTCTGGGCTGATGGCTCGGAGCCTGGAGCCTGTTTCCGATTCTGTGTCTCCCTCTCTCTCTGCCCCTCCCCCGTTCATGCTCTGTCTCTCTCTGTCCCAAAAATAAATAAAAACGTTGAAAAAAAATTAAAAAAAAAATCATAAATGGTTATACAATTTTAGACAGAATATAAAATCCTCCCACTCAAAAGGCACTATAAATACAGCGTGTGAACAATCAAACAGTGCTGTTCAAACCCAAAGATAGGAAGCAAATCATTCACTTATGGAGATAAGAAACTAACACACTTCAAATGCTCTGTGAGGGAAACAGAGCCCCCAGTATGACCCTAGAGGCCTGGGAAAGCCACCCAAAGAAAGATATCCTGTATGTTCTCATTATTCACTTTTATAGCCATACCTCAGTTTGAATGTTTCAGATACTATTCTGAGAGGCTGTCTTTAGGGTGGAATATTAGTAGGGATAAACAAGGAATTAGGTTGAGGATAAAGTATTAATAGAGTGTGTCAACACTGTTGAGTAAGAAAAGGAAGCAAAGGTTATGAGTGAAAGTGATTTTGCTCTCTTTGTGCCTTCATGATTTCAAATATACATGCATAGTCAGAAGCAAATAATGACATTCATCCTCACTGACAGATGAAAGCAAATGATATATTTTAAAGTGAATTTTGGATAAACTACCAATTAGAAGTAAGGTCCAAACACAAACTACCTATTCACAATTAGTCTTGACTCACAATTACACAGAAATGTATGACTAAATATAAGCTTGTATTTTTAAGACATAAAGGTTTGCAAACCAACATAAATTAAAAGTAAAAATTATTTAAAAACTCCATGCTGTTTTTCTTAAAAAAAAAAAAACAAAAACAAAAACCTTATGATTTATTGTCTTAGAAGCATTTGTATGGGGTGTTGGGATTAAAAAAAAACAAAAACAAAAAACCTCACATACGTTTACTTGTCATGTGACTAATATTAATAATTACAAAAAGGTTTCAAAATTTTAAATTCAAAAATTCACAAAAATTCACATTAATGAAATGTGATCACTTTAATCTTACAAAGCTTTCCTTAGTTCAAGCTAGGATTTCTTTGCTTAACTGATAACTGCTAACATCAAGTAAAGGTGTCATGTTATAGCATTAATGCAAGTGATACAATTTCACAGTATGATTTCATAAACCTCATTTATTCTGAAACAATAAAAAAATTAAACTTAGGCTTTAGATATTGTTTTACATGTCACTTAAAGTAGTGAAATTAAATAACTTGCCAAACTGACTGCTTATACTCAAACCATTTGTAAAATTTGGCATATAGATATGTACTTAAATTATCAATCACATGACCATCTGACTTTGAGAGACACTGGATCTATATTTTCAATGAGCATGGAAATGACCAGCAATTCTTCAGAAAATGTGTTCCTTGCTGATTTAAGTTAAATTTAAAGTAAGAAAGTGTTAAATCTTTACCAATTCTTCACAGTTCTAGGTATCCAATTCTTATCCAAAAAAGGTTCTTTACTTTAAGTACCTCGTTGTTTTTCACTTACAATGATTTCATTATTGAATATTATTGTAGCTCCTCAATGCTATATTGGGGGAAAAAAATAACTTGTCTTGAGCTGACATTGACTGTCATGTCAAAGAATAAAAATTATGCTTCTTGATTTGTGATGTGGATTGCTTTTCAGTCAAGACCTCTCCCCAAATCAGTCAAATGCAATACTGCATTTTAACTATTAACATAAGAAAAGAACTATTCTGTGCCTTGTTATAAAGGTAGAATATTTTATAGACATTCATTTGTTTCTTCACACATTCACTTAAAAATGATTAGCACCTTAATCTTGAATCACACAGATTACAATAGAGAGACAGAAATCTAATCTACCCAACTTCAATATTAAGGGACTCTTAGTTAGAGCAAGTATTCATGATCATATATCTAGAAAAACAGGAGTGAAGCCATCGACCTAAGTCTATCAAAGTTCTTTTCTTCAGATGCGTTTCCAAATGTAATTCTATTATAACCAGGAAGCAAAATATGTAGGCATGGCTTGCTTACGGTTTATCTCATACTTTCAACAAATCAACAAATGGTTTGAAAACTGCTGGAATTTATTTTAGTTATTTGAATTCAAATAGAACACTTGAACACTACCTCAAAGATAACAATGGACAGAGCATAGTTGGAACTGGAGGGAAACCAGAATAAAAACACTGTGTACTTGAGATACCATGTAAACAAAGGGACATAAAAGGCAATGTTGGCCTCTTAGAAGCTAAAGAGAGACAATTCTATACATATGGTAACTTATTCAACAAAACTCTAGAGAAAAAAAATCATAATTGAATTAGCAATTTAACAATATTGTTCTTTAAAGGAAAGATTACAAAAGGTTACAAGGCATTCTGAAATACAATTACAGTACTGAAAGTAGCCACAAAGTCTGTGACTTAGTTCATAGAAAATTCTTATCTAACAGCTCCAAAATTTCGGCACTTTTTAAACATTTTTATTCTACAGCAACACACAGAGGAACAGAAACAGCTCCTCTGCCTCCCACATCTCCCATAAAATTGCCCAATATTCCCTTCTTAATAAATTAGAAAACTAAAGCATCTAAGAATTAAGAATTTCCTTGTGGTTCTACAGAAATCAGATCTAAAATTTAGTCTCCTAATTTGTAAGGTAACAACCTTCTACATCTGCAATGCCTCACCAAGCATAGATATGGAAAGCCTCAATAATAATAAACATAATTAAATTAAACAGCAATTGCTGATATTTTGCCTCAGAGAGTGACTACAGAACAAGCAAATTCCTTAGCTAATGCCCCTCCCCTGCAAACTCTAATGTTAAACAGTAAACAATGAATATTCTTTAACATACTCAGGAGGTCGAGTGTCTGGTCCAAGATCTCGGTGTAGAGAAATCCTGTCACTTGCAAAAGCATTAAAACAGTGTTTTGCTTCTCCACGTTCTTTTTCCTTCTGCTCTTCAATACTTAAATTGGTTGTCTTGAATGCTTTGCCAGAAGCACCAGGTGCATTAGAATCCTGAGGTGGGCGGTCAAGAACAGGTTTCAATTCTGCTGCTGTATAATATCCTTGCAAACAGGGTCTCTCACCAGCATCAATGTTTTGCCTGACCGGTGCTCCTATTTGCATTTTTGGCATTGCATCTTTAATATTGTTTACAGCTTCTATCATTAAATCAAACATCTTGTTTTTGTTTTTCATGTTTCTTTCCATCCGTGATTCCTCTTTGGAATATTGAACACTTACTTCTCTTTGCATTAAAATCAAAAATATTATAAAGAAAAAAATTACTGCCCCAAGTTTCCAGAATTTTTTATGATAATGTCTTTTAAGATGTAATTTTACTAGTCGTTTTAGGTGAGCCATTCTGACATTAAAAGCTTCCCACTTGACAAATAACAGTTATAGTTCCCTCTGTTACTTATATTTTTTATCATAGATTTGCTGGCAAGAAGGTTTCATTAAATGGTAATACCTATAAACGGAAATGATAAATGGCATTAGTAGCTAATCATTCCTATAGGCATGGTTCAATTGATTCATTCAACCAACAACATAAGCTACAAACAATTGTACTCTTATGGTTAAGAAAAATACAAAGATATCTTGCCCTCAAGAAATTTACACTTTTGGAAGAACACATTTACTATAATTAGCTATAATCTATCAAGGATATACTAGAGATTTCTCTCCAATAAAAAATACCTTGTAAACTGTGGCTAATATTTATTATATGATATGCATACAATTATTTTTATAAACATATTTAGAGTTTCTTTAAAAAAAAAAAGGTACCTTAACTCAATGACCAAGGGGCCAAAGGACCTCATTGCATTGATTATAAAGAAAGGGGGAAATCCGTAAGAAAGCGTAGGTATACTGATAGGTACTGTTAGGCATACATCTAAAATAGTGGCTTTTATTTTATGGAGTTTGTCCTCAACTTATGCACTTCTATTCCAACTAAACCAGTTAAGATTATAAGTAGTTTTAACAAGTAAACTGGCACACTCTCAAATTTATTCACCTGATAATACTTGTGAATCCTGACAGAACCACTGAAGAGTAGAAAATTAAGAGTGTCTAAGGTGTTGTTATACCACAGCTATTTTCTATAGTTCACACAAATAATAAAATCTAATAACAAAAAGAAGACGGCACTAAGCTTTTTACTTGAAGTGACTCTAAAGAGGCAACAGTGTCTACCCTAAGAATAGACAACATGTTTACTGAACTCTAATATGGGCCACCAGAAGCAAAAGAAAGGAAAAGGAAAAAAGAGAACATCGATGACAGCCTGATTTTCTTCACGATGTTTTAAAAAATATAATATGAAGGGGTTTCAGTATATAATTACATACCATGCACCATTATACTCAGTCAAATTTGTAGGCACAAAGGGGAAGGAGAATGCCTGTTCTCCCTACATTCTAAACATATTTTAAAGAAAATTTAATTTATAGATGTGAAAACTAACTTTGACACTTTATTCAGTTTTTCTTCCAAAGATACCACTAAATTTAAAATTAAAAAGCCAAGTTTTAAGATGGATTCTCTGGCCTTTAGTAAAAAATTTTAAGCTAAATAAACAGAAGAGGCAGAATTTGAATAGTTAGTTCTGTATACTACTTCTAATTGGAAAGATACGTATGTATGTATGGAATAGGCACTTTGGTTTCAAAAGATAATTCAATTATAATGTATTCTGCCCAGAAAAATGAGATCCTAATACATCTGAGTTTTGGTTGCTTTCAGAGCCTCATGTAAGGATTAAAATGACCTCGTAAACTTTTTACATTATTTGAAGATACAATGTAGTTTCAGAACCATACAATTCTTGCTGTGTATGTATGTAAGCTAGATTAGGCATCTGAGAAGGAATGTGCTGGTCTCCTTAGGATGTTTTAATACAGCATAAAACAAGAAAGGGTCCAGGGAAAGCATACAGTAAAGGGAGATGACAAAACTAAATATTTCCATAGCAGTGATGGTTTTCCCAAGATACTATATGCCCAAAATCATATTAGAGGGTAGGCTGGGGAATGAGAAAGAAGAATGGAATTCTTCACCAATAGGGCAATAATCTTATCATTGTGTGTGTGTCTATCTGAAGAAGTCACTCAATTAGCAGGTTTTAGTTTGGGATGTCTCTAATGAGGGAGTCAAAGGAAGCTTATGAAGGACACAAATGATGTCTCCCTTCCTCCTGGTTGTTTTTCTGGCACTCACGATGTCTGTGACACAGTGAGCACCCAATAAATTTTTTTACCAGGAAAAGGAAAGAAGGACCAAGATTTAATTTATTAGAAATAATAAAATAATAATTTACTTTTGTTAAATACTGATTAGGTCCCCAATACTTTAATATTACACAGGTTCTCATGTAGTCTTCCAATAATCTTGAGAAGTCATTCCCATTTTGCCCACAAACACTGAGCGTCAAATAGATTCAGTGGCTTGGCCAACATGATTCAGTTTAAGTGGAAAAGCAGTACTCTCCCAAATGTGTTCAAACTTAGGTCTGATCTAAAATATTAAGCTTTTTGGGGCGCCTGGTTGGCTCAGTCGGTTGAGCGACCGACTTCGGCTCAGGTCATAATCTCACAGTTTGTGAGTTTGAGCCCCGTGTCGGGCTCTGTGGTGACAGCTCAGAGCCTGGAGCCTGCTTTGGATTCTGTGTCTCCCTCTCTCTCTGCCCTTCCCCCACTCATGCTCTGTCTCTGTCTCAGAAATAAACATTAAAAAAATTTTTTTTTAAATATTAAGTTTTTTACTCCTGAAACCAATATTGCACTGTATGTTAGCTAACTAAAATTTACATTGAAAACAATACTAAGCTTTCAGTTGAAGTTATCTGAAATAAGATCTTCAAGGGTCAAGAAATGATACTCTAAATGTAAGGAGATAAGGGGAAACGCTAAGGAAAGAACTACAAATAGCTTCATACCACATAAGGTTTTCTGGACAAATGAGTCAAATAAACACACACACACACACACACACACACACACACACACACACACACACTGGAGCGCTGGGGTGGCTCAGTCAGTTGAAGGTCCAACTCCATTTTGGCTCAGGTCATGATTCCAGGATCCTGGAATCAAGCCCCATGTCATGCTCCTCACCGAGAGTGGAACCTGCTTGAGATTTTCTCTCTCTCTTTCTCTCTCTCTCTCTCTCTCTCTCCCTCCCTCCCTCCCTCCCACCCTCCCTCTGCCCCTCTACCCCACTTGTGTGCACTTTCTCTCTATATAAAATGAAAATAAAAATAAAAAAATAAAAATAAAAACAACACAACTGTTTTCAGAACGTGTTTTTGGAAATAAGACTGAGGATGAGATTGTAGATTTTAACAATGGAGGATTAAGAGATTGAGACCTTTTAGTGGCAGAGTTTACTAGAGTAGGAACATGACGCTTTGCTCTTTTCAGATTATTTCAGAAGGGAATAGTCTTCTTTTACCAATTGCTGATCACTTGAAGATTCTGAAATGAATCTCCCAGGGATTTTTATATGACTTTTCTGTCCTTTGCTGCTAATGTGCAATATTAGGCTTCCATTAATGATAAATTACACTCAACATTAAGCATCTCTATTAGCGGTCTTCAACTCTGGATACACTTAGCAGAAAGCTCTTTAAAAAGAGTGCTTTAGGCCTCCCCTCTAGAGAGTTTGATATAATTATTTTAGGGCCAGGGCCCAGGTCCTGCTTTTGTTGTTATTTTAGGCTCTCCAGATAATTCTAAAGGGCGGCAAGGGTTAAGAACCACTGGTGTAGGTCACGAGACTTTAGGCAAATCAAAACTAGCACTTGATAGGGAAATGACTGCACCTAACCAAAAGCAACCACACTATTAATTTCTGATACTCCAAAGACAGGTTTTTCAAAATAGAATGCTGATATAAAATGAGCAAAAGTTATTTTGACATGGAGAGATAAGATGAAATCCAAAGCAAGAATGACCCAAAGTTTCCTGAAAAGGCTCAGAGATTAATGCTGATATAAATGACACATTGGGGTTTTACTACAAATTATGGCGTTGTAAAATTACTTTGAAAATATGTTATTCCCATCACAAAGATGGAAAAACTCAGATTCTGCACAATAAAACACATAATCCAAAAGCCACACAATAAACGAATGAGTTAAACAAAACCAGGATTCTTAACTCCTATTCCTGGAAATAACATCACGTTCCTAAGCCTCACTACTTACCAAATGTCAAGACCTATGTGAAAACAGCCAATGAAACAAATTTCTCTTAATTTCAACTTCCAATTAAACTCAGAAGTTTCAAAAATGAAAAAAAAAAAAAAAACCCAGCACAACAGCAAATTCAGGATATAAAAATGATTAGCAGGTAGAGGTCTTATTGTACTTTTTAAAACCTTTAAACACACCTATCTAAAATGTCATTTGCTGGGGCGCCTGGGTGGCGCAGTCGGTTAAGCGTCCGACTTCAGCCAGGTCACGATCTCGCGGTCCGTGAGTTCGAGCCCCGCGTCAGGCTCTGGGCTGACGGCTTGGAGCCTGGAGCCTGTTTCCGATTCTGTGTCTCCCTCTCTCTCTGCCCCTCCCCCGTTCATGCTCTGTCTCTCTCTGTCCCAAAAATAAATAAACGTTGAAAAAAAAAAAAAATCTTAAAAAAAAAAAAAAATAAAATAAAATGTCATTTGCTAATTATTAAAGGTCAGATTCACAGGAGAGATTAATATCATGAAATAGTTTTTTTAAACTAGAAAAAAAATTAATTTAAATTCAAAGATGTATTCAAAGATCTCTAAGTTATTATAAATTTCTAAAATTAGAACAAAGTTAATATTCAGAGGCCTTATCAATCTATATGCTAGAATATATGTAGACATTACAAAAAGGCATTAATAATAAATTAAAACATGCACAAAATAATGATACTTTAAAATGACTAAAACAATATGCATGATTCTAACAGTCTGTGAGATTGGGTTAAAAATCAATGGGTTATTCTCCAGGGTAAAAACATGTTGCTATCTGAACAGAAAAGACTGAGCTATCACAAATCAAAATAACTACAGAGCTGTGGCTTTCAGTTATGTAGACTCTAGTTTCTCAAACTTTAATGTGACAATGAGTCACCTGAGGATGTCGTTTACATGCAGATTCAAACTGGAAAAGATCCATCTTTAGTCCAGTTGTCCCTTCCAGGTGGAAAAGGACACATTGCAAAGACATTAGTTAAGTTGTTAGTTTAATTTAAATATTCCAACTGAAGCAATCTTCTAAAGCAGTGAAAAGCAGAACGTTTCATAACCGCATGTGAAAGTAACATTTAATAAAATAAGAGGATAGTTCTTTCCATTTCTTGTTCCTATATTTGTGACAATAAACCTTTATAGCTCCAGGGATTTAAGGTCTGGTTCCAGGTGACTTTAACTGGCACAAAGCCTAATTGGTATATGAAACTTGCTGGCTACAGCATGAATTAAAGCATGCGATAAAAAATTAAGGGTAATCACAAAAAACAAAACATTACAAAATTATATATCCAAAATGTAGCATAGAGTGTAGAGTAAGAAGAGTACACTACTGTAAATTAATTCATATTTGATCTTTGCCACACATTATCTAGATCTACTAATCAAATCAAAACAACAACAAAACTTGCTCTAATAATAAACCTTACGTGCTTGGGCAGAAACTTTATTAAGCACCTCTCATCTACTAGTTAGGGAATGGAGGGGTGGCAGGAAGTCATTTCTGCTTGTATTTATTGGTAAAACCAAATTTCATGGTGACTTACTATTATGGTTGGCTAGTTTCGGTTATGATTAAATCCATTTCCACACCCTTGCCTGAAATTCTTCTAAGCAGGAAGTGACCTGTGGATGTTTGACAAGGGACAAACACTGATACAAAGCAAACTGCCCTGAGATGGCAGTTCCTCACAGGAGGAAGCAGCAGACATATCCCAAATATCCCAGCTGAAAAACAAACTGGGGTTGCTCTGACTGGCTGGAAAATGCCACCAGTGAACAACTAACTGCATGTAACTGTCACAGAGTAAGATGACTTTCTGAACAAAAGTCATCTGCAGGTTATGTGACAAAAAGTCTAGTAACAGAGCTGAGCTCCAACAACTCAGAGGCACTGCTTTTATTTAATACTGAAAAGGGTGTGGTCACACATCCAACTTCTCAGCTAAACCTGGTCAGATAAGCATCTCTATTGACAATATTATCTTTGAAGGTGAAAGGTTATGAACAGGATCTTAATTTGTAGAGCAGCCAACTCTACACAATTTGGAGCATACAAGTAATTATGGAACTGTACTACCCTTTGCAGGGGAGGGTAATATGGTGGTGAAGGCAAGCTCACATATCCTCTCTCCTGCTACTGTGATTGAATCTGCACCTGTGAAAGGTATATACTGATTGGTTATGGCATAATTTTGAGGAGTGAATTGAGTGGTCCCACAGATTATCCACTTAACTAGTACTTCTCCTGGGTAGAAGTACTACCTTTTAAAAGATTTGTCTATTTACTTTGTAAACACAGTTGATGGCTCTTGGATTAGTAAGGAGACAGAAACTACATAGTGATTTGAAAAAGGAAAGTATAATATATTATTCTGAGAGGACTGGAGTAACAGGGAATTGGTTAGTGAGAGTTAAAAAGAATTCAAAATAATATAGGAATAGTAGATATAAGGGGCAATCACTACCTACAAGGCTGAGATGAGAGCCCAAGGAAGAACCTTCCCCTCACCAGCACATAGATCCAGAGATCTCTACAGAAAGAGCAGTGTTGGCTCCTTGACAGTGGAAAAGTTACAGAGGTATCTCACTAGTGAAACTTGCCCAAAATCTGACCTGTGGAGTCCCAGAAGAAGCCATTCATAGGAAGATGTCAAACCCTGGAACTTGTTAGGTGCCGATGCTAACAGCTGGCTGCTGATGGCACCTGGAGTTAAGAAGCTGTGCTCTGCAGGAATGTAGTGCACTTTCATGTATAGCCTGGGCCAATATGGTGCAGGTTGGTGCCTAGGATAAAATTTGGGTAGTTGGTGCCTTGGAAACCCAGTTTTGTGGGGTCCCCAGTGTGCACATGTATAAGGCTAAACAAAGAGTGTATGGAGCAGTGACCTGGGCTGGGGAACAGGTCCATGATGTCTATGACTCCAGGGTACAACCCTGCTGTCCAAGTCAAGCTCTGGAGAAAGTGCAGGGGGCAGAGGTGTGCCAACTCTAGAGAAAGCTGTGCCATGCAGTTACTTAACACTAGAGAATACTATGTGGAGGCCTAGAAGTAGAGAAAAAGGTATATGCTCAGTAAGAGCCTAGCCAGAAAGTCACCCTGAAACCAGGAAGGAAAAGTATCTTCTACTTTCAGTATCCCTCCAGTGCCCTCTACTGACAAGGCTTAATTAACATCGTGCCAGCCAGCAAAGGAGAAATATTTACAGATTTACAGCCCCCCCCCCGCCCTGCTCCATTATTACAGAGCAGGAGAAGAGAATGAATTTACAGCTGAGAGACAATAAGCAGCATAGTCTACCCTTTTGACTTCTCAGTTTCCATATGCACACTTTCTCGCACATTTGAACTCCGGTGGAAAAACAAAACAAGCACCTAGCAAGATGCAAGCATCCTACTTACAAGTGAAGAGGAACCCTGGAATGAGACACAGAATGCCAACAGCCATTGTCTCCAGTGACAATGGGAATTACTTTTCAAATTCTGACACAGTCCCAACGTAATATTCAGTTACCTAAAGACTAATTTGTAAACTTAGTATATAACAAATTCTATGCAATATTTTGTTAAAGGAAGGAAGGAAGGAAGGAAGGAAGGAAGGAAGAAAGAAAGAAAGAAAGAAAGAAAGAAAATGGGAAGGAGAGAAGAAAATATTGCCTCCAAAACACAAAAAACAAAAACCAAAAAACAAAAGGCCTATTAAGTACAGTGACAACTGAATGCCCAGAAATGTTACTGAGGCACCCCTAAATTTTTGTGAGTCTGATTACCCACTGGTTCTCATATGCTTCACTAAGATACCTAAAGTAATTGCTACTTTCTGCTCATCAAATACAATCAGCATAATATTATCAACATAGTAAACCAATGTGATATCTTGTGGGATGTTGGGATAATTAAGATTTCTAGGACAGGAGAACTGACCTGACCCTGAGACAAGACTGTGAAGATACAATGTTGGCCAAGCTAGATAAGAGTAAATTGCTTTGGGGTGCCTGGGTGGCTCAGTCCGTTGAGCGTCTGACTTCAGCTCAGGTCTTGATCTCACAGTCCGTGAGTTCGAGCCCCGCGTCGGGCTCTGTGCTGATGGCTCAGAGCCTGGAGCCTGTTTCGGATTCTGTGTCTCCCTCTCTCTCTGACCCTCCCCAGTTCATGCTCTGTCTCTCTCTGTCTCAAAAATAAATAAACATTAAGAGAAAAAAAATTTAAAAAAGAGTAAATTGCTTTTGGTGGTCCTTGTAAATTGGTACAGAGAAAAAGCAGTTAACCAAGTTGATAGCTACATACCAAATGCCAGAGGTAGTGTTGATTATATCAAGTAAAGACACCACATTCTGTTTCAGCAAGCACATTTGGAATCATCCAATGATTAAGTTTACAACAGTCCATTCATTCTTTAAGATCCATCCAACTTGGGCCCAGGACAAATAAGTGAGTTAAATGAGATGTGATAGATAAATCAAGTCTTATTTCAAATCTTTGATGGTGGCACTGAGCTCAACAATTCCCTTCGATATAGTATTCTTTCTGATTTACCATCTTAGAAGGAGGGCAAGTTTTAAGGTCTTCCACTTAGCTTCTCTTATCACAATGGTCCTCAACCCATGACACTTAGAGAACCAATATAAGGATTTTGCCAGTTATCCAGGATGTCTACTCCGATTATATATTAAGGAAATGGGGAAATAAGCACAGGGTAGATCTGCTGACCAGCTGGACCCTCCTGTGAGTCAGACTTTGGCTAAGACTCCACCTATTACCTAAATGCTATAACTCCACACGATGACTAGAGGGCCACAAGTGGTATTTTGGCTCCATAGGAACTGGTACAAAAGGTCTGAGTGTATTTTCTTTTCCCCAAAGCATAGCCTCTCTAATAAATGGCTATAGGTCCCTTTGGGGAAGGCTTTTGAGGAAAATTTGTGGTGTATGCTTGAAACAATGGTGTAGACTTCAAGACTGGCCTCAACTTCAATCAAAGGGCTCTGGGCCTGTAAATTGACTTGGGTTTGGAAACTGAGTGAGAAGTAATGATGCTCAACTGTGGCAACTAAAGCCAATGCTTTTTGCCACCAAGCCTAGAGTTTTTTCTGGTATATACAACAAGTGATACTGTAGTACTGCCCATCTATTTCATTCATCACATTTGCAAAACAATGCCTTCTGATTATATCTATGTCCCAGATTTCCATTATGGTAGATACCTACTTTGTCCTTGGTGGTTAAATGCTGCGACTTGTCTTCTGCTACTATGGAATCCCATCATCTCCATTGAAACCAAGGAGCCAATCTTAATGGCCTACAAAGGAGAGCAACCACAGATTTTTTTTTTTTTTTCACTAATGCAGGGACTTCTCTCACTAATGTTTTTCTCAATATCTTAGTAAAAGGGAGAGTGTACTGGGCCTTGACATGGAATATAATTGGAGGATGGGCACTCAGGTTGCAAACAATTAAGTCCAGTGAACATTCCTTTTATGAAAGAATCCCAAATCTCATGAGTAGTAGACAATTTCTACTCATTCTCCCTTTTGAGGCCCCAGAATTTAAGGGATAGGTGAATAGGGGAACAAGTGAGCAATTGCTCAATTGCTATCACTTTGCATTCACCTTTCTACAAGCTTAGCTATAACTCACTGGGTACATACTCATCCTCTACCTCTCAGCTTCCATTCTTCTCTAGAAAAAGTGTCAGCAAACTTTCCATAAAGGGCCAAATAATAAATATGTTTTGCTTTGTGAGCCATATGGTCTCTATTGCAACTACTCTATTTTTGTGGTGCAAAACCAGTCATACACAATACACAAATGAATGGACATAGCTAGTTCCAATAAAATTTTGTTTACAAAGACAGGTGGTGGATAGAATTTGGCCCAAGGTACTGTGCCAATCCCTAGAAATTCAAAATGGCTTCAATCTCAACATTTCTTTATTTCCCTGTGCTTACCTCTTCTCCATTAGCGTCCACATTCCCAGATGTAAAAGAACAAAACAGTTCTTCACAAATCCATAACATCATTTAAAAAAAGTAAGGCATAAAAGCAATGTCTGCCTTTATGATTAGGCTATTTTTGCACCTATTTTGAAACATGCAATATCCCTCCACTTATCTAGTCACCATCTGAAATTCCTGCATTCCCCACTCCTCATGGTTAGAGTATGAAAAGATCTTATTAATACATGTTTCAGTTGGAAATAAATGAGTGTCAGACTAAACTTTTATTCTCCTTTCAAAAGCCAACTTCAAATAGGAAAATTTTCCTCATACATAGACAATTACCACACAGTGAGGTCTATGAGAATACTGAATGCCCAGCTCCATATAGGGAAGGAAGGGGGACCTAACTCTGTGGGGTTTGTACTTAGTTCTTCTGGCAAAGGGGAGAAGCCCTAAGAGGTATTAAGCAGGGTGATGACCTAATTACAACTGAAATTTAATTAAATTTAATTAAATTTAATTTAATTCTTGGGGCCCTGGGTGGCTCAATCAGTTAAGTCCAGCTTTAGCTCAGGTCATGATCTCACAGTTCGTGAGTTCAAGCCCCATATTGGGCTTTCTCCTGTCAGCACAGAGCCTGGATCCTCTGTCTCTATCTCTCTCTGCCCCTCTCTGACTGGCACTGTACACACACTCTTTCTCTCTCTCAAAAGTAAATAAACATTAGGGGTGCCTGGGTGGCTCAGTTGGTTGGGCACCTGACTTCGGCTCAGGTCATGATCTCACAGCTCGTGGGTTTGGGTCCCATGGTCAGGCTCTGTGCTGACAGCTCAGAGCCTAGAGCCTGCTTCAGATTCTGTGTCTCCCTCTCTCTCTGCTCCTCCCCTGTTTGTGCTCTGTCTCTATCTCTCTCAAAAATCAATATTTTTTTAAAAAGTAAACAAACATTAAAAAAAATAAGATAAAATAAAATAAAAAATAAAATAAAATAAAATGATTATTCTTGAAGCTGTTTTTAATATGGATTTGGTGGAGAGGGTGGTGAACCAGAGAGGAGACTGAAGGTGATTAGCAGACTATTAAAATTAATCCAGGTAAGAAATTGAGAAGGGGTGTGGAGGCTTGGGAAGAGATCCAGGAGGTAGAGTTGGCTAAATTCAGCAAATGAATCAATATGGAGGCTGGAAAGGTTGTTAAATTGTGAATTGTGTAAGGATGGGTTCTTGACTTATTGAAAAAAGACCAGCTAATGAGTGCTCTCTGTTCTGGATTATCTGCAGTGGAAGAGCTGGAGTTAAAATAACAGGGCAAGGGGCTATGAATGCTAAAAGACTAATGACAGAGGGTAAAGGATATAAGAAGGAGACTGAGGTAATAACAGCAACAAGTCTTAACCAGTTCAAAAAGATGGGTCATATCTGAAAGCTCAAATAAAACAATGAAAACAATAATTTGCATTAGAAGCCCTCTCTGTACTATGAATTGCCCCTCACAAGGGTCCACTCTGCCATGAGGTATTTACTACCAGGTATTCTTCTGCCCTTTACCCTATCCATCTGACTTAGAATTATCAAACTTGCATGGTCTCACACTACTCGCCTCCAACAAATTATCAATCAGGTATGAGGATAACTTCTAGAAATTTATCCCACAGATATGCTAATATGCAAGTAGAATGATAACCTGTAAGTCTGCACATTAAAGCATCATTTTAACATCAAGACACTAAAACAACCGATAACTCTATCAATAGGGAAATAAATTACAATAAATAAATTATGATACAGTCATATGATGGAATATTATGCCAGATTAAAAACAAAGAAGCTACTTTATATGCTGATATGAGGTTATCTCCACAATAAGTTAAGTGAAAAATGAGACTCATTTGCATTTTTATGTATGCAATTTATATATATAACATATACTTTATTATATATACATATACACACACACATAGACACACACATGTATATATTACACATATACAATATATATATATGTAAAAGGAGCATTGTTTGCTCATAGGAAAACCAGGTATTAGAGGGCAACAGTTAAAAGAAGACTTGTCATATATACGTCCTTAGTTTTTTTAAATTTTGGACCATGAGGATAGAGTAACTACTAAAAAAATAAGCAGGGAAAAAATTGAGAGTAGAATAAAAATTTTCGGACAGGTAACATCTCAAATTTATTAATTCCATTCATCATTTCTCAAGAAGCTACTGGGGGATGTGTTCCTACATGAGAAAGTAAACAACAAAATCATTGTATCTAAAAAATAGGGACTCCTTCAAAAATGTCAGCAAAGAAAAATCCCAAGCAACTTCCATGAAACAGGCTTAGAAAGCAATAGGCCAAATTGGAACAAGAGAACAGAGAGCTCCAGAAGAGACCAATAAATCTGATAGGTTTGATTATGTGGAAGAATCATACTGAGAAGATATTGGAGTATATAGAAACAGAAATTGATACTCAAAAAACTAAGCTATTTTTTTTCTTAAATGAATTATTAACTCTATGGTTCAAAAATTTTTACTCATACTCATAATACACTTGCTTGGCTCAGCAGTAAACAATATGTACACAATAATCATAAGTAAATACCTAAATGCAAACAAAAAATGTGAGAATTATATTCAGAGATGGAGGGAGAGCAAGAGGCATGTGTGCGCAAGAGCTAAATATTTATCTACTTTAATGGGAAGTCAGTTGATAATGTCAAACATTGATAAATTAAAGAATAGTAGTATAAGCACATTATTGCAAAAGGCAAATAGGAAGCAACACCTAAAAGAGGTTAAAGCATTCCTAGACGCAGCAGCACTGGGGGAAATGAGAGTTGACTGGATTTTTGCTGCTATCGCTGTTGTAAGGCTTTTAATAATTCTTTTTAGTTTTATTTACATTTAAGTAGGATAGAAGTACAGGACTTGGAATCAGACAGCTTGGATTGGAATATGGTCTCCGACATTTTACTGCCTCGTAGACAGAGGCAAATTACTTACTCTATTTTCCTGTCTCTTAAAATAGGGAGAAAAATACCATGCACCTCATTGAGTGGCTTTGAAGATTAAATGTTTAATTCATGAAATTGTTTAAAATATGCCTGGCACATAAGTGCTTAATAGTAAAATAGTAAAGAAGGGGTAATACTTATTAAGACAACAAATATTATCTTCTGTTACTTGATAAAAATGTAAAGGCATTAATAACTGAAATCTAATTTTAAATATATGAGCCACATATTAAAGTCTGCTCCCTTTGTCAGGAAACTTTAACTTTTTTAAAGTTAATACTCCCAGGTACTAAGTGGGAATTTGTTTCTTGAGGCTACAGTCTTCAATTTAAATCCATAGGCAGAAGCAGGAGGTCGGGCGGGGGGGGGGGGGGGGGGGAGGCGAAGACTGGTGAAAAATTCTAGTTAGTCCTGGAAAAGGGGAGCTCAAACTGGAATCTGAAGGATGAGTTTTTAGCTAGATGGGCCAAAAGCGGAGGGAAGAGAGTTCCAGGCAGGGATGATGACAGTTGCAAAGACCAGAGGCAGGAGGAGCGCATGGTCATAAAAAGGGCCAGTAGAGCTGCAACAGAGTAACATGACACAGGTGTGTGCAGTAAGCAGAATCTCAATCGTGCCAGGCCTTTAGGCTGAGTGAAGGAGTTCGTCTAATCCTAAGGCAACGAAGGGCTTTAAGCAGTTTTGAATGTTTTCAAAAGATCCCTCTGGGAGCAGCGTAGGGAACTAACCAGAAGGAATTCAGGTAATCAATAGGGAGGCCATTTGTAAAAATCCAGGCAAGAGATGTTGATAGTGACAAGAGTGGAGAAAAGTAGATGGATTCGAAAAATATTTATTTAAGAGGTAAAACTGACAGAATGACTTTTTTTTTTTTTTGGTCTAGTCTGATTAAATTACATTATTTCAGTAAAAGTTGCCCCTCCGGTAATTCCTCACCAATAGCAATATACTCAGTTGTACAACATTTATAAAAAACTATAAGACATTTCAATCACAAAGTTAACTTTTCACTTGTAAATGGTAAAACCCAGATCTTGGAACAAAACCAAAAGCCACAATAATATGGAATTCAAAGGAAGAACATGTAAATAACAGCAATCTAAATTAAATGGACTAATTAAGCACAGTGAAACAAGTTTCCTAAATCCTCAATTTCTGTGGTCGCTGCCCAATAGGAAAGCAAATATACTGCCTGCCCAATGCCTCTCCCCTCCCTGTGCCACTTTTACTCCAATATTTTTACTCCACAATAGACTTAGAGGAAAGAAAAATATTACATGCTTTGCCAATATCTAAATGGGTGTGTATGTGTACACAGGCACAAAAGCAGACTATATTAAATCACATATGTAAAGTGCATGATAGGAGTATGCATAAGACATCACTCCTAGCCCAGATGTATGTAAAAGGCGGGGGGGGGGGGGGGGGGGGTGGGTGGGATACAGTTTCCTAAGTGAGGTGAGGCCTCAATTGAGTCTTAAGAGCTAAAAAGAGGTATAGAGGTAACATCAATGGGGGGTTAAAAAAAAAAAAAGCACATAAGAAAAAGCATTGAAATCTGTTGTTGGAACATAAAATTTGATTTATGGAGTAGAAATCCATAGGTAAGCACGGGTCAGATTCTGTGAGACCATTTTAAGGACCATGGGTTCTATCCTGAGTTATGTGAAGTTATTAATAGGTTTAAGCAGAGGAGAGAGACATCCAGGTTTACATTTTTACAGATCATTAGTGGAGGGGTTCTGCTGAGGATGGATTTGAGCATAACACCATCTGCTGAGATATTAGGTAGCAGGTAGCTATGGTACCCCATTTAAGAGTTGATGAGACCCTGAACTGGAGCAGAAGTAGAAGAATTTGTGGGGGAGGGGCAGAGGAAGAAGGGCAAAAAACGTTAACAGATTCAGTGATATGATAGTTGTGGAGGTTAAGAAAAGAGAGTTAAAAAATGACCTCTGGATTTCTGACATGACACCTGGATAGTGGAACAGATCCATAACCCATTCTCCAAAATACCTGGAGCCAAATATGTTTTAAAATTCAGAACATTTTGGATGTTAGAAAGGAGATATGGTTTACACACCCAATATAACAGTGTACCCCCAACAGGGCCTGGAACAGTACCATGTAATTAAACACATTCCACCAAGTGGAATAGATGATAAAGAGCTCCCTGACAGTAAAATTAGGTTTTGTAGCAAATTGAGTTCAAGTGTTGCTGACAAAAAAGTTATCAAAAACATTTTGGTTTTCCAGGGTTTTTTTTGTTGTTGTTGTTGTTTTTCTTTGGTTTGGGTTGGCTTTGGAATTGTGGATAAGAAATGATAGATGTACTAACACCTGTAAACAAAACATAGGAAGTAAAACAGGCTGTTTTTGTTTTTGATGGAATGAAGGTTCTGGTTTACTCAGGTATGATCTCAGATAATTATGATATCTTAAAGATGTCTAGGAAGCAATGGGATAAATGAACAAATTAGTTGGGACAGTTTGAAACTAAAACAATCACAAGGAAAATGTACACTCAGGGAAATATTCTCTATTTGGTGCCAAAACTATGAACCCAACTCAGAGAATGACTCAAGGAGACTTCATCTGTCAATAGACACTAATGACCTCGAATTGAGAGTCCTATTTGCTTTACCACATAAGTTAATGCATTTTGGTCTCTTGCCATTGTTGGCATTGATTTGAATTCAATGTTGCTATTAACAGTACATTAATTTTGTTAAAATTACTCAAATTATATAAAAGAATTATTCTGGTATTAACTAGATGCATAATTAGGTGATTGGAAATATGTCCTTCTCAATCAGATTTTCTAACCATAAAAGATCTGTCATAACAAATGCATTTCTACACTTTACGAACCAAAAAACTGACTATGTTCTGAAGACGATTTGGGGGTTGATCATTTCAAAAATATTAAATATACTAATTTTCTTTTAGAGAAAAATTCCTTCTACCAGGAATTAAAATTAAATTTTTCTATGGAAGGCTTAATCATCCTATGAGAGTTTCCAAGCCTACATCCCTACAGATCCTTAGAGACCTAATCTAATCTCTCAATCTCCCAATCTAATCTTTTTAGGGCATAGGGGTCTGATTCCTAGAATTTGTTTCCTGTTTCACAGTAAAAGAAAAATATATACAAAATCTTAACAGACTACAAACCAATAATAAACTGGCTTATGTTTACTCTAATAGTTTTTTAAGCCTCTGTCTAGCACTATTAACATAGCCATAAAATTTAGAATTTGGAATAGAGGTGGGCAGAATTATTATGTTGTTTTTTTTTTTAACGTTTATTTATTTTTGAGAGACAGAGAGAGCCAGAGCCTGAGCGTGAGAGGGGCAGAGAGAGAGAGAGAGAGAGAGAGAGAGACAGAGAGACAGAGAGACAGACAGAATCCAAAACAGGCTCCAGGCTCTGAGCTGTCAGCACAGACCCTAACGCGGGGCCTGAACCCACAAACTGTGAAATCATGACCTGAGCCAAAGTCAGAGGCTTTGAGCCAGGCACCCCAAATTATTTTTCACTTTCAAACTTTCACTTGATAATTGCTACCATCAAAAATTCTTCAGAAAAACCCTTCCAGTTTTCCCTGTCCCTAAACATACTGCATACACTATGCTGAGGATCCATTTAAAATACAATAATGTACAGTGAGGTTTCATGCAGTTCCTTATGTTTGAGAAATTTAGTCTAGCACCAGATCCTAGAGTCTAAAGCCCTTCAATAAAAGTTTAACGAGGAATGATGGTACAATTCTACATTTTTAAAATATACAGTTTGTTTTTCTTTCTTTCAAGTATGTGTGTGTATATGACATAGTATGCTGATAGAAAAATCAGCCTTAAAAGTAAAAATTCAATAGGATACTGCTATTTGCATTATAGGTTCTAGCCCAACTGTGGTCCTAAAAGCCAACCAGTGTGTTGAGATCAGTATTTTAAAAATACGATAATCGAGAAAATCCACGTTATGAGCCTAAATATTGTTTTGTGAGCCTTGTTTCATATATATACACAGAGAGTATACTGCATTGAGGCATAGAATTCATTTCTTATTGAGGATTGCAGTCCAAAAAGAAGTTTTAAAAATACTAATGTTGAAGAAGTATGCTTGCCAGCCAAAACTCTAGAGTGTTGCCAATGGAGGGATGGCCCTGGGTTACTGCCTTATAAAATATATTTTAGGCCAATACAATAAAAGATCAGAAGACTAAATTGTGTTGTCCATGTTGACTCAAAAAATTAACTGTGGCTCTGAAAAACCAAGAAAGGATGAAAAATCTCAATCCACATGGCATCTTCAATACACATGTGAGAAGAAGTGTGACATCCTCACTCACTCTCCCTGGAGTCCGGCATCCTCTGGACAAGTAGAAATTAGGGTAAATCAGAGCTGGACAAAGAACAATGGAGTATTCTGTACTTACAAAGGCCTTACAAATTATACAAAAGACAAAAAGATAAACATCTTATGATAAGTGAGAGTGAGGGTGGTGAAAAGTAAAGATAATATGACCCTTGAGTCAAGTCTTTGGAATAATAATAATGCCACTAACTTGCTGGGTGAACTGAAATTAGAATCTCTCCCTCAGCCTTGGTTTATCACGAACTGGATGGATTGACTATCCAAACTGAGAAGAGGATCCTGAGATTGGTAGGGGTAGAGGAGATTCCTGATTTAAGGCCTCATTACCTTAATCTAGGGAAGTATATTTTTTTTTCTATTTTACAGATAATTTAACTGAGGCACACTGTTACTCTAATGTAAACATGTCACATTTCTCCCTTAAGAGTAAAGGTAGTCTAGAAACATCTGGCTCAATAATCGATGAGGTTTAAATTAATACTCTAAACTCTGGGAACAACACCTACACCTAATTTGTAAAGAATATTTAGCATAGGTATTTCTCTGTATGGAGATGAGATTAAGAGGGCAGGCCAGGCTCTTTTGACATAAGCAGAAGGCACTGGTTGAAAATATCATTAATAATCACGTCCTGTTTGTGTGGTTGTCATGTATCTTTAGTTGCACCTCTATGAGTTAAGGCATTTTCTTAAGTGTGCAGTTTGAAATACATTTTTAAACCTCAGTGAAGACAGAAGTAAAATGCAGGCAATGGAATTGCCATTTATTATGAGAAACTTCTATGTAAAAATACTAGTTAAAGCGATATAAAAAGAAAGATGCTTGGTACAAATAAACTGTTCAGAATGTTTAGTGCATATGCTAGACTTCAGATATTAAAAGTAAAAGTTAAGTTTAAAGAATTCTAACTGTAGGGTATGACTTTAACCTCATGTGTTTTAACCACAGACTCAAAGAAAACGTACACAGTAAATGAAGCAACACATTCTCCCACAAGCAGAAATTCTCAAATGAAAACGCAGCAACTTTCTTATTTTTCCACAACAGTATTTGAACGCAAGTGTCTTCATTATATGTATTATAACTTTTATAACAAGTTACGTTGGCTTCATAACATATTCTAAAAATCAGAAAAGCTGTTAACCTATGGGGTTCTAAAAACAGAAATAGTTATTTGAAGAGTTTGAAGTGAAGTGTTTTTGAGGAGTTTTGAGGGAGAAGGAAGCAAAAGGCTATAAGGTAAGCACCAGTTTCACCCTCAATTCTTAAGCTTTAGAAAAGCCTAATTAGGCAGGGAAAGGAATTTGGGCCTGGCACACCCAGGTTCAGACGTGGCAGGATCCTGAAACAAAGTTTTTCTGAACCTTTGAGTCATATGCCACAGGCAAACCAGAGCCGCGATATTGCAGGTCGTTAAGTCAACAGGTCCTTTAACGAGATGGTGTGCGGTTGGTGAGTGGCAGTTGGATTTCGTCCTGCCACGAAGAAAATAACTCTACTCGATCAAACCGGAAGGTGGGCGCAGCTCTGGCTTAGGGAGTGCACCCGGAAAAGTGCAGAGAGAGAGAAACAGACAGAGACAGAGGGATGTCCGCGTCCCGACCACAGAGCGCTTTCCAAACCACTCGGAAACCATTTAAATGGCTCGGGCGGCCGCGGTTTCCAGCCTAGGACTGTCTGGGGTCCGGCTGGGAAAGTTGCCTGGCAAAGCCATGCCCTTTCCCGTCGCGGGTTTGCTCCCCCTACCCGGCACTGGGGCGAGAGGAGACCAGCAACCTGTTAGCCCGCGTGCAAACGCGGCCACCTCGCGCCTGGCCCGGCCCCTCCGACCCCGCACTCCGGGAGACTCTCCCAGGGTCAAGCTGCGGGCCACCAGGACTCGGGCCCCGGTCCGGATCCTCTGGAGCCTCCCTACAGAGACTGTCAGGGGCGACAGGGCTACCCCCGGAGCGCCACCTGCCCCGGCCTCGGGCGCCCCTTTCGGCCCCTCCGGAGGGGCAACTGAAACACCGCTCTCGAGACCACCCCCAACCGGCCACCGGGACCGTACCCCTCTCCCCACCACGTGAACCTCGGCGTCCGTCTGCCCAGGGTCTCCCGGCCCCCGCCCCCGGCCCCAGCGCCGGCCCGCCCGCTTACCTGGCGGGTGGGCACAGCAGGGCGGCGGGAAGCAGCGGCCGGGCGGGCGCTGGACGTGGGCCGGGCGCCGGACGTGGGCCGGGCGCCAGGTGCAGGTGGCGGCGGCGGCGGCGCCTCCGGTTGCTGTCGCTACTGTTGCCGCTCAGTCCAGCTCCTCCTCCGCCGCCGCCGCCTCCTGCCTTCCCGCTGGGCCTCCTGCGTTGCCAGGAGAGGCCGAACCGAGGCTCCGCTTCCTCCTGGAGTCTCCCAGGTGAGCTCCAGCCTGCGACGTCGGCAGGGGCGAGGCCCCTGTCCCGCGCCTGCGCGCCAGCCTCCTGCCCCGCCCAAGCCCTACCTGAGCGCTCCAGGTGAGGACCGAGCACCGCGCGCGCAGGGTGGGGGCGCCGTCCGGGCGGAGCGCAGCCGCCGCGCGGCTTCCCTCTCCGCAGACGGCGAGGCTGGTTCTCCTAGAGGGGCGCGTGCCTCCGCCCGTCTACATTTGAGGAGTCCCGCACGGACCTGGTGCCAGTGAGCACCTTGTAACCAGAACACGGTCTGGGTCCTTGGGGAACCAGAGGGTCTAGATTGCCCTCACACACGTCTTCCCTTCTCTAAGGTTCGCCAAAATGAAGGGGTGCACCGCCCGGAGACCGGGGGGTGGGGGGGCCAGTGCCCCCCGAGAGCCACCTCATGACGGCTGCAACTGTTGTCTCGTATGTTTTCCTCGAGCAAGGTTCAGCAGCTTCTGTCACCAGTTAGGTTCGTGAGCTATTGGGTGAGCTTCCTTCCCATGTACTAGTCTTGATTTCATCACTTGACTCACTTCAGCGCAGCTAGTGGTTTCCGTTTCTGTAAGCGCGCGCTCTGGTAGGGGCGCCTCCCGTCCAAAGGAGGAGCCTCCCTCTTCCAAAGAAGAGCCTCTGGTGTTTGGCAGAGCCTTGCTAACTTGGGGCGCACCACCCCTTCCTGGGCTGCTATAGAAAGGCAAACCGATTCCCAGATGGGAGAGCGAGCAGCAACAGTACAGAGAAACCTGCTGTCCTTGTTTGCAAAGACACGGGTTTCCTGGAGAGGTTTTGCTTCTCCTGGAGGTTTGCTTGAAAGCTCATCTACTGGGAGGGTGACGATGCAGACTCTAGGGAGATAGGGGATTTTGCTGTTGTTTTTAAAGACATCTTTTTTTTTAGACAGTATTTTTTTTTCCTTTTATGATATTTACAACTTTGTTTCAGCCTGCCTTCTTCTGTTATGACAAACATTGACACACCCAAAACCAGGACTTAAAAATGACCCCTAAGGGCACCTGGGTGGCTCAGTCGGTTAGGCCTCAGACTTCGGCTCAGGTCATGAACTCACAGTTTGTGCGTTCGAGCCCGGGATCGGGCTCTGTGCTAACAGCTCAGAGCCTGGAGCCTGCTTCAGATGCTGTGTCTCCCTCTCTCTGCCTCTCCCCTGTTCGCCTGTTCGCACTCTGCCTCTCTCTCTCTCTCTCTCTCTCTCTCTCAGGGAAAAATATAAAAAAAAAAAAATACAAAACTCTAAAAAATTACCTCCATACCTTCTTATAAACTCATCCAGTATTTGGCTCTATCTTCAATGTACATAGGAATAGAAATAGAAATAGCCGAAAATGTTTTAGTGGCATGCTTAATTACATGGTGGCAGGTTTTTGTGTAGTTTAGTTCTGGCCTTCCTCCTGTATTTTGACACATACACTTATGGTTTCTATTTATTGGCATATTAGTGTTACATATGACCTAAAATTAAAATTTAGAAATACTGGTTAGTATAGTATCAGTAGGTGTAACTTTAGAACGTGGCTAGTCTGACACTGGGCTTAGCATCCATGGTACTATTTTATACCACAGCTATGAATCTGATTTAACACTTTAGTTTTTTGTCTTGCATATTGTAGTTATTTTGCAAGCATCAAGGAACCTTTCTGTGTTTGTGATATTTTAATATCAGTACCTGCAAGCAGTTTTTAAGCTTTCCCTCTCTCCCCCCGCAAAACATTCAGGAACTGCTTATGTGTATTACCATATTAACTTGATAATATTTGTCTTTAGATCCAGAGCTGAAAATACTACCTACCCAAATCCGCCCTACCTCACCCCCCCCCCCGCTTTTTTTGAGGTTCTGCCATTTTATTTGTTGTTTGCTTCTAGATGGAGATTAAAGTCTCAGTCTTTGGGAAATTTGGGAGAAATCCTAAATGTATAACCACGGAGTCTGTATCTCTTGTCTTGTACCACCCATCTCTGAATGAGGGAGGAGCCAAAGACTATGAGAGTTTCGATGTCCCACCAGGCAAAGAGCAACAATTTTCACCAACAAGAGCAGAACGGAGCAAATGGATATAGAAAAGCAATTTGGAATCCAAGGACTGAGATTCATTGACAGCAAGACTAGTACAGTCAAATAATAACTGTAAAGAGAAGCTAGAGCAGATCTACAAAAAGAGAGAGCAAGAAAATAGGACCAAAATACTGCATGAGGGGTAAAAAAAGAACAGAACAAATATAAAAATCAGGAGTTCCTAAAAATTGACTGCCAGATTTACAATGGAGACAGATAATTTAAACAAGGAAAGCCGTGTTGTTTGGGTCTGGCATATCTACTAGCATTGCACATAGTATTTCATTTCATTCCGAAAGCAAAGTCTTAAAACTAATAAAAGTTTTTTACTTTACAATAAAATTCAAATGCTGCAGGCCCAGAAAAGAAAGCATGATGCTGCAACGTTTAATGCCCTAAATCCAGTGAGATGAAGGGTTTTTGAAAGTATCATCCCATTTAAAGATTATGAAATAAAGAATTTGTTTTATAAAGGAGAAGTTAGTATTTCTTTATAAAATAAAACCCAGGAAACTTAGTGTAGACATGCTTCTCAGAAACAAGGTTGTTGTAATTCTACATGTTTGGCATGTAATGGCAGCTAAAATAGAAAATTAAGATGATTCACAGGAAAGAGAAACATTTCTCTCTCTCTCCACACACACACACACACACACACACACACACACGGAGAATTAGCTGTAAAATTCTTATGTAAATAGATTTAAAATAATACTGTTTAATAATTTTTGTCAACATTTAAATTAATGCCAAGACTGGTATGTAACACTTAGTAGGTACTCAATAAATATTTGTTAAATTAATAAATTGATCCATTAAATACCATGAAAAACCCATTATGCCTAATGTCTTACACAGAGTACAAGTCCAAAGAATGGTTTAACCGAACAGTATGGAGAAATAATCTAGGGCAAGTAAGAATGATAGACTAAGAATTTGAGGGACAGCATCTAGTAACAATAGCTATCAGTTATCATTTATCATCCTTTCAAAAGGCACTACACAAAGCAACTTATACTCATACAAGTTATTTTACTTCTGGGCTTAAATTTTCTCTTTCTCAAAATGGTACAAGGTGATCACCAAGTGCCTTTACACACTGACGCATGTAAATTCCATGATAATTGTCATGCAAAAAAATCCTCTGGATAAAGGAATAACAATTAGTGGAAAACAAAGATGAAAGAATGGGAATCACTTAACTGAGAAATTTTAATTCATAAAATTAGTTATAATATACAGTGTAGTATTAAGATTCACTAAGTCCAACTTTAAATGTTTTTAGTTTGTTAATTGTTTAATTGTTGGTTACCCTGGGCTTAGCAACTTGAGCTTGAAACATATTGCCTGCCTGATTTAGCCTTTAAAAACAATTTTGCCTTATGTGGAAACTGGAGTCTCCAGTCAGGATCTCAAAGTCAAATTGAGAGTTTTGGCTCAAAGACTAAACAGATTGAAATAATTTCTACTAAAAGAATTGAAAGGCTATTGATTTAAAAGGAGAATAGTGTTGGTATCATAGTGAAGAGCCACAAATATGTGGATTTTTTTTTATAACTGTTCAGCATAATTCTGCATTGAGTTTAAAATAAGAGTTAAAACAGTAAAAACATGAAGAGATTATTTTTAGTACGAACTTTTTGAGACAGTATCTTGTATGAAGATGACCTATGAGGGTCCCCCCGCCTCAAGAATAGCAACAGAACAACCATCTGGGACTTTCGAAGAGGTACACATTTCTGTGAGTGTGCTTATTGACTTAAATTGCAACAGAACTATGTCTTGTTAATCTTGTATCCTTAATGCTTGGCACATAGTAGGTGCTCAATAAATATTTGATGAAATGGATTGGGTAGAGTGCAGAGTTTCAAGCTTTTAAGCATTAGCATAAGAGCAAAAAGAAATACCATGCTGAGTCAGGCTAATATTCAATCTAGCTAGCTCAAATTCTGACAGTGGCATCAAAGGATTTTTTCTGGGAAAAGATAGTGATAGTCCTGCATGATGTTGACCTTAGATATGTACTCCAGGTGTCCCTGACTCACTCTTTCCTAATTGATCTTTTTCTGTAAAATGACTTTTTAAATTATAAATCAATTCATATTTATTTTAGAAAAATGAGAAAATACAGATAAACTAAAAGGAGCCAGTTGGAAACATCCCCAAATTCCTCCCATGTAGATGAATCAGTGCTAACTGCCAGACCCTTTTTTTTCTTCTGTTTATCTCTCCAGATACTTTTGAAAAACTAGTGAGAGTGGAATGGAAGATATAGGGGGAGACAGAAACATGTTTTTAAAATAAAAACTAGGTCATATTGGGATCTTGTTTGGTAGACAGTTTTCTACTTAACTTATCTTTCCATGTCAATAAATTCATTTTTTACAACATGGTTTCTTTTTGTATGAATGTATTTATTCAGTCACTTATTGGATGATGAAGATTGTTTTCTAATTTTGCTATTGCAAACCATGCTGTGATGATCACATTCTTTAGTGTTCTCTCTCTTCATCTGTTGAAACATTTACAATGATATTCTTCTGGCTCTATTAAACTACTTTGTATCAGCCATCCAAGATCCTAAACAATGATGATAGCAGAAGAATCTTATCACAAAGACAAATCATAGGAAATATATTAATGATTTAACATTTCCTATTTGTAAAAATATTAATCCTTGTTACCAAAACTTTATGTAAAGCATGCTTATTTTGATTAAAATCTTGACACTTTAGAAATAGGGAAGTAGAATGTGCCCTTACTAAGGAAAAGTCAGATCTCTTACCTTCTCCTGATGATACCACATTCTCCTGATGATACCACATTCAGATTCCCACTTCTGAAAATCTGTGTGTCTCACTTCACTTCTCCAAATCCCATCCAGCCCAGCTGAAGGCCCTAGCCTCCCATGGAACCTCCTAAATCAGCCCAGATAACCTTGATATTTCTTAATTCCAGTGCACTGTCATAAAATAAACTTCCCTTCTCCCTTGGTCCTTGCCCCCCTCCTTACTCCAATATTGTGAAGAGAGAACTATGGAGAGACACTACCTGCACATGATATCATTTGTTGCCCAATAAGTTATGATAAACTGTTAAATAACTTATATCATAGAAACTAGGGATGTTCTTGTAGCATAATAGGTCTAAAGCATTAGACCAAAAGAAATAGCATCATTGTAATTACAGAGAAATGTTGATTTTTCATGCATATTAGAAGGGGAATTTTGAAGGAAATTATGTTTTTTCAGTGTCTTTGATTTTTAATTTATTAACAGAAAACTAATTTGCTACCCGAGATAGGATCTCATCAACATACCTCCTTCTCTACATCTAGTCACAAAATCAGAATGTACCTGTTCTCCATTCCCAACAGTTTCAGCAGACTCTAAGACCACATCACACTTTGTGCCTCTGCAAAGTTTTAGGGACAGGGGTTCCTGATATGTAACGACATTTGGGGTTGACACAAAAAAAAATCACTGCTAGAAAAAAAAAATCACTGCTAGGGAAGGAAGTTTGTTTATTTCAATTGGAACAGTTGGTGAATAAAAGAGAAAAGGGGAATGGGAATGGAGATACCATAGAAAGAGGTTAAAGGGCTTAGAAATGACAGAGAAGGAGAAGAGTAGAGGACAGAGGAATCACCTGTGTGGAACATCTTCTCAAGGATTAAGGAGAATCTTTGGGGACACATCCCCCCAAGGTCTGGTAATGTGGCTTCACTTCTGAGAGTGAAAAGGGAGAGGAGGTAAACCAGGAACAACATCCAAATTCTTTCCCTTTCCCCTTCTCCCCACCTCCCCCCCACCCCTGACCCCCATTGAAAACTCTGTACAGCTTTGGAATGATTAGCTAACTTCTGTGATAAAGATTTTAGCATTCATTGAGATACGGCATATATTTGATTCACAGTAAGATCATATCCAACAGGACCTCTCTTAGCAGCCTAAACAGTATTTTATGTAAATTAGAAAATTTCATCCATGGGCAGGAAGAGTCCACAGGTACCTGGGTTGGCAAGTGGATGACCCCTTCCTCATAGTAGATGCAAATCTACTCCAGAGCATCCATGAGCTGAATGGATCCCAGTCTGCATTTCAGATCTACTTGTCCTTTGGCAGGATACTTTTATGCAGGGCACAGCGTTCACAACCTGGTATCCAATCAGGTGAAATCTGTTTTCTGGAGTATCTGGGGTAACTGTGCCACTTGTATTGACCGATAGAATATAGTGGAAGTAATGTTATGTCCCTTCCAAGGCTATGCTTCTTCTGTGAAGAAGCCTAGAGTGAAAGAACATGTAGAAAGAGACACCTAGCTGTCCCAGATGTTTCAGCTGAGCTGAGCACAGACCCCAGCCAACAACCAGCTAAATGCAACTTTATGACTGATCCTAGGCCAATACCAGCAGAAGGGCCACCTGGTCAACCAACAAAACCATTAGAAATATTAATTCATTGTTGTTTTAAGCCACTAAGTTAAGGGGAAGTTTATTTATTTATTTATTTATTTAACTATTTCCTCTAAACTTGGTGTCTCAACAAGAGCAAGGACATAAGCACCTTTTACATTTGTGCACCCTCTGTATTCTCCCTGTTCATACAGAGAAAGCTTTGAGATGCAAAAGCTTGGATTTATTGGAATTTTGCAAGTCTAAGCCTTGAATGATTCTGCACAAAGCACGTATTATTAACTATACATTTTAAAGAATATGTGCTCAGTCTGAACCCATTTTCTATCCCCACCCCAAATCTTGATAAAATTTGTGCAGAGTGGGGAAAAAGAAGAAGAGTCAGGGTGGATTAGAGACAGGGGCATTGGCAGCATGCCTGAGCCAGAAGCCCTATAACCTCACCATGCAGGAATGCTATATTGCACAACTACTTGGTCTACCATTCATAGAAGAAGAGGTACAGGAAGGCAAACCTGATCCTAAAAAACAGGCTGTGAAGGGACTCTGAGAGCAAAAAACAAAAAAACTCCCCTGGAGAGCAGTAAGACCCCAGGGTTATTTCTTGTCCAATGTTGAAGAATGGTAAGAATAGAAAACATTTCTAAATGGGGTATTGAACAGCTCCATAGCCCTCTTGTGCCCCAGGAAGATTTAGACAGTCCCCAAAATGTTTTCCAATGCAGGAGAGAATGATTTCGATCTGGATGTTTTTATAAATAATTTTATTGGAAGAGAGGCATTCCCATTCTTTTACCTATTGTCTATGACTGCTTTGATGCTACAAGGCAGAGTTGAGTAGCTGTGTCAGAAACTGCATGATCTGCAAAGCCTAAGGTACTTATTATCTGGCTTTTTATAGAAAAAAAAAAGCCAATCCTTATTTTAGATGAAGCAAAGAGAACTGGGAAAACCTAAATTTTGTGGGATAATGCAGACCAAAAATGAAATGTGTAGACCATGACTAAAAGGTGCGTTGGAACCAGGACGTAGTATCAGTAGATCACAGCCTGGATACCTGTGATGGCCTAACGCCAATTGTCTCGCACAAATACATTTCCCAACTCCCATCCCGTACTTGGAACCTCCTAGGAAGGACTTATGGAATGCAGCGTGTTCCTCATGAAACAGGGGAAATCCCAGACTTACTGATAATTATTACTACCTGGTGGATAGGGACTTGAAAGAAAATAAGCTTAGGTATAAACATAAAAAATAATTTTACATTGAGTTTCTTATATATCTGATTCTGTCTTCAAAAACTAGCACCCTCTACAAAGGCTTCCATAGTTATAAGCATAAAATGGATGCAAAAGAAATCTATGTTGAATGTTTAGCCTCAGTGGGGTTTCCTTTGGTCTCTTACCTTGTAAAACTGCATGATGGCACTGCCTTTTCATATAGGAAGTATGTATTCACAACTCATGTCTTATATAAGCTTTCTCTGACGGTGATGATGTACATTCCTTTTTAGTTCCATTGCTTCCCTCCATTGTAAGTTTTTGTTTTTTTAATGTTCTTATTCCAAGACAACCATTCTCTTGTTCCAAAAGTAAAAGAGAATAGTGGTTGGAAATCATGTATGAAGTGAGTAGGAGGAGACGGTGGGGCGGGGATCCTGAGGTCTGTGGTTTATGTTACAAAAAAGACTGGTAAGATCTTTGGATGAAAAGGAAGTTGCTTATAATCTGTTGCGATCACTTTATGTTCCTGCACTGAGAAAATGTTACTTCCTGCTTTGAGCTGGGATGTGGAGCAGGGAGAACATTTACTGAGTACTAACTTCATCCCAGCAATTATTCCTACATTATCTCATTTAGTCTCCACAAAACTCCTGTATAATCTTTTGGGTGAGGAGCTCAAAGATGTACAGCTAATAGAGTTGGACTGGGCAAACAGGTCTGTCAGACCCCAAACCCATGCTCTGTCAACTACGTCATGTCAGAGAAGTTTTAAGATTGTTTTATCCTGAATCTAAGGGTAAACGATTTTGTATCTTCAGCTTGTCTTGAAGGCATTCATTGACAATTTCTATTTTCACAGTTTCTATTTCACTCGTAAATGATAACATATGGAAAAGTTAAGCAATATATGTTTTTTTTTCTTCTACATATAAATCTTACATCTTCAAGTATATTAAAACCAAAGTTGTTAATTTTGTTTCATATAAAGATTCCCTTAAATATAAGATGCTATGAAACCAAAACGCAAACACACTGATTTCTACAATCAAAACATTGAGGATCATGGGAATCCCTAGACAACAAAAGAGGATAAAAGAGAGCATGAAGCTATTTTAATACAGTTCTCCTTTTTAACAATAGATACAAGAATTGTTCATTTAGACACTTTATGTACAACTTTCAGTGTAACAAAGATTCCCCCCAAAATGGTTAAAATTATGCTATAATTGTATAACAACTTGTAATGTTATATTTAAAACTGTAAAATCCTCCAAATAGTAATGCTTTGTACTATTTAATAGTATAATTTTGTCCATTTAGTTATAACTAGAAAAATGTAAATAAAATATCTCCAAATTGGTATTTTGACATAAAAAATAAGAGTCTCTGTTTCTTTCATGTAATACACAAACTTCCATTGAAAGTGAAATATTTGTGGGGCGCCTGGGTGGCTCAGTTGGTTGAGCATCCAACTTTGGCTCAGGTCATGATCTTGCCGTTTGTGAGTTCGAGCCCCACGTCGGGTCTGTGCTGACAGCTCAGAGCCTGGAGCCTGCTTGGGATTCTGTGTCCCCCCCTCTCTGCCCCTCCCCGACTCACACTCTGTCTCTCTCTCCTTCAAAAATAAAAAACATTAAAAAAAATTTTTTTTAAAGAAGAAAGTGAAATACTTGTGAAGAATTTGGGACCAATAGTTCTTAATTAAATCAATCTCTTGACAGAAGCAAAACTGTGAATTGAGAAGATACAACAAAACTCACTAATATAAAAAATGGAATTATGAGTTTTGTAGTTGTATTGTATTGTAATTTTGTAATTGTATTGTATCGGAGGCCATCGAAACACACTAGAGAGATGTATGGAATTGCAGTGCGTGGGCTGTATTTAAGAAATCATTCTAGGGCGCCTGGGTGGCCTGTTAGGCATCTGACTTCAGTCCAGGTCATGATCTCACAGTTTGTGAGCTCAAGCCCCACTTCAGGTGAGACAATCTCTCCCTCTCTCCCCCTCGCTCACTTACACCCTCTTTCTCTCTCCGAGAGAGAGATCATTCTAGAGGTACATAATATAAAGATATTCAGTAAAAAGGTAGACCAAAATAAGAATCATCATGTATAAATAATGTTTTACAACATCTGAGTGAGAGAGTTTTCAAAATAACTCTTCATTCCTAAAGATCGTCAAATACATAAGACTTGAGAGAAGCTGTCAATTTGTTATGGAATTTGACCTTTGGTAGCATCACTGACCGTAATGAACTGGACTGACCAGTTTTGCCATATTTTTCCTAACAGCAGTTAAACACTACCATAATCTCACAGAAATCAGGAAATGATGTCCCAGACCACACACAAGTAGCTGAGTTTTAAAGGACTGAAAGATTATGTTTTTAAAATATTTTGCTTAAATACAATAATGGCAATGGTTGTGTAGTAGTCTTTGCTTTTTACTGGTTTTACCAAATACTGAGGAGTTTCAAAAGAACATTTATTGAATATATACTATATATAAAGAATGATTATGCCAGAAACAACTGTGTACCTACCACCTATTAAAGAGAAGCAATATTATCCTGATGCCTTCTGTGGGACCCTCTTGGATCCAACTTTTCCTAACCTTGAATTTTGTATTCATCATACCTTTGCTTTCCTTTAGAGTTTGCCACACACATTTGTATGCCTAAATAAAATACTGGCTAATTTTATACATTTTTTTCCCTCAGGTCAGTTCCTTTTTTTTTAATTGAAGTATAGTTAACATTCAGTATTACATTTGTTTCAGATATACAGTAATTCAACAGTTCTATACATTACATTGTCCTCATCACAATAAATGTGCTTAGTCCCCTCTATCTATTTCATCCATCTCCCCACCCCCCTCCTTTCATACATTTTTACATTTTATATATGATAAAAATATATGTATAATATTCTGCTACTTGATTTTTTTTTTTTTGCTCACGATGTAGATGAGATTTATACATGTTTTCTCATGTAGCTGTTACTAATTAATTTCACACTATATTGACTTTATCCATTCTGCTCTTGATCAACATTTGAAAAATCTCCAGGTGCACGTATGAGAGAGAAAGACATCACAAACAATATTGCTAAGAATGTTCTTATACTTGCCTCTGGTACATGTGAAAGAGGTTTTCTTGGATAAATATCTAGGAGTGAAATTGCTAGGTTATAGCAAATTTACCAGATAATGCCCAGTTATTTTCCAGAGTGGTTATGTAACACATCCTTATGGTTTTGATGGCATGCTCCTTTACTGAACTGTAGTATATATGTGTATAGATGTACACATAGATCTGTACATGCATATAATTATATATGTATTACTCTTTTTGATATAATTTTCTGAAAATAATTTTATATACTAGAAATCTAAGTCATAGTATTAGTGCTGCCTTTTCAAAAGAACCAAGAATTGTAAAAGATGTGGTTGATTGGGAATTTTTGTTATTTGTTGCCAGGAAACAAAATATTAAGGAAAAAATGGGAAGAATGTTTTAGTTATGTCTTAACAGATGGAAAAACAAATGTATTTATCTTTCACTTGCCTTCCATTACATTACTGATGTCTTCATTTCTAGGACTGAAATAGGCATTCACTCCATTCTCAATCTTGGTCTTTGGTCTTCGGTCTTTGGTCTTCTAAAGAAGTTCAAGGGCTGATTGCTGACATTCGAAATAATGTGTTATGCAAGAAACCAGTTTCAGGGATGGAAGGAAAACTACGCTTCTTTAGCTAGAACTCCTAAAAATCATCAGAATGGGAGTACTGAAAAAGATTTCAATGTCTATTTGTCTCCTCTGTAATTTTTTTTGGACTTTTTTTTCTGCTTGTAACAATCCTCCACTTTAAGTTGAAGAGGGTTCATTAACTGCCCAACTGGGTATATTTCAAATATTCTAAAAGTTTAGACTTTACTTAACTAAAATCCTCTGGGTACAATACCACCAGAAGCACATGCTTCTCATTATATCTAATAAGATTTCTTTAATCAGCGCAGGCCTATAAAAACGTGCTGTTCTTTGGAAGAAACATTTTGTAAAATGTCCCAAAAAAAGGTGTTGTTTTTTTTTTTAACTCCGTTTGTGTAAACACTACTTTTCAAAGCTTCCTAATGTTATAGGAATTCCAAATTATTTAAATTAGAATCAAACAAATGATAATATTATCTTGAAAACTCCTTGAGTGGTATCTCCCAGCTCTTGTGTTCAACTGATTAATGTTTGTGCCCTGATGACCTCTTGCACTAGGACCAGAAACCTATAAAACCCTATCTTGCAATTAAGGTTCAGTTGCTTATATATTTCATAATGTGTCCATTCCAGTGGGGTAGTGGACTCCCTAATATACTTTATAAATACTAAATGAGTAGCCTGAGTTATTTGTAAGAAATCATTACTATGAACCTAGCAAGAAATTTATTGAAATTTCTGCTAAAGATTAAATGGAGAACTGCAGAAATTTTCTAAGATTTCCAAATATATATGGGCCCTAAATGATTTGGTCATTCTTCTTCTAGCTTTGTTGATGGAGAGCTATTCAGTGCTGAGATGCTTTCTAATCTACAATCCAATATTGCAAAGCAAATTAATGTATCGGTCACTGAAAAAATCCAACATAAGGGGCACCTGAGTGGCTCAGTCGGTTAGGCATCTGATTCTTGATCTCAGCTTAGGCCATGATCTCACAGTTCATGAGATCAAGCCCCACATCAGGCTCTGTGCTGACAGCATGGAGCCTGCTTTGGATTCTTTCTTTCCCTCCTGCTCGTGCTCTCTCTCTCTCTCTCTCTCAAAATAAACTTAAAAAAAATCAAACATCTTAAGCTCAAGTAACAATGATATTAAGAGTGAATATTAATGAATGCTTATTACGTGTACTAAGCATTTTACATACCTTATTTCATTTAATTTCCACAAAAGCTCTATAAGGTATGTAATAGTATTACCACGTTAAAGATGAGGAAAGTGAGACTTCAAAGATAATGTAAATTACTCCAGTCTAGAAAGCTACTAAACAGCCAAGTGAGGATTCAGCCCATGTGGGCGGATATAGAAGCTTGTGTCCTTAATCATACTGTGCAATTCTAGATAATAGTATGAGTTTCCTATTGGTAGCTTCCTTCTCTCATCTAAGAATTCTGATGGTTCAGGGGCGCCTGGATGGCTCAGGTCATCATCTCACGGTCTGTGAGTTCGAGCCCCATGTCAGGCTCTTGCTGACAGCTCAGAGCCTGGAGCCTGTTTTGGATTCTGTGTGTGTGTGTGTGTGTCTCTCTCTGCCCCTCCCCAGCTCATGCTCTGTCTCTCTCTGTCAAAAATAAATAAACAGTAAAAATTTAAAAAAAAAAAGGAATTCTGATGGTTCAAAAACTATATATATATATATACACACACACACTTCTGTGTGAATGAAATGACTACTGTGTACATTGTGCTGTGGGGAGTAATACAAGGACCCATTCACAGTCCCTCCCCATAAGAAGCTTACAGTATAGATGGGGGATAAAACATAAACACGAATACATATGATCAAAAGCAAAATATGACACGTGCCATATGAGACATACTGTGTTGATGCCCAAAGAAAAGAAGTCCTGGAGCACCTCGGTGGCTCAGTCAGTTAAGCAGTGGACTTCAGCTCAGGGCATGATCTCAAGGCTCATGACTTAGAGACCCGTATCAGGCTCTGTGCTGACAGCTCAGAGCCTGGAGACTGCTTCGGATTCTGTCTTCCTCTCTCTGTCTCTCCCCTGCTCACTCTCTGTCTCTCAAAAATAAATACACATTAACAAAATAAAAAAAAGAAATCTTTTTGGCTAAAGGGACATGAAGAGTCTTTGTAAAGCGGGTGATAGGAATCTTTTGAGGAGGGTGAAAGGGGAAGTCAGGATTTTGCACAAAGCATGCCCTGCAACCAAAGCTTAAAGCACGTTGTAGGCCAGACAACCTGGTTGAGCTAGGACAGCTTATGTATAAAGAAAACGTAGATGCTGGGATGAAGATTTTGTGTGAAACTATTAGACAGAGGGGAGCCACTGAAGGTTTTGAAGTAGGGAGTGACCGCTTTCAGTATGAAGCGTCAGCGCATGTGCTAGATGCAGGGGTGAACAAGGCCAGGTCATTCCCTGCCCTCATTGCTCTTACAGGCTGATGGCAGAGAAAGAGGCCAATTTTCATCACCGCTAACAGAGTGATGATTATGCACAGAACAAGGGCAGAGACTGAGTAGAAAAGCACTTCAATGTTTTGGTTTATTTCCTCTGAATACCTTTTTTTTTTTTAAGAAATAAACATTTTGTTTTAAAATAATTTGAATTCTATTGAAATTTATTTTAAGATAGTATTAAATAATGATGTTTTTCTATATAAAAAAAGTACATACAATCTGAACTTTACTGATTACATTTACAGATACACAAAACATTTTCTTTTGCTTAAGAGTAGTTTCTAGCACAGGTAATTTACAAAATTCATCTCAATCACTATTAAAATTGACATTTGATCATTTAAGGAATATCATTTGATATTAGAACTCTGTGGGGTAAATCTCAGAAAGACTAAGGCTACTTTCACAGATTGGTTACTTACACAATACAAATTACTGCTGCAACTAGATATACATGTTGAAGGGATGTCTTTGGAACTTCTGAATTTGACTCGAATCTCTCTAAATATAGCAAATCACAAGGTTCTCTCTGAGTTGGAAAATTTTGTAATGACCAATTACAAATATAGGAAAGCCAACTTAAAAAGAGGTCAATAGGAAAGGTATATAAACTGTCCAACTATAATCTATCACCTTTATGAAAAAAAATTTTTGTGATAAGACCTGCTTGTATTAGAAGTTTTTATAGGCTTAGAAAACATAAAACTCAGAGATTTTTGAAAATGAAAAACTAAAGAAAATTACTGAATTTATTCTAAGATACTAATGTCTCAGTAGAAAATAGCAGTAAGGTAAGCCCTCTACAACAGTCTAATTTAAACTGATAATTGGTGGTGGTGGTGGTGAGGGAGGATTAATTAGGAGTAAAAAATCAGATTGTAGCCAAACTTTAAAAAGAATTTAAATATACCGATGTTTCGTTTCCTTTGAACAGCTCAATACCTGATACTGACAAATGTGGATACAGGTGATAAAACTGTGTGTGTTATTGTCAACACCACATAACTAACATTTACTAAAAACAAAACAAAACAAAAAAAAACCCAAAAACAAAAAAAACCCACTTTCTTCCAAATAATTTGTTTTCATCATCAGATATCCATATGCATTTAGTATTTTTTATTTATGCTCTGAAATGTATGCGTATTATATTTTTCTTTCTCTTTTCAGGGTTAAAAAATAAAGTTTTATGCTTTCTACTATACTTTAAGAGTATTCTAAATATTGAAGATTTTATTTGCTCAAATAAATTGTATTCTTATGACGGAAAGGGCTCCTCATTGTTTCCATACCAGTGATATTTCACTCCAATGTTTACTTGCTCTGAAATTTCATAGCAGCAGAAATTCTACCATATATTGTATTTTTATCTGGTATCTATTAAGAATGTGTTTGGCTGCAGTTGACGGGGGAAAAAAATCTAACTAATAGTGACTTAACAAATACAAGTTTATTTTCTCACATAACAAGTCTAGAGGTAGGTGTTGCTGCCTTTGGTTTGGTTACTCAGTAATATAATCAATAACATTTATTTTTCTGCCCCACTGTTGTCAACATGTTGGTTTTCCTTTCCCCTGGTTACCAGCTCAGGGCCACAAAATGACTGTCACTGGCCAGCAATACATGCATGCTCAAGTTAGGATGGGATGGAGGGGTGGGCTCCCACCTACTTCTGTCTCTTTTCGTCAGGAAGACAAAAGCTTTCCCAGGAGCCCCCTTAGCAACCTCTTACAGCTTAAGGACCCCACAAATTTCAAACGAAGCTGGGAAAGCAGGAAACAAGGTTCCCATGATCGAGTTAGATTATTGTGAGACAGAGGCACCTCGGTGGCTCAGTTGGTTAAGTGGCTGACTTTTGCTCAGGGCGTGTGCTGACAGCTCAGAGCCTGGAGCCTGGTTAGGAATCTGTGTCTCCCCCTCTCTCTACCCCTGTCCTGCTCATGCTCTGTCTCTCTCTCCTTCAAAAACAAATAAACATTAAAAAGATTATTGTGGAATACTGCCCAGAGATGGCTATATTGACATTTCAAACAAAGCCATAAATTCTCAGGGAAGAAGGTGAAAGAATGGGTATTTGGTAAGGAGCATAAAAGGGTCTGTCTAAATGCCCTAATTACTTGGAATGTAAAATTCTTAAATATGGGAATTGTGTCCAGTCCTTCCCTTACGTATAGGACTTAGGTCATAATGCAAGTTGTTGATGGTACAAATCCTGTATCAGATATAGGTATAAGAGTATATTCTATATATTAAGGCAATTATCACTAAATTTTACTCAGTTGTACCAATGGGAGAGGTACTACACAAAACTAGAGGGTTATATATATATATATATATACACATATACATATATATAAAATCTTATATATGTATATATATATATATACATATATACATATATATAAAATCTTATATATGTATATAATATATATATAATCTTAGCTCAGACTGCTAAATACCATGCACTGGGTAGCTTAAATAGCAGACATTTACTTCTCACAGTTCTGGAGGTGAGAAGTCCAAGCCCAGGATGCTACCAGATTCAATTTCTGATGAAAGCATATATTCTGGCTCACAGATAGCCTCGTGCCTTCTTGCCGTGTCCTCATATGATGGAAAGAGAGTGTTTTTCTTCTAAAAATACTATTCCCAATGAAGCCCAATTTCATAACCTCATCTAAACCTAATTACCTCTTTAGGGCCCTACTTCCAAATACCATCATATTCGGAGTTAGAGCTCAATGTGGGGGTTTGGGGAGGGACAAAAATATACAAGCCATAGCATATATATGTAATATGCCATATTACATATATAAATATATAATAACACACATATATGTAGATTTTTATTCTAAGTCTTCAAGTATTTATTATACATTCCTATGACCAAAAAATTGTAGACGCTGAAAAATACTAACAGCAAAGAGTTCCAGCTTTTAAAACATTAAAGGTAAGATACTGAAGCAATAAATACAGATCCAAGCTGAACTAAAATGTTATATAATCAATATAACAGTATCAGCCTTTTACCTGATGGCTATTATGTATTAGTGATATAAGTATTTTATTTTATCAGAATTTCCCAACAATGCTGCTAGGTAGTCATTGACCTCATCTTGAGGATTAGGAAACTAACGGGCACCTGGCTGGCTCAGTCGGTAGAGCATGTAACTCTTGGTCTTAGGGTTGTGAGTTTGAGACCCATATTGGGTGTAGAGATTACTTAATTTAAAAAAAAAAAAAACTTAAAAAAAAAAACTAAAAAAAAAAAAAAAAGGATTAGAAAACCGAGAACACTGAGAGTTTAAGCACTTGTTCCCGATCACCCAAGTCTAAGCAATGGATCTGAAGTTCGGAATGGTTCTCTTTTTTCCCAACGCTATGTCTACACATAGAGCACACACCACCAAGGCTGCTTACTTCATTTTGTGAATAGAAGCTTCCCTCATAATGTTGCTTTGTTTTACCCTTTTTCTTTTCTAAAATTGTGTTTTTTATTTATTTTAAGAAAGAGAGAGAGCATTCATGAGCAGGAAAGAGGCAGAGAGAGGGAAGAGGGGGAAAGAGAGAATCCCAAGCAGGCTCCGTGCTGTCAGAGCAGAGCTCGATGCAGGATTCAATCTCACAGTGAGATCATGACCTGAGCTGAGATCAAGAGCCACACCCTTAACCAAGTGGGCCACCTGGCACCCCTTACCCTTTTTCATTCCTAGCTTTCTCATAGGTGACTTAGGTAAATGGGCAGATGGAAAGAAGATCAGATTATGGAGATGATAAAGTGATGAGAGACGAGATTATAAACAGAGAAAATGTGAAGAGTGAGAGGTGAACGAAATGGGGGAAGAAGAGCCAAGTTAAACCCTTGGGATTCTGAAGGGAGCAAACAGGAAAGGGGAGAGAAGGGAATGAATACCGACGAGGTATTTCTCCAGGCTGTGGGTCAGCGGAATGGCAGTATCCCACTCCGTGTCCCTGCTCTCTCTGATCTCGGGCCATGCATGTGGCTTGGCATTGTACCTCTAACAGTAGGATTCTGGGAGAGGCTTGTGGTAGTTACTGAATTACACTTTCCCTAACTATTCTTGTGTTCCAATTCTCCCTTTAAGGTCTTTTATGGTTAATCTCAAACCACATAAATATTTAACTCTCCTTTTAGTTACATTCCAGAAGCCTGTTCTCAAACAAGCATAAGTTAATACTCTAAATTTCAGTAACCACAAGCTGAGATTAATCTGCCCTAATGTCACTGTGTTCCTCCTCTTCAAGTGAGTGTAAAGAATGATGTGCAAAAAGCCTTGACCAATTTGCAACTCCTTTTGCTTCACTATTAATGTAGCACAGAATCTCATATATGGAAAGGAGCTTAAGGTCCTAACCACTCAGCCAACATTTCAATCTGCCTACCCTGTTTAAAATCCTCCAAAGTGGTCTTTTAGCCTTATTTGATGCTTCCAATTCAGGGAGTTCAGTGCTTCTGCAGGTAGTCCTTTCCATCTTTGGACAACTCTTTTAGAGAGAGCTTTTTTTTTTGTTTGCCGATTGGAATAACAGATATTCCACAATAACAAAGGCCATGAAATATCAATGACTTTTTAACAGCAGAGACTCATTTCTTGCTTACGTTACATACCTACCACAGGTCAGCTTGGCCCTGCCCCACATTGACTTCTCTCTGGGGAAGGAGGAAAAGAGGAAAAGAGTTCATGGCAAATCCCATGCTGTCCTTTAAGTATCTACATTTCATTAGCCAACAGAAGTCACACAAAATCCTAACCCTGGGTGGGACAAGAGGAGAAATATCTCAGAGAAAAAAATATTTTGAATAATAATACAATCTACCATGTGTTTATTGAGTCAAAATCCTTTTCCAACTATCATCCCACCCGTGGTCCTTCCTCATCACCTTTGCTCTCTACCAGTTCTACAAGAGTTAGAAAATTGCGGTTCTTTGAGCTGTCTCCTTTCTAGTCTAATCTGCTCCAATTCTTTCATCTGCCTGATCTCTATATTTAGTGCTCTCACCTAACATCACTTTTAGAGCCTGTTCAGCCATCTTAGATCTCCAGGTGAGAAAATTGTTGGTTTATTCTCTAGAGGAGGGCATCCCTGACACACTCCCCTTTGGGATGATGGGTTTTGGCTGATGCTGAGTGTACAAGACAAAAAAAAAAAACCTTTCCTTAAATAATACCTTATCTAATAGTCCCCATATTTTTTCATCAGCTCAGACCCTTAAGTTTTTTGTTTTGTTTTTTTTATTGGAAATTTATCCATTCATTTTCGACAGAGAGAGAAGGAGAGCACACAAGAGTGTGACTGGGGGAGGGGTGGAAAGAGAGGGAGACAGAGAATCCCAAGCAGGCTCTGCACTATCAGCATGAGTCTCACAGGGGGCTCAAACTCAGGTCATGACCTGAGCCAAAATCAAGATTGGATGCTTAACTGACTGAGCTACCCAGGGACCCCAACCATTAAGCCTTTCACAAACTTCCAGGTCCCTTAGCTATTACACCTCAGAATGTAGACTTCTTTGAGCACTTTTTTTTTTTTTAATGTTTATTTATTTTTGAGAGAGAGAGAGACAGAGTATGAGCAGGGGAGGATTACAGAGAGGGGGAGACACAGAATCCGGAGCAGGCTCCAGGCTCTGAGCTGTCAACACAGAACCCAACACGGGGCTCCAACCCACAAACCATGAGATCATAACCTGAGTCGAAGTTGGATGCTCAACCAACTGAGCCACCCAGGTGCCCCATCTTTGAGCGCTTCTGAAAACAGATGTCATATCCCTGACTATAGTTAATTTAACAATTTGAAAAAGGATGTGAACGGAAAAAAGCAGTTGTATTGGCAAAATTGCCCAAACCTCCGCTTGTTGTATAGGACTGGTTCACAGTGTGGACTTTGGAAACAATTGGTCTTAGTTAAAACGTGACTCCACTAAATACTACCTATGTGACCTTGGGCAAGTTACTTAACCCTGAGCTTTTATTTCCTCATCTAGTGAGATACTTTATGTGGTTTTTGAGGGCATTAGACGACACAGCAGTAGAGCTCAATGAATGTATTCTCTTGCTACCATATTGGGGTCCTAACACTCAAACCTATCTCTGCTGTCATTTAACAGGTCCTCTAGCATCTCATATGCTCTCCATAGCTATGCACACCTTCTCTCCCCAAGATGTCTTTCTAGCCTTATGAAATCTTTCATTCCCAATGTTAAAAAGAAAAAAATGATAGGCCAAGATAGAGACTTACCCCCTGGACAGTAGACCAAGACTTAATTGCAGCTTTAACCTCTCCAGGAATGGAATTTTAAGACAACCAATCTCAAGTTTTCTGGTTAGAACCAATGAGGTAATCTATCACATCAGCCTCTCCACCTCCCAAAGGAAGATAAGGTAATCCACCTAATAAGACCACCTGTCCTTCCCTGGCAAAATTCTTTTTCTTTTGCTATTAACTTCCTTGCCTCACCTTTGTTCCTTCCATTTTGTACAATTCCTCAGAGCCTCTTCTATTTGTTAGATGGGATGCTGCCTGACTCATGAAATGTTTAATAAAGGCAATTAGATCTTCAAATTTACTCAGCTGCATTTTTTGTTCTTTAGCACCAAGATGGCATTATCCAAGCTCAACCAGTATCTCTCAAAGTGTTGTCTGAGAACAAGCTTCATTGAAAACACCTTGTGGCTCACTTGGACCTATTTCAGACTTACTGACCAAATATGGAACTGGTTAGTCTGCAATGTAACAGGCTCTCCAGGTAGGGTTGCCAGATAAAATACAGGACTTGCAGTCAAATTTGAATTTTACATAAAATGTACTTTTAGTATATGTATGAGCCATGCAATATTTGGGACATACTTATACTAAAAAATAATTTGTTATTTATCTTGAAATTTAAATTTAACTGTGTGATATGTATTTTTTTATTTGAAGTATAGTTAGTGCATTGCATCCTGCATTTTTTTATTTTTTATTTTTTTTAATTTTTTGAGAGAGAGAGAGAGTAAGAGCTTGAGAGAGGGAGGAGCAGAGAGAGAGGGAAGAGAAAGAGAAGATCCCAAGTAGGCCCTTCACTGTCAGTGCAGAGCCTGAGTTGGTGCTCAAACCCATGAACCATGGGCTGAAGTCAAGAGTCGGATGCTTACAACAGATGTTGGCGAGGATGCGGAGAAAGAGGATCTCTTTTGCACTACTGGTGGGAATGCAAGCTGGTGTAGCCACTCTGGAAAACAGTATGGAGGTTCCTCAAAACATTAAAAATAGAACTACTCTACGACCCAGCAATTGCACTATTAGGTATTTATCCAAGGGATACAGGTGTGCTGTTTCGAAGGGGCACATGCACCCCAATGTTTATAGCAGCACTATCAACAGTAGCCAAAGTATGGAAAGAGTCCAGATGTCCATCGACGGATGAATGGATAAAGAAGATGTGATATACATATATACAATGGAGTATTACTCGGAAATCAAAAAGAATGAAATCTTGCCATCTGCAACTATGTGGATGGAACTAGAGGGTATTATGCTAAGCAAAATTAGTCAGAGAGAGACAAATATCACATGACTTCACTCATATGAGGACTTTAAGAGACAAAACAGATGGACATAAGGGAAGGGAAGCAAAAATAATATAAAAACAGGGAGGGGGACAAAACAGAAGAGACTCATAAATATGGAGAACAGACAGAGGGTTACTGGAGGGGTTTTGGAGGGGGGATGGACTCAATGGGCAAGGGGCATTAAGGCATCTACTCCTGAAATCAATGTAGCAATATATGCTAACTAACTTGGATGTAAATTTAAAAAAATGAGCTAAAAAACAAACAAAAAAGAGTCAGATGCTTAATGAGCTACCTAAGCACCCCACCTCCTGCATTTTTAAGTGTGAAATGTGGCAAACCTATCCCAGGGATTCTCATGCTTACTAAATTCGAGAAACTCTGGTGTAAGAGATTTGGCAAAAATGTCAAATTCAACTTCATGAATTCCCTCACAAGGGGGAAAAAAAAGGAAAACAACAAGCTACAGAAATAACCTACATACCTCATGAGTCCCCAAAACAAATATGCAGAAGAGCAAGGGTGCAGTTTTCTCTTTTCAGAATAGGTGAGCTTTTGGGGCACCTGGGTGGCGCAGTCGGTTGAGCATCCGACTTCAGCCAGGTCACGATCTCGCGGTCCGGGAGTTCGAGCCCCGCGTCGGGCTCTGGGCTGATGGCTCAGAGCCTGGAGCCTGTTTCCAATTCTGTGTCTCCCTCTCTCTCTGCCCCTCCCCCGTTCATGCTCTGTCTCTCTCTGTCCCAAAAATAAATAAACGTTGAAAAAAAAAATTAAAAAAAAAAAAAAAAAGAATAGGTTAGCTTTTGTTCCAGCAGCCACAACAGCAACAGTAAACAAGCCAGTGGCCAGAGAAGAATCCATGTCCTTATTTCTCTCTTACTAGTTGTGTATAACTTTGGCTTGGGCTTTAGCCAAGGTGCCTTTCTTTTTTTTCCTTCCTTCCTTCCCTCCTTCCTTCTTTTCTTCCTTCCTTCCTCTCTCTCTCTCTTTTTTTTTGTTTTGTTTTCACTTTTATCACAGAACTTCCTCAAATTATACATGAGCAAAGAGACAAGTACAATGAACCCTCACATACCTATCACCCAGCTTCTACAGTTATTCACTTTTGCCCATCTTTTTCATTTATAACCTACTGGTTTTGCTAGCCTTCCTTTGGGGTCATAGTATTTTTAAAGGCCTTGCTTTTTTTTTTTTAAAGTTTTTATTTAAATTCTAGTTAGTTAATATACATATAATATTAGTGTCAGGTGTACAATTTAGTGAATAACACACAATACCCGGTGCTCATCACAACAACTGCACACCTTAATCCCCATCATCTGTTTTACCCATCCCCCTACCCTCCTCCCCTCTGGTAACCATCAGCATGTTCCCTAGAGTTAAGAATCTGTTTCTTGGTTTGCCTCTCTCTCTTTTCCCCTTATGATTTTGTTTCTTAAATCCCGCATATGAGTGAACACATATGGTATTTGCCTTTCTCTGACTTCTTTCTTTCTTTCTTTCTTTCTTTCTCTATTCCTCTCTCTTTCTTCTCTTTCTCTCTCTCTCTCTTCCTCTTTCTTTCTTTCTTTCTTTCTTCTCTTTCTTTCTCTCCCTCTCTCTTCCTCTCTCTTTCTTTCTCTCTCTCTCTTCCTCTCTCTTTCTTTCTTTCTTCTCTTTCTTTCTCGCTCTCTCTCTTCTTCTTTCTTTCTTTCTTTCTTTCAAGCAGAATTTTTTCTTTTGGTCTAACATCCCTAAGCTGGTCAACCTCTACTCACCTTCCATTTGGCACTTCCTGTTTCCTCTCCCAGAAAGCATGTTGGGTGTGTCTTCCTCTGTCTGCTCCAACTTCCTGAATATCAGAATACTTTGCCACAGAGCCATGCTTCTCCTAATATGCAGCCTGGTCTCCTGCAATTTCGGTCCTTTGCTGAGGACTTCCTAACTCGCAACCCTTCGCTTTTATGTATAATATAGTAATGAATTGTTTCTATGGTTTGTGTGCATTTACAGAGTCCTTAAAATAAACATTATCTTAGTTGATTTTCACAATAACTCCATAACCTAAGCAGTTAAAGCACTGAGGCTCAGAAAGTTTAAAAGATGGTGGGACTTTAGTCTAAGGTTCTTTTTCAGTCAGCTCTTGCTTCCTCTCGGGTTATTACACTTATGTTGATCATCTGTCATTTAGGAATAGTAATTAAAACACAGCTTGGGAGGGGGGCGTGGTTGGCTCAGTCAGTTAAGCATCTGGCTCTTGATCTCAGCTCAGGTCATGATCTCATGGTTCATGAGTTCTAGCCTGGAGTCGGACTCTGTGCTGACAGTGTGGAGCCTGCTTGGGATTCTCTCTCCCTCTCTCTTGCTTGCACAAACATGAACTCTCTCAAAATAAACTTAAACACACACACACACACACACACACACACAGAGCTGTGTGACCGTAGGCAAGTTTTTGTTTTGTTTTGTTTTGGGTTTTTTCGGTTTGTTGTTTTGTTCTGTTTTTAACCTTCGTAAGCTTCTATTTCCTCATTTGTAAACTTAGGTTAACAGCAGTACCTACATCCTGAGATAGTGGATTTAATGAGACAATCCAGGTCTCAGTGACTTGCACGATGTGAGCACTTAGGAAATTTTAGCCATTATTAGAACAATCCTATAGGCTACTTAATCTTCAGGCTCAGCTCTTCTCAGTGCTGTCTTTCTGTAAATAAAGACAAAAAATGGGAAATCTAGACCAAAACTAGCAAAATGAGAAGTATGCATGGCTGCACAAGGAGGTAATGGTAATCTATGCTAATTTTTCACTTAGCAAACACTTCCTCTTTCATATCATTCCCCCTCCCTGAATTCCCACAATTTTATTTCTCTGTACAGTAAAATATAGTGCTCCTAGACTAGACTCAATAGTCTGGAGAATAACTGACTGACATAGTAGGGTCTTTAGTCAAAAGCAGGAACTAGAGTGTGGTACCAATTATTTGCATCTTGTCTAACCTCTACATTTATACTAACCTCTTTCACTTTTCCTTTTCCAAGTGCCAGCTGTTTGGAACAACAATATTACCACTATGTTCATCTTCTTTTCCCATTAGAGTCTTTATATGATAATATAAAAGACAATATAATATGATGAGATGATACGATATGATACATTATGATAATATAAAAGACCATTAGGGTCTTTATATGATGATAGGCAGTGTGATAGCATGATATCCCCATAGGATGAGATAGAGTGCCCCATACATGGATGACCTCAATGCACTCTTTTGCGTTACATCTATTAAGGATATTTTCTTCAGAAAATACTAGGGGCAATGGCTCTGTGGGTAATGGGAAACAAATGGGTTTTCACAAGGCAAATGAATGTCAAACTACTGAATAAAGAAAGAGACCAGTATGTCTCAGGTTAGGGTCACTATGCGGAACCAGAGAAGATGTAAGCAGAATTCTTTTTCTATGGCTGGGTCAGCACTTGCCATCACTATTGCCTTTCTTCTTAGACACGGCATACCACTATCCCAAAGAAAAGCTAAATATATGTTTGGGACACAGCAGATCAGACTCCTCCAAAAATTTCTTTGAAAGGAATGTGATATTTGATCCCTTTTTTTTTAACTTTTTTTAACGTTTATTTATTTTTGAGACAGAGAGAGACAGAGCATGAATGGGGGAAGGTCAGAGAGAGGGAGACCCAGAATCTGAAACAGGCTCCAGGCTCTGAGCCGTCAGCACAGAGCCTGACGCGGGGCTTGAACTCACAGACCGTGAGATCATGACCTGAGCTGAAGTCGGCCGCTTAACCAACTGAGCCACCCAGGCGCCCCTATTTGATCCTTTTTAAAAAGCCTAAAAGTGATCATCAGTGGAAAGAAAATGGAATTTTAGAGGACTTTGTTATGTTTAGTTTTGGTTTAGAGTTTGTGGGCTTGAGTCCTTTTTTTTTTTTTGGAACTATACTTTTGGAAAGGTGGAATAGGGTAGACATTTTAATTGTTTTTATTGCTAGAAACTCTAAATGTCTTAATCAAATTTAGACTAATACTGTGTAGGGATTGCTTGCCTTTTGCTATTGAGATAGGTATCATAATCCCTTTACTCTTTCTGGAAAATGCTGATTTGTTTTTCCTCTAAGATGTGAGATGCAGAACTGTTGCTCCTTTATATCTAACAGGTTGGGTTATGCTCAGGTGTTCCACATGGGTCCTCCCATGAAAACTGAATCAGAAACCTTCAATGACTCAAATACTCTGTCCTTGAATACTATGAGGAAGTAGAATATACCTGGGAATATACTTGACCTTTCTTTGCCTACTGAGATTCTAAAACTTGGCTGAGGTCCATTTTAGTTGCTATCTTATTCAACTAACTGGACTATTGTCCAGTCCCACAAATATTGAGTGAGCAAGTATCATGTGCAAGATATTCATTCAATAAATACTTTCAACTTCAACTATGTATCATGAATGAGAGATCCACCTATAAGAAAAAAGAAGCGAAAGAGATGAAGAAGAAAAGGAAGAGAATGAGGAGAAACTATTTCTGCTGTCAAGGAATTTCAAAGCTTCCTGGGGAGAAGACATAAACATAATGGCATTACAATGCATGTGTTGCCTCAATGGACTGAGAGTGAGAGGGGGTAGATCCCTGAAGAAATAACAGGGTGTTAGTAGAAAAAGGGGAAATGGATGCTGGGTAGACAAAACTACTGCTGAAAAGGACAGACTTGAGTCGTGCCTTAGGAAAGATAGGACTTTTATTTGGGTTGAAGTATAGGCAGTAGAAATACAGATTATGGAGCTAATCATAATATTAAACCTGTCTTTGCCAACAAGCTGCATGAGCTTGAACAAGTTATTTTGCCTCTCTGAGCCTTGCTGCTGAAATAGGAATCATGATGCCCAGCCCTAAGTGTTAATGTAAACATTGGCTTAAGCCCCTAGTCCTTCTCACCCGATGTCTGGTGCCAATATTTAGCTATTAGACTGATATGTGCCTATCAGTGCCTCAGTTTCTACATCTGAAAACGGAAATGATAATAAAAGCACACCTACATCCCATGGTTGTGAGTATTAATAAGTTAATTATATAGTTTGAAGAGTGTCAACCTATACTAAGCCTATAATCATTTGGTGTTATTACCAAGTGTCTGATGCAATACAAGCCATTAAATTAATATACAGCCTGGATAGCAGATGCCCACTTAAGTTTGTTTGTTTGTTTGTTTGTTTTAATCAAATATAGTGCTAAACATTGTGAGATATCTACACGTGTATTTTCAGAGAGGATAATGAAAGAAACAATATCCTAGTTGTAAGTAATATTCACAATAACCATAATAAAGGCAGTGTGTGATAAATGTTGCAAAAAAGAACAGGTATGTTCTATTGATTGTACAGAAGAACAAGAGGTCAGGAAAAGAAAGAGAAACTATAATTGAGAGCTTAGGGGAAGGAGCCGGTATATCTTCCTGGGTGGAAGGAAAAATAATGATTCTCGAGTCAGCAATGCTAGGATAAGTAGGCTGTTGCTGGTTGGACTAATGTAAGGAAGACATTCCTGGCAAAACCAAGTGTGTTCAAAGGCAGAGAAGCATGAGTGGGCTTTGAGTGTTGCAGAGAAAGGCAAATCATTCAAGGCAGATGGGTCATGAGATGTGAACTTGGGGCCATCACATGACTGATGGAGACACAAAAATAAAGAAGCCATGTAAGAAGTCTTTTTGCATGATGCATACTTTGAATAATGTTTCCTGTTTTTCATATGCTTTTCTCCCTTGCCTTCCTCCTGTCCTTCCTCTATTCTTTCTTCCTTCAAAATATATTTATTGATAGTTGTAATGTGTTAGAGAAATGTGTCTTTCCTTATGACAAAACTTTGTGAAATAAAGATGTTTCAAAGTTACAGTGAGACCCCAAACAGTAGTCTTTCATTCTTTCCTGAAACACATTGTTGGTGCAGTTGTCTTCTCTGACTGCCATGTCCCTGGAAGGCTTGGACAGAACAGAGTTCGTTTTACAGTCCAGTGGGCTTGGTAAAGAGTAGGCAGGTACTGCAAATCCGCCCTGCAGTATTGACTTGAATTGCTTTGAGACCTCAAATGCTCTAAAAGGTATCCTCTTCACAACTTGGTGACAAATTCTGTCAGGAACTGAAAGTTGGGTGTGTTTTAAGGGAGTATAAACTCATGGAGATACTTTCTCTCTGCTTTAATAGCATCCACATGGCTGATTTTTTGAGGTACTGATCGTTCAAAAATGAGTGTTTTATTGACTTTAAATCAATGCCCATCACTGTTTCTGTTTTATACAGTGAATTCTTTGTGTTTTCATTGTGAAATTATTCAAGTGAAAAGACAATTTTTTTTCAAATCTACTAAGCAGGAAGATTTTTATTTCTTCTTTATTTTATTATTTTATTTTTTTAGAGAGAGCGTGAGCATGAGTGGGGGAGGGGAAGAGAGAGAGAGAATTTTTTTCCCAATGTTTATTTATTTTTGAGAAAGAGACAGAGCATGAGCGGGGGAGGGGCAGAGAGGGAGACAGACTCTGAAGCAGGCTCCAGGCTCTGAACTGTCAGCACAGACGCTTAACCGACTGAACCACCCAGCTGCCCCAGAATTGTCCCGATCTTTAAGCAGGATAATAACGAAGTTAAACATTGTTAAGAAAAAAAAAATTAGCAGTAAATTTGAAGATCTATTAAATGGTTCTATTAAACGGTTCATGAATCAGGCAGCAGCCCATGTAGCAAGGTGAACAGTGCTCCAAAGAGCTGCACAAAATGGAAGGTTTTATAGGAAGGAGGGTGGGGCAAGAAAGGTATTGGCAAAAGAAAAGGATTGTTTCAGACAAGGTCACCTTCCCTTAGGGGTAACAGCAGAGGGTCTTATCAATTGGTTTATCTCATCTTCCTGTGGGGCATAGAGACGGTCCCTGTGGCAGACTCATTTGCACTGATCAGAAAATCAGGTTAAAATACATTTGGGTGAGGGGTTTGGGGGAGCTGAATCCTCAGTTAGATTAGGTATTAAGCCCTGGTTTGGGGACTTGGCCTAAATCATTTGGCCATTTGGCCTGTGATTTTCTTTTTAACAATAATTATATCTATTCCCCTCCGCACCACCCTACCCTCGGGGAATATATTTAGGGGCAGTGTTGTAAGTGTAATGAAAAGGCCAACCATGGATCTTAAATAGGACAGAAATACCCTTTAAACAGAGGCAGTAACTGCTTTCATAAACTTGGTGAAGATCAGTGATAAAAACTCTATTATATGTGCATAATGGAAGTCAAAATCTCACTGCTTCATTAACAAATTGGAAAAGAAACTGCCTACTTCTCAGGAACCTTGGAAATACGACTGTGAGTTTTAAAAGTTTCCAGGGTAAAATAGAGGTTTATTCGAAAGTTTTGATGATAACACACAAATATTTTGTACTCATCAGCATAAGGCAGAATAACTTGATTAAGATAATTGACCGCAGGGAAACTGGAGCCTCTAGAACATAAAGAAAGGTTCCACTGACCCGCAAACCTCAAACCATTGAAATGGAAATGAAGCAGATCTCAGAGTGTTCAGAGCTCCCAGTGATATTCCTAGTTTTAGCCCAATTTCCTTTCTTTTAATATGTAGTACCTTTGTAAAAAATTTTGCTTCTATACTTGGGTTCATCATTAGTGCTGTTATTACTAATAAGGACAAGGAACTTGGTTTAGGTCCAATTTAAGGTCTGTGAAAATTAGTTTGGTTTCCTTCCAGATCAAGCCAATGAAAATAACTGGTTCCATTCATTTATTAGTCCAGATAAACAAAGCCAGTTTTATTCTGGGCATAATGCTTATCTGTGTGACTGACCTGCACTGAAGCCGAGGGGAAGACAGAAAACAAGAAAAGCAGAAACTGAAAAGTTGGCTTCTTCCCCCAAGAACTAACCATGTTCCAGAGCAAAAAGAAATATTACTCAGATGAGCTAAAGTTAAGAGTGATAGGCTCTCTGGTGTTTTCGACCTTTAAATACAAGAAAATTAAAGCAATTTTATTGTGGCATCTACAAGAACACTATTCGTTTGTACTCGGTTTGAAGATACACAGGATTGCAAGTGGATTGTTCACTAGAACACTGCTCCCTTTTTGAAAGCACCTCCTTCTTAACCAAAGTGTTTCCTTTAAAACTAAATTCGCATATATTTTTATTTGGAGATCTTTAAAATAATCCTATGCATATTCGAGCTATTTGAAAATGCCCTTGTAATAAAACCAGGACTGGGAAATACTGGTTTATTAATATGGGAATTAACGTCAAGAATGTATATATTACTGGGTCTCCAACAAGCCACTATATAATTGACAAAAATGTCTTCTCTCCATTACTTTTCTTTCTTCAATTAATTTTTAATAAAAAATACATTAGTGTGGTGAAAAATGCAGAATACAAAGGATATACAATGAAAAGTATGCCTGTTGTCTAGCCCAGATTCCCATCCAGAGGTAATCACTATTTGTTCTGTGCTTATTTTTTCAAAAATGTTCTGTACATACATAACATTCATTTGTAATAAATGAGAATATAAAACACAGAGGTAAATATTTATATGTCTTACAAATGGAAATTTTCTTCCTTATACCTACTCTGTACTTTTACTTTTCTCTTTCTTTATCTGCCATGGATTTTTTTTTAACTTTAAAAACATGTCCTAGAGATCATTCCAAATAAGCCCAAATAAATCTACATTATTCTTTCTAATGACTACATAATATTTAATTTATATGGATTACCATAATTTATTGAATCAGTTCTCTATTGAAGGATAGATGGGTTGTTACCAGCTTCTTCCTTCTTCCTACAAACAATGCTTCAATAAATAATAAACATTCAGATACACGTTTTCCCATGAATGTGTAAATATATATAAGAAAGATAAAGTTCTAGCAGTAGAATTGCTAGGTCAAAGTACCTCCTTTTAAAATCTCCCTGTTTATGGGGCCCCTGGGTGGCTCAGTTGGTTAAGCATCTGACTCTTGATTTTGGTTCAGGTCATGATCTCAGGGGTGCCTGGATGGCTCAGTCAGTTAAGCATCCAAATTCGGCTCAGGTCATGATCTCACAGTTCGTGGGTTTGAGCCCTGCGAGGGGCTCTGTGCTGACAGCTCAGAGCCTGGAGCCTGCTTCAGATTCTGTGCCTCCCTCTCTCTCTGCCCCTCCCCCACTTATGTTCTGTCTCTCTCGCTCTCAAAAATAAATAAAAACTTTAAAAAATTTAAAAAAAAAGATTGAGACAATTTCTTGGAATTGCCTCTAGGACTACTGTTTTATGATCCAAAAGTTGTGTAGCTATTTTCCTCATAGGTTAATTTGGATATACTAAGAATGGAATAAACTCTATTAGAAGGAGGAAGGATTTGTAAAGAACTTAAATCAAAGAGCAATGTTTTTATAGTATGTATTTTTTGATAAAAATCATTTATTCTTTCAATGATTAAAAAATAATACCTATTTGTGGTAAAAACAGAAACAATTCTTTAAAATGTAAAAAGAAAGAAAAAGAAAGAAAGAAAGAAGAAAGACAAACTCAGCTATATTTCTAAGCACCCAAAGAAAACCTCTATGAACATTTTTGTGTACCTCCTTCCAGACATTAGGAACACCCTTTTTTTTTTTTAAACTTTTTTCAATGTTTATTTATTTTTGAGAGACAGAGAGAGACAGAGTGTGAGTGGGGAAGGGGCATAGAGAGAGGGAGACACAGAATCCAAAGCAGGCTCCAGGCTCTGAGCTGTCAGCACAGAGCCTGACATGGGGCTTGAACTCACAAGCCACAAGATCATGACCTGAGTGGGAGTTGGATGCTTAACCAACTGAGCCACTCAGGTGCCCCCCGCCTTTTTTTTTAACGTTTATTTATTTTTGAGACAGAGAGAGACAGAGCATGAACCGGGCAGGGTCAGAGAGGGGGAGACACAGAATCTGAAACAGGCTCCAGGCTCTGAGCCGTCAGCACAGAGCCGACGCGGGGCTCGAACTCACTGACCGGGAGATCATGACCTGAGTCGAAGTCGGCTGCTTAACCGACTGAGCCACCCAGGCGCCCAGGAACACCCTTTTTAAGACAAAAATGGGGCTGTACCATACTCTTAACAATACACCCTTGAGCCCTTCAAAATACAATGAGATACACAGATAATTAGATAGGTATAGATAGATAAGTAGATAGATAGATGATAGATAAATAGATAGATAGATAGGTAAGCTATCTCCTGCTCACTGTTTACAATGCTGCATGGGGCAGGAATTCTGCTATAGTTATTTCACCAACCCACTATGAATTCACATTTAAGTAATTTCAATTCAAATGTTAAGTAAGGCACACATCCTTGTGTGTTTGCCTGATTATCTCTTTAGGTTTTATTTGTAGAGCTTCCTGACCATGGATACTTAAAATGTTTGAAATATATTTTCAACTTGTCCTCCGAAAATGTTAAAACATACAGCATGGTTTCAGTATCATTAAAGGGTTATTTGTAGTTTACAGGAGAGTTATTTGGAAAGAGCCTTTGCATGAAAGGAGGTGCTGAGGAGAGATGGAGAGCTAAGAGATGGAGATGACACTAGACGTATTTCTTAAAGTAAAAGTCATCTGTAAGAAAGTAGAAAAAATGAGTGTAGACTGGAGATTTCTAAAAAGTAGTAATGAAAAAGGTTAGGCGTTACATGAAATCAGGCACCAATTCAAAGCAGTGGCCGAGAGAAAACCCATGTGAGGCAACGAGTTACCTAAAGGAGAGAAATCCAAAAGTTTTAGCTTGAATGAACTGGAATGTTGCTGTTTTGTTCAGGAGATTGTACAAGAGATCTTGCCTAAATCTATATTCAAATATAATACTTCCCGCTTTTCAATGGGTGGTAAACATAAGCCCTTCTTTCACTACTAAAAAAAAAAAAATGCATTGTCTTCTTTTTCCATCATAGATCTTCAGTTTGGACTGGAACCTACTGGGTTTGATCTAGTTAACGGACATCCTTCAGGAGAAAATATATTTTGAAATAGAAGTTATTTCTTAGAGATTTTTCCAAAGTGAATGAAGACATCTTTTACACTTCTACAAATACTTAAATCTAGGCATGTTTATTAAATGGCTAAAATCATTACTAGTTTTGCAAACCAGTGAAATAGAAAAACATATTCTGGATACTGTTCTTCAATCTGCTCACCATTTCTCCGGTGCCAAACCTCTCCAGCTTTGTCCCTGAGGGTCTCTCCTCCTCCAGTCCTTCTCTGTCCTTTTTTAAGGTAGGACTTTCAGGTGGGGACCCAATGATCTTAGTTGTTTTCCTCACTTTCTCTACACTGAATGCTTTAGTCTTTGAATTTGTTTCCTTAAGGCATTCCTAAATGGTGCTGCCTTATCTGATGAACTCCTTTGAAAATTAATGAATGACGGTAATTCAGTGTGTTAATACTTGTGATAACAACAGCAATTAAAGAGTGGCCTTTAATGCTTCAGTGGGAAAAACTCTTCTATAAACAGAATTCAGGCTTCTTACAACAGGATGTTTTCCGGTAAATGAACAATCACACCAAGACAACAGCTCTTGGTTTCTATTCACAATTATAGGTGGAGAAAAATTGACAAATATTTCAGCAGAGCTTTAATTCTATTTAATTAAAATTTTTTTTAATGTTTATTTATTTTTGAGAGAGAGAGAGAGAGCATGAGTGAGGCCGGTGCGGGGCTGGTGCAGAGAGAAAGGAAGACACAGAATCTGAAGCAGGCTCCAGGCTCTGAACTGTCGGCACAGAGCCCAATGCAGGGCTCGAACTCGTGAACTGTGAGATCATGACCTGAGCTGAAGTTGGATGCTTAACCGACTGAGCCACCCAGGCGCCCCAAATTTTATTTAATTTTTAATTTCATCAGAGGAAAATAGCACTTCAGCCTTTTGATAAAAATAGCTTGCCCCTGCTCCATTGCCCCACCTCAAAAGCAGCACTAGATTTGTTCATAATGTGTATCGCCCCAATTTTTCAACTACCTGCTCACTCTATTGACTTGCCAGTTGGAAATATCATTATTGATTTCCCTTCATGCGTAATGAAGATCAAGTAGTCTGATGCACCCTTCTTATCACACACCACAAATACATATTCCTCTTTCCATCTTTCCACTATAGTTAGAGCATACTTTGGGGTTAAGTCAGTGCTTAATATTTATATTACTAACTGTGCATATCACTCACAGCTGAACCACATCATGTTTCATAACTTACTTTTTTTTTCTTGTATTAATTTTTGTTTTACATAGAGTTCAAAATGGCCCTGTGCTGTTTTGTCTCCTTAGCTTCCTATGTACCTATCATTCACACACCCTCAATATTCTGACACTGTTGTTAACCCCTTAGTGAATCAGACTCAGTAGTGAACTATCAGTACTACCTTTTTCATGGACACAGTCTTCCTGGGGTTGTCTTTTGTGCTCACGGTTGCTGTGCTGATGCAGTCCCAGAAGTTTCCTCTGCCCTCATTCTGAATATCCCCTTCCTTTTTTATTTGCAGTGTACCCATTATAGTTTGGATTTTGTGCCTCACTCTTTTTAATTTACTCCCTCATTTTGAAGAAGTACATGGTTCAGTGGCCTATTGAGAATGAGGACATCAGAGTTATTTATTGTGTTGAACCACTACAAATCAGAAAATATCTTTATTGTGTCCTAAGGTTTGATTGTGGCATGGCACAGTACAGAATTCAAGGTTGTAAATTATTTTCCCTCACAATAGTGAAGGTAGAGCTCCAACTGGAACATGGCCTGTGTTGTTGTTGAGAAGTTCAATGGAATCTGATCTCAATTCTAACCCCTGGTCATGAGAACTGATTTTTCTCTCTCGAAAAGTTTTAAAGTTTTCTTTATGTTTGGCTTTCTGATGATGAGCCTTAATGTGGCTTTTTCTTCCTTCATTGTGCTAGACACTTGGTCCACCCCTTTGATCTGAAAATGTGTCCTTCACCTCTAAACATTTTTATTCTATTACTTCTTTGATAATGTTGTGTCCTCTGTTTTATCTCTTCATTGATTGTGGAACTCTTATTTATGGGCTATGAAGACTCTTCTCTGATTTTCTTGTCTTTTCAATTCTATTTTCCATCTCTCTCTTTTTTTTATTTGAGTTTCTGAAAGAATTCCTCAAAACAATTCCTCTGTTTTTATTTGTACTATTATATTCTTTTTAAGTTTGGGAACTCTTTTTTTTTTAATGTTCCTTTTAAATAGTATTTTGTTCTTGTTTCAGGGGTACAATGTCTACTTTTGTCTCTGAAGATGTTTTATATAGACATTCCTCCATGGAATGTCTTGTAGCATAGGGAGCTTAGACTCTGCAGCAATTCAAATGCTAATAGTGTCATTGATTATGGCCAATGACCTTAGGCCTCTGTTTATCAGTTTTCTTAGTAAAATATAGATAATAAGGGTACCAATTGGATAGGATTGTTGGGAAGTACAAACGACATTAATAGATACATGCACTTAGAAGAATCCCTGGAAAATAGTAATCTTATATAATATGTTATTGTATGCATTTCCTCTGAGTTCCTTTTTTTTTCTTTTTCTCCTATTTTGTTCAATTAAGTTTTCATGTTTTGTATGAGACACTTTCCTCCAATGCCTGATGATCCTTGGCTATGTGTTCACATTTGAGGATGAGAAACTAGAAAGCTGATTGGAAGCTCTATGTGCCTTTGGATCCCCAAGTTTCCAGACTGGAAACCCAATCCCCTGAGGCTATGATGCTGGAGAGAGGGCATGATGGTACAGAGAGGGGCTTGAGGAATGCCAGATGTTGTAATCACTACCTGCAACCACCAAACACCCATTTCGCCAAATCCAGTCTACCCCAAAACCATGAGAAGTCATAATAATAATAAATGAGTGCTGTTGATTTATGTCAGTAAGTTATTCAACAGCAAAGAAATAATAGGAGGGGAATAGGCTACAGAATGAGCACAGGTCCCACCTAGTATCAGATCTTGTGACTTGTAAGTTTCAATTAGTTGTCCAGAAACAGCCTCCTGATCTTTATTCCTAGTCTACTTAGAGAACATCCTTGTTTGATTCTCCATAGACATTAAAAACTTTTCTCTCTCTTTTCAGTTCAAGGTCAGTTGTAGAACCCTGGCTGGGAGGTGTAAGAAGAGGTGTGCCTCTAAGGCATTGTAATCACTTGTTTTCTAAGTATTAAGATAGTGCATAATAATAAACCACTTACGGGGCGCCTGGGTGGCTCCGTTGGTTGGGTGACCAACTTCAGCTCAGGTCATGATCTCACGGTTTGTGAGTTTGAGCCCCGCGTTGGTCTCTGTGCTGACAGCTCGGAGCCTGAAGCCTGCTTCAGATTCTGTGTTTCCCTCTCTCTCTACCCCTCCCCTGCTCACATCCTGTGTCTGTCTCTCAATAATGAATAAACATTAAAAAAAAAAATTAAAAAAAAATAAGCCACTTACAAAAAACACAGCATCATTGTTACCTAGATTAATAACACTCTTTTTTCTCTTCGCATCTTATCAGTTCACTCTCTCATCTAAATTCACTCCTATGCCAGAAGCAGGATTTCAGGAAAGAGATTCCTTTGCAAACTCAAAAGAGTACTTCAAATTAAGGGAAAAGAAAATGTGGTGAGAGTGCCAGAGAAAGCTTCTCAGAAGCTAAATCAATTCTTTGAAAAGAGATGACCACAAACATTAAGGCTTGACTTTTAGAAGCAGATAATTCAGCATTAAATGATGTGCAACATAATTGCTAGGAGTATATTTGTTTAAACACTGCTGCAGTTATTACCCTGTGAGAGGGATTTTTGGACTTTGAACATCTTGAGAGAGACCTTGTGTCTGAAACATATTTATTCAAAGTCAATAGACTTTGCTTACATTTCATTCTTGATTTTATTTCCCCCACTGAGAATGATATTAGTCTTTCCCTAAAGAAGTCACTGCTACAAGGATGGGTAAAAGCAGAGAGTAGTCAAGGAGATCTCACAGGGGAGAAGGTAACTAAGCACCCAAATTCAAACACTTAAAACATTTGCAAACCATGAAATCAGCCACTCGGAAGGTAATGGTCAAATTCAACCACACTTACTGAAAAGTTTACGTCGTGTTTGACATATTTCAAAACTCTTGAGTTTAAGATGACTAGAATATCAGGTTAGCAGAGGAAATTTTCTCTATTCTAATCTTATTCCATTATAGTGAACTATGGGGAGCTAAGTGTAAGTTTCCTGGAAGATATTTACTAGAACTGTCACCGTTCCCTGGTTGAACCTTAATCCTCACATTTAAGTGCTATGTGTAAGAATAGGCAGAGAATGAATATCTATCCTATAAGTGATTTAGATTCAAAGAAAACCAGATTTATGCCTTTCAAAATCTTAACACTGCCCCAAAAATAATCCAGCCACTTACACTTCCTTTTGAAGAGGGTGTTGGCCATGGGTTGTCTAAGCAGTTGTAAACTATGGAATAGAGCAGTATTTTCTAACTTGTACATGTATTAATATCACGTGGAGAGCTGGATAAGACACAGATTTCTGGGTCTCACTTCCATGGCTTTTGATCGGGAGGGGAGTGTGAGAATTTACATTTCAGCGAGTTCCCAGGTGATGCCACTACTGTTGGTCCAGGGACCACACTTTGAAAACCACTGAAATAGACCAATCAAAATCGTTATAAGGACCCATAAATGGTGTGTGTGTGGGAAAGGGGATGTGGGGTGTGTGGGTGTGGGTGTGGGTGTATTATCAAATTTTAGGGTATTTAGACCCTGGGCAAGGAATCCCTCTTAGCTGATTCTATGGAAACGGTCAATGTCAAGAAGAAAGCATAGACCAGACAAGTATTCACTGTAGAACTCAAAGGGCTTATAGACTGTTGAGGAAATAGGACAATGTGTAACCTTTGACCTGCTTACATTGAAAAGAGCTCAAATGGGGCACCCGGGTGGCTCAGTCGGTTAAGCGTCTGACTTTGGCTCAGGTCACAATCTCACGGTCCATGAGTTTGAGCCCCGCGTCGGGCTCTGTGCTGACTGCTCAGAGCCTGGAGCCTGTTTCAGATTCTGTGTCTCCCTCTCTCTGACCCTCCCTCGTTCATGCTCTGTCTCAAAAATAAATAAACGTTTAAAAAAAAAAAAAAAAGAAAATGCATGAAGGTCACCAGTAATACTAGATCCAGATTGGGCCTTGGGAATATGTGTATAGACTTGAACTTACCAAATCAAATCAAAAGAAATTAATGTTCAGTTTATTACCATGACATCATCGTATCTTTACTGTGGGTTCTAAGGGGTTTTGTTTAAACAATTTTTTTCAGCTTATTTATTTATTTTGTGAAAGACAGAGACAGTGTGAGTAGGGGAGGGGAAGAGAGAGAGAGAGAGAGAGAGAGAGAGAGAGAGAGAATCCCAAGCAGACTCTGTATTGTCAGAGCAGAGTGTGGGGCTTGAACCCACAAAACCGCGAGATCATGACCTGAGCCAAAACAGAGTCTGGAGCTTAACCAAGTGAGTAACCCAGGTGCCCCTAAGGGGTTTTGTCTTAACACAAACAGAGTAACCAAGAAGAGTATAATTTTGTCTAGTATTTCTCAAATAGAAAGGGTTATCACTGTAGTCATTATCATCACTATCTTTATTATTTAAATGAATTTGCTTCGGGCTAAGTAATTAACATACATTGTCTTACCAATCCATTTTTAAAAATGTTTATTTATTTATTTTTTTGAGAGAGATAGAGAGGTAAGCAGAAGAGGAGAGAGAGAGAGAGAGAGAGGAAGAGAGAGAGAGAGTCCCAAGCAGGTGCCTCGCTGGCTGTCAGGGCAGAGCCCAACATGGGGATCGACCTCAGATCCATGAGATCATGACCTGAACCAAAATCAAGAGTCAGACTCTTAACCGACTAAGCCACCCAAGTGCCCCTTAAATCCACTTTAACTGAAAACAAGGCTCTAAGAGTTGACATTTACACAGCTAACAAGTGGCGAAGTGTTTCTGACTGCTCACTTACTGTGAAATACATTCTGACAGTGGATATTTTAACAATTAAACTTTTGTTGACATAACTTCAAATTAGTAAAAAATTGAACAAAGTTTGATAGGACCAGGTGTTATTCCAAGAGCTTTCCGTGATTATACAATACTTGTATATTCCTCACTAGCCATATGCATTAGGCCAACACTGCCTGTAATGTTCAGTAGGCAAAGGTTTTCCTTGATACTCCAAGTTGCCCATCACAGCCTTATTTACCTCTGCTAGCACCAGGAAGATTCATTTAGCATCTTCACAGTCTTTGCATTCTTCCCAATCCTATAAAAAGCTAAGATGACCAGGTCAAACCTGTACCTTCTCTCTATACGTCATCATGAGAGAACACATTGTATCAAAGGAATAAATGCTTCAAAAGGTGGTATTTTAATTGTTGACAAGTATCCCTAAAACAGCTTTTGTGTGTTTCTCCTTTTTAGAACAGGGAAAAAGACAGGGATAGAATGGCAGGATGTGTTGTAGAGAGTGGTTTGGATGAAAGGAAATCCTTTGTAAGGCCGTCACATCACTTGTTAATGACTTCACCCCTGGATCAAGGGTACTGTGGAAAAATTATTAATAAGCATGGAATGTTATAAGTGAAAAAATAGAAAGTTATTAGTCTTTGTGTATCTACCAGCATATATGTATGTGTATGTGTTGTAAGTTTACTGCTCTAAACATTGTGTGTGTGTTATAAATTTGCCACTAAAAACATTAAGCATGGGGACACCTGGGTGGCTTAGTCGGTTGTGTCCAACTCTCAATTTGGCTCAAGTCATGATCTCAGAGTCATGAGATCAAGCCCCATGTGGGGCTCTGTAATGGGGGTGAAGCCTGCTTAAAGATTCTCTCTCTCCCTCTCCCTTTGCCCCCCCATCCCCCTGCTTACTCTCTCTCTCTCTCAAAAATAAATAAAAAGAATAAAACCCAGAAAAAATATTAAGTATCAATGGGGACGGTTATCTGTATCACCAGGTAAGATCTATCTGTCAGGCAAAGGGCGTAGAGTGGCAGGAAATGGAACAGGAGAGTCTCATAGCCTACCAGAAGGAGAGAACTTCATGACTGATGGCGGGTTCAAAGCTGAGTCACTTCCCATAACACAAGCACATTCAATTGAGTTGTAAAAGCATTTGCTATGGAGAAATGGTAATGAAACTTAATAAGGGCTTTAGGATAAAACCCCAAATTTGAAACCTTGTTAAGTGCCCTTGTATCACCCTGGTTCGTTATTCTTTCTGAGATTGGTCTGCAATTAAACCCATCTTTGAAGACAGAACTCCATAGCAATCTCCAGAAAGGGGAAGTCTGGGCTTATTCATTCATTTATTCTTTCTTTTTTTTTTTTTTTTATTTTTTTTAATGTTTATTTATATCTGAGAGAGACAGAGACAGAATGCGAGTGGGTTAGGGGCAGAGAGAGAGGGAGACACAGAATCCAAAGCAGGCTCCAGGCTCCGAGCTGTCAGCACAGAGCCAGACATGGGGCTTGAACTCACGAGCTGTGAGATCAGGACCTGAGCTGAAGTCAGCCGCTCAACGGACTGAGCCACCCAGGCACCCCTCGTTCATTTATCTTTCAACAAATATTTACTGGCTGACTTGTAGGTGGTACAGCATTGCCATGTTTTCTTGTTGAACGTGAAAGCAGAAAAGGAGTATAGCAGCCTAACTCTCACAATCCAATGCCTGACAATGAAAAATTGGAAAACTGAAGTGGAGATAGAGCTTGGTTTTGGTTTCCTCCTAAGTTTTTGAATTAAAAAAAAAAAAATTTTTTTTTTAAATTTTAGAGAAAGGGAGAGGGTGAGTGGGGGAGGGGATCAGAGGGAGAAACAGAGAATCTTAAGCAGGCTCCAGTGTTCTCCATGTTCATTCCAGAGCCTGACACTGGGCTTTATCCCAGGATCCTGGGATCATGACCTGAGCCAAAATCAAGAGTAGAAATCAAGAGGTGGATGCTCAACTGACTGAGCCACCTAGCGGCTCCTCCTCCTAGTGTTTTTAGAACCCCCTGCCCCTCCTGCCAACTGAACTCCCTGATGAAGGTATGAGATTTATTGTGCAATGACCAGGGAATTCCTGGATCCTTGCACGTCTTGAAGAGGAGATCAGTATCATAGTTCACTGTGGCTTCCAAATGTTCTTGGTAAAGAGCTGGAAGGTTAGGGAGCCATTCACTCTCTGGGCTTTAGTTTCCTAGGTTTTTAAATAGGCATTCAAACAAAACAAAACTGGGGCACCTGGGTGGCTCAGTTAGTTGGTTAAGCATGGGACTCTTGGTTTCAGCTCAGGTCATGATCTCTCCGTTTCGAGATGTTTGAGCCCCTCATAGGGCTCTGCACTGACAGTGCAGAGACTGCTTGAGGTACTATCTCCCTCTCTCTCTGCCCCTCCCCTACTCACACTGTCTCTGTCTCTCTCAGGATAAATAAATAAACATAAAAAAAAATCTACTTCTCAAAGAATTAAAGACAGAACTTCCACAGGGAACCTGATCATAGAATGTGAGATAACACATCTAAAACCTCTAAAATAGGAACTTTAATCAGGATGGTCTGGTTCAAACTGCAAGGGATCTAAAATGCCACTTAAGAATGTCAGACAAAATGCTTCACCAGTTCAAAGCGGGGGGATGATTTGTTTCTCCCTGGAGCCCCCTGTTGGATGTGTTTGGAGAAATTGTGCCATGGCACTAAAAATCAAAAGACAAACCTGGCCTTTTTCCTGGAGGCGTGCCCTAGAGAGCCCCCTTCATAATTTTTTTCCTGGGCGGAAAGAGCAAAAGAAGTTCATGGAGAATTAAAACCTCACTCTTGTCTTTTGATAAAGACATTTAGCAAGAATCGTCAATAGTTCCACAAGCATTAGTCACTGAGGGATCTAAATCACCGAAGAACAGAAAAGCCTGCTGATACAAGTTTCCTGTCAGGAATAATTTCGACTGACCAATCTGGCTGTTCCACTCAATGTGGCCACCGGTTCTCAAAGATGTAAACTTCTAGACGGGTGTTTAGGTCACGCATTTGTCATGCATTTGTCTATTTCATGTAATAAGAAAGAGACAACAAGCTCCTAAAGAGCAAGAATTGTGTTTCCCTGGCATAGGTTCTAAATACGTAAGCAAGTAAATAAATGCCAGCAAAAACCTATGAAAAGATTGATAAAATTATATTTTTACAATTTTTAAGGATGAGGAATGTGGCAAGAATGAAATGGAATAAAAAGAAGAAATGAAGCCATTAATTTATTATGTTATTTGACATAATTTGAAGATAAAGCAAATATGCCTAGAAGGCAGAGTCTGAGAAATCTATAGAGGAATGGAAACTTATCACCCAGATTCTGCCTTATCTCTGGCCTTAGTGTTAAAACCACGTGTTTCCTTATTGCTCACATCAGTTATCTATTATTTGTGGTTAAAAGCATCATAACTGGTTCAACATCAATGTATTTACTTCAGTCTTTTTATAACCAGAAATGCATTTGTCTCCTATTCCAGACACTCCTTGTTATGTTGGAAAATCTGCGAAGTCCATATTAGTCATCAGATGGTTCTCCCCCGCCACCCCCATCTCCACTTTTCTTTATTTTTTTTCTTCTTTTCCTCCTCTCTGAGGGTAGAATCTTTTTTTATTTTTTTTAATGTTTATTTATTTATTTATTTATTTATTTATTGAGAAAGAGAGAGACAGAGAGGCAGAGTGTGAGTAGGGAGGGGCAGAGAGAGAGGGAGACACAGAATCCGAAGCAGGCTCCAGACTCCAAGATGTCAGCACAGAGCCCAAAGTGGGGCTTGAACTCCCAGACTACGAGATCATGACCTGAGCCGAAGTCGGACACTTGACTGACTGAGCCACTCAGGTGCCCCAAAAGGGAATGGGATAGTTCATAGTAATGGGATTGTTTTCCAGAGGATGTTAACTCAGTCTTTAGAAATCCTGTTGAAATATTGCTACTTAGACACAGAAAGCATCTCTCTAGTGGCTGGGAAATTGCATGCACTCCAGAGCAAGACTTTTATTTCCTCCTGGACAATGATAGAGACCCTCTATCCTTATCTTCTTCTTTACTGCTGTTTATGTAAACCATCAGGGTTGAAAAGAAATATAACACGAGCCTCAAATGCAAGCAGGGAATTTTCTAGTAGCCATATTTTAAAAAGTAAAGAGAAACAGGTGAAATTAAATTAAATGACATATTTTTAATCCAATATATAATTTCAACATGTAGTCAGTATAAAATCATTTTTAATATAAAACTACTAATGTTATTTTACATTCTTATTTTTGTACTAAGTCTTCAAAAATCTTTGTTATTCTATGTTTCTAGCACTGCTCAATTTGGGCTAGTCACGTTTCAAGTGCCCAGCCGTGCAGTTGTAGCTGGACACAAATCTCTACTTCTGTTACAGCCTAAGACCCAGAGACACATAACATCTGATAGGTAACTGCTTTCCCTTGTTATTGCAATCATCATCAAACTAATGTCATTCTATCCTTTTATCTGATTGAATTCAATCTCATGTGTATCATAGTTTCTGATATTAACTTAACAAGACAGTCTTCCTGATAGGTCTAAGGGAGGCCATTTCTCTTTACCCAAGGATTTCCTTATTATATAATAGATAAGATTATATATATAATAGATTATATATTATCTATTATATATATTAATATAATAGATAATATATAATAGATTAATATATATAATATATATAGATTATATATAATATATTATACATATATTATATATATATAATAGATTATACATAATTATATATATATAATATATGTGTGTAGAGAGAATATATTCTCTATTTTAAAAAGTGACTGAATGTTAGTTTACAGCTATTACATGGATGCATTGTAATTCATCCTAGGAACTCTACTTTTAAACTATGAATTGACCAAAAGTAAATATGTAGAAAGTATCTGTTTATTCATGGTAAACAGAGTAACTAATGCAGCAAACAGATACACCAAAAGCAAAACTTTGCTCTGTTGGCCTTTTGATGAAAAAGTGTTTTTATCTGATTAGTTGCATTCTATCTTGGGCAATAGATTAACTGAGTGTCCAAGAGACAGTGTATCACAGTGAAAAGAACATGCCCATCAGACATACCACTTGGGTCTATTGCTTCCTAGCTGTGCAACATTGGGCATATTTGTTAACTTCTCTTACCCTCAGTTTCTTCACTTACAGAAAGAGCATGCTATGCTGCATAGCACGCTATGACAGACACAGTTAATTTTATATCAATATCCATTCTTTCTTTATCAGCCAAGACTCCTCGAACGTTAGCTAGACACCAGGATACCCAAAATGAAGTCCACATTTCCAGTCTCTCTTGCAGTTAGATATGTTTATGTGATAAATTTCTGCCCCAAGAGATAAAAATGGAGCTGGTATCTACAACTTCTAGGAAGTTTCCCTAAGAGAAGAGGGAGATCATCCTTTTGTTTTCTTTCTCCCCCCCCCCCCCCCACTTCTGCAAGCTGGGATTCAGACACAGCAGGTGGAACTGAATCAGTTGTCTTGAAAAATGAGATGTAAGCGGCTTGTGAAGCAGAGCAGAGCAAGAGCAGGAACCTGGGTCACTTACGATTATGAAATAGCCACAAATGCCCTAGATCATTTGCCCAGGCTCTTTGAGAAGAAAAAAACACATATTTCTATTTTGTTTAAGGTATTGTTATTTATTTTCTGTAACGTGCTGCTGAACCGAAGACATGCTTGATTCCTAGGGCTGTTTTTAAAGATTAAATGGGATAGTATATGTCAAGAACTTTATAGAGTTCCTGACACAGGGGAGTTATTAGGATAAAATAGCTCCATAAGAGTCATTCTAAGGGTCAAATGAAAAATATAAGGAAATATGCTTTTTAATCTGTAAATCTAAAAATCACTGTATAAATGTTGGTCATAATTATCATCATTAAATTATGATAAAGAATTAGCTAACTGCCAGCATACTCTACTTGGATCAATGTATCTAGGCCAATAAAAACAAACAGACACAGACTTCTTTACTTTTGTTAGGTTTACTTAGTTTTAGCCAATTGTGAATGTTTAGAGGCTTGCATTTTATTGATGCTTAAAACTTTATTGATGCTTTAAAATATATAAAGAAAATATATAGAACCCAACAAAACTAAAGTATCTTTTATTCACTTAATTTAACCTTTAGAAAGTTCTCCATTACAAGAATCAATTAATACTTGTAGTTAAAATCAATTACAATTACAAAGACTTGAGTAAAGTCCATCCTCTTCCTTCTCTTCCCCACCCCATTCTTTAGAATTAACTATATTAACAGTTTAATTCAAAATTCCTTGTGAATAAATTTTTTTTGTATGGTGATATACACATTTTCTCTTTACAAAATAAATGCAATCATTCTTGCAGGAAGTTTAAAATTACAGAAAAGAAACTTTTGCAACAGCTTTTGGGTTTTGTGTCATTTTGTTTTCCGTTTTAAAATATCCCTTGAACATCTTTTCCTGTCAGTACATATCCATCTTTCTCATTTTTAAACACCTTCTAGGGAGTCATTTAAATTTCATTTTACTAACTAATTATTGTAAAATTATTTATGAAACAAAGGAGAGTGCCCTTGAAAGAAAATAATAGTAGGTAGCAATTCTGAACATTGTGAGGATTTCATTAGATAATTCAGTAGAGTGCTTAGTAAAAAGTCTGCACATAGTGAATGATTAATAGGTATAAATATTAGCCATTTTGATAATGATAGTAATAATAATTAAAGTTGACCATTTCTCTGAGCTCAATCTCAATAAATTGCTATGGTCAAAGTAGTGGTTTCTTATCCCCTATATCTATAAAACATTACTCAATATATATAATATTCCTCATACTTTCATTCTGGACCCTACTTGGGCTTTGTCATATGGTGGAAGTGGGTGTCATGTTCTGGAGGACTGTCAGACTCAGGTTGGTTCTCTCCAGGATCTGATCAGCCCTTGACTATCCAGATCAGTGCCAAATCTGAACAAAAAAATATGGTCCACCCAACAGCCATCTGTTGAGGCAGCAAAGAAGGCATTTAGTTTCTAGGGCATTGGGGAACCTAAATGATCCCTTGTCTGAACAAGAGATGCCTGCTGGGTTGAGCCTTTGGGACCAGTGGGGATTAAATGGGCCTAATGACTCCTGAATAGCTACCAAGCAACCAACCTGCCATGAGGAGATGAATCACAGGGTGCAGTGGGTAGCAAGTCCCTTGGAGGAGCCAGCTGGGGGTATCTGCTCCCAGGAAGGGGACTGGCTGATGTGGACTAATGGCTCTGGGGCAGAGGGAGAAGGCTATGACAGGAGCTATCACTCAGAAGGGGCAAATGGCAAATTCAACTTGATAGATGGTAGCCTTCACCTTGTAAATCTGATAATCTTGCCATTCCCCAAATGCCTGAAGTGTAATTATTCCAGAGGCTGAAAAAAAAAAAAAAAGACTGAATAAGGGAGAAAATGAAATCAACTTATTTTATAAAAACACACAATTCTGCCTTTAATAATGTTATGTAGCCAGGTAAATAATATTAAAAATAAATCTAAGAGCACCTCAAAAACTGGAATGTTCAGGAGTTTTACATGTATCTGAGGTTGGTAGTATCCTTTTCCAGAACATTTCTGATTTCTTGTGAAACTGAAGGCTTGAGTGGTTATAAGTGGATCAGAAGTGACACTGGATTCAGTACCATCATATACTTTTGTGCTCTGTACAAGAGCATTTGAGGCCCTGAAATCCATCCCTCGCTGCTTTTGAAAAAACTCTGAGTCTTAAAGGAATGCCTTTCTATAGTGCATCCACCAGGAGTGGGAGCCTTATGATAATCCCCACAAAGTCTTGGCTGGTGGAGGTCTTGCCTTGACTGGCTGAGAGACCTAGGTTTGGATCTCAGCGGAAGTGCTTTCCAGAACCATCGTTCCTGTTTACATAAAGCCATTCTCAAACCTATAAGCTCATAGAATCATGGAATTTAGAACCTGTTAAATATCCTAGAAATGACAAAATTGAACTCATTTTATAGATGAAATAACTGAACTATCAAGAAGTAAAGAGTTTTACCCAAGTTTAGATAGCTAATAATCTTATTCAACAACATAATATAATCTTTTATGAGTTCGTTCATAGTCCCATTTTTACTAGTGTATCACTAAAACTTTACTGCGATTTTTTTGAGGTTTAAGCTGTAATTTCAAGCAGACAGGTTAAATTAAGGGCAATTCTGCTTGCTGTTTAGGTCATAAAAAATGTTGGTTCTCAGTATAGACTTCCATATTTGACTACTTTACTACTCTTCTAGGTTTTCAGTTAAAATGTGTGGTCATTTCCTCTGATAAATCTTTCCCTTCCTCTCCAGCATAGGTTGGGTATCCCTTCCATATGACTGCCCATCACTTTAATTTGTCTCTGATAACATTTGTGACATTATATTATAGTTGCAATTTATATTTTGATTCCCCCAAACCTGTAAGCTCTGTGAGATGTAGGATCTAAATAGGCATTAGAAGTACAAATAAATGTAAAGAATTAAATAGTTACAAAGTTTATAAAATTTACAATTACAGTTTAGAATTTATAATTACAAAAATTAATTTACAAAGTTTTAAGATCTCCAAGTAAGGAGGACAGAACATAACATGCCTTAGCAGAGTTCTCTGTCTTTGCCTTTATGTGTCTGTTTACAAGTGGGGTGTTGGAGGTTTGTGGCAGACACCATACAAGGGAAACCCCACGATTCCTGCCTCCTGTCTCTCTTCCTTTCTTTCTTCCTTCCCCCTAATGGAGGGCTAGTTATTTGTATAGCATTAGTAAAACTGGGCCTATGTGTGTATCATTAGTATGATACATTAGTAAAAATGGGACTATGAACAAATAACTACATAAAGGTTCACACCTTTCTGCAATTCTCTCCCCTTGCACGTGACCAAGACCTTTGACCATCTTCTAACCAATGAATATGGTAGCAGTAATGAGATGTCACTCTTGAGATTATCTTACCTTCTAGAAGACTGTCTTGCAGGCAGACTCCTCTAGAGGCGTCCTTGCTGGCCAGGAGAGGTAAGCCATGGGAAAGCCCACGTGGCAAGGAGCAGTAGGCAGCCTCTAGGAAAGGGGGTGGCGGCTAGGAACTGAAGGCAACCTCTAGCTGACACTCAACAAGAAGCTAGGGTCTTCAGTCCACTGCAAGGAAATGAGTTCTGCCAACGACCTGAACGAACTAGGAAGCAGATTCCTCCCTAGTTAAGCCTCCAGATTAGAATACGACCCAGCTGGTACCTTGCTTGCAGCTGTGTACGACCTTAAGCAAAAGACCCAACTAGGTCAGGCACAGACTCCAGACTCACAGAACTTGTGAGATAATAAATGGGCGCTGTCTTAAGCCACTAAATTCATCACACAGCAAGAGAGAACTAATATAAGGTGTTAGGTTATAAAGATGCTACATAAATAACTAGCCCTCCATTAGAAGGAAGAAAGGAAGGAAGGGAGAAAGGAATACAGCTTCAGTTAAAGTTTCCAGATTTTTTAAAGGACTTATTTGGTCATTTTAAAATCAGTTCGAAAACATTCAAAGGAGTTATCTTAAAAGATTTTAAGAAAACAGCATACAAAAAATATTTATGTGACCTGCAAGGTTTAGATTTGGGTGAATTCTATGAACATAAGGGGCCAAAAAAGATCTTAAGAAGATAGGTGATCTGTTTTTACTTCAGGTAAAGTTTTCCCCAAACCTTCCCAAACGTACAATGACAATGATGATGACGATGTGAATATTACCATCTTCTACTTACCGAGTTCCTCATATACATCACCCAGAATAGGAAGCACTGACTTTATGGAGCACTTACAGTTGCCCATGTACTGTATGATGAACTGTAGGTAAATAACCCTACATTAAATAACAACAAGCCTTTCACAGTAAGACACAAGTATTGCTTTCCCCCATTTTGCACACATCTGTGCACTCACATGCTTGGTATGCACGCAAAAAGAGACACAGAGAAAAAGTGCTTTGCTCCAAGTCAATCAGCAATTAAGTTGTGAAACCGTGATTCAAATACGTAATTAACAGTTCCCACTACTGGAAATTTCCACAAACAATCAGATTTCCAATTTTCATGCCACAACCATCCTGATTTAGTCCTATCATCTGATATTCAAAAAACGATGAATATGCTCCAGAGTGAAACAAGTTTAAAAACTGGGAAAAGATGTGAAAAAGACAATTCACAGAAAAGAACTGCAAATGGCTCATAAGTATACAGTAAAATGGTCACCCTCACTAGCAGTCAAAGAAACAAATCAAAATGAGAAGTCCCTTTATATTCATCACGTTGGTAAAAACTAAAACCTTCAATAATACCAAGTGTTGGTAAGTCTTGGGAACCTTTGTACAACGCTATTGGCTAACTAGAACTGATGAGATCAATTTGCAATATTTGGAGAGATTCACCATGTATATTTTGAAAACCTAACAAAGTGTCAACTCCCTATTTTATAGAAGCTGGATGCAGGTGTCAACCTAGATCTGTTATTGAAGGACTGGATAATTAAAAGTGTTGGATGCCTCCTATGAAATAACATGTAGTGGTTAGAAGCTATGAATTAGTATGTATAACATCATCTTAAAGATAAGGCATTGAATGAATAAAAAGTATAGGAGAGAGTAAGAATTAAATCTACTGTACAGGAACACTTCTGAATATTAAGATGTGCATACAGGGGTGCCTGGATGACACATTTGGTTAAGCATCTGACTCTTGATTTTGGCTCAAGTCATGATCTTACAGTTGTGAGATCGAGCTCTGTGTTGTGCTCTGCTCTGGGCATGGAGTCTGCTTAAGATTCTCTCCCCACCTCTCTCTCTGCCCTTACCCCTGCTCATTCTCTCTCTCTCTCTCTCTCAGAAAGAAAAAAAAAATCCATACATATAATCAGTTTATGTCTTTTTAATTTTTTTTTATGTTCGTACTTTGAGAGAGACAGAACATGAGCAGGGGAGGGGCAGAGAGAGGGGGAGACACAGAATCTGAAGCAGGCTCCAGGCTCTGAGCTGTCAGCACAGAGCCTGACACAGGGCTCAAACTCATAAACTGTGACATCATGAGCTGAGCTGAAGCTGGATGCCCAACCGACTGAGCCCAGTTTATGTATTTTTAAAGAACATTTACAATAACCTACATCAAACTCATTAAAAATGGCTGCGTGTAAGCGAGGGAAAGATAGATGACATGGGGGCAGGGGGTAGATGGATAGGGAATAGATTAAAAGAAAAAGCATATGAAAGAAAAAAAGGTGGGGTCTTGACCGGACTAATAATTGTTCATTATGGACTAAAGGGTATGATTAACACATCCTTCAGCATTTGAGGTCCCCCAAAAGACAACTAAAAATGCTGTGGAATGAAACTTTATTCTTATAGGCTGAAGACCTTACACTGACCTGAGATATTTGAATTTAAAAATGGATACCCAACGTTTTACTGGGGAGAAGAGCCACATAAGGATAACACACTCTCAAATGCTGAAGAGAATAGAGAGATTTTTTTTTCTAAAAATAAAGTGGGTAATTTCTTAGATTTGTACTTGGAGAAAATACAATGACAAATGTTTTGGCAAGGTGTTAGAACTTGTGCATTAGTCTTGTCTTAATGGAAGAGAATCTGTTGAAATCATTACATTTGAGCAGAGCAATCTTGTAGTAGATAATGTTGTATCTATGTATAAACAGCCAAAAGAGACTTAAGCCTGGGTTTCATGGTGCATTCCACTTATATACTCTCTAGTCAAGGACTGTGGGATCTGCATGCTCAGGTCCTTGTTAACACCCAGCTCAACAAGGCAGGGCATACCAATGGTGTGTGTGTGTGTGTGTGTGTGTGTGTGTATATATATATGTGTGTGTGTGTGTGTGTGTGGTGTGCATACACATATTATCCCAGTCAATCTGATTTCACAAGGAAAAAATTACAAGGAATAGCTGATGTATGCCTTTTCTTTTTTTTTGTTTTTTGTTTTTTGTTTTTTGTTTTTGATGTATGCCTTTTCCAAACCATTACACATATTTGACATTGTTTAGACATGTGGTTAAGAATACATTTACCATCTAGTGTTTTAGAACTCACACAGGAAGTTAGAAATTATAAATGAATGAAGCAAGAAGTAAACAAATGGAAGCAAGGCGAACAAAACAGAAAATACAAGGCACATAACTCTGCTGTAAATACAATTATCACTTGGCTACAAATTTGAGGGAGTGTGTCCTACAGTAAATGTTATCACTTGGTTGAAAATGATTTTTGCCTATTTTGAAAGGTAGCAGACAGATGGAGGAAAAAGAAAAAACTAAGGTGAGTAAGAAATTATTCCATTTAATGATACAGAGAAGATTATCATGGCCCTTGTGCAAGGATGACATGCAAATTCGTGACATGTTCCATATTAAAAAAAGGGGGGGGAATTTACTCCATTTATCTATACCTTTGGGGAATGGTGTTTTATGTAAGTGATCCATCACTTAACCCTATGACTACTTCTTTTTAGTTCACCCACCTCTTTTTCTTAAATCTAAACACTTTCTGTAGAATTTTCTAGTTTGTACAGTGAATAGAAATTAATGATATACCTTTAAGCATAGGATTACTAGATCAACTATTTTATTATGACAAAAGGCAGTAATGTGTACAGAGGCCATTGGGGTGTAAAGGCTTAGCATTATACAAATAGCCCTGAACTTCCACGTGTTTACAAACCCAGTCTGCCTTTTATTAGTGTCTTCCTTCTCAATTTCCTGTCATTTCTTTCCGCCATGATTGTTTTAGCTGTTCCACCCTTTGTTGGCTATCCCCATGCCTACCACATTCACATCCTCTCCCACTGGAAAAGGATCCATGGACTTTGTGACAACCATGGGGTGTAGTTGTTTTCTCCTTATTTCCTGGTGTGTGTATCCAACTCAAACACCTAAGAGACATTCTAAAAGTGTGGTGGATCTAGATTAGAAAATCTTTTCTGATTGAAATTATTTTAAATGAAACAGTCATGATTTTTATTAGGATTTTCCTGTTTACTAATAGATAAATGTGTCCCATTTGGAGTTTATAGTTCATTTTTTTCCACAAGGTGATCAACCAAGACACCAGATAAAATTTTATCAGTACCTATTTTATTGTGCTGCTCCTGCATTTTACTAGTGAAGTTCAAAGTAAGTTTTTTTTCTTTGCTCTCTTCTGCTTACTCCAAAAATTTCCAGAGGCTAATAAAATCTGAATCTTAATAAGGTCTTAGCTATAGTAACAGCAAAATTTAGCATAGCTGAAGAGATATGAATACAATTTCCCAGGCTTTTTTCTCATTAAAATGCTACTCTTCAGACACATAGAGTAAAACTCATGAATGAAACTATGTCTATATACTTAGCAGTAGAACTGTAACAAAATTTCAGTTAGCAATTTTTCACTGGAGGTCCTTTGAGGCTGAGCTTTTAGCACTGGCGGACAGTACATAAACTACGACCCACAAACGTAAGCCTTTCAGACACTAATACCATGCCCTGTTCATAGTAGGTACTTTAAAAATAGTAGAGCACCATTTCTCTTTCTTTACTCCTTAAAGTAACCTTAACTAGGAAACATTTCAATCTCATTTCTCAGAATGCAAACAAAAAATAACAATAACCACTTGGCCCTACTGGGTCAGGATGAAAGATTTATCTGACCACCCCAGCTGGTTACAGAAGCTCAGCAGTAAAACAATTTCCGAGTTGGTCTACATTCTTCCAAACTAGAGGCTTCCTTAACCATGAGCCACCACCCCTCCTTGCAGGACTATCATGGCTAGAGTTGAAGAAGGGTTGGGTGATCTGGGCTGTGCATCATGTCCTGCAATGGCCATCAGAACAGCATGAGGACAACTGAATGCCCACGTGAATAATTCTCAGTGTGCAAGCACAGAGTGCACACAGGACAGCAACACTTAAAAGGTCTAAAAGCATAAACTGCAATATGCTAGACTGCCACAGTCACACTCCAATTCAGTAATGTCTTCAATCAGTATTAATGAAAGGTGCTTTTTCAGGGGTTTACAGGTTATTTTCCTGAAGGGAATGAAACGTGCTAGAAGATCATCTTCTAATTCCTATCTTTGTTTCTGTAATACTATTAAATAATCACATACAGTCAACTCTAATGCCCTACCGAGACAATACTTCTGTGTAAATATAACATTTTCAGTACATCCTCAAGTCACAGATATGATACATCACAAATTTACATGTAATGCATTGTCCCCAAAGAAAGAATTCCATTCCTTAAAAAGTGACAAAGCATTTAGGCATATTTCTGAGCAGTAACATTCAAATCAAGATTACCAACAAGTGATAGGTGACAATTTTCAATGAAGAAAGCTGTAGAAGATAATTGAATCAGTTTACCATTTGTAGCAGAAAAAATAATCCATATTAGATGCATTCTGTGATACTTTAAAAACTTCTCAATACTGACAAATGAAAAAAATAAATGTGTATGTATCTAATTTTTTCTTCTAATATACATATACATATAAATTATAAGAACTATCATGGCAATCAAAAATTTTGTGTAATTTTTGGGGCCCCTGGGTGGCTCAGTCAGTTAAGTGGCCAACTTCAGCTCAGGTTATGATCTTGCAGTTTGTGGGTTCCAGCCCTGCATGGATTTCTGTGCTGACAGCTCAGAGCCTGCTTCAGATTCTGTGTCTCCCTCTCTCTCTGTCCCTCCCTCACTCATACTCTGTTTCTCTCTGTCTCTCAAAAAATGAATAAAAATGTTAAAAAAATAAAAAAAGTTTTATGCAGTTTTTAAGTCTGATTTAAGAATGTCTAGTGGAAAGCCCCTTTTAAAATAATATGACAATAATTAAAACATTTACAGTTCACTAAATTTAAGAATATTCTTTTACTTTCCACCTTAAAGGTCAACAATTAACCCATGTTATTATAATTTATTTTGTAATTTTCCTCAATTTAATACTTACAAGATTAAATTATCTGCAACTTGTCTTTAAAATTCTGGGATTCAAAATTCTTTCTAGGTTTCTGAAAATATTAGTATTTTTTTCTCTGTGTAAGTGGAGCTACTATTATTTTTTGGTGTGGAGGAGTTGCTTTAAAAAAAATACAGGTAAATGTGAGTGGGCATTCAGTTACACACTATTTTAGTTTAAAATGGGAAGGGATGGCAGTGGAAAATACTCACGAAAAGATACCTGTCAGGCAGACTCTTCAATTCATTCATTTTATATTTTCTTTCTTTTTTCCTCCTTAATGAATGAGAGGAAAATGCATCTTTGGCATTCCAAGGAAGTGATTCTGAAGTGTAATCTCCATCAGATCATCTAGAAGAACAAATGTCCAATGACGTGATATTAAAGGCAGTACATAAGGTTGTTCCAAAGACCAGCTGAAAGCCTAAGACCCCGTCAGTAGCCATGACTGAAGCTCATCATGTTTGGACACTGCAGCTGAAACCTCCAGACTTACTGAGCAACAATGAAGATATTGTACAATCAGCTAGGATTACAGTGAAGAAAAACAAAATGCTCTCAGATCATAACAGAAGTGATTATCACGAGGAAAGAGAAGTGACTGTTGGATTTAAAAGGCAACCAGAGCAAAATAAAAACAAAAGCAAATACAGAAGATTAGCACCCTACCCCAGAGGATGTTAAAATCACAAAGAAAAATTTCCAAAGGAATTATAATAAGCTCACACATGAAAAAGCACTTACACAATCCATTGTAGGATGTACACTTTGCTAAATGATCTGCAAAATTAGAAAAAGAAACTGATTCATTGTAGAGGTACATTATCTAAAAGTACACAGTGTCCAGAAATTCTATTGCTTCTTTCATCAGAATCAATGTGAGGTTTGCACTAGTAAAGATGGTGAAGTTATTTTTTTTTTAATTTTTTTTTAACCTTTATTTATTTTTGAGACAGAGAGAGACAGAGCATGAACGGGGGAGGGGCAGAGAGAGAGGGAGACACAGAATCAGAAACAGGCTCCAGGCTCTGAGCCGTCAGCCTAGAGCCTGACGCGGGGCTCGAACTCACGGACCACGAGATCGTGACCTGAGCCGAAGTCGGACGCTTAACCGACTGAGCCACCCAGGCGCCCCTGGTGAAGTTATTTTATAAGAGGAGGAGGAGGAGGAAGGGGAGGAAGAGGAGGAGGAAGGGAAGTGGGGGGAAGAAAGCTAGAGAACCAGTATCAAGTCAAGAAACAAAAGGGGTGGAGAGGGCTTATTGGAATACAATAAAGTGCCTTCTTTTTCTTTCAGCTAATATATAAAAGTTAAAAATTTCCAGTACTCCTGAAAAGAGATTTCTACAAATAATGCACCCTTTAAATACCATTCAACAGCTGTTGTTGAAATTTGGCTCATGAAAAGGTTGCCAGAGGGGATGGACATGGGGGGCGGGGGATGGGCAAAGTGGGCGAAGGGGAGCAGGAGGGGCAGGCTTCCAATTATGGAATGAAGAACTCATGGTGATAAAAGTTACAGCGTAGGGAATACAGTCAATGGCATTGTAACAGTATTGTAGGGTGACAGATGGCAGCTACACTTGTGGTGAGCATAGTGTAGACTTGTCCAATCACTATGTTGCACACCTGAAGCTAATGTAACATGGCCAACTATTTTTCAGGTAAAAACAAAACCAAAAAGCTGCAGTTACATCTTTCATCAGGCAAATGATACTAGGCACATCAACTAGTTATGCAATATTTTGCCACTGTTTTGTTTCATGTATACTTTTGTCAACGGTGTGTGACAGCAGTTCTTGTCCTTTTATGTCCCAATACACCTGATGTAAATATTAGTCTCCTATCAGTAATAGGGATCACTCGACTAATCATGAATGCTTTCGTAGGAGATGATGCTAAGTAGTAGAATTTTTCTCCAGTGGGGAGATGAGAAGGGACTCCAGCTTTAAACACCTTGCTCAGGAGATTCTTATAGGATACCCACGGGTTGTAAAGTGCTTCCCTTTTTGAGAATCACTAATCTTCTCAAAGGTTATAAACCTCTTCCCCCTTTGAGAATAACTGATCTTTGGAATGAAGATAAGGAATTTATATATTTTCTCCATGCCAGGTTAACAAGCTTCTAGAATATGGTCTGTATATGTTGGATTCAGCAAGGGCATTCACTAACCCACATTTGGTAGGGCTTGCACTTTTATTTTTTCTTGTAGCAATGAAAGATTTATGCCTATCCATCACTTTGTTGTGATCGCCACCAGAAGAAAGTTGTCTGGGGTTAAGGGTATAGACAGGCCATGGGATAGATGAAGTTTCACTTTGGCTTATCTGCTCAGCCATTCTAACCAACACTAAGAAACCATAGATGAAAGTCACATGTTTACAGTAATATTAATGGCAACCTCACGTCTAAGTAAATTATCTGGTCCTTTCACTCAGATGTTTGGATCTTAGGAAGATGAAGGAAGAGGTCAGGCAAGTCTTGGCTGTGACAACATTCACTAGCACCTGAAACAATTAGCTTTAGTAGCCACATACGTTTTTAAGTGCTTTGTAACTATTTTTCTATCCCAATGATTGAAAACAACTGTATAAAAAAGTGATCTCCTTATAGATGGGCATTGCATCGCCAGTGGTTTCTGTAGTGGGCACCATCTCCCTCTTCAAGATCAAAGCATTCCTTCCCCCAGCTGCCAGGTTGTGACTGCAGATGGTTCACAGCTAAGCCCCTTTTTTTAGGAATTATCCTTGGCCCAAGATTATATCCCCTACTGGAGTGGGGGAAGGACAGCCTGCACACAATGCAGGGCCAAGAGGTGGGTGGAGAAAGTGAGGAACTGGCCTTGGTGCTCAATTTTAAGGGGGGCCAAAAACTCAGGAACCAAGATAAATAATATTTCAATGCACTAGTTTTTTTTTTTTTAATTTTTTTTTCAACTTTTTAAATTTATTTTTGGGACAGAGAGAGACAGAGCATGAACGGGGGAGGGGCAGAGAGAGAGGGAGACACAGAATCTGAAACAGGCTCCAGGCTCTGAGCCATCAGCCCAGAGCCTGACGCGGGGCTCGAACTCACAGACGGCGAGATAGTGACCTGGCTGAAGTCGGACGCTTAACCGACTGCGCCACCCAGGCGCCCCGCACTAGTTTTTTTAAAATAAAAAATGTAGGGACGCCTGGGTGGCTCATTCGGTTGGGTGTCCGACTTTGGCTCAGGCTCACCGTTTGTGAGTTTGAACCTCGCGGCGGGCTCTGTGCTGACAGCTCAGAGCCTGGAGCCTGCTTGGGATTCTGTGTCCCCCTCTCCCTCTGCCCCTCCCCCGCTTGTGCTCTGTCTCTGTCTCTGTCTCTCTCTCTCTCAAAAATAAATAAATGTAAAAAAAATAAAATAAAAAATGTAAAGCATCCATGATGATCAAATATCACAATTGTAAATAAAGACAGCATCAATAATAACAAATTTTTCTTTTTTGCCTGAGGCTTCAATATGGCTCCACACAGCACTCTTACTGATCCTATCTTAATTTATTATGTTCAATATTTTGTTCATTGTGGATGTTGTATTAATTTAGATTTTATTAAAATAGTGCATCAAAATATTTATCATGGTAACTGAGGGTTTTGGCATCCCTAAATTTTGCCCTTGAGTGGAGTGCCTCCCTTACCTCACCCAAGTCCCAACTCTGGAAGGTGGTACTATTGATTGGCTCATTTGCTCTCCAGGGGGACAATGTTGAAAGGCCATCCCAACAACAGAGTACCTGCAGGATTGGTTGTGACTTCCTTTCTTGTGACTTCATCACATCCCAGTCCTGCTTCCTACACTCCCTTTTAGTTTTATTCCCAAGAACACCAGCAGGCAAGTCTCTGTCTCTGTGTGTTTCCCCTAAGACATCCCCATAGAAGAGGTGAAAAATGAAACTCAGAGAAGCTGTGGGACTTGCCCAGGTTCTCAGCATTCCTAAGTGGTAGAGATGAGAACCCAGGTAGGTCTAACTTGAAGCCAGTGTTCTTCTTTGTAACACCGGAATTTGGGTTGATAGTCAAATAATCCAAAGGTTAAACCCAGATATCAATAATCCCCATGCATGTACCTAATAGTAGACTGGAAATCAGGTTCTCTGGTTTCCAGGAGGTAAGCCTCTGATTATGTTAGACCCTACAGCAGACAGAATAATGTCCACCCCGCCTCCCCAACAAAGATATCTACATCCTAATCCCCAGGACCTATGAATATGTTAACTGACATTAAAAAATGGATTTTTCAGATGTGATTAAGTTAAGGACCTTGAGATGGGAAAATTATATACACTGCTTTTCCAGGTGGGCACAATATAATCACAAGGGTCTTTTTTAGGGAAAGAGGGAGATGTGATGATGGAAGCAGAGGTCAGAGGGGTGTCACCATGAGCCAAAGAATGCAATCATCCTCTAGAATCTGGAAAAGTCAAGGAATAGATTCTCCCCGAGAGCCTCCAAAAGAAACAGTCCTACTGCCACCTTGATTTTAGCTCCGTAAGCTCCATTTGAACTTCGGACCTCCAGAAGTATAAGAAAATAAGTTTGTGTTATTTGAAGCCACTCAGTTTGTGGTAATTTGTTACAGCAGCAACAGGAAAGCAATACAGAATCCAAAGGCAGCATCTTTGCCCTGATATCATGGCACCATTCACATCACTCAGAATTAGGATGAATCCCTAACAAAAATCAGACAGAATCAGCAGAGGGATTTAACGATGACTTCTCAGTTGTGTTATATTAAAAAAAATTCTCTTTTAAATAACTTGGATATGTGGAAGGATTGATGATCTTGTTCTGGCTCCAGATGGTCATGTTCTCCTAATGACAGATGGAAGTCCAGAACAGGCAGGCTCATCTACGTGGAAGGAGGAGAGAAATGATTAAGAAGGCCAGCAAGATCCAAGAACTCTTTCAAGCCTGTTTTTTACTTTCCAGATTCTTCATTAATTCTCTTTAAATTGCAAACATTGTATTACTAATATTTTATAATGGGACAAACTACTCTGTTTTTCTTCTCTTTCCTTGCTGCACTTGAAGAATTTAGAGTTTAAGCTTCTCTGGCACTTATGCAAAAATAGACATTCTGGTTGTTATTCTTGTTGTTGATTAGATATTGGGTCTGATGTGCCATCAATTTCCTCATAAAAAGGCTGAGTAATGACGAAGTTTGTTTTTAAAGGTTGGTTATAAGAAAGAGGACAAAATACTTTGGCTAGAAGCCAAAACAAGACAACTGGGGACATCAAGAAAATATCTTGAACAGAAAGAGAACACAGTAGCAGGGCTTCACTCCAGGCAAGAAAGGAGTTCTATCTTTTGGACATACAAGAAGAAGAGAAAGTACCGTGTGTATGTGAATTAGAGGTGGGACAGGGAGGAAAAGGGGCAAGGGGAGGTGATTATACCTAAGCAGATGGGACCTCAAGCAACCTTGCAAAAATACTCTTACCTCCACTGTGTGCCAGCAGGATGTAGTTCCATGGCCAGTCACCTCCTCGGAGCGGAGTCATCATTGGGAAGTGGTAGCTTTTATCCAAACAAGCATCTCCTACCTCTGCAGGCTCAGTTATCTGTACTTGCCTTCTGCTTCTCCTGAAGATGTCCCTTCATCAGCTAGCATCTTGTTTGAGGCCTCTGAAGAAATGATGCTTATCCATTTCCTTAAATTTTTCTTGGTTTCTGCCTGACTTACTCTTACCCCACACTGCCTCAAGCATAATGTGAGCCCAAGAAAAGTGGGGTGGAGTCCTGGAAACTTAATGGAATGGCATAAACAAACAAACAAACAAACAAAAACTAAGCTAAATAGAACCAGTTTAATTTCTCCCCTACCGGTACCTGTCTTTCGCATGAGCTGGGATAATGTTTAATGGCTTCTTTTTACATGATAATAAAATTCCCTGTAAATACACGGGCCATCCTGCGCAGAAGGAATATCCAGGTCAAAGGTCTTATTATAGATCAACATATTCTTTAAAATAGCTTAGTAACCAATATGGAGGAGCACTGGTCATTTCGGCTGATTTGGAAAAGCATAGGCCTGGGCAGTTATGAAGTCACTGAGACTCTCAGCAATACAGGCCCCTCTGAACTCCTAGTTAACACTGAAGCGGTGTAGACCTCGGTACATCCTAGGTGGGGCTTTTTGGACATCTGGTAGAAAGAAAACAAATGGAGGAATTATGACTTGGAACAATTTACTGTGTTAAAAATTACTTTATCAATGAAAGTTGAGTAATTTTTCCCATTATTTAACTGAAGTTTGTGCTCTTTTATGTAGTTGGTCAGCTATGCTTGTGCCTCAGTGTCTTTAAAAAAAGTATATTGCATTAAATACTTTGGAGGAAGATGTGCAAAAAGATCAGAGGACATGCTTGTAGTGGAGCCTTTGGGCTGTCTGCTTAGAACTTTCTGAATCCTAGAGGAGACTTGGGTAGTCTGCTTCACTGGGTGGCCTCCCTTGTGGCCAGAGTGGGAGAGAAGTGGGACCAAGGGCTGCACATCAGTCTTTGCCTGTGGTTAAAACTGTAACGTGGGAGCAGTGAAATGTCCATGAGAAGTGAAGAGTGTTTCTGCCCTGTTTGAGGATTCTCTTGCTTGGAAGTTGTCTTCAGTGAGCATTTGTTGAATGACTTGAATTAGTGAATGGATGGATGGAAGAATGAATACAGCCATGCAGAAAACAGCAGAGGAAAAGGGTAGAGTCCGGCCGACATTCCAGTCCCTGGTTCTAGTTCCTTCCTGCCTCTTAGCTCCAGTGCTGACTTTAGTAGCACAAGCCATTCTATGTTGGTTTCTGTTACTGGAGATTGTAATCACTAATAAGGGGAGTTTGGAGTCTACTTTGAGACTTATGTGAAAAAAAAAAAACCCATAGGACTTATTCTCTTTGTATATATGTATATTTATATGCGTGTATGTGCATGCATGTGTATGTATATATAGTATCATGCACATATATATACTCCAAATCAATCAGTGTCCCTGAGCTCTCTTCCTTATATCTAAAATGAAAGGATTAAACTAAATGATCTGAATTTTTAAGAGGTTATGCTTTCCAGGAATTGTGTCAATGATTTGTACACAAGGTATAATGTTGCTCAAGTGCCCAAGGATAGGCCCTCTGGAAATTCTTATACTTTCCATGTTGTTTCATTGCTGAAAACAATCGGGAAGCTC